>NC_047146.1:24299023-24994023 GCF_009829125.3 Periophthalmus magnuspinnatus
AGGGAAAGTCCATAGGAAATGATTTTTAGGTAGTCTGACAATTTAAATTTCATTTTACTTCAGGTGTTAAATCTGTTAAGTGGGTGCCAGTCCATCCATTGAAAAATCGTTTTCCTCTCTCACGCTCCAACATGCAGTGTTTTAAGGGAGTGGCACATTGTGTTAAGGCTTATTAAAAAGTAGTAACTGGATGAGGAGGTGAAAAGGCAACATGAGGCACAAAAACTAGAGCAAACTGGAGCAATTCATGTAATAACAAGCAATAAACAGCAAAAATCAACCTAAAATAGGGCAGCAAATACAACGATTACAGTAAACTGAATTTTTAAAATTACATTTTGAATCAAAAAAGGTTGAAATATGGTGCCTGAAAGCTTCTAGATAGAGAATATTTATTAATAAAGTATATTATTGATGAAAATTAGTTTTTCTTTTGGTATTATCATGACATATGATTATTTTAATAAGTGGCTTGTAACGATTATTTCAATGAATCGTTTGTGTTGTAATATACTATTTTATCCTCACTGCATGAACTGACCTAACTAGCATCACGGTTTGTTTGCATTTATCATGTACTTAATCCATGTACTGTTTTAGATTAATTATGTGTTTCCTAGATTAATTCTGGAGTTCAAAATTAATGTTTGCCTGAAAAAGCTGTATTTATTTACAATGAAACAACCCAATAAAAACATAAGACTTAGAGATACATTGTAATAACCACAAAATTATAATATTTTGTTATGGTAATGCTCCGCCTCCAGTTCTTGTAACTGAACTGCTTGAATTCAATGTTGCATCTTGTATTGTCAGGAAATAAAGTAATAAGATAAGATACATTTTGTGCATATTATTTACCTTTCTTCTGTCCTCTCCATCATGGTGGACACAAAGAGCTGTAGTGTAGTGTACACATCCTCTGATTCTTGAGTTGACTTTATTCCCAAGGATAAATCACTTTCTTGGCAAATATAAAATGTGTCATCGTTGCTCTTCTGGATGGATGGGTTTCATTTTCAGATACCTGACAAAAGTTCAAAACACATAATTTAGCTAATGGTTTTTCAAATGTACGGTATACATGTGGTATGCAAAAGTCGCGTAAGATAGAGCAATGGGCAGCACGTTTTATTACTATGTTAATCAAAGAACAAGCAAATTCCTCGTTGAGAGAGACCCAAATACCTCGAAAACGTGATTTGCTAGTTCTATGGGACAACGCATAGTAATTAATCTAAGTAAAGCGCATTAGAACAGAAGATTAAGTCACGTTTCTAAACATTTTACTTTCTAAGGTCAGCACAAAACTATAAACTTAACAATGGACTGTACAACATTAGAAGTCGCGTTCTGAATACAATTGCATCTAGTTTGCTTTGACTTTGGGCGTGGAGATCGTGATCAGCAACTGTGGGAAGAGAGCTCTGAGAAGTTTGCTAGCTAGGCTAAAAACGAGCTAAACTTACCATTTGTTCATCGATGTTGGTGGGATATTAGGCGATGGTTTCGGTAATAGCTATTTAAAAGAATTCCCATTATTGAGTTATGTTGTAGTGAAATAAAAATAACCTAAAACGTGCGCTAATCTGTGCAGCGCAGAAAAAGAAGAAGTTGACAGTTCTATGCTGTTATTGTCAGAGACTGCTTTGACGGGAGCCGCAGAGGGACAAAAAGTACGGCGCCTCACCTGTTGCTTCTGTGGTAGTGAAAATGCTGTAAATATTCAACCAGGCTGTGTGTACTTAGTCCGCTAAAGGGATACTGTCGGGGTCCGAGTCAGACTAAAGGTATGTTGGATGATTCAACAATCTGTCGTAAATTAGGATACATTTTCGTGTGATTTATGTATAATATGATACGTATAGTCAACATGTATGCATTATTTAATGTTAAATAATTAGCATAAGGGGGTCCCACCCCACCGCCCATTACGGACCACTGCATTATGTAAGATGGATGTGTATAAACACATGCCACATACCAATGTGATAGTGAGTTATCAAGATTAGCCTACATATGAAACTAGGTACCAATACTTATCAACCAGGTAGTATGATACTAAAATTAATTTTATAGAACTGGCAAACGTAGAATCTTGTAGGCCCATCAAAAAAAACAAACAAACAAAAAAAAAGAAAAAAAAGCTTGGGACCAGTTCAAAGGTGGCTATAGAGATAACAAGCCTTGTTGGGGTAGTAGCACAATAATGTGCCACATAACATCATAGCGGGGAGGAGCCACAATTAAAAGTTAAGTTTTATTTCTCACCTCATTGTAGACGTATATAGGCCTAGTGCACATTATAAAAGTACACCACACCAGCTCTTCAAAGTGAGCTGTCTGGTTCTCACAGACTAAGGAAATAGAAATACCACACGGAATCTAACGTTTATTGGAGAAAATAACACCCGTTGTGCCTTTGACAGACTTGACCTTCCTTTGCCATGTTTCACCAATGTTCCAGTGGCGGTAATTTTACATAAATGTGAGATAGTTTGGCGATATTAGTGTTGAAATATATGTGCTGACTATACATATCATATCATACTTAAATCACAAGAAAAGATCGCCTAATCTGTTAGTTCTTTTATTTTCTGCATTTCAAAGTATGCCACGGAGCTTCTAGCGATCTGAAAACAGTTTCTTGTTACAATTATATCTTACTAATAATATAATAAAAACAATGCCTGCAGAATGTCCTTTTCTGATAAATACCTTCAGTGTTTACATCTCTAGCCGCCACTGCAATGTTCGTGATCAGATCTAGTTTTCGGGTTTAGGGCTTTCAGTGTAAAAATGTCCAGCAGGTTTTGGCTTCCCGTTTTATGGCCTGTAGTAAAAACAGAAGAGGAAGAAAAAAACTAACAAGGACTGGGAATGCACACAGACTCTAATATACAGGGTTTCATGGAGCAGAGCATGACGCATAAAAGGCCACATCTGCTACAGTAGTTTGTCTGCTCTCACCTCTGGGTCCTGTCTGCGCCCCAAACTTTAGCCCAATTTAAATCAATGACATCAGAGACACATTTTTTGTATCTTATATCCCAATCAGGTTTACAACAGCGAACCAGAAGCAGTGATTCGGCATGTTATTAATGGCATATAGTAGAGTTATATTTACTTTTCAGTGCAGTTTTCAGACTGCATAAGTACAATTTAGAATAATATTTGAAATAACTGTACCCTTACCTGAGTACAGGTTTTGGTTATAAAAACTTTAAGATGACAATATTAAATGATTCAAACATTTGTGTGAGTTTTTCTAATTTTTATAGGATTCCAAAGAAAGTTATCATTTATGTAATCCTTTGAAAATAGATGAGCATGTTTAATGTTTTGTCCTTCCAATTAAATCAGATGTTATGTACAGTTACTTTCCAATTACTCTTGACTAGTTTCCCTAAACTTTACTTTCTGCATATGTCTGATGTGTCTTGCTCAAGGGCGCAACAATATGTGCTTGGGTGAGGATTCAGTCAGATGCCCTTCCAGATTCTTGGCACACTGCATGTGACTCCATGTGGCTGATGAGGATTAGTATAATATGTTTACAGTATTGTGTGTATTGGAGAAAGGCTGAGCAAATATTGGGGTAAGCTATATTTGTTTAAAAGAACAGTAGCCTACACAAACAACAAATAACAGTAACACTGAAAGAAAACACCCAGAAGTCAGGGGCACATCTTAGACATTCTGATTGTTTGGACTGACATTGTAGCACATCAGTAAGATAAACTTTTATTTGTCTCACAGTGGAGAAGTTAATGTGTTGCAATGCAAAGTTAAAGAACAGCAGGAGAATAGGAAACATGCAAAACATCAAGATAACTTACTATTAAAGAACTCCACAATAGACTTCAACACTTTGCTAATAGATATCACAGGTTCAATATAAAGTGCTCATTTAGGTATTAATCAATAATTAAAAGAAAATTCAAAATTTGTCTTGTTGGATTTTCTTTTAAATAGTTTCTTTGTTTTTCACATTCTTTTTTTTTCTTTTTTACAGTGTCCCGGTGGTCACAAAGGCCCATATTGTGTGTGTGAAGGCGAACTTTATACTCTCCTCTTGTGTAAGTTAACCTCATGTCGTGACCCGAGCTCCCATTTCTCTGCAGAACAAGTCCCATAAAGTCCCAGTGCCTCCAGCGCCCCCCTCTGTGTGCTGCTGCAGCCAGGCCACAGACACACAGCCAGGGCAGGACTGTGGCTACACTGACCACAATGTCGTGAGGAGAGCTACCACCAAACGTTCATTCAGAAACGCCTCCCAACACTCAAGACAAAATGCACATACCAGACTGTGTGAGTAGTAAATATTTTCATAATGGATCAGTTGGAAATAATGGACTTGAATTATTGTGGTTTTATGTTGGCTACATCTAAAAAGGGTATAAAATCATTCTTTTCCATCCATTTTCTCTGCTTATTTCCAGGGTGGTCATAATAAATCATACGCACATTTTTTCATGAGGGTTCTTTGAATTACCTTCTTGGGACAACCAAAATTATAGGTGCACCATCTAACTTTTCTGTTGGGGGGTCTGCCACCTGCTTGTGTCCATGACGATGTTATTGCTTTGAGTGAAAGGTTTCATATTATTTCACTGAATTTATCTATATCCATGGAGACAAGCAAGCAATGAAACCAGAACAAATTACAGGTCAGATCTGTGGAGAGGCAACCTCACTGACATTAAGATTACATGTTTGTCAAGGTATTTTTGACCAATAAAAAACAAAATTGAAATATTCAAGATTAATTCCATACTGGGGAACATTCCAGGCAAAGCAGTACGGCCTCCATGGAGATTAGTAAGGGCTACTGGAAAAGTAACATAGAACACCTTTACAGGAGATTCATGACTGACTTGCTTTAAAAGATGTAGCTAACTATTTAAAAACTAAATATTCTGTCCTAATATTCCTTTTTACTGGCAAAAAGTAGTCAAAATGGTGCCTATAATGAAAAGGTTGAAACCTATGAATATTCCAACCTTATGCCACAATACTGTAGTAGTGTATAGTGCATTTTTAACAGCAGGTGTTTGTTATAGTTGTTGGATGTGATTGATTTTATTTTATGTGATTTATGTGATTGTCAATCTGCCCTGAATGTGATTAGATTAGATTCAAGTTTATTGTCTTTGTACTTGTACAAGTACAGTGCAATAAAATGTAGCCTAGCATCTAGCAAGTACTAGATACAAATTTACATGATGAACTGATGATGTGGAAATAATTCCACTAAGTGATAAAAAGCTCACACCTGTTGCTCAGCACTCAGGTGAAACCACTAGGGGTCAGTAGAGAGTCTGCCTGTTGAGATGGTAGATGAAGCTACATTAACATACAAAGAAAAGCTATCATGGCCTAGATAATGCTTTTCAACTTAAGCTGCTCTGCCCACCTTTTAGATCAGTATGGGGAGAAGACTGATACTGCCTCCAGGTTAAAAGAGTTCAGTCAGCTTTGACCTCCCATGGTGCTTGCATTACAAAACTATCATGGGACCAACAGGCAATGCTGATGTGCTGCTGGGGTGGGGGTGTGTGAGGGGGCTTCAAAGGCACCTAAAAGAACACTCACACATCATTTAATTGTATTATGCAGACAATACCCGAGTAAAGCTACTGTAACTATTCAAAATGACTGCTCATTATAGCACTGTTCACCGTGTTACTATCATTATTCTATCAAACTACAATAATGTTTATGAAGATTATAATGGACCCAAATGTAAAAAGATTACTCAATTTTAAAACAATCTGTAAATATTTCCTAATTGTGGTCATTCATATTGTGTATAGTTTCGATGCTCCTCTTATTGACAGGTAGATAGCATTGCACATCACTGCAAGCAAATTATTACGATAATATAGTTTCTTTGTCCACATTTGGACATTAACGCTAAATATAATGCAGAATATATACAGCTGAAACACTGGGATGCCAGCAACCATGGGTCTCAGGAGGTGAGCAGCCATAAAAATAGTAAATAACTTCTTAACTCATGCCATATTCTTCTTAACATTCAAATTATAATATCCAAATATAAAAGTCGTTATTGAGATGCCACGTCAAACGGAGTCACGGTACTTTCTCATCTCAGGAAGCCATTAAACTGGATTTAGATTTACAATGACTTTCAATCTTCATATTTTGAGGCTACAAGCAAAGTGTTGAATGAATGCTGCTGTATTTCAATATAAGCATCTGAAGGAGACATAACCTCACTCGCCCTTGTCCTTAAGACCCGGGTGGAGCTTGACTTTGCTGTCAGACCCTCGCACTCGCAGTAATCTGTGTGCACTGTATTTAAAGTATATTGGAAACACATGTCGGCAGCCTAATAAAAACATTTTAGGCACTGGCTTATTTGGCAATATCTTTGCATAGACACGCACATGCTGCTGCTGGGTGGAGGAAGTCAAAACCATGGGAAACCTTTCTGAAATGATTAACCAGTGTTGGGAAGTAACTAAATGCATGCACCGAAAATACATACTCGGAATTAGGGCCGTGAGAGTAATCACAATTTAATCAAAATTGCAATTTTAAGGCTGTTATTTTGAAGTACCATAATTTCCTCCACTAACAACATTTCTGCATTAAAACTGCTTACCTAGCAGTTTAGAATTAAAACAGCTTTAAAATGTGATTGTTGTATTAGTTTGTCAGTATATATTTGAATCTTTTTGTCAGTTGGATGCATTTAAAATGTGAAGTTTGAACAGAATAACATAAATCAGAAATCTGATTGCAGATACATTATTTATCAGAAAGAAAAAAAAAATATATATAATAGTCAAAACTATTCAGAATACAAATTTTAAGTAACTGCACTGTGGTAAAGTTGCTCTTTAAATTGGTGGTATTCAGAGTACAGTTACTTTCCAAAACCATTGCATGCAATTTAGGCTTTAAACTGCACAGCAGTGAGAAAAATACATTTGCATTTTTCCCTCTCTAATTTGTGATAAATGAATGCAGATTAAACTGCAACATACACAAAACTTTAAAATTTTAATCCCACTGCATTTTTGCACCATAATATATTGCAACAATACAGTAGCCTAATTGGACCATGTAATCAAAAATGTTACAATGTTGATGCAGGTACTCAGTATTCTGTTAATACATTTTCAAAGTATTCTTCCCAACACTGCGTATGACCCCGCTGAAATAACAAGTTAGGTTTAAAGACAAAGGGGAATATTGGTCTAAAATTGAGTTGACTTTGTTAGTCTCGTTCACACTACAATGCAAGACTTGCTATGGTCGAGGTAGAGCGTATTGTAAAAGCGCAGCGTGGTAGTGTGAAAAACACTTGTGCGTGGGCCTGGCCTGACAGAAAAGTCCTAAAAGCAGAACAGGGGAGCAGTGGTGACCATCTGGCCCGGGTCAGTCTCCTGCTGGGATGGATGATCACAGGGCAGTGCTTGTGTGCGTCAGAGAGTGTGTGTGTGTGCGTGCGTGTGTGAGTGTGTGTCAAAGCTAAAGGTGATGGACACAGCTGTGAGTCTGACCCCAAAGCCACACGATTCCCTCCCTCCTCAGACTTCTTCCTCTTCCTTCTCCATGTTTTCAAGTCTTTTCTGGTCATGTGGTCTTCCTTGCAGGTTGTTGTTTACCATATTCAAGGAAGGCAGTTATCAGACAGTAATTTAATTTACATATTCAAATATTTATATTATACTCTGTTTTCACTGTTTTTATTTATTTTATTGTATTTGCTTATTTTATATATAAATCTATATATTGCTATACTTCTATATTGTTGATGTTGTTCTGCACTTTGGTAAACTTTGGCTGTTTTAAATATACTCTATGTAGACATTTTATTTGATTTACTATAAAGGATATAAACAGTGATTTACTCTTTGAGTAAGATCTACTTTTATTCTCTCTCTGTTTTTATATGTTAACTTTTCTGGTCATGTGGTCTACTTTGCAAGTTGTTGTTTTTCCGTATTGAAGACAGCAATGGAATATCACATACAGTAGTTTTATTTATTGTGAAGAATATGAGCAGTGATTTACTCTTAAATGAAGCCCATTTTTATTCTATATTCAAATGTTTTCATGTATTTTCCGGTCACATGCTCTTCCTTGTAGATTGTTGTTTACCAAATATATTGTGGATGTAGTAGTTATCCACCCACTTATATTATCTATGTGCTTTCCTGTCTTGTCTAACTCCTAACTCATTTCCTAACACTAACCCTTAAATTAAACTAAGTAGTTATCAAGCCTGAATCAGTTTGTTCACTCTGTATTAAGTCTTTCTTCATTCTTTATTAACTCTAATTAAGGTGCAGTTTATTATTAAAAAAAAGTAACTCAAACCTTTACTAATGTATAGAATGGCAGTTCTTTTTCCACCTCTCACTCTCCTGAAAATTTATGAGAAAAGTTTAACATCAACACTATGGAAGAACCAGGCCTAGCAGTGCTGACACACACAAAAGCCCACGTTTGAAGCTCTTGACGGGGGCTGCCATTGTGACTTCACCCCCTCTATTACTTTGCATCAATTAGCACATCACTTCCAACTCTGGGGCGTGAGTGTGTGTGGTGGGGGAGGGTCCATAAAAGTGGGAAAGCCCTATTGTCTGCTCGGAAAACAACTAAATTATTTGCTTGGAAAAGATTTATTGCTTCTGTTAACGTTCTGTCATCAAAAGCATTACTGTAACAAGTTGGAATTAGCTAAGTGCGAGGTACATCTGTCATTGACAAATCATACAGAATCTGGGCCAATGAAAATGTACTTTTAAGAATAACAACTTGTGCAAGGTTAAGTCCTGAGAGACCTTTCTTTACAATATTACAAAGAGGTCATGCATGTGATTTCATATTGAGGTACCTGTGCGTTCGAGCCAAATTCATGGGTGGAATTAATAAAGTGACTAAAAAGCAGTTGCATGTCGAAATAAATGCTAGTAAAATATTTATTTAACACACCCTTGAACAAAAATCACTTCATATAGACAGAAATGTGCTTTTATTGGGCCATTTCACCTATGACTACAACTGTTTGCCATGATAATAGTAAGTGACAGTGATTTAAAGGTATTTTAATTTTTTAAACACAAATTTCGACTTTAGCTCTGTTTATGTTCATGAGAGTTTTCAAATACAATGTAAATAAAGGTTGAATTATGGCAATGTTAAGTATTTCAAAGAGATTTTTTACAAACAAAGATGATGAAAATCTAAAATTGTTTATTTTCTTTCAACATTTGGATTTAATAATGCTCCTATTTTTGCTATAAATCTTTTTTGGCATGTGTTTTAAGAGAGTCTACGGTTCACTTAATGATTATGATCATTTTAATAGTTGGTTAATCACAATTTTATTACAAGATTATTGGTTGCAGCCCTAGATTTTTGCAACAGGCATCATAGTACTATTAGCATTAGCCACACATTGCCATTTGTTAGCACTCGACCCAAACACAGTGCCACAATAAAGTGCTCTGGAAGTCTTCACAAAACACTTCAGGGTCATCTTTTCTCTCATCCTTTTTTGTCTCAGCCCACATAGCTTCATTGTAATGCCTTTCAATGGAAACGGGCTGGATCCAGCTGAAGTCAATGATGACCCATAATAACCATAAGGGTTTAACAAAAAAACCCTCTAATCAGTACTTGAGTAAAAGTATTGTTACTTTAAGTCACTGCCACTCCAGTAGAAGTTAAAGTACTCCCTATTGTGTTGTTTCAACCTGATTACTAGTTTCTCTACCACTACTACTTGCTATATGTTTTACATTTTCTACATTTCTACATTAGTATAGTAAGTATTACTCAGTGTTTCTCCAAGTTTACTACATGCTTTGACTTGAAAGATGTTATATAGTATAATTATCATATTGTGTATTCACTATGATGCTAACAACATACAACATACAAATAAATTATATACCTTACCACTCATACCACATTAACTAGGCTACATGACAGTTATTCTAATAGTATGTGGTCCGCAAGTAAATAAAAGTAGGTTGCTGAAATTGTACTTGTGAGTAAAAGTATTTAGTTACTTTCCACCTCTGTGTGTTTTGCTCCGAAGTCTCTCCCACCCTACAGGGCTGGGTCCCACATACCACAGGAGCTGATAAGGAAAAGTGATGACCTAAAGTTTGGAGTTACTCAGCGTTGGAGGAAATAGCTCATTGAAAAAGTTTGATTTCACCAAAGTTGTCATAAATATTATGTACTGTGAATAACATAAACACATTTTGACCAGTGCACAAGGATCCCCGCCCTGCCTTTGGGAAAGGAGATCACATCACCTTAGAATTTCTCCTCTGCAAGTCCCCAAACTCAAACTTGATCGACCAGTTTCATCTAGTAGGCCTAAAGCACTTCTGCTATTGACTGTTAGTACAATGAAGATGCTGCTCTACATTTATGTGTTGATGTAAGAAGAAAGTACGACAATGACAAGCAAGTCCCGCTGCACTGTGGAGAAACCAATATGGGACAAAAGGGTTCAGGTTCGCTGATTCTTAATGAGATTTGGGTTGTGCAATCAAGCAGAAAAAGGCCATTAAGTTAGACTAAAGATAGTGTAATGACATACCATAACCATAAGCTTACTGGATAATTAGAGTTGTGGTGAACACTGGTAAGAAGCGGCAGCTCTCGATAGAAATTCGGTTGTAGCACAAAGAACTGGTGCGAGTGATGGCCCGTGGCAGAGTGAGCTTGGGAATGTATCCCACTCCACCTCAGCACAAGGAGTGCAAGAGGAATGAGAAGCACAGTGTCATACAAGAGGAGGTCAGCTTAGAGCGGCGGCGGAGGAAAAGAGGTTAAGCAGAACAGTTGTTCTGGGACAGCAGGGAGCCTGGTCAGGTGGGGGCACACCATGGAGCGAAAAGTCGCCTGCATGGAGATCTGGCAGAGTGAGCCACATCACATTGCTTTCCTAATTCGTGCAGCGTACAATGTCCTTTACAGCTCGGCAAATCTGTTTACCTGTGGAAAGATAGACACCCCAACTTGCCAACTGTGCCCATCAGGGGAATTCTGGAGCACATCCTGAGCTCCTGCCCAAACAGCACTCAGCCAAGGCTGTTACACCTGGCACCACAATGAATGCCCATCGAGGTTGGCTGCAGAGGATTTGTGGGTGACTGACTCCACAGAGGCCTCAGTGTACTGGGTATCCCAGGAACAAGGAGCTGAGCCATCAAAAATACCACAGAAGAAAGCCTTGAGATGGTTCTGGATCTAGACAGGAGAACCATGGGGACAGGCGAGTGTCACCTGAACACAAGTCATGGCCTGATCAGCCGTAGCTGGGTTCCCTGGGAGAGAGAGTCTGATGCTGAAAAACCTGAAACACCCATGACCCCAGGTTACGTCACTGATAATTATTTCAGGTGCATCTCCAGAAGATGTATCTAAGAACTAAGTTTATGTTCATACAAGTTATGCTGTCTGTGCTATTGCTCCTGTGTATTGCTCCAACATTTTCCTCTGCTATAGGAATTACTATCACTAAACAACGAGCTCCTTTTGACTCCTCCTTTGACTTTCATTGAAACCAAAAAGATGCATTCACCATCCACACTTTGCTTGTCTTAAAAGGCCAAAATGATCTTGTCTTAGGCCCCCACCATCTGTCATTGGGGTCGTAGCCATTGTTTACTTTAACTACACTCACGCTTACATTACTCACCCCATACCACTTGATGTATATTGCACTAATCTAAATATTACTGTTCTCCAAGCTATAAGCCACTGTGTATACATGTCTGAAAACCACTACATCATTTGATTAAGCATTCAATTAGCTGTCTGTTATTTACTGCAATGTTCTAGTATAGTGACACTTTCTCCCTAAATTGTTGACATGTTAGCCTTTGCGTTTCCTGTTGCTAGCCACTGCACCTAGCCTAAATAAATGTCTTTTTCTCTTCTCCAAGTTGGTTTGTGCGTGCTTTTTGAGGCTAGTACTGTAGCGGCTCTGTGTAGGATTGACAGACACAAGCCAGCTGCCTGCATTCCTCTGCCTCTCCTCTGACTTCTTAAGGTCCGCCGCACCCCTCCCCCCTCCCCCAAAAACAGGCCAGTGTCCACGCATACTTTTTTAATGCTATACATAACACAGAAGCATATGTCGGGCCAGTCAAAACCAGAGCAGCATTGTCTAAATAGAAGATAATGTTACAATGTGGGACAGGTTAATGTATTGTCATATGGCTTGTAAAGGAAGTACTAGCAGGAACATGTTTGGGAAAAAGCCAAATAGATGTGTTTAAAAAGCTATATAGCCAGCAGTGGGCCACATGACACTGTTTCACTCCATTAGGTCATGGTATTCAGCACAAAGGAGTTATCTAGAAGCTTGCCAGAAACAAGAGTCAGAATTCAACAGGGAAACGTATTGAGAAAGAATGTGTTGAAATGTGCAGTCTACTCCTTATATCGAATTGAATAGATACAGCCCATCATTTGCAATTGGCCAATTTAATGTGCCATGATGAATCAGGGATGTGGCAATATTTTTATTGTACAGCCAAAGAGCACGTTCACAATTTGTATCAAAAGTATATGAAAACATAATCACCTACATCTAAAATAACTTTAACTTATAGCTTAATAGGCAGCTACTAATATAACATGCCCTTGATTGAGCAACTACACCTTGTTGTGAAAGACCCTATACATTTCATTACACTCTAGGCGAATGATAAATCTGGCCCTATAGCATAAATGTAAAGTGAGCTATGAAGACTTAAAATGTTCTCAGTAATCCCAATTTGGAATCTCTTTTTCTCACAGCAAAGATAAATGGGAAGTGGGCCAGAAGATGCCAAGAACTAACTTCCCTCCAAATTATCATAGTCTCAATCTCACTTGTTAAGACTGACAAAAAAACAGAGACGGCTGGCAGTACACGGTCGTCTATGTCACTTGATATGGCACTGGAAGAACATGAATCCATCTGGTGAATCCACAAATCATTATTTGAAAGTCTGCTTAACACAGTTACAAATGTCATTGGTGTCAATAACACATAACTGTAATGAATATACTTCCAACTTTTCAGCAGAGAAAACACCAATGGTCTCTGAATGGAATTGAATCTGGGGTACTACATTATAAATCCACCTTAATTAGCCTTGATAAAGCATGAACAAAGACTTAATTCATGATGAACAAATACTTAACTAAGAATGATTGGGTTTATCAACTATGTAATTAAGGGGCTAAGAGCTAGGATTGTGGTATTCATGAAGTAGGAGCCACTCTTAATAAACATTTGGTCATTGTGAATTAAGTCTTTGTTCTTGTTTGTTAAGGCATGTATAAGTGTAGTTAATATCGAATCTTGTATTAATTCAATTCAGTCTGTCATCATTTTGGCCCTTATTAAGATAATCTCCACACTTCACAGTACAAGTTACTGTTTTCTTTCCAAATGTCCAACACTAAATAGTTGTTCAGTTTTGGGTTTCACACGAGGCTCAAATACTTTGCATGTTGGTCACGCATTTGTCAAACGTTAAACTGAGCGCGCCCAGTGCAAACCCATGGAAATAGTGTCTGATTTGCTTATTTCATCTCAGTCTACTGTAAATCTGCTTGTTGTTTGCCTAGGGCTTTTCCTACAGCTGATGTGTAGTTGGGAGCCGACCACAGTTTAAACAGTGACTGACTGTCTGAGAGACCTGCCACTGGCCTGCCTCCCGCCCGGGTCTGACCAGTGCAGCCTCTGTCCACATAAATACAGAGCAGCACAAACAAACAGCTTCAGTGTAACGTGGCTTTGAGCAGCCGCCACGGAGCTTGGGGCGACTGCTGCGGTCACTAAACGCAGCATCATACCACACGGGGAGACAGAGCAGATGAGAGACAGAGGGCTGCTACTGTCTGAATACACTGTGCAGTTAGCAAAGGGTGGGCGAGTATAGAAAGGAAATACAAGGCTCTATAGGTGGGGGATATGGACAAAAAAGAATATCTCAGTATATTTTTTGACCATCTCTATGACAAGATACAGACGATATTATGGCATCCCATCAGAAATGTGATAAAAACTTGCCTGTAATATCTTGGTTGAGGTTCAAGCCTCACATAAAAAGTAAATGGACTGTAACTTTACAAAAAAAACCTTACACTGCATGTTTCTAAGCTATTTTTTATACTCAATATTATAATTACAACACCAAAACAACAGTGATAATATCATTTTTTGATCTCCCACCGCTACAAAGCAATTCGACTTGTCAATGACATTACCTGCAGTAAATAACAAAATCATTAGAAAACCATTTTAAATAAATTTGACAATATTCCCCATGATGTTTTATGAGATTATCTAACAGAAGATGTTTGGCAAAGTCTGAGAGGTGGCCATTTTTAGAATTAACATCCTTTAGAAATGATTGCATATTTTAATGCTATTCTTATTTCAGGACATTTTTAATATCATCAATAAAAAAAAATAAAAAAAATCTATCATATTTATTTTATTTTAGAATATACATTTTATGTTGCGAACTGACCAGATCAGACCTTTACTAACTCCTTTTTGTCTGGGGAATGACTAATACCCATCGAAGGTTAAGTTAACAACCGTGCAGGCCTGAACTAAATTTTGGACTTAAATATAGACAATGGCCAGTCAAGGTCTGAACTAGGTCTAAACAAAGACTGTATTTGTGACATCATAGTCTGGCACCTGGACCACTGAGAACTATTATAGGCCTAATAGCATAACCGTTTGTTTATGATATGGATATAAATGCCTGGATGTTGCCAAGCAAATCAAAACATTATTTTGCGACTCTCCTTGCTACCACTTCACTGAACATGTGGTGTTGCGTGCACCCCCAACTTTTCAACTTTCTGCCTCACAAGTTTATCCAAAACATATATCAATATTTGATGAAAGAGTGCATTTGACCTTCACGGGCTGCGTCTGGCGTCTGGATGGTTCTGCTTTCACACTTGGACCAACTGTTACATCAGCCGGCAACTGCAAAGGAAACTGTTTGATTTGATTTGTTTCATTTTCAACCTTTAGCCCGGCACCCATATGTACCCAGTTAAACTAACGGAGCACCATGGCATAATGGTAAGACGATTTTTTAGTGCTTTTGTTTCACATTCGACCCAAATTTCAGAATCATAAAAACACAAATATGTTCATATTAAATGTTGCTATGAACAAAAATAAGTAAATAAAATGGTAAAAAGGAGAAGTTATTAATAGGGCATTGATAGCACCCCAGAGACTTCTGTTAAGGTACAAGTCTTAATTAGCAATGGAGCCCAATCATTTTCCCATAGACTTTTAAAAACATAAAATATTAAGTTTAAAGGCACAGAAGACACTAACCAGGTCGTCCATTGTGCAGTTTATAAAATGTCAGAAATATAGGCCTATTGTACATGTACTTTTGTGTCCTATGGTCATTAGTTGCCACATAGTCTTATATATTTATATAAGGTCTACTAGAAAAATGCATGGTAACTTAATTTTCAGAACCACTGGGCATCTCTCTCATCGGATATTAATATCTATCTATTGAGCCACAAATCCTTCTGTGTAATGAAAATCCAAAACTTATACTTAACTTAACAATTATGATTAATCCTCTCTTTCCCGTATCCCTGTGTGGCTTATTAGGTGTGGCTGATCAATGCTGTCTGACCAATAATTTCATGGAAAATCACAGTATGCTAACCAAACACTCAATAATCAATAGTATTAATAGATTGGGTCTTAAATGGCCTTAAATATTGAAAGACTCACAACAACCTCTAATCTACTTAAAAATCTGGATTTTAGGTTTAATGATAGCATCCTGTATGTAATGGAAACCTTATGTTAAAAACACTGTGACTATTGCCTGCTTTTCAAATCTGTGTCAACCTTTACTGATAAAATGATTCATGGGTAGATATCCCCATAGACAATATGAGCCAAAAGGTTGTTTTAACTGTCTGAAATTTAGGCTGCTCGTGTTAAGTATAATTAATTTAGATTAGATAGTGCTGACATTAACAGCAAATCAGCAAAAATCAGCAAATGGATTATCCTTAATAAAATTGTACATATTGGCCTCCATTTTGAACTCCACTCCGTTTTAAAGTCAATCTATAGGTTTCCATGGTATCCTATGGGGACATAATGATCAATGGTAGGTAATTAGTTTCACTTCAAACAAGTATTGAAGTAACATGTGATACTAAAGAGCAATTACCCACTTTTTGCTTTTTAGCAAGCACATAACAGTGGGTTTTTGGGTTCACATTTTACAGACCAAACTAGCAGGGAACTTTTTTTCACTTTTGCCTGTTCCTAGCTTTCCTTCCTGTTCTTTCTCCTTATGTTTCTGCTTCTGCCCTCTTCGACCTTCTTACTTCTTCCTCTCCCTTCCCCCACTAAAACTACCCCCACCCGCTTTTCCCCCATTCAAGCCTGAAACACACCAAATGCAGCAAAGAAGACCACCAACAACAGCTAACGCCTTTCTCAGTTGTCCCAAGCTGAAATCACTGCTTTTTATCTAACCTTATAATTCTTTTGTTGATGTGAAATGTGGGGTATTTGAGTTCAAAACATACTTTACAAGGAGTGTACTGTATGGCCTATTGGCAAACCATCTCACACCAAACTTGGTCCTGCGGAAAATCTCTTATTCTCTAATCATCGTATGCAAATTACTTTCCACTTTGAATAATTGACGGTAGAATGTAGTAGACTCAAAGGATATCTGGGCATTCCTCCCTTGAATTGAAACTAAGCTAAACTAGGCCAAGACCAGAAAAAACATCGAAGATAACATTTTCCACTATGACTGGACAGAAAGAATTAATCTGATTCTATATAATAATCTAATCAGAAATACACTGGCAACATGCAAGTCATTTTGATGAGAGATGCACTGGACACAAATGTGTTCAGGAACTGGACCAAGATGACCAAGATCTGCTGGTGATATGTCAAAAACATCACAAATCACATCATCATATTTTCATCATATTTGTCTTATTCTTTTAATCATTATTATTCAACACAAAAATGTCAAATGTATCCCTCCAGAGAACTCTGCTCCAAACCACATGATTTGACAGAGCATTAGCTGTAGACCTCTGGCATTATCACATATCTTTAGAAATGATTACAAATTACTGAATCTAAAACCATAAAATTGCATCAATTGTACAGTATATGTCCTATTATTTCAAGAGATGCTGGACTATAAATGTACAATTCTATCTATGTGTCTGTATCATATTGCTTCGTCAGCTCACTTATAAATACAGTAAATAAAACTGACCAGATAAGTGTGCCATACATTGACCTCAAAATACTGCCTGGTGTCTCTGCCTTGCTCTGAGTGTCTAGTAGGAAATAGCTTTATAGGCAGAGTATGTTTGGAATGAGATCTTTTAAGTAGTCGGCAGCAGCAGGCACTTGCCGTGGATGAGTGATCAAGGAGCAGGGATCCAGTGGGGGCTTCATGAGGTTATTTTCATGATGTGCCCAAATACTGCTGTTCATCCACACTGAGACCCTGTGTGCGGGATTCTCAGAGGAGATAGAAATAACTTTACAGCTGCTCACCGAGATGGAGAGTGTGAAGAAAGATTTGAACTAGCCCACTGTGTACAGAAGTAAACTCAACTAAGTGGGGTTTTGATGTCGCAAGAGGGCTGTTCAAATTGTGTAGTTTTGAGTCTGTAAAAGTAGAAATAAACATGGTTAATATTTAAAATACCCTAAAGTTTAAAAATCCTGTTTTAACCCCATATTGTGCAATGTTGTTGGGTTGCTGTCTGACCTTGTGTAAATAGTTGTTAAACTAATGTAGAAATATTACTCTCTGGGGAGACAATAAATTATTTTAGTTTACAAGTTAAGCATGCTCAGTTGGAAATATCATAAGGCTACTGCTTGTAAGCTAAAATGCATCTAGAAATTAGCTCTTGGTAACTAATTAATGCACTTCACTAATGGTTTGCAGGCTATGGATTCGATTAACCCACATTACAGTCGTTTGAAAGGGGACAGTGCGATTCCATAAAAACACGATTAAACATGAGATAAATATATATTATTAGAGCATGTTGAAAGTTTTCTCAAATGCACATTATTGCAACTGAAATAAACATATAAAAGAAATAATATGGTGAACTAATTAAATAATTAATTAAAATTGCTGTAGCACTTTTATCCATCTACGTGAAAAAAGAGCCAATCAAAATGGAGTCCCGTAGGAAAACAAAGGCTGTGATTGGCTGAGACGCGGCCCCTGTTTTTAGGCGCCCCCCGTTCTGTCGGAGGTGCTGGTGAATGGAAGGGGCGCCTGGAAACCTCGGCCCATTGCACAGATTGAGAAGAACGAGGCTGAGGACTCCCGACCGCTCTAGTGCAATGAAACGACGCTCCGTGAAGTCAAGTTAAAAACATGGAAGTATTAGCCCCCAACTTTTAAAAAACTTAGAGATTTTGTCTTGGAAGGAGTTTTGAGAGACGCTGGAGGTTTTTTGTCCGGAGAGGGAATTGCTGAGTCGTGGATCCCCGCTGCATTGGGATTTGGAGTGAGAGTGGACTGCTTGGAGTCACTTACAAAGACCATCAAGAAGTCATGACACGACGAAGACTTCGTTTGGATTAATTTCTTTAAAACACAAGCAAAAGTTGACTGCAATTGTGTGAGTACAGCTTGTTGCAAACTGTGACCCCAATTTCGGAGAGAAGCGAGCTAATTTTTAAGCTTTTTGCATCGTTTTCAGTTGTCCTACTTGGATCAAAGTTTTTCCTTCCCTCCCCCTCCTCCTCTTCGTCCTCAACTATGGCGGCCACTGCCTCTCTGTGTGTGCGGATCATGTGGTTACTGTGCGGGTTGAGCCCTGTGATTTTAGCCCAGAATTACAACAGTGAGTCGGGCATTTCAATTCCGGAGCACGGCTTTTGTCAACCCATCTCCATCCCCCTATGCACCGACATTGCCTACAACCAGACCATCATGCCGAACCTTTTGGGGCACACTAACCAGGAAGACGCAGGACTAGAGGTGCACCAATTTTACCCATTAGTTAAAGTCCAGTGCTCTGCAGATCTGAAGTTTTTCCTCTGCTCCATGTATGCCCCTGTTTGCACCGTTTTGGAGCAAGCCATCCCTCCCTGTCGGTCTCTATGTGAACGTGCACGCCAAGGATGTGAAGCTCTCATGAATAAATTCGGTTTCCAGTGGCCCGAAAGACTGCGCTGCGAGGCTTTCCCTGTCCACGGCGCAGGAGAGATCTGCGTGGGTCAGAACACATCGGAACCTAATGGACCCTCATCCTCTTCCTCATCTCCCTACGTACCCGAGCCGGTCACACTCCCCCCCAACATCGTGCGACCAAACCAGCGCCCCCCACAGCACAACCAGTATCACCCGTTTGTTTGCCCTATACAGCTGGAGGTGCCACCCTATCTGGGCTACCGTTTCATGGGGGTCAAGGACTGTGGAGCACCATGTGAACCCAACAAGCCAGCTGGGATTATGTACTTCCGTGACGATGAGGTGAAATTTGGCCGTCTCTGGGTGGGCATCTGGTCCATCCTGTGCTGTGTGAGTACTTTGTTCACAGTGCTCACATATTTGGTGGACATGCGGCGGTTCCGTTACCCAGAGCGACCCATAATCTTCCTCTCTGGCTGTTACTTCATGGTGGCTTTAGCCTACGCCGCTGGATTCTTTCTGGAGGACCAAGTTGTCTGTGTGGATAAGTTCAAGGACGAAGGCTATAGAACAGTAGCCCAGGGCACTAAAAAGGAGGGCTGCACTATTCTCTTCATGGTACTGTACTTTTTTGGGATGGCCAGCTCCATTTGGTGGGTAATCCTGTCCCTCACTTGGTTCCTGTCTGCTGGTATGAAGTGGGGGCATGAGGCTATTGAAGCAAACTCTCAGTACTTCCACTTAGCTGCATGGGCGGTACCAGCTATCAAGACCATCACCATCCTCGCGATGGGGCAAGTGGACGGGGACGTTTTAACTGGTGTATGCTTCGTTGGGATCTTCAACGTTGATGCCCTCCGTGGATTCGTCCTTGCCCCTCTCTTCGTCTACCTGTTTATTGGTACTTCCTTCCTGCTGGCTGGATTTGTATCGCTTTTCCGCATCAGAACCATCATGAAGCACGATGGCACCAAGACAGAGAAATTGGAGAAGCTTATGGTCCGAATTGGGGTCTTTAGCGTTCTCTACACTGTCCCGGCCACCATTGTCATTGCATGTTACTTCTATGAGCAGGCCTTCAGGGAGCATTGGGAGCGCACCTGGCATATGCAGAACTGCAAGCGCTTTGCAGTGCAGTGTCCGGCTCACAACTTCGCCCCCATGACCCCCGACTTCACAGTGTTCATGATCAAATACTTGATGACCATGATCGTAGGCATCACCTCTGGGTTTTGGGTTTGGTCTGGGAAAACCCTCCAATCTTGGC
Source organism: Periophthalmus magnuspinnatus (assembly GCF_009829125.3). Lineage (NCBI taxonomy): Eukaryota > Metazoa > Chordata > Actinopteri > Gobiiformes > Gobiidae > Periophthalmus > Periophthalmus magnuspinnatus. Next base: position 24,319,502 of record NC_047146.1, read on the forward strand.
GGAGATTTTACAAGCGCCTTAGCAATAGTAACCATGGCGAAACAACGGTGTGAACTATATAGGGACACTTTTTGAGATTTGCGAATGAGGTCAAATAGCTTTCATTTAAATCTGAACTCTCATTATTCTGTTGTGTTTTTTATGTTGTGACAGCAATTAGGACGTTCGGACAAACCCAAACTTAATCATTGTTACAAGCAGGAGAAGTGGATGCATTTTGGCCAATCATAATGCTGGTCCGTGGACTGTTAAAGTCGGACATGAGCAGTTACTATGACGCCAGTTAGGTAGCCTATTACTTATTTTTCTATGTCACAATATAGTTGAATGTTCTTTTATATATTCCAAATGAGAGATTTTCTGGCACAAAAAGCAAAAGGTCAAATGACTTGACCACAAGTTGGAGCAATAAGGTCGTGAAGACACCAGCCACACCCCTAAGAACTGTGAATGCACACTTTAAACACATGTGGTGGCTGCTTCAAATCTAAAAACGTTATTGCCTGTTACAGTTTTTTGAATGCAGCCCAAAGCAACAAATATTGACTTTTGCCTTGTTGTTCCAAGCGTTGGACAAACCATTTCTTATTTTCATGTATTTTTGTAGTCCTCTCTGTATTTGAATGTTCACTCCGAAGGTGAATGAAGTTTTGTATCGGTTTGCACAGCTATGCTAACAGTTTTAAAGTGTTACAAATGACTGACCTGGATCTAACATGCGGGGACCACACACTCGCCCGCCCCTCTCCTCTCTCTCTTACTTTGCCTTTTATTCTTTGTAACTGAGACATAGCAGCTCATTGTTTATCCATGCGTGCTTGTGTGTGGTCCTTGGATCTCCATCTAAAAGCAGCAACCTTTTAAGAATTCAGCTAATCTGTAGGCAGCCAGGATTTAATGTTTTTCATCCTGGCTAAAAATGATTGTATTTCACCTACACTTGTAATCACCAAAGTTTTTTTTTTTGTTCAATTGTTACAGCTGGTTCAAAATGTTTTTATAAAGATTTTAATCAGCATTTTTTAAACAAAACCATTAAAAGGTCTAAATCTATGTCTGTGATCTGGACTTTTGGAGCCACTTGTGCTTGATATTTAAATTACAAAAACAGTAGACAAGAAAGGTCAGAAGTCACTACCTTGAGGAATGTCACTATTTGGAGCTAGGCAGACGGTTTTTATCTTTGGCTCGACCCTTGGAGACAGTACAGAAATTTATCAGTAGCATACAGTCTTGCTAAAAGTTATGTCCTACATGTGTTACATTTCAAACTGGAAGCTTAATTTCATTAGCTTGACACCAAACCAACTTTACTGTAGCCTGGACTATTTGAGTTTAAAAGCTTGTTCTTTCAGCACATTTTAACAGTGTCATTGATGGATAAAGTGGGGACAGAATTGTGTATGTTAAAGCCCAATGCTACATGCGAAGAGTACCATATCCTCCTTACTCAGAGCAGCTTGTTGATAATCCGTGTCACACTGTTGCATGTGATGTATGACATACCTCAATCTATTGTTTAGTCTCCATTTTCAGGAGTCAACCATGGCTGTTCTTGTGTTTACCCAATAACAACTTGAGATGTGAGCAATATCCAATTATAAAGAAGGAAATGTCTGTTTAGTGGGGACATATGCAAACCACCTTGAACAGACTTGTTTTTTAAATGAATAATGTATTTATGGGGATTTTGTTTTTGACTTTTTAAACTTTTTTAATGATGTACCTGTACAGTTTGAATAAAAAGTCCTAAAGTTTTTAAATGTGTTGTCTGTTTTGTGGTTTGTTGTGTCAATAGTGCATGATACCCTTAGATGAACAAATGACCCATAAAATGACATAGGTTCTATTTTATGACCAAACAAAGATTGTAAAAAGTGTCTATGGCATATGTGTCAAACTCAAGGCCCGTGAGCCAAAATGTGGCCCGCCATGTCATTTTATGTGGCCCACGACAAGGTGAATTAAAAGGTATGACTGTCTTAAAATATCAGTTCATTAGAAGATACAGTTACCCAGACATTTTTTCATATCTATACAAATCCATATGCAATATTTGTAACTTGAGTAAGTAATAAATACAGAAATGGTTAATTAACAAGATTAAAAAGTAGTTATATTTATTTTACATTATATTTGGTTACATTTAGTTACATTTATACTGTCTTACATTTACATCTGGCCCTTTGAGAGTGACAATTTTGCTGATGTGGCCCTCTGTAAAAATGAGTTTGACACCCCTGGTCTATGGGATCTGGTAACTTAAACCTAAAGAAGAGATGCTGACAATTTTATATTAGGGAGAAGAAATTGAGAAAAGTAAAGTATACATTGCTTACATCATACATTATAGTTGAGTAAAAGTAGAAGAGGTTGCCTACCTATAAATGACACAACATTGTTTCAGAGTAGGGCAGGAAAAAAATCTACTATTGTGATTAGATTTGTGATATTTGTTTAATAGGTAGGATTCTTTAAACAACTTCAGGAGCATTAGCATTTGAAGACTGACATATTAACAGACAAACTAATACATGAATCCCATGTATTTCAGGACACGTATGAAAAGGATTAAACTACAGGTAGAACAAGATTTTTTCTAGCCTATAAAAAGAGTATATTTTGTGAAAAATCAACTCTACTCAAATTGACATTTTATCCAATTTCCATACTGTGAAATGTTGTATATCAGCCTAGGTTTTGTAAAAAGGTAAATATCATGTTTGATCTGTGGGCTAGTTCATAGGTCTATTACTCTATACAGTTACATTTTACAGTGGCACCTATAAGAAGCCAGTTTTATCACAGATTTTACATGAATAACAGATCATCATCAACATAATAATCGATTGACACTATACGTAATTTTGCTTTGATCTGGCTAGATCTGGATAATACTCAAGCCACAGCTATGCTTTTCCACAGCTTTGCTAGTAGTGTTATACTGACCTCTAGTGATTACATATAGACTTACAGGCCACCGTGCCCAAAGTCGTTTCACTTGCCTACATCAAATGGGATCATTAATAAACATGATTATATTCAAATATTTTTTTCATACATACATGGGCATATTTACAATTACAGTATCAGTTTATTACAGGAATAGCCTATAGCATGTTGGTGTCAAGGTAATTTGATACAAATACCTATCAAACAATAAATAACTTGAACACAAAACAAAAATGATAAGTTCCCTGGTAATGGTTTGCAACAGATGAGTAAAGGGTCCGTACAACAATACTGAAGGAGCAATGACATCTAGTGGCCAGATGAAGACTTAACTCTGCTTTGTGTTACTGTACTCTGTATGGGCACTGACATAAGCAGTAGACAGGGCATGAAAAACTATTAGGCGAGACAAGTTTATTTGTATAGCACAATTCGTACACAAGGTAATTCAAAGTGCTTTACAGAATAAGAAAGACATTAAAATCACACAAATCAAAACATAAATAATCACAAATAATCATCATAAAATTACCATAAAAAGAGAAGAGTGCAGAATAAAAACCTTTCAGTCATATGCACAGGGAAACAAAACTGTTTTGAGCCTTGATTTAAACATTGTCAAAGTAGAGGCCTGTCTCACATCTTTAGGAAGACTGCTCCAGATTTTAGCTCTATAAAACTGAAACGCTGATTCTCCATGTTTAGTCCTGACTATGGGCACCAGCAGGAGGCCGGTCCCTGAAGTCCTCAGAATGTGAGATGGTTCATATGGCACTAACATATCAGAGATATACTTTGGACCTAGGCCATGGAGAGACTTATACACAAGCAGAGCTGCTTTAAAGTCTATTCTTTGAGCTACAGGAAGCCAGTGAAGACCTGAGCACAGGACTTATGTGCTGATACTTCCTGGTTCTAGTCAGGACCCGAGCAGCAGAATTCTGGATGTACTGCAGCTGTCTTAACGCTCGCTTAGAGAGGCCAGTGAGCAGGTTGTTACACTATTCTAACCTACTGGAGACAAATGCATTGATAAGTCTCTCTAATACTGGCTTTGACAGTATACCTTTGATTTTTGCAATGTTTTTTAGATGGTAAAAAGCTGCAGATTGATTTGATGTGGCTGTTAAAGTTCAAGTCTGAGTCCATTATTACCCCTAGATTTCTAGCCTGATTTGAAGGTTTTAGAGAGAGAGAGACTGGAGGTGACTGCTGACACTCTATTACAAGTAAAAAAAAAAAAAAAAAGTTAGATCACGCAATTACTTCTTCATTCTAGGTTTTTTGTTTAGATTGAGTACTAAATTGTTCAACAGGTAGTAATTTCACTCTCCGCTGATTGTTTCAGGAAACAGGTAGGCCTAAAAACGAATACATTCAAAACTACCATATTCAACTAATATTTTAAATGTATTTTTGTATAAATGACTCATATTACAACTTAAAATGTATTTTTGTAGCAGGGGTCTTTCATGTGATTCTTGATGATTTGGACAAACTGCACTCATATTTATAGGGAGTTATGATCGTCTGTCATATAATATATCAAACTTAGAATCTGCAAAGAGAAAAACACAGTCAATGAACAATAGGACACTGAAATAAGGCTAATTGGGACCACTAGTCACTACTCCAAAAAATATAACTGGTATATTGTTCATAGTATAAGCTGATACAGACCATATGGTGATCGCAAAATACTTTATCAATGACATTTCCATAGAATTTATACAAATAATAACCAGAATAATTGCAATCAATAATTCGTACTGAATAAGAACAAATTAGAATAATGGTCACAATGGCTTTGCCACTGATTAATAATTCAATGGATAGCAATTAAAAGCATATCAATCATAGGCAGATAACATAAGGGGAGTGCGACTTTATGGGTTTCTGAGAGCATTTGTCTAAAATAAAATTATGTTTTGTTTGTTTTGGGTTTTTTTTATTTTATTTAAAAAAATTATTTTATTCCTTTTATTGTCAGGATCCTCCCTTTTGCTGCTTTCCCTGTTGTTTCTCCCTCCCTTCTGTGCTGTCTGTCTCTCCTCCCACCTGGGCGTCGGCGTACCTGATCTGACAGCTGGGACACCTGGATCCAATTTCTGTGACTACCTCCAGTATAAGAAGCCGGGTTTTTCATTTGCATCTCACCAGATTGTTGTTGATACTTTTCCAGTTAGTAGCTGTGATTGGCTTCACAAGACAAGTTAACTTTTTTCCAGCATTTTTGTATTACAATTGCTTTATTCTGTGTCCAGGTGCCTCTGCCATTATTTTTGGAAGCTACCTGCCTGTCTCCTTGTCTGTCTACCTGCCTGCCTGTCCCGTACAAATCCGTTTGCCTGCCTGCCTACCTGCACCTCTGGACCCACCAGCCAGATACTTACTTCATTTACCTGATTCCTAGCCTGGACAATAAACAACTGAACTACTTACCAGTTGTGTGCTACTTTTGAGTTCTAAGCAAAACTCTGACATTTATTGCACTGAAAAATATGCCTCCTTACGGTGTGTGGACCCTCTCCTGCTTGTTTCCATGGAAATGTTGTTCCTTTGACTTTAATATTCTACTGTATGGCACAAAATGTCTCCATGTAGATTATTCCGAAGTATAATCTTAACTTTTTACTTCCATGGAACCATGCAGGTGATGGGATGTGCCACCTCTAGAATGTTACATACTGTATATTTTAACTAGTACATGCATTTCAGTCAGCTTTTACTCATATTTTTTACTGTTTGTGAAGGAAATTATGTAAATTAAGTGACAAGTAAAGTACAAAGGCAAATGCAAACATGCAAAAAAAAACATCCTTAAGAATTTAATACAAAACATTTCCTATTTTTCAAACAAGGCACCTACAAAAAATGTATTGTCCTTTTTACTAAACATTGTTTCAAAGATTCAGTGGTCACTATGCCACTTTTTAGCTGGAAATATTCCAGAGTATGACATTGGACACATCTATTTCCATGAAGAAAACAGCTAACAGCACCAAGCCAAGTCAGTACGAATGCATGTTTTTCAAGGTGTTTTTAGCAACAAAACACCTGTAAAAATGAAAAACTTGATACATATGCTCAATGCCATACTTTAACTTCTCCTCTACTAATGCCATACTATAACCTCTCCTTGGAGACAAGAAGGTGGCAGAGACCTATTAAGCAGATCAATGTTTGAACCATATTATAATGTTTTTCTCTCTTTTGTGGATGGAGTCCTCTACCAGAGGCCTGGGAGCTTGAGGATTCTGCACAGCATCTTTGCTGTTTCTAGTACTCCACTATGGGGGTTACTACCCCGAGTGCTCTGATGACCATGGGCACTACTGATGCCTTCACCTTCCAGGCCTTCTCCAGCTCTTCTTTGGTATTTCTTTATTTCTCACTGCTCTTTCCCTGCCAGCATCTTACATCCTGCAGTTATGTTCTTTGCATATATGCATATTAATCAGTAGAGCCATTTCTATTTTTGAGCCAGCTTAGCAGTATCTATGTTATTTACTTTACTAAGTTCTAAAGATTACTGTGTCTTATTGTAAAAAAACAAACATTGCATCAGATGTAATTTTTCTCTAAAACTAAAAATCAATCTATAGAACCAGCTTTATTAAACTGTACTCTAAAGAGAAATTATTGACTACCTTTTGATATGCTGATAGTGATAGTTATAGTAAAGTTTAAAGTAAAGTTTAGTGTTATTTAGTGTATAGTGTTACTGTCCATAATAAAGGTGATGAAATGCTCACCCTCAGGGACTGCCCCCTCTGTGTCCCTGCCTCACAGTAAACAGGCTCATTAAGAGGAGGTCATTAGTCCACTGGCTCTAACACTCCCACAACACTACGGACAGGTCCCCGGACAGCAATTTATTCTGTAAGCAAAGGGACTGTTATTGTATCTCTGTAAACACCAAAACAAAGCATATTTTCCTTTTCACATATTGTGAATGGCCTCGAGTGTTGAACAAGGCCTAAAGATTCAGAAAATACTTGATGTAATAAATATAAAAACGGCATCTCAACAGCTAGGCGAGGCAAGGCAAGTTTATTTATATAGCAAAAGGTAATTCAAAATGTTTATAGAATAGGAAAGACATTAAAAGCAAGGCAAGGCAAGTTTATTTGTATAGCACAATTCGTACACAAGGTAATTCAAAGTGCTTTACAGAATAAGAAAGACATTAAAATCACACAAATCAAAACATAATCACAAATAATCATCATAAAATTAACATTAAAAGAGAAGAGTGCAGAATAAAAACCTTTCAGTCGTATGCACAGCTAAACAGAACCGTTTTGAGCCTGGATTTAAACATTGTCAAAGTAGAGGCCTGTCTCACATCTTCAGGAAGACTGTTCCAAGTTTTAGCTGCATAAAACTTAAACACTGATTCCCCATGTTTAGTCCTGACTCTGGGCACCAGGAGGCCGGTCCCTGAAGTCCTCAAATTGCGAGATGGTTCATATGGCACTAACATGTCGGAGATATACTTTGGACCTAGGCCATGGAGAGACTTATACACAAGCAGAGCTGCTTTAAAGTCTATTCTTTGAGCTACAGGAAGCCAGTGCAGAGACCTGAGCACAGGACTTATGTGCTCGTACCTCCTGGTTCTAGTCAGGACCCGAGCAGCAGCGTTCTGGATGTACTGCAGCTGTGTTAAGGCTCGTTTGGAAAGGCCAGTGAGCAGGCCGTTACAGTAGTCTAACCTACTGGAGACAAATGCATGGATAAGTCTCTCTAAGTCTGGCTTTGACAGTAAACCTTTGATTTTTGCAATGTTTTTTAGGTGGTAAAAAGCTGCAGATGTTATTGATTTGATGTGGCTGTTAAAGTTCAAGTCTGAGTCCATTATTACCCCTAGATTTCTAGCCCATTAAAATCACAATACAACAATTTAAAACATTAATATCACAAATAATCATCATAAAATTAACATTAAAGGAGAAAAGTGCAGAATAGAAACCTTTCAGTCATGTGCACAGCTAAAGAGAACTGGGGCCTGGATTTAAACACTGTCAAAGTAGAGGCCTGTCTCACATCTTCAGGAAGATTGTTCCAGGTTTTAGCTGCATAAACTGAAATGCCGATTCCCTATGTTTAGTCCTGACTCTGGGCACCAGCAAGAGGCCAGTCCCTGAAGTGCGAGATGGCAGACATGGCACTAACATGTAGGAGATGTATTTTGGTGCTAGGCCATGGAGAGACTTGTTCACAATTAGAGCTGTTTTAAAGTCTATTCTCTGAGCCATAGGAGCCAGTGCAGAGACCTGAGCACAGGACTTATGTGCTTGTACTTCCTAGTTCTAGTCAGGACCCGAGCAGCAGCATTCTAGATGTACTGCAGCTGTCTTAACACGCGTTTGGAGAGGCCAGTGAGCAGGCCGTTACAGTAGTCTAACCTACTGGAGATAAATGTATGGATAAGTCTCTCTAAGTCTGGTTTTAACAGTATACAGTCTGGTTTTGCAGTATGTGGTATTTATATAATAATTATATTTTATTTAATAATAAATACAACTAAGAGAATATAAACTTAATCTATAAACAAAATCTACAACTTCTCTAAAAAATGTTTCATAATTTCTTAAGCTACTATGTAATTTAAACATTAAGCAGCAGTGATTCTGTTATTCATTTTTTTCACAAGCTCATGAGAATAAGCCTATGACATGTGTTGACAGCATTACAACATAAAAGAGTGTGACCTTCCACCACTTTCAAATGAGGGACACCAACCACAGCGATACTTAGCAAAGGCAACTTCTGTATGATGTCTGTTTTTTTTAACTTTTGACTACTAGATTGCTAACAACTATAGGCATAATTCCTACTAGTGATCATGAACATATGACATAATAATAGGATTTTTAATCAATAATAATAATAATATATTTTGATTTGTTTAATTGCAAATGTGTTATGGAAAATAGCACTGTTCCCTTATACTTTAATCTGACCATGTTCATTAATATTGGACATTACCGCTACCCTGCCTTTGTCGTCTGCCTGCTGATCTATTGTTTTATCATGTTTGCCAATGCGGTCCTTATAACTGTTATTTCACGTGAGAAATCCTTACATGAGCCAATGTACTTATTCGTTGCTTGCTTATCTTTCAATGCTTTATATGGCTCTATTGGATTCTTCCCCAGGTTTTTAATGGACTTACTTTCTGACTCTCACCTCATCTCACGACCAGCTTGTTTCATTCAACTGTATGTCATTTATACATTTGCTGCCTATGAATTAACATTACTGGGAGTCATGGCGTACGACAGATATGCTGCAGTGTGCCATCCTTTGCACTATCATAGGAAAATGACTATCAAAACTGTAACTGTTTTGGCAACAATAGCATTTGTATATCCTGCATTCTCAATTTCGGCTTGCCTATTTCTATCAATGAAGCTTCCTCTATGCGGAAATAAGATTCACAAAGTTTTCTGTGCCAACTGGAACATAGTAAAGTTGTCTTGCATTTCAACAGTGAGCAATAACATTTTAGGCATGTTTGTTACCATAACTACTGTCTTTTGTCCGCTTTTCTTTGTTCTGTATACATATTTACGAATTGTTTTGGTGTGTTGGAAGAGTTCGTCTGAATTTAAAGGTAAAGTTTTCCAAAATTGCTTGCCACACATTGTATCTTTCGCGACTTATTCAATTACAGTGTTTTGTGACGTGTCCCTGAGCCGATACGATCTCGAAAAGGTGAACCCGATTCTAGCAGTCATCTTGTCACTGGAGTTTGTAGTTATTACGCCTATTTTAAATCCTTTAGTGTATGGACTGAAGTTACCAGCAATAAGGAAACAAATATCAAGGATTTTGCTGATTGATAAGATAGTAATGAAGTAAATATTGCAAGATAAAATAGAAATGCATTTTAAGACTTTTGGCAAGAACTGCATAGAACAAGAATGTGTTTATACTGTTTTTTATCAAATTCATAAAAAAGTAACATCAAGTATTGCCAATGTTCTTTGCATGATTTTAACATTGCTTCAGTGTATATTTTTAGTTATAACAAACAACTGTTGTAGTATTAGTAGTACTAGACATATATATATATTTAGTTAGTAGTATGTTGTATGTTTAATTCCTCTACAGCGAATCACTTTAAACCTATATGTGACCTAAATGTATTCTTTTAACAATTATAATAAACATCTAAAAATAGCTGTGTCCAGAAATGCATCTGCATATTTGTTTACAATTGTCTTGTCTTGTCTTATACTGTATATAAATGTTCAGTGGGTTCAATCAGTTTTCATAGTTATAAATAATTGATAACACAAGTTTCACTGGTGCATAATAAATAAATAATCTGTTAATAATCTGTTATGATATATAAACAAACTACCACACTACTTTACAAATTGATGTTGGTTGATTCCCACTGTTTAGTTGACCTGTGATACAAATTGCTATGGGGCCTTTATTCTCTCCTGTAAACTTGTGGTCACTGAATAAAATTATAAAGGTATGTGGACTAAGATAAATTAATGGTAGAGCTTTTTCCATGGAGATGTTTTGCTTTGCATGGAATGTTCCACAGTAAGACAGTAAAGTTGTCTATCTAGAATTGTTATTTTGATTACCCTAAAATACCTAGAAAAGGATGCATTCTTTACTATGATCAAGGTTGTCTCTGCACAGACCCGATCTGTAACACAGCCTGGTGGTGCCTTCATAGAGATAGCTGTTTAATGCCATACTGTGCAACATTTCAGGCATCTCCATGGAGAAAAGTTGTGAGCAGATGCTGTGGGTATTCCAAGTTACCAAGTTTTATCATATGTCATTACTCAAGGGAATCTAACTGGGACTGTGCCATTGCACAAAAGATGCCATCCTCTAATGTGAACTGCACAGAGATGTAACCCAGTGCATGGACCTCGCCAACTGTTCCGAGCATTTCAGGACACACTTCAAAACATTTCCAATTGTTTTGCATCTAGAACATATAGCATTTTGAGAATAATAATATAAATTCTTATTCTAAAATTGTGCATAGGCTTAACCATTGTAATTTAGATTGCTGATTGCATGTTATGGACAATAGTACTGCATCTTTATACTTTAACCTTACTATGTTCAGGACCCTAGACACTTACAAATATCCAGTTTTTGTCTTCTTCCTCCTGCTCTATGTCTTCATCACATTCGCCAACCTTATTTTAATAACTGTCATATCGCAGGAGAAGTCTCTGCATGAGCCTATGTATATATTCATTGCCTGTTTATCTTTCAATGCTTTATATGGCTCTGCTGGATTCTTCCCCAGGTTTTTAATGGACCTACTTTCTGACACTCACCTCATCTCACGACCAGCTTGTTTTACTCAGATCTATGTTATTTACAGTTACGCCTCCTTTGAACTAACCTTACTCGGAATAATGGCATATGACAGGTATGTTGCTGTCTGCCACCCTTTGCACTATCACAGAAAAATGCAGTTAAAAATAGTCATAGTATTGGCTCTATTTGCTTGGCTTTGTCCTCCCTGTTTAATTATTCCTGTTATTTATTTAGCAACCACACTTCCTCTATGTGGAAATAAGCTCCACAAAGTCTACTGTGCCAATTGGAACATAGTCAAGTTATCTTGCATCTCAACAGCCAAAAATAATATTTCGGGAATGTTTGTAACGATTGCTACAGTTTTCTGTCCTCTGTTCTTTGTCTTGTTCACATACTTTCGGATTATAATAATTTGCTGGAAAAAATCCTCTGAATTTAAAGGCAAAGTGTTGCAAAAATGTCTGCCACATATAATTTCTTTTGCAACGTATTCCATTACAGCGTTTTGTGATATTACTTTAAGCCGATATAATCCAGATGAGATCAGTCCATATTTGGTCATTTTTTTATCCCTAGAGTTTGTTGTTATTCCTCCTATTCTGAACCCACTGGTATATGGCCTGAAGTTACCCGAGATAAGGAGACATGTAGTGAGGATGTTGTCCAAACAAACCTCTCATGATTATTGACTTTATTCGTTCATTAAATAGTCGATAGAATAATATTTATCAGCTCCTACAGATGAATACTGTCATTATGTCCTTGGACAAGACACTTAACCTGTGTATGGGAGAATGGTTCCTTGCTGTAATTTTGGTGGCATTTTGTTTGGCATCTTTAAATCACATTTTTATTTTTTATTTTTGACAGTATCTGTGAACTTACCGGTAGTTTCTTACTCTTAATTGTGAATGCAATGTGTGCTTATTGGTTTTAAATGCTTCTGAAATTAAATGTTGCTTGACTAGCCTATATTGAGATGACATCGTAGTGAGTAAGTGGGACGTCACTGAAGGCCCAAGGGTGAAATGCATATTTATACAGCATATCAAAATATGTTAAAATTTGTTCTTGTGACAGGCTACTACATAAATGAGTGTCAGGTTTAGGCAAATAGCTTTTCAGTGCTGCATCAACAAATAGTATATTTCTGCATTTAAAATGTAAATTGTAAATCTGATCATGGTTATTTAGCATATATCCTGGTCCTAACAACAACAAAACTTGAATTGACTCTTTGTTGTGAATTGAAAGAGGGGATTCTGACCAGACGAGAGCCGAATCTTCAGCTGTTTCTGCTCAGATCTGATGAAATCCAAACTACAGGAGCTGAAATATCATTTGCTGGTCATTTATTGTATGTGGCAGCCAACACTGACCGTTTCTGAGGCATTAAAAAGAAACATGAAAAGAATCAAACTTTAATTTTTTGTTTCTTTTTCTTGACATATTAGATACTAAAAATATACAGTGGGGATTTTGGATATCTTATTTAGTATTTGAGTAAACTAGAGTAAACTTTTGGAGTTAAAACCTGAATAAATCAGACTTGGAATTAGAAATAAAGAAATCCTTCTGTATGTTTTGTCAAAACATACAGTTAAGTACAAGATTGGTGTAGGTGCTACTTTAAGGGGTGATCTTTATGTCCCTATGGGGGGAAAAATGCATTTTCAGAAAACAGCCTTTGAAGTTACATGGTACCATATAACTCTATGGAGGCAAGTTGATTAAATTAAATATTAAAACATCTTTCAATGCAGGAGAATTCTGTTGTTTCTACATGAAAGCTTATATGCTAAGAGACCAAACTAACCAAGAAACAACAATTGAAAACACACACACGCACGCGTGCGCACCCCCCCCCCCCCACAACCACACCTACACACACCCCCACACACACACCCCCACACACACACACACCCCTACACACACCTACACACACACACCCACACCCCCCCCACCCCCCCACACCCACCCACCCACACACACACCCACACACACACACCCCCACACACACCCCCCCACACACACACACCCACACACATATATATAATTTGTTAATAATCCTAATGATAATTTAATTTGTTAATAATCCTAATGATATTAATGGCTGTTTGAGAGTCACTGCTATTTCCTAAATCTCAAGTGTACTGAAGTGAAGTCATTCTTTCATTGGGCAGGCAAATAATCTCAAGTGGAATTTTAGATCTGTCAGTTAGATATATAAGCCTTGTTCATACATCTGCTACCCACTGCTGGTCTTATGTGTCAGTGCACCATCATCTGCAGCGTCTATGTTTTTTACAAAATAGAAGAATTATGTATTTATATTATCACTGAGAGGTTTGTAGGCAAAAGTATACATCCCCATTTTTTGGACTGACTTTAGATCTTTCTCATTGCATGTTTTATGGGGGGAAACACTACTCAGTTCCTGTTCTTTAACTTAACCATGTTCTTAAAAATTGAAGTTTACCGCTACCCTGCCTTTGTCTTGTGCCTGTTGATATATTGTTTTATCCTGTTTGCCAATCTGGTTGTGATCACTGTTATTTCACGTGAGAGGTCTCTACACGAGCCAATGTACTTATTCATTGCTTGCTTGTCTTTCAATGCTTTGTATGGCTCTACTGGATTTTTCCCCAGGTTTTTGATGGATCTACTTTCTGACACTCACCTCATCTCACGGCCAGCTTGTTTCATTCAGGTGTATACTATTTACAGCTTTGTGGGCTGTGACTTAATGATACTTGGGGTCATGGCATATGATAGATATGCTGCTGTATGCTATCCTTTACACTATCACAGGAAAATGAACTTGAATACGTTTGCTATATTAGCAGTAGTGACCTATATCTATCCTTTTGTTATCGTAATAGCATGCGTTTTGCTATCAGCTAAGCTTCCATTATGTGGCAACAAAATACACAAAGTGTACTGTGCTAACTGGAATATAGTCAAACTCTCTTGTGTTTCCACAGCTCTTAATAACATGGTAGGGATGCTTCTATCCATAACTGTTGTCTTTATCCCCCTCTTATTTGTATTGTACACATATTTACGGATTGTCACTATTTGTTGGAAAGCCTCCTCAGAATATAAAGGTAAAATTTTCCAAAACTGCTTACCACATATTATATCGTTCACAACTTTTTGTCTTGCATCATTTTGTGATGTCATTTTGAGTCGCATTGACCTGGAGATGATTAATCCAGTCCTTGCTGTTATTTTATCAATGGAAGTTGTTATAATTACTCCGATTGTGAATCCTCTTGTGTATGGGCTGAAGTTACCAGAAATAAGAAAACAAAGTTTTAAGATGCTATTCTTAACACCTAAATACTGTAAATAAGATTAATGTAAAATGTATAGAAATTAATCTACTACACTCTTTTATCAAGATTCTGATGGTTATATAACAATAAATCAACAATGCCTGAATCTTTCTAGCATCTACTCATCATTATATAGCTATGTATATTATATATAAATGTACATGTTTTAAGAATTGTAAGGTTGACAGCAGTGTTTTCAAATATATTTATTTATTTTGAAAGAAATTTCTTTCTTTCTTCTTCTTTTATATCACAGCAGGGAGGCGCATCACTCTCAGAGTTAAAGGAAAACAATATTCTCAGTGAAAACAGTCTACTCCATTCAGTGTAGTGAAGAGTGCAGTGAGCATTACATTGGAGAAACTAAACAGCCACTCCATGTAAGACCAACACCAAATAACCAACACCGTGGCGAGAGCTCCTCTGGACCCCAGTCTGCCGCACATCTCCATCTCAAAGCCTTGAACCACTCCTTTGAAGATAGTGAGGTACAGATCTTAACCAGAGAAAAGAAATGGTTTGAGAGGGGAGTTAAAGAGTTAAAGTTACTATTTTTGTCAGGAAAGACAATGGGGTCTTGAGACATAATCTATCCCCCATCTATAACTCTGTCCTCAGACACTAAACAAACTATATATAAAATACAACTCAGTCACATCCACAGTGTTACCCACACACACTAAAATACATAAGGCTATGTATGAGGGTGAGTTCAGATGAACCAATTGAGGAAGTATCCTCAGAGAAGCCTCTACACCAAGAGCAGAGAGCCGCCCGCTGCCTTCAGGACAGCAACACAGGGCCCAGGGGATAGATGAGGACCAAAACATCAACCTTCCACCAGAAGCCCACGGGACAGGCCCCAACAGCGTCAGCTAACCATAGTTTCCAGAGGAAAAACGAGAGATCCTAAAAGTGAAAACACAATGTACAGAAAAAAAAAAAAAAGCTAAGAACTAGAATATAAAATAGGGGTGGGGTCTCAGTGAGAATACAGTTTCAGTTAAAAATAGACAGTCAAGTTTGTGGTCTAAAATCAGGTTGTTTACAATAAAGGACTTATTCAGCAGAGAGCGGACATTTAAAAGAACCATGTTTATGGAAGATATGGCCTGATTAATAACAGGATTTAGTGGAAGATGATCTTTGAAGAGAAATTTGAGATTATTGGTGTTGATCAAATTATAGGATTTATGTATAGGTGTCATAATGCAGGCAAATTGGACCAAGAGATGCAGGACTCGGGGAAAGGTTTACAGTGTTTATTTAGAATAAGTGATAAATTCAACAATAATGAAGGTAGATCTGGTGATGAGCCGTGGGCGAGGTGCGGGCCAGGGTCCTGGGCGGAACGTGGAGTGGGAAGGAGACAACGGTACAGGCAGTACAGGAGCAGGGAGCAGAGTGCGAGCCAGGGTCTGGGGTCGTGGAGTTCAGAGACAGAGACAAGGCGAGCAGAGCCAGAACGAGGAGCAGGGTGCAAGGCAGGGTCCAGTGACGTGGAGTGCAGAGGCAAGACAAGACAGACTGTTCCAGGGCTGGGTAGCAGGGTCGGAGCAGAGCCTGGAGCGAGGAAGCTGGGACGGTCCAGGGAGCAAGATCTGGAGGGTAGCACAAAAACCAATAAGCGAGGTAACAGTGAGCAAAAATACAAAAAGCAAGGACAAGCAAGATAATCACATTGACACACGGACGATCTGGCACCGAGTGTCTGGTCCTGGCTCCTCTTATCCCACGGCAGGCGGCGTTGATTGCGCTGATGAGTTCCAGGTGCATGCGGGAGGAGCCAGGAGCTCCGCGCAGCTCCGGCTCAGGCAGGTGAGGGAGGGGAAGAAGCAAGACAGGAGGCAAAACAGGGAGCAAGAATAACATGGACCATGACAATAGGCCACTCTCTGCTGATGATTACTGGAATGTGGAAAATTGGACATGATTGATTGGAGTTTGTTGGAACAGTGTATGTTGAGTGTGTGGTGTGAGGATTGTACCTTCATGCTGATTCCAGGGTGAGTTATATGTTGTGTGAGAGGAGGTGGGATCCAGATAACCTGAATTATTGGGAATAATCCTTCAGATAGATGGGTCTGTTAAGATAATAACCTGACCTAGTAATTAGTAACATTAGCTTCTGCGATTACAATAGGTGGTGTATTAGTCACTGTCACAATATGAGCAGGTGGAGTAGGTGGGCAGTTTCTGAGATGACAACAGTTTCTCCAGTTCAAGCTCATAAGATCTGAGTCTAACACAGTGGTTCTTAACCTTGTTGGAGGTACTGAACCCCACCGGTTTCATATGCACATTCACCGAACCCTTGTTTATTGAAATAAATAAATAAATAAATAAATAAATAAATATATATAAAATATATATATATATATATATATATATATATATATATATATATATATATATATATATATATATATATATATATATATATATATATATATATATACACCTGCTGCTGACCCCTGTGCGCACAGCGTCTGAAAATCAGGGCTGTGTCTTTATGCAGGACTGTGAGCTGTGTCTGTGTCTGTGAGGCGTGAGCAGTGTTTGTTTTTAACATTGTTCCGCGAGTGTGACGCTTATTTTGATCAATGAAAAATATGAAAATGTATTGTAAATATAGTGTATTTTAATATTTCAAGATCACAATAATCTTCCAATTTAAACTACAATAAAAAAGAACTAACACAAATAAAATACATTTCAATTAAATACTTGAAATTTATTTTCCCAAGCCACGGAGAGCTGCAGTATAAGGATGAAAGAGCCACGGGTTGCCGACCCCTGCGCTAATGAATATTTACTGCAAATCAGTGCGACCGCTGCTGTTGCGTTTGAGAGACCAGGTCAGAAACGCATGGCTTCACCTTGGCAAGTGCCACTCTCATGTCATTTTCACAGCAAAGTCTGTTCATTTTCTTCATTTTTATGTCGTTTTATGTTTTTATGCTGTTTAAATGGCTCATTTAAGTTGGGCAGGTACTTCGATAGACACATTAAAGGGTGCATTTGTTGAATTGGGCCAACGTCGGAAGACGCTCGCAGTCCGCGAATCATATGAGTCGGGTGTGTGTCTTGACCTCCGCCGAACCCCTGAGACTAACTCACCGAACCCCTAGGGTTCAATCGAACTCAGGTTAAGAACCACTGGTCTAACAGGTGTAATCACTGAAGCAACTTTGCAAGTTTTATATGGGTCAAAAGTTTGGACTCGCACACTGTCCTCTTCATTAAAAGTCCTTTGGAGAATGATTGTAATATTTCCCCTGTCTGCACCTGTTGTTGATCAGTGCCTGTTGTTTGTCACCTTCGGCTCCAACAGTGACTCTTTTGTAGGAAGAAGGGTCCGGTTCGTTCAACTCAGAAGCTGTTGGACTGGCCTTGTGGTGAGACATTGGAATGTTGTGATTGTCTAGTATTTCCAAGAATGGATCCTATCTTGCTGCTGCGGCTTTCTGCATAAGGTGTTTTGCAGTTCTGACAGCAAATTCAGTCTTTCCGTTGCTTTGTGGTACCCAGGAGCATCCCTGTGGACTGACATCACTAGCAAAAGGGACATTGGACAGATAGGTAAACTGATCTGCAAAGCTGAGCTGTGAGTGGAAGACATTTGTCACAGTGAGGGACAGGAGGACACTGGACAAACTGCTCTCATCATGGACAACCCTGCACACCCACTGCACCAGACTATAGAGGAACAGCTCTGCTCAAACAGTGAAAGATACAGGACTACATTCGTACTATACTCCATACAACTGTACAACAATTCAACCTTAAGTAATAGATAACCTTATGTCATGTCATTCATCTTTGCACTGTTTCCCCTTACCTCCTTAGGTGACTTATTTGAATATATTCACAGAGTAGAATTTCAGGCAAGCAGATTTTCTGTCAATCTAAGTAGCGCTGGTGTTCTTGTATGTACTTTGTTTATTGAGGAGAAATATAGAGCCACCTTTAAGCCACTTTCAATAATTTCTTTTCATTTCATTTTTTACTTCCACTCATCACAAAACTGACTCACTCTCAAAAACATAGAAAACATGCATCCTTACTGGGAGGCCTGCTCATATCCATGGAAATGTTGTTCATTGGTTGTAATATTCCACAGAATGGCATAATACTTATCTTTATCCTCCATGGAGAATGTTCATACGTATGGTTTAAGTTTCAATTTCAACTCATTACACGGTGTTACTTTAAGTTTTTAGTCATTTGTAGAAATTTTACATCCTTGGGAATCTTTTTATATGAAGATTTTGGTGTAAAACTACTAATGACAACATAAATTAAGTCATAATTTGTTATATGCAGTTTTTACATTTATTGCTCTTCACCAGTACTTGTTATTGTTGCCATCTATGGACATTTGTTATCTGTCCCAATTGCCCCAATCCCAGAAGTTTAGTTTAGATTGCACACACAGGTATAAATATGAGCGTAAAGGAGTGGATGAGTGTAGATGTGAGTAAAGATGTTCCTTGAGGACAGTGTAAGCTCTGGACATGGATAATGCTTCTGCTGTCCGACTTTTCACACTCTCAGGACTAAATGAAACAATGCCCTATAGAGTCACACTTTTTTCTCTCACTTTGGCTTACTATTGTGTAATTTTATTTGCAAATATTTTCCTCATTGTTATAATTGTTTTAGATTCAAATCTACATGAGCCTATGTATATTTTACTGTGTAGTTTCTGTTTTAATGCGTTGTATGGGACAGCTGGTTTCTACCCCAAATTTCTTATTGATTTACAAACTACATCTCCAGAAATCTCATATGATGCTTGTCTCCTCCAGGCTTTTATCATGTACTCTTTTGCCTGCAGTGACTTGTCCATTTTAGCAGTTATGGCGTATGACAGGTATCTGGCCATATGTCAGCCTTTGCACTACCACTCTATCATGACTAAAAAGAGACTCTCTCAGTTAATATGCATCTCTTGGCTCACACCATGGTGCATTTTTGCTCTCAATGTTATCCTCACGTCTCAACTTCAGCTATGTGGCGCACACATTCAAAGGATGCTATGTGTGAACTGGGTGATTGTTAAACTTGCCTGTCCCAAAGCAAATGTTTTTCCAAATAGTGTTACTGCCTATTGTACTATGTTCATATATACGGGACATGGCGTCTTTGTTGTATGGACTTACATGCACATGATAAAAACCTGCATTAGGTCTAAGGATGACCGAGTGAAGTTCATGCAGACCTGTGTGCCACATCTTACATCTATGCTCACTTTTGTTTGCACAATACTCTTTGACTTAATGCACATGCGCTTTGGACCTGAAAATCTACCACAGCATTTGAAAAACTTTATTGCCATTGAGTTCATTCTTGTTCCTCCATTTGTAAATCCTTTGATCTATGGGTTTAAACTAACTAAAATCCGAAACAGAATAGAGGGTATTTTCTGTGTTAAAAGTAAATTACACTTACCAGCACAAACAGGTAATTGTTCATAGAATATGTAATAAGAACTAGAAAAAAATACTATGTACAGTGCATCAATTTACTATGCATTGTAACGTTTACTACAATAGTAATACAGTTATTTGTACACATTTTTTAAACTTGCCATGTTTTCCAAGAATTTCCTAACCGGAAGAGCAAGGACACTGACCAGGGGGTATTTGTATTGAGGAAATTATTAAGGAAATATTTATTGTATTTTTAAATGAAATGTGCTTGGTAGAAATATTTACATCCTTACAATGTTTTCCTTTGATGATTTTGGTGAAAATTCTTATTTAAACTAGCTCTTATAGGCTATACTTTTATACTTATAGTTATTATCCCTGGCCCAATGCAATAAATACAATAATAATCTAAATATATAATAATACAAATAACTTCTGTTTGTCAAGTGCCTTTCAAGACTCGAGGCAGTAGGTGGAATTTAGCTGATTCTCTATGTCTGAGCAAAACTGTCCGAACATAATTTATTGCTTTATAAATGCAAAGCACCTTTATGAATGTGTGATATGAGAAAAAAATAACAAAAAACAAAAAAACAAATATAGTTGCGTAACTCAAGAAAGCCATACAACAGCCAGAGAAGTAATGTGCAACAACTAAACTTTTAAACAGACATTGCTGCTGAGGTCTTATGGGATTCATCGATTACTTCATTTCACTAATGCCATACTGTCGAAGATCTCTGTGAGCAGATAGCATATTTTAACCTTTAAAGCTTTTAAAGCACCTTTACAACTAGTTTAAAAGTCCATGTTTCATATGCACATTTATTTCCGTAACCTCCTGATCGTTTGACTGGTACATGATAATTTATCTCATCATGCAAAATATACAAACAGACAATAAATTAGTTGTGTGATTAATGTTAGGTAGGTAAAAAAAAAAACATTATAATGAAGAATAAATGAACATTTTACATTTACAGTATGGAGGTGCAACTTTTTTTTTTTTTTTATCTCTCCCAATTGCACTAGCCCCAGATGATTTGTTTTGATTCTGAACAGTATAAGTATGAGAGATATCGAGGAGGTCTTGTAAAGATGGGCACATGAATCAGTGGCTGTACAGAATGGATAATGTTTCAACTGTGAGACTCTTCACTCTGTCTGGACTGAATGAGACAATGACTTTTAGGCTGACACTTTTCTCTCTAACTTTGGTGTATTACTGCCTTATTCTGTTTTTCAATATCTCTATTATTCTTATAATTGTTCTAGATTCAAATCTACATGAGCCTATGTATATTTTACTGTGTAGTTTCTGTTTTAATGCATTGTATGGGACAGCTGGTTTCTACCCCAAATTTCTTATTGATTTACAAACTACATCTCCAGAAATCTCATATGATGCTTGTCTCCTCCAGGCTTTTATCATGTACTCTTTTGCCTGCAGTGACTTGTCCATTTTAGCAGTTATGGCGTATGACAGGTATCTGGCCATATGTCAGCCTTTGCACTACCACTCTATCATGACTAAAAAGAGACTCTCTCAATTGGTATGTTTCTCTTGGCTCACACCATGTTGCATTTTAGGAATCAATATTGCTCTTACATCTCAACTGACATTATGTAGCTCACATATTCACAGGCTGTTTTGTGCAAATTGGATTATTGTAAAACTGCGCTGTATTACGTCTGATACCTCTGTACACAATGTTATTGCATATGCCACTATAATCATTTACTTTTGCCATGGCATCTTTATAGTTTGGACTTACATGCACATGGTTAAAACATGCGTGCGCTCAAAGGAGGACAGAGGGAGGTTTTTGCAGACTTGTGTGCCACATCTAGCCTCCATGCTAACCTTTGTTTTTACAATATTATTTGATGTGATGCATATGAGATTTGGGTCAGATTATCTCCCACATCACTTTCAAAACTTTATTGCCATAGAGTTTCTCCTTTTCCCTCCATTTGTCAATCCTTTAATATATGGGTTCAAACTAACTAAAATTAGAAACAGAATAGGGGGGTTGGTATATGTTAGAAAGAGTAAATAAAAAATCAATCAATCAATGTACGATTCCATATTTCCCTTGTCCTTGAGGCTTACAAGATAATGAAGATTATTTTTGTAAATGCACTAGTTCAATAAAATTGGTAATAAAAGGGGATGTTTGTGAATTTGTAACAATATTATATTTTCTTACAGAACTTAACACTCATACAGCTACAAATTTATAAACAAAGTAATTCCTACAAAGTGAGGAATTAGTGCTGACATATGCCTAGAGACCAAAGTGAGGAATTAGTGCTGACATATGCCTAGAGACCTGATGGTTAGTACACTGTTTATCTTTCAAAATGTTTTCAATACATTGAAGCCACAATTTGTGGGTCCAAAACAACTTTCTCAGACTGATTGAAGTCATTGTCTTTGACCCACTGAAACATTGACTAGAACAATGAAGTAGAAACACTTCAGTCCTTGCTCAGAGAATAGACTATTTTTATGTTGATTCATGGCCTAGCCTTCAGTAGATTTTTGTTAATGCAATATGGACAGAGGACCAGGGACCGGCCTCCTGCTAGTGCCCACAGTCAGGACAAAACATGCAGAATCAGAATCAGACTTTCAGTTTTATGCAGCTAAAAGCTTATATATATATATATATATATATATATATATATATATATATATATATATATATATATATATATATATATATATATATATATATATATATATATACGCATACATACATAATCAAACAGTGAGCTAGATTCACTGCTAGTGTATGTGAAATGGAAGATCTGGATGAAGCAGTGGAGTGACAGTGGCTTGAGAGGAGCCTGTCTGGACTAGGATCTGTGCCACTGAGTGACACTGTTAGTGGAATAACGGGACTGTTATCCGTGTGTGAAGGAACATGTAGCTGTCCTGGACCTACTCCGCCTCAAGGAGCTACAACACACGTTTATTCAGAAAAGATGTGGTTTCCATCTGTGAGGTGAGTGTGCTGTTCTAATGCAGGGCTGTGTTTAAGGGGATGTTTGTGACACATGGGGCACATAAGTGCACATGTCTAACCAGTGCACCTGTCAGACTAGTGCACCTGTCTGACCAGTTAGTATCTCTTCGTGAATGTACATCTTGTGTTGTAAGTGCATTGTACATGTGTAGAGCTGTGTCACTCATATGGTTTCTAGATGCATAATGATAATTACATAGATAACTTTGGTACTGAAGGCTCAGCTGCATAAGTGAAGTGTAGGAGAAGGACAAATTTATGAAGAAACAAATAGCTCACTGACTAGCCCTGTTTGTACAAACAGGGTGTCAAATACAGTCCAATATATACAAATAAACTTTGTGTTAACATTAACTCCCCAACCGG
Organism: Periophthalmus magnuspinnatus; assembly: GCF_009829125.3. Taxonomy (NCBI): domain Eukaryota; kingdom Metazoa; phylum Chordata; class Actinopteri; order Gobiiformes; family Gobiidae; genus Periophthalmus; species Periophthalmus magnuspinnatus. The sequence goes on from NC_047146.1 coordinate 24,342,941, forward strand.
AGATTGCGTACATAGCCCCAATAAGTATCACGCTGAGCGAGGCAGCGACTGACCTGAAAGATAAGATCATGGCTTGAATGAACACAAGGTAACCCCAATGCCACTTGCAGAGACTAAGTGAAGTACCATCTAAAAGTCTCCTAGAAGATGTGAATGCAGCATTGAGAGCGATCTCTACGTCAATGGAGCTGTACAAACATCAATAGGACTCCATAGCACAGACACAGAAATATACAGCACAGACATTGGAATGTTATTAAGGCTTGAGAAGTGGTGACAAAGAGAGGGTAGGTAGTCCACACAGAAGGGGTCTCCCTCCCAGAAGGGACAATAGCAGACATTGAGGACAGTTACAAGTACCTTGGTATCCCACAAGCAAATGGCACCCTTGAAGAGGAAACAAAGAAAGCAGCCATGGTCAAATACCTCAGACAAGTAAGACAAGTCCTAAGGAGTCAGCTCAATGGCAAGAACAAGACCCAGGCAATAAACAGCTACGCCCCGCGGATACCCAGCAAGATACCCAGCAAGAATCATAAGCTGGCCAAAGGAGGAGATACAGACCACAGATGTTAAGACTCGAAAGCTCCTGACCATGCAGGGCGGGTTCTATCCCAAAGCCAGCACCCTGAGACTGTCCGCGCGCTGTAAGGAAGGAGACCGTGGACTAGTGAATGTGAGAGCCATAGTCCAGGATGAAACATCCAAGATTCATAAGTACATCAAGGACAAGGCCCCAACAGATGACGTGCTCAGCGAATGTCTCAGACAGTGGAGCACAGAGGAAGAGGTGCTGGAGGAACCATCATGGGAGGGCAAGCCCCTGCATGGGATATACCACCGAAACATAACTGAAGTTTGGTTTAGTTTATTAGTTTATTTGAAGGGACAGTGTGCAAAAAACATTAATAGATGTTTTGCACCAGATTATAGCCGAAGCTAGTTTCCGTCTGTAGTCCCTGAACAGGTGAAAAATACAATACAATATAAAATATAAGCAATATAATACAATACAATATAAAATGTGAGCAATATAACACAGGAACAATATACAAATATACAGTAAAGTAAATATAAGTCAAAAGTGCAATGTGTGATGTGATGTAATGTAATGTAATATAATGTAGTGTAATGTTATGTAATGTTATGTAATGTAATGTAGTAACACTATAGGTTGGTAATCTGGGGGCCATCAGATGATACCCACGAGGGTAACATCTGATGGCAATGTACCCGTCAAAGTTAAAAAGTTAAAAGTGCAATGTGCAATGTAATGTAATGTTGTACCCGTCCAAGATAAAAGTTAAAAGTGCAATGTGCAATGTGCAATGTAATGTTGTAACATTTGATCTGGTAATCTGCGGGCCATCAGGTGATACCCACAAGGGTAACACCTGAAGTGGCTGATATCAAGAAATCTGGACGAGAAAACTGGACTGAAGGACAGCACAGAGGCATTCATCCTGGCTGCACAGGAACAGGTCTTGAGCATCAGAGTGATAGAGGGCCAGGTCTACCACACTAGACAAGACCCAAGGTGTAGGCTGTGCAAAGAGGCCCCTGAGACAATCCAGCACATAATTGCAGGGTGTAAGATGCTGGCAGGGAAAGCATACATGGAGCGGCATAACCAAGTGGTGGGCATAGTGTACAGAAACATCTGTGCAGAGTACGGACTGGAAACCCCAAGATCAAGGAGGGAAACACCTCCAAAGGTAGTGGAGAATGATCGAGCCAAGATCCTGTGGGACTTCCAGACACAGACTGACAGAATGGTATTGGCAAACCAACCGGGCATTGTGGTGGTGGACAGACCTGGCAGGCCCAAGCGCATTGTGAGGGTCTGCTGGGAACGTCTGGCGGAGCCCTCTGTCAGGGGGGTCTTCAACTCCCACATCCGGGAGAGCTTCTCCCTGATCCCGGGGGAGGTTGGAGACATGGACTCCGAGTGGGCCATGTTCTCCACCTCTATTGTCGATGCGGCTGCTCGTAGCTGTGGTCGTAAGGTCTGCGGTGCTTGTCGCGGCGGCAATCCCCGAACCCGGTGGTGGACACCGGAAGTAAGGGATGCCGTCAAGCTGAAGAAGGAGTCCTATCGAGCCTTGTTGGCTCGTGGGACTCCTGAGGCAGCTGATGAGTACCGGTGGGCCAAGCGTGCCGCGGCTCGGGCAGTCACAGAGGCAAAAACTCGGGGTTGGGAGGAGTTCAGGGAAGCCATGGAGGAGGATTATCGGACGGCCTCAAAGAGATTCTGGCAAACCGTCCGACGCCTCAGGAGGGGGAAGCAGTGCTTCACCAACACTGTTTACAGTGCAGGTGGAGAGCTGCTGACCTCGACTGGGGATGTTGTCGGGCGATGGAAGGAATACTTTGAGGATCTCCTCAATCCCACTGTCACGTCTTCCGAGGAGGAAGCAGAAACTGGGGACCCAGAGGCGGACTCGTCCATCACCCTGGCTGAAGTCACTGAGGTGGTTGGCAAGCTCCTCGGTGGCAAGGCTCCGGGGGTGGATGAGATCCGTCCTGAGTACCTCAAGTCTCTGGATGTTGTGGGACTGTCTTGGCTGACACGTCTCTGCAACATCGCGTGGCGGTCGAGGACAGTACCTGTGGAATGGCAGACCGGGGTGGTGGTCCCTCTGTATAAGAAGGGGGACCGGAGGGTGTGTTCCAATTACAGGGGAATCACACTCCTCAGCCTTCCCGGTAAGGTCTATTCCAGGGTACGAATCCGACCGATAGTCGAACCTCGGATTCAGGAGGAGCAGTGTGGTTTTTGTCCTGGTCGTGGAACACTGGACCAGCTCTATACTCTCCATCGGGTCCTCGAGGGCTCATGGGAGTATGCCTAACCAGTCCACATGTGTTTTGTGGATCTGGAGAAGGCATTCGACCGTGTCCCTCATGGTGTCCTTTTGGGGGTGCTCTGGGAGTATGGGGTCCGGGGCTCTTTGCTAAGGGCTGTCCGGTCCCTGTATGACTGGAGCAGGAGCTGTGTTCGCATTGCCGGCAGTAAGTCAGACCTGTTCCCAGTGCATGTTGGACTCCGCCAGGGCTGCCCTTTGTCACCGGTTCTGTTCATTATATATATGGACAGAATTTCTAGGCGCAGCCAGGGGCCGGAGGGGGCCTGGTTTGGGAACCACAGGATTTCATCTCTGCTGTTTGCAGATGATGTTGTCCTGATGGCTTCTTCGAGCCAGGACCTGCAGCAGGCACTGGGGCGGTTTGCAGCCGAGTGTGAAGCAGCTGGGATGAGAATCAGCTCCTCCAAATTCGAGGCCATGGTTCTCGACCGGAAAAAGGTGGTTTGCTCTCTCCGGGTGGGTGGTGAGTCTCTGCCCCAAGTGGAGGAGTTCAAGTATCTCGGGGTCTTGTTCACGAGTGAGGGAAGGATGGAGCGGGAGATTGACAGGCGGATCGGTGCAGCGTCTGCAGTGATGCGGTCGCTGTATCGGTCCGTTGTGGTAAAGAAGGAGCTGAGCCGGAAGGCGAAGCTCTCGATTTACCGGTCAATCTACGTTCCTACCCTCACCTATGGTCATGAGCTCTGGGTAATGACCGAAAGGACAAGATCGTGGATACAAGCGGCTGAAATGGGCTTCCTCCGCAGAGTGGCCGGGTGCACCCTTAGGGATAGGGTGAGGAGCTCGGTCACACGGGAGGAGCTCGGAGTAGAGCCGCTGCTCCTACATGTTGAGAGGAACCAGCTGAGGTGGCTCGGGCATCTGCTCAGGATGCCTCCTGGACGCCTACCTAGGGAGGTGTTCTGGGCATGTCCCACCGGGAGGAGGTCCCGGGGAAGACCCAGGACACGCTGGAGGGACTATGTCTCTCGGCTGGCCTGGGAACGCCTTGGGGTCCCACTGGAGGAGCTGGAGGACGTGTCCAGGGTGAGGGAAGTCTGTGAGTCCCTGCTTAGACTGCTGCCCCCGCGACCCGGCCCCGGATAAGCGGAAGAAAATGGATGGAGATATATATATATATATATATATATATATATATATATATATATATATATATATATATATATATATATATATATATATATATATATATATATAGGAGCTTGAGGGTTCTGTACAATATCTTTTCTGTTCCTAGTAGTGCACTTTTCTACCTTTTGAGGTACCACCTTAAAGTTGGGTTTTCCAGTCTATACTCTGCACAGATGTTTCTGTTCACTGTACCCATCACTTGGTTATGCCGCTCCATGTATGCTTTCCCTGCCAGTATCTTACACCCTGCAGTTATGAACTGAATTTTCTCAAGGGCCTCTTTGAACAGCCTACACATTGGATCTTGTCTGCCGTGGTTATGGTCCACTGTACATCCCATGTAGGGGCTTCTCTTCCCATGACGGTATCTCCCGCACCTCTTCCTCTGCACTCCACTGCCTGACCCATTCGCTGAGCACGTCATCTGTTGGGGCCTTGTCCTTGATGTACTTATGCATCTTGGATGTTTCATCCTGGACAGTGACTCTCACACTTACTAGTCCTTGGCCTCCTTCCTTACGGCCGCGTACAGTCTCAGGGTGCTGAATTTGGGATGCTATGCCCAGCAGGGCATAGCTGTATATTGCCTGGGTCTTGTTCTTGTCATTGAGCTGACTCCTTACTACTTGCTTTACTCGTCTGAGGTATTTGACCATGGCTGCTTTCCTTGTTTCCTCTTCATTTGCTTGTGGGATACCAAGGTACTTATAACTGTCCTCAATGTCTGCTATTGTTCCTTCTGGGAGTGAGACCCCTTCTCTGTGGACTACCTTCTGTCGTAAAGAGAGACCAAAAGATACAGACATGGGAATCAGTTCAACAGAGTTTATTTGCAGATACATGAATGTGAATGGAGGTAGACAGAGCAGACAGTTGGGAGCGGTGTCATAGGCAGTCGGAAGTGCAGAGTGGTTCCAGGGAGCAGGATCACGGTGGATACACAAACAAATAAACCAGAGCAAGGCATGAAGAAAAACCTGAACATGACAAGAGAATACTGGAAGGTGACAAGGTCCAATGAGGGTGAGGAGCAGGCCGAGGAACAGGGCAAGGAGCAGGGCAAGGAGCAGGGCAAGGAGCAGGGCAAGGAGCAGGGCAAGGAGCAGAAGACACGAGGAGGTCCCTGGACGAAAGACTGTGTTCAGCGGAGTTACAACGGTCTAGGTGAGGGGCAGAAGACACGATGAGGTCCCTGGATGGAAAGCTGTGTCCAGTGGAGCTACAAAGGTCCAGGCAAGGGACAGAAGACATGAGGAGGTCCCTGGACGGAAGACTGTGTCCAGTGGAGCTGCAACGGTCTGGGGCAGGAATAGACAGGTCGGTACAGGACAGGACAGGATGACCTGGCAAGCAGGGAACAGGCCCACGAGCAGGAGACAGGCAGGGTAGGCAGACAGGAAAGTGAGCAAGGCAGAAACCTGGTTCGATAGCTGAGTGTCTTGCTGCATCAGGGTGTGGTTGCATACAAGCAGAATCCGGATATTCTGTTCATATTGTCCAATGATGATTCCATGTTGTGAAAATGCCCGGTGTAGCGTTTGATGCGGCCCCGAGTCTGATTGGTCCATCTTTGGCCAGATCATCCTGTCGTAAAGACTGATGGAAGGACCAAAGATACAGACTTGGGAAACAGTTCAACAGAATTTATTTGTAGATACATGAATGTGAATGGAGGTAGACAGAGCAGACAGTTGTGAGTGGTGTTGTAGGCAGGGGTCTTGGAGCAGCTTGTGGGTCGCAGGGTCAGAGGCTGGGGTGTTCGTACCAGTCGTGGAGAGCTGGGTCGGAGACGGAGGTGCAGAGTGATTGCAGGGAGCAGGATCACGGTGGATACACAAACAAATAAACAGGAGCATGACATGAAGAAAAACCTGAAGATGACAGGAGAATACTGGAAGGTGACAAGACGATCTGGCCATGAGTGTCGGATCCTCAGTCCTTGCTTAACCCTGCTTAAGTCAGTACATGTCCAGGCCCATCTGAAGTTTGCTCGAGAGCATTTGGATGATCCAGAACAGGATTGGGAGAATGTCATATGACCAGATGAAACCAAAATAGAACTTTTTGGTAAAAACTCAACTTGTCGTGATTGGAGGAGAAAGAATGTTGAGTTGCATCCAAAGAACACCATACCTACTGTGAAGCAGTGTTTGGAGGAGAAAGAATGTTGAGTTGCATCCAAAGAACACCATACCTACTGTGAAGCATGGGAGTGGAAACATCATGGTTCGGGGCTGTTTTTCTGCAAAGGGACCAGGACGACTGATCCGTGTAAAGGAGAGAATGAATGGGACCATGTATTGTGAGATTTTGAGTGAAAAGCTCCTTCCATCAGCAAGAGCATTGAAGATGAAACGTGGATGGGTCTTTCAGTATGACAATGATCCCAACAAAGGAGTGGCTTCGTAAGAAGCATTTCAGTCCTGGAGTAGCCTAGCCAGTCTCCAGATCTCAACCCCATAGAAAATCTTTGGAGGGAGTTGAAAGTCCGTGTTGCAGCCCCAGAACATCACTGCTCTAGAGAAGATCTGCATGGAGGAATGGGCCAAACTACTAGCAACAGTTTGTGGAGATTTACAGAAAACGTTTGACCTTTGTCATTGCCAACAAAGGGTATATAGCAAAGTACTGAGATGAACTTTTGTTATTGACCAAATACTTATTTTCCGCTATAATTTGCAAATAAATAATTAAAAAATCAATCTCTCTCATCTTTTTAAGCGGGAGAACTTCCTCAATTGGTGGCTGACTTTTTTGCCCCACTGTATATGCCACATTTGATGGTCACTTGTGCAAGTGGCTTACCATTGGCCTCGAGGATCGAGGTTGTACAGCTCCAGGCATTCAGTGATCCATGTGTGTGGCAGTGACTCGTAAATTTTGGTCTGATGGGTTCTTCAGTCTCGGGCGACTGTTTTGTCTACCAGGAGATGGTTGATCCATGTGCCCACTTATCTTAGCCATGATAATGCCTGACATGAGCTTCCATGTTGTGGAGAGACATGTTATTGGCCGATAGTTGGATGAGACTGAACCCTTTGAGCAATCCTTTGGTACATTTAAATATGTGTCGTAGGAAAATTCGAAATTATCTAAAATCTAAGTTTGTGACTTATTTAGTTTTTGTGTAGCATCAGTTTAAAATTTGTTCTGAAACATTCTCACAATTGATTATAATAGGGCTTTCTGAAAATGATCTTTATTGTCTTTTAACACAAATGTAACAAAAATAAAAGCATTTCCATTTACGTTTGGTTTCTTTTATGAGAAAACAATGAAATTTATTATTTTCAGAGTCTATGACTAAAATTTTCTTTTCCCAATTACTGGCATACATTTGAAATGCTGAATATTTTCCCATTGTTTACAATGGGCCCTCTGGAATCGAGCCTGTTGCATGTGACTGAAAAATTTTGTACACTTTAACAGCAGTTATCTTTTTTTATCCAGATAGACAACAAATTTACACTTTTCTTTTCTTTACATAACAGCTCATATCTTTTTGAAAATGATAAAAGACAGAGACTGTTTTCTTCAACCTGTCAAATGAGCCCTGACTTGTTTAACTACTCCATCTTAGGGCTTTGTAACAGACAGAGGAAAGCAGGAAAGGCAAATTATTAGTCTGCAAATGTACCTTTATTTTAAAATTTCTCCAGTTTTTTACTCAACTGGTTTTAATCATTGCATGTGGGTTACGTGAAATTCATGTTTTTCCCTATTATACATAATGGGGCCTATATAAGGAAAAAGGCTGAACTTAGTGAAAAATACCAAAGTTGACAAAATTCACAAATTTTCAGAGTTTTCTCATAAAAACACCAAGCACACCTGAAAATGTTATCATATTTCCATTGTTACAGTGCAGTAATAAAATGCTTTTTAGATGCAGACAGAACATGATGGTCTTATTTTTAGCTCAAGAGCTGGTCATACAATATATGGGGACGAAGACAAATTTAGCTGAAATACATGAAAAAATTATTTTCAACAATTAGCCTAGTTCCCATCATTGCTTATGTTTTAACTTTATGGGGAAGCTGAAGAGTGAATTGCAAGCAACAATGTAAATCTGTAGAAACCATTAGAAGCCAATACATCATTTAAGTTTAGAATTTTCTTGAAACACACCTCTTCCTATTAACCATGTGGGAATGGGTGGTTTACAACATTTTGTCAACACTGAGAATATAAAAACACCGGTCTCACTGGTGCAGGGACCAGACTTGCCTGGTCTGGTAATCTGTTTGTGTTCTTAATGCAGTATGATGGACAATGTCTCAGCTATGACCGTCATTACTCTGTCAGGGTTAAGTGGATTAGAAAAGTACAGAATCCCTCTGTTTATTGCTACTTTTTTGTGTTACTGTTTGATCTGGGTGGCAAATGTGACCATTATAGTGACTATTATTATGGAGAAGAACCTGCATGAGCCTATGTATATTTTTCTTTGTAATCTTTGCATCAATGGACTGTTTGGCACTACAGGTTTTTTCCCAAAGTTCCTCATTGATCTTCTGTCCTCCACGCATGTTATTTCATACGCTGGTTGTTTGTTGCAAGGATATGTGCTCCATGTTTATATAGGTGCTGATTTATCTATACTTTTACTTATGGCTTTTGACCGATATGTGGCAATTTGTCGACCTCTGGTGTACCACTCTGTAATGACAAGACAGACCATTTCAATCCTCATATTTTTTGCTTGGTTTATTCCACTACAGTTAATTTCACTAGGTTCACTGACAGTAACTGGTGTAAAGATTTGTAGCACACATATCAACAAGATCTACTGCGTTCCTTATTTAGTAAATAGACTTGCTTGTACTCCATTTCTAGCAGCAGTAGTAGTTCCAGCTTTTAATTACACATTTTACTTCTGCCATTTTGGTGTTATTTTTTGGTCCTATATTCACATCATAAACACATGTATAAAATCCAAAGAGAACCAAGTAAAATTTATGAAGACATGTTTACCACACATTATATGCCTCCTAACCTTTGTTGTTTGCATTCTGTTCGACTTGTTGTACATTAGATCTGGCTCAAAGTTAGTATCAAAAAGTGTTGAGAATTTTATGGCTGTTGAATACCTGGTTGTTCCACCAATCTGTAATCCTCTTGTATATGGCCTAAATTTGACAAAAATTAGGAACCATTTATTAAAAACTTTTAGGCTTAAACTGTAATTACTTTCTATAGTTGATAACTATAGAAAGTATAATTGTAACAAGTTTGTGTGTGATTGTGATTGTCTATATGTTAGATGTCACCAAATTAAATGTCAACAACAGTTAATGAAGAATAAAATGTAAGGTCTTTTCAAAGTTATTGCTAATGAAAATATGGAGTCTAAATAATGAATTAATAAATTACCAGAAACTAACCCAACCATGACAGATATGACCTGTAAATACCACGTATAAACCATAATTATACGTGAACAGTGCTTGTTGTACTTTATATATTTATACTGTGTATTAGTGGAGTGCAAACCATTTTTATTGACAATTATAGCTGCAGCGTATTAGTGCTAATGCAAAATAACTAGCCCTGGTTAGCACATATTCAGTTGTTTGATCTGCACGTAGACTGGGAGAAGAGTGCTTTGTCACGTTTTGGGACAAAGACGATTTTAAATTTACTGTTGGGTTCTCTGTGCATGTAAACGTAACCAAATTGAGTATACACAGTTAAGACATCAAATAAAATAACAGTATGTTGAACCAATGGCATAATTTGATCTCACATCTAAATTTGAATGTTTTATACTCAGGACATGGCACATGTAGAGATCAAACATGGAATTAACACCTAACCATGGTTCTAAAAAATCACTAGTTTTATATTATATATTTACTCACTGTAGCCACATGGGCCCCGTGCATGCAATCTTTTAACACTGGACATGGTAAAACCTCCTAGGAAAGCAGGCTACAGGCCTTTTCACTTAGGTGCAACTTTAGGAAAGAATAGCTAAGAAGGATTCTTGACAAAGTGACTTTTTATATACAATTAAATCCAAACTTGGCCTAGTATCGTATTATGTCTGTAGGGAAACAAAAAGTTTATGTTTTTCATTCTGGGAATCAAAATCAAACTCAAAATCAAGTAATTCACTATGGGAATAGCGGTATTGTTGTGATGTTGAATCCAACCATAAGAGCAGATAAAGGGACAGCAGAAGATGGACTAGGAGCAGTCTGGGAGGAGGTTATCACCTACAGATGAGAAACAGCCCCATGGACAACACCTCAACTTTAGTGTTCACTCTGTCTGGTTTAAATGGTACAGAGAAGTACAGGATCCCTCTGTTTGTTGTAACATTTCTGTGTTACAGTTTAATCTGGGTGGCAAATGTGACCATTATAGTGACTATTATTATGGATAAGAACTTCCATGAGCCTATGTATATTTGTCTGTGTAACCTGTGCGTCAATGGACTGTTTGGCACTGCAGGTTTTTTCCCAAAGTTCCTCAGTGATCTTTTATCCTCTGCTCATGTTATTTCATACGCTGGCTGTCTGTTGCAGGGATTTGTGGTCCATGCCTCTCTTACCGCTGATTTATCTATTCTTTTACTTATGGCTTTTGACCGATATGTGGCAATTTGTCGACCTCTAATGTACCACTCTGTAATGACAAGACAAAGACTTTCAGTAATGATATTTTTTTCTTGGTTTATTCCACTGCAGCTTAATGCTTTAGGCCCAATTGCAACATCAACTATAAGGCTCTGTGGGTCACATATACCAAAGCTTTACTGCATTAACTTTTTAGTAAACAGACTTGCTTGTACTCCCTTTATAGCAGATATTATAATCCCATCTTTTAATTACACATTTTACCTTGGCCATTTCGTTGTTGTTTTTTTGTCCTATATTAACATCATAAAAACATGCCTAAAATCAAGGGAGGGCTGGGACAAATTTATGAAGACATGTTTGCCACACATTATATGCCTCATAATCTTTACTGTGTCAATAACGTTTGACTTGATGTACGTTAGATTTGGTTCAAATTTAGCAGAGGGTGTGAAAAATTTTCTTGCAATTGAATGTCTTATTATTCCCCCATTATTCAACCCTGTTATATATGGCCTAAAGCTGACAAAAATTAGAAACAGACTACTACAAACTGTTAGGCTTAACCCAAAATAGAGCAGGCCTTCTGATATGTATGTGATGTGTTTTTGTAAAGTCTTGAACCAGGACTAGGAGCAGATACCTTTTAAACATGGTATGAGTTTCACACACTAAAGGGAACATTTTGCTTTTTAATTGTTAGTGTTACAATTTTTATTGATTTATTTTTTATTTCCATAACCCTGAAGATTCTTGGAGTTTGGTTGCTCTAAATGTAAAATGTGTGAATGTGAATGATTTAAAACTTGGTAAACTTGGTAAATATGTAACAAATATGCATAAGTAAATTGGAATAATAAACAAAAGATGTTATATTTGAAATACCGCAAAAGCATTCATCAATGTTATAAAATAGCTTTTATACAACTACCTTTTAATATGCTGGCTGCCATTTGATGCTTACCCCACTGTGTCACCCAAGTAAAATGCTTTAAGATTATAAAACAAAACTGGTTAACAGTCAGCAGTGGCTAACTATTTACTAACATAAATACAAGCCTATAAGTTCACATTATTTGAACTTGAATCACTATTGACTGGACACCTTTTTATGATATATAGGAATGTTAAGTGTGAAGTTCTTTCTGGGTCAGCTGATAATAATGGAGATGTTTATAGTTACCTTTTTGTTTAAGTGACAACACATCTCTGGCTAAAAAGGGATTGCAGTCGTTTAATACTAACAACGTGACTGATGAGGTACCTCATGAGATTGAGAAGAAGAAACTAGGCTAGACTAAGATAGTGTTAGTGGTGACCGATGTTTATGTTATAAATGTTATGCTACATATCTGATATAATTTGTGGTTAAACAAAAGCCTAATTGTCCCCTGTTTGATGAATAAGGAACATAAACAGCTAGAAATCAACTGTGAAATTTCAGGTCTTGTCAAATACGTATATTTATAATTTTAACATGCACATCCACATAACAGTGCTATTCAAGTTACACATTCCAATTTTGATATTTTACAAAATGAAAACAAAAACAGACAAAATTAAAACCGTACCATATCCCACCCCTCTCTCTACACACTTGCAGGCAAAAGAGAGCAGCTATATAGGCAGTCTGTGCCTATCGTGAAGGTCAGAGATAAGCTGCTGCTAGTTACAGATACAAAGATTACAAAATTCTTGCCAAAAGTTTTGTAAACATACTGAGGAGTTAAACAGTGGATGGTGCATTTGACAGTAGAATGGAACAAACAGAGGTTTTTAAAAGGGATTTCACTAAATTATTCAAGGAGCTTCATAAAGTGGAGGTTAAAACATTCATCAATGGACCTCTTCCTAACAGACAGCAGGAAGATGAGCACATTGAACAGCCATGTGTTCAGCTGAAACAGCCTGGTCAATGTGTGTGCGCCTGCACTACATTGAGAACTTTGATCTATTCTGAAAACGAGAAGACCTGTTCAAGGGAAATGGCCCGCACCTGAGCAGAGGTGGAGTGAGAGTGCTGACTGACCTCCACACTCCAATGCACCAACACTATCCCCCCTTGTCTTTCACCCAAACTCCCCCCTGCTCTACCTCTTCGGCCCTCACCAGGTCCCTCACCCACACTCCCTCCTGCTCGCCCTCCCCTGCTTGTCCCCAGAGCTGTTATCACCAAGAGCTAGGAGCCAAGACAGGGCCTCTTCTCTCCCAGGATGTACAGTCATGATAAAGGTAATATCAGGCTGAGGCTCTATGATGGATCTACATCTGCAATTACACCACGTAGACTGATTAACACATCAATCTGGAACATTCTCAAGAGCTTTGAAAACTTAAGCCTCTTCTAAAGAAGAGTAGTCTTGATACCACAATTACTGACAGACCCCTCCTCCTCCCTCACTGCCCTCACAGTTTTGGAGCAGGATGTGACTAAGCTTTTCAGGAAGCAAAACCCCCATAAAGCCGTGGGCCCAGATGGTGTCTCTCCTTCCACCCTTAGACACTGTGCTGAGGAACTGGCTCCTGTCTTCACGGACATCTTTAACACCTCCCTGGAGTCATGTCACGTCCAAGACTGCTTCAAGCTGTCCACCATTGTCCCCGTCCTCAAGAAGCCCAGGATCACTGGACATAATGACTACAGACCTGTGGCTCTGACGTCTGTGGTCATGAAGTCATTTGAGCGCTTGGTCCTGCACCACCTCAAGTCCTTCACCTCCCCCCTCCTGGACCCTCTGCAGTTTGCCTACAGAGCCAATCGGCCTGTAGACAACGCCATTAACCTGGCCCTTCACTTCATCCTCCAGCATCTGGACTCCCTGGGAACCTACGCCAGGATCCTGTTTGTGGACTTCAGCTCTGCATTCAACACCATCCTCCCTGCTCTGCTCCAAGACAAGCTCACTCAGCTCAGCGTGCCTGACTACACCTACAGAACTGACTCCCTGACGAACAGGAGACAGCACGTGCAGCTGGGGAAGAATGTCTCGGACACTCAGACTATCAGCACAGGATCTCCACAGGGCTGTGTACTTTCTCCCCTGCTCTTCTCCATGTACACCAACTGCTGCACCTCCAGCCACGACTCCGTCAAACTGGTTAAGTTTGCGGATGACACCACCCTCATCGGACTCATCTCGGACGGTGATTAGTCTGCCTACAGGAGGGAGTTGGACCGGCTGGTGTCCTGGTGCAGCAGCAACAACCTGGAGCTTAACGCCCAGAAGACAGTGGGGATGATCGTGGACTTCAGGAAAGTCACAGCCCTCCTGCCTCCCCTCACCCTGACGGACTCCCCCATCATCACCGTGGACTCTTTGGACTCTGTGAACGCTTCCTGGGCACCTGCATCACCCAGGATCTCAAGTGGGAGTTGACCATCAGCTCCCTCATCAAGAAAGCCCAGCACAGGATGTTCTACCTGTGGCAGCTGAGGAAAGGCAAGCTGCCCAGATGATGGTGCAGTTTTACACGCCCATCATGGAGTCCATCCTCACCTCCTCCATCACTGTGTGGTTCGCTGGGGCCACTGCCAGGGACAGACAGAGACTGCAGTGCATTGTGCGCTCTGCTGAGAAAGTGATTGGCTGCAGCCTTCCTCTCTACAGGCAGGACCTGTACGTCTCCAGGACTCTGGGGCGAGCAGGCCATATAGCAGCTGACACTTCTCATCCTGAACATGGACTATTTGTGCCACTTCCCTCTGGCAGGAGGCTACGGTCCATTGGGACCAGAACATCTCATCATAAGAACAGTTTCTTCCCATCTGCAGTTTGTCTCATGAACACTTTACAATATTTGCACAAAACTGGACACTTTATAATACCGGTCACTTTAATAAGTCATGTTTGCACTGTTGCTCTGATGCTGCTGTTGTATACACTCACCTAAAGGATTATTAGGAACACCTGTTCAATTCCTCCTTAATGCAATTATCTAATCAACCAATCACATAGCAGTTGCTTCAATGCATTTAGGGGTGTGGTCCGCGTCAAGACAATTTCCTGAACTCCAAACTGAATGTCAGAATGGGAAAGAAAGGTGATTTAAGCAATTTTGAGTGTGGCATGGTTGTTGGTGCCAGACGGGCCGGTCTGAGTATTTCACAATCTGCTCAGTTACTGGGATTTTCACGCACAACCATTTCTAGGGTTTACAAAGAATGATTTGAAAAGGGAAAAACATCCAGTATGCAGCAGTCCTGTGGGCGAAAATGCCTTGTTGATGCTAGAGGTCAGAGGAGAATAGGCTGAGTGATTCAAGCTGATAGAAGAACAACGTTGACTGAAATAACCACTCGTTACAACCGAGGAAAGCAGCAAAGCATTTGTGAAGCCACAAAACGCACAACCTTGAGGCGGATGGGCTACAACAGCAGAAGACCCCACCGGATACCACTCATCTCCACTACAAATAGGAAAAAGAGGCTACAATTTGCACAAGCTCACCAAAATTGGACTGTTGAAGACTGGAAAAATGTTGCCTGGTCTGATGAGTCTCGATTTCTGTTGAGACATTCAAATGGTAGAGTCATAATTTGGCGTAAACAGAATGAGAACATGGATCCATCATGCCTTGTTACCACTGTGCAGGCTGGTGGTGGTGGTGTAATGGTGTGGGGGATGTTTTCTTGGCACACTTTAGGTCCCTTAGTGCCGATTGGGCATTGTTTAAATGCCACGGGCTACCTGAACATTGTTTCTGACCATGTCCATCCCTTCATGACCACCATGTACCCATCCTCTGATGGCTACGTCCAGCAGGATAATGCACCATGTCATAAAGCTCCAATCATTTCAAATTGATTTCTTGAACATGACAATAAGTTCACTGTACTACAATGGCCCCCACAGTCACCAGATCTCAACCCGATAGAGCATCTTTTGGCCTGACTTCACCTACTTCCTGATGGGCTGGAAGCAGAGCACGCTGCTTGAGAAATATGGCCATGTCTCAATTCGCCAAAATGGCCTTAGATTCACCATTGGAAGAGTGTGAATTATGGCTTACACTTGTATATTTGTGTATTAATTGTAATGTTTAATATTCTTCCTTATTTAAGAATATTCTTTTGTCTTTAGGGAGCAAGGAGCAGATGAGTTTATCCGTCTGATGGGGGTCACAGGTGCCAAATTCACCACACAGGTGGCTTGGAAGTAAGCACAAAAACACTGCGATATACTCCCAGATAATATAAGAAGGACCGTAGAAGTACATAAAAGTTGCCCTTACTGCAACTTTAATACCTTTACATTTGTACATATGTGGATAGTAATGACTTAACCTGGATTTCCCTATTTCATTCCCGTCTTATCCACAGCCTGTACTTCTGTGAGCACTAACTGATGGCCCTTAAGATGCTGATCTGAGATCACAGTGGAGAACTAAATGTACCTGTTTCTCAGTAGACTGTTGCTCACAAAAACGTGGGAATTATTCATTTGATCATTGGGCATTATGCCCCTGGTAGGTTGTCCCATGGCAAACAGGTCCTAGGTGACGGGTCAGACAAAGAGCAGTTCCCAATACCTTTATGATGAGCAGAAAAACAAGGACCGTGACGTCGCCTGGATGAGCCAGGCCTGGGGTTGGGGCTCGAGTGCAAGTGCTGGGGTGGTGGTCCCTCTGTTTAAGAAGGGGGACCAGAGGGTGTGTTCCAGTTACAGGGGAATCACACTCCTCAGCCTTCCCGGTAAGGTCTATTCCAGGGTACTGGAGAGGAGAATCCGACCGATAGTCGAACCTCAGATTCAGGAGGAGCAATGTGGTTTTCGTCCCAGTCGCGGAACACTGGACCAGCTCTATACTCTCCATCGGGTCCTCAAGGGTTCATGGGAGTTTGTCCAACCAGTCCACATGTGTTTTGTGGATTTGGAGAAGGCATTCGACCGTGTCCCTTGTGGTGTCCTTTGGGGGGTGCTCCGGGAGTATGGGGTCTGGGGCCTTTTGCTAAGGGCTGTCCGGTTCCTGTATGACCGGAGCAGGAGCTGTGTTCGCATTGCCGACAGTAAGTCAGACCTGTTCCCAGTGCATGTTGGACTCCGCCAGGGCTGCCCTTTGTCACCAGTTCTGTTCATTATATTTATGGACAGAATTTCTAGGCGCAGCCAGGAGCTGGAGGGGGTCTGGTTCAGAAACCACAGGATCTCCTGCAGCAGGCACTGGGGTGGTTTGCAGAGTGTGAAGCGGCTGGAATGAAAATCAGCACCTCCAAATCCGAGGCCATGGTTCTCGACTGGAAAAAGGTGGTTTGCCCTCTCCGGGTGGGTGGAGAGTCCTTGCCTCAAGTGGAGGAGTTCAAGTATCTCGGGGTCTTGTTCAGGAGTGAGGGACGGATGGAGCGAGAGATTGACAGGCGGATCGGTGCAGCGTCTGCAATGATGCGGTCGCTGTATCGGACCGTTGCGGTAAAGAAGGAGCTGAGCTGGAAGGCAAAGCTCTCGATTTACCGGTCAGTCTACGCTCCTACCCTCACCTATGGTCATGAGCTTTGGGTAATGAGCGAAAGGACAAGATCGCGGATACAAGCGGCCGAAATGAGTTTCCTCCACAGGGTGGCTGGGCACTCCCTTAGAGATAGGGTGAGGAGCTCAGTCACATGGGAGGAGCTCAGAGTAGAGCCACTGCTCCTCCACGTCAATAGGAGCCAGTTGAGGTGGCTCGGGCATGTATTCCGGATGCCTCCTGGACGCCTCTCTAGGGAGGTGTTCCGGGCACGTCCCACCGGGAGGAGGCCCAGGACACGCTGGAGGGACTATGTCTCTCGGCTGGCCTGGGAACGCCTCGGAATTCTCCCGGAAGAGCTGGAGGAAGTGTATACGGAGAGGGAAATCTGGGCTTCCCTGCTGAAACTGCTGTGACCCGGCCCCGGAAAAGAAAGAAAAGAAAATTGAAGGATGTATTATAAGTTGCTGTACTTATAATTGGTCAAATTGTGAATGTTTTTCTGTGTGACTCAGGACAATACTGCGGAAGCTTGTATTAACATTTGTTCTGACTGGACTGCAAGTATCCCAAGAGTGGAGAAGGTGTGGTGGGGAAGGCCACTGCTGAAACTTGGCCCTGGTTTGTCCCCATGGATGAGGTGTTGGGGCAGAGGCCCGCCATCAACCCTCCTGTCCTCATCGCCTCTATCCCTGAGGATACACCAGGGCCAAGTACTGCCTGGCAGCAGCCACTGGAGGAGGAAGAGGAAGAAGAGGAGGAGGTGGAGAGGCAGCAGCAGGAGCAGCAGCAGCAAAGGAGAAGAGGGCAAAGAGGAAAAAGAAAGCAAGAAAGTGACATCGTCAAACTGTATAGGGAGGACTTGAGGATGCAGAGGAAGCGAGATGAGAGGGATGCGGAGGAGAGGAAGGAACGTTTTGAAAGATTGTTTGGTTTATTGGAAAAATTTGTTGATAAAAAGTAAACACTTTGATTTTGAAACATTTATGACTTTTTATTTACAACTATTTACATTTATCATTGTCATATGTCTTAAACAAAGGAAAACAAACTACTATTTACAATATATTAACGTAATGACTTTAAACACTAAAGTAACAGTCAAAGTGCAAATCAATAAACCTGAGTGTGCCAGTGCCAGGTTTTAATCATGAAAACATACTTCCAAAGACCTTAGCAGTGCTAATCAACCTTCTCTGCCTGGACCGACTTGAGAGTGCTGAGATTGATCTTCATCTTCTGGCTGGTAGGTGGGGCTCTCATACCGGGTGCTGCTCCACTGTCCACCGCATTGTTCATGGGCTTGGTTTGCAGGGCTGGCTGGGGCAATAGATGACTGGAATGTCACTGAAAAATCTGAAAGAATATTGATAGTACTGCTTATGTTACATCACATCTATTTACAGTTACAGTGTTTACAGGTAATCACCTTGAAACACTTTCAATAAGAATTTGAAACAGTTGCTACTATGTAAATACATAAATAATCATGATCCATGGGAACCTCCTCCAGGGCAGAGACCTCAGCAGACAGCTGGTCCTGCAACTGTGCTCCAGCAATGGCCTCTATTTCATTGTCCCCCTCATCCTCCACTACATTCTCCTGTTGCTCGTCCTCCAGGGCCACAATGTCTCCTGCCTCAAGGCAGATGTTATGGAGGACAGCACAGGCAGTGATCACCTATGACAAGAAAATATGATTTAGTCTTTCACAATCACATATTTCATAATATTTAACATTTCACTTAAGTGGTGCAAAAGTGTGGTGGACCTCCAGTGCATGAAAAAAGATGGCCCTGAATCTTGTTTTCATCATTCCAAAGGCACGCTCAGTAATTGAAAGTGCCTTGGAATGATGAAAATTGAAGCGCTGGGCTTCCACACCTTGCATTGGCTGTACCAGAGAGGACTGTATCAAAGCACTCTCGCATCATGAACAGAACCAGGCCACCCCAAGTAGGTGTCTATGAAGCGGCCCTGATGGTCACAGACAGCCTGAAGGATTATGCTGGGAGTTTCCTGTTTCTGTAGGCCACTGGGTGGCCTGATTCTTACATGGCAGACATCTATTGCCTCACCTGCTCTCCTAAAGGCCCCGTGCCTTGCCAACCGTACAAACCCAAGGGTCACTGCCTCAAGGTTATCATTGGTCGGGAGGTGGATGACTTTGTGACGTAGGGCCACCACCTCCCCAGTGATCCTGCGGACGATGCGGTGGACAGTGGAGCGTGGTATCCCAAACACTCAGGAGTCCACCTGGTATGATGTCCCACTTGCCATCCAGAAGAGGAAGACCAAGGCCTCGAGCTCAGCACCCTATCCGTGCCATCGGTCCAGCTCCAGAAGGCGCATTAGCACTGCCAAGGATTCCTTGCTCAGCTGAAAGTCAGGCCATGTGTCTTCATGATAAAGATATGCCTTCATTAGTCCCACAGTGGGGAAATTCCAGAGTTGGAAAATAGAGGAGCGCAATGCAAACCAGCTGCTGCTCTCGCCAGCGCCGGAAGTAGAAAAAAATAATTAATTAATTGATTTAATTAAATTAAAGAACCTTTCCAGCACTGGCACACTCAGGTTAACTTTGCAGTACATTCTTCGGGGCTGGTTTGGGGAAACAAACAGTTACATTGAATAAAGATATGTGCAGTTATTCCCTGACAATAGGAAGAATAATAATACATTATTATCATTAGAAGTTATTATTGCAGTAATAACAATAATAAAATGAAATTAACTGGCATGGCATAGAAGGTAAACTGCGCCCTCTACAGGTATTAGTGATTTAGCCATGACGACTACACCTTGACTCTTCTTCTATTAAATTGTGAAAAATGAAAAATAAAAATATCATTAATTTAGTGTCCACTTTACACCTTTGGTCATACATCAACGGCGTATGGCTAATTAGTCACCAGCCGTCACAGTAAGTGGCGTAACGTAAGCTACGTAACGTATGCTCAAAGACAGCGGTGGAAGTACGGCCCGTGGTGTAGGCCTGTCCCATTTCAGCAAGATGGCGGCTACACTGATGATTACCTATTCTCGTCCGGAAGCTTCAAGCTATACTTTGAGGAGTAGTTCGAAGGATACCTTCAAACGGTGCATTTGGCGAATTGAAACACGGCCAATGTCTTGGACACTCGGACTATCACAGCACAGGGACTCCACAGGGCTGTGTACTTTCTCCCCTGCTCTACTCCCTTTCCTCCATCTGTTGCACAGTCCCCCTGTCCTCCTTGCCCTCCTGACACCCCCATCACCACCATGGATTACATCCACTTCCTCGACACTACCATCACCCAGGACCTCAAGTAGGAGCCCACCATCAATTCTTGCAGAGGAAGTATTTCCTGTGGTAGCTGAGGACAGAAAGTATGGGACTTTTTTTTGCACGCCAAATACTCACCTTTCACCTCAAGGTCTATGAGCTTGAATTCCCAGATGTTTTGCTGCTTTTGTATAAAAAGGCAGAGGATGAAGGCTGTAGAGGGCTATGGGGAGCACAGACCGCATGCTTGTGTTGCCACTAGCTGCTGTGGAAGAGAAAAAGCCTGTTTTATTAGAGAGCTGAGAGACACCAATGATGGATAACGCATCTGCTGTAAAAGTGTTTACTCTGTCTGCAGTGAACGAGACTGTAACCTACAAACTAACAATCTTTTCACTTGCTTTGGTGTATTACTGCCTTATTCTGTTTTTAAATATCTCTCTTATTGTTATAATTGTTTTAGATTCAAATCTACATGAGCCTATGTATATTTTACTGTGTAGTTTCTGTTTTAATGCATTGTATGGGACAGCTGGTTTCTACCCCAAATTTCTTATTGATTTACAAACTACATCTCCAGAAATCTCATATGATGCTTGTCTCCTCCAGGCTTTTATCATGTACTCTTTTGCCTGCAGTGACTTGTCCATTTTAGCAGTTATGGCGTATGACAGGTATCTGGCCATATGTCGGCCTTTGCACTACCACTCTATCATGAGTAAAAAGAGACTCTCTCAGTTGGTATGTTTCTCTTGGATGATGCCATTATCTATTTTTGCCATTAGCATTATTCGGACATCTAAACTTCGGCTGTGTAGCTCAAGAATTCAAAAAATATTTTGCGTTAACTGGGTTGTTGTCAAACTTGCCTGTCCAGAAAATGAAATCATATCGAACAATATACTTTCATATGCTACAATTATCATATATGTGTGTCATGGTTTCTTCATTATGTGGACTTACATGCACATGGTTAAAACCTGTATTAGGTCTAAGGACGATCAAAGGAAGTTTATGCAGACCTGTGTACCACATCTGACCTCTTTAACAACATTCCTCTTTACAATTCTTTATGATCTGATGTACATGAGATTTGGTTCTACTACTATTCCCCAAAGCCTTCAAAACTTTATCGCAATTGAATTTGTTGTCATTCCTCCATTCATTAATCCTTTGATTTATGGACTTAAATTGGCAAAAATACGCAAAAGAATTGTATATTTACTGAGATATACTGGGAAATGAAAGGCACCTTATAATTTCTATAGTTATTGTCTTTTGTCTTATACGTTACAGTTAAGGTCAATGAGTATTGGTGGAGATGATGCTAAAATATGCCAACAAGATATAGTAGAAGCTCATTTGTGCTATTTTAATTATTTTAAATCAGACTGCCTAATTTGAATTGCATTTTTGTTATTATTATTATTATTATTATTATTATTATTATTATTATTATTAAATTCAATGATTTTCCACTGAGAACCACAAACCCCTAAGCTACCTCAGTTGCAGTTTGGTGAATAATGCTTTCAAATTGTTCGACATCAATCCTGTAACATAAATGCAAGCGTACAATTTTAGATTATTTCAACAACACAGTTAAATTACAACTGCGGACTGACTTCTTAAAGAGGTCACTAATATTTAAACTGGCAACGTAAGACACAACGACCAAACATAAAAAACAAATGGAAAATCACATAACTACATCCTTTCAAAATTAAGTTGTCCCTAAACACTATTGACTGGACATTTTTCTGTATTATTAGGCTAAAGAGATCAAAATCAAACATCAAAAACTCCAAATAGAATTGCATTAGCAAGAACAGTGTAAAGTAAACTGAGATATGTTTTGGTTGTTGTATAATCTGTTATTATGTTTTGCTATTAGATGCAGAAATCTCACTGTAGACTATTGTAAACCTATTAACCATAGGCCTTACAATCTTTAAAAGCTACTAATCTTTGGTCTCTAAATTCTTTGGTCAATTTTTTTTGTCCTATTATTTCATTATGGTGTACATAAGGTCAGTAAAAAATTATTGATATATTTTTGCCTGTAAACAATCGGCACTGTGGGACTAGGTGGCGTGTTATGTGACGTTAATCCAACTATAAAAGCAAATAAAGTGAAGCCAGAGATAGCTCCAGTGTTGTTTGTATTTGGGAGGAGGTAGTCATCTAGGCTACAATAGTTTAGGAAGAATAGAAGCCTTATGGACAATGCTTCAGCTATAACTGTGTTCACTCTGTCTGGTTTAAATGGTACAGAGAAGTACAGGATCCCTCTGTTTGTTGTAACATTTCTGTGTTACAGTTTGATTTGGGTGGCAAATGTGATTATTATAGTGACTATTATTATGGATAAGAACCTTCATGAGCCTATGTATATTTTGTTGTGTAACCTGTGCATCAGTGGACTGTTTGGCACTGCAGGTTTTTACCCCAAATTCCTCAGTGACCTCCTCTCCTCCACCCATGTTATTTCATTCCCTGGCTGTCTGTTACAGGGATTTGTGGTCCATGCTTACATTGGTGTTGATTTTTCTATTCTATTAATCATGTCTTTAGACCGATATGTTGCCATTTGCCGCCCTCTGGTGTACCACTCTGTAATGACACGACAAAGAGTTGGCCTTTTAGTGCTGTATGCTTGGCTTCTTCCAGCAACCCTGGTAATGGTTGGTTCGATAACAACATTTATTTTAAAGTTATGTGACTCACATATACCCAGACTCTACTGTATCAATTATTTTGTAAACAAACTTGCTTGTACTGCTTCTGTAGCCAATTTTATTATACCAGCATGTACATATACTATTTATGTGTGCCATTTTGTGATAATTTTTTGGTCATATTTTTATTTAATAAGAACATGTCGACAATCCAAAGAAAAGATGAGCAAATTTATGCAAACTTGTCTCCCACACCTGTTCTGTCTGAAAATTCTAGGAGTCTCTCTCCTTTTTGATTTAATGTACATTAGATTTGGCTCTGTAGATCTACCACAAGGACTCCAAAACTTTATAGCCATTGAGTTTCTGGTTGTTCCTCCAATTCTGAATCCTGTTATCTATGGCATGAAGTTGACACAAGTGAGAAACAGGATTGCACAGTTGTTTGGTGTAAAACAAGACAAGGGCTCCCATAAATTTGTCAAAAAAAAAAAAAGAAAAAAAGTTTTCTCTGAAATAATACAATAAAACAATAACGTTGAATAGAACTAAGTCTTTTGGAAGAAATTCACTGATGCTTATGAATCTTGTACTACTTATGTATGCTGATCTGCAGAATGTGTAAAGTAGGTATATTTTTTTTTCAGTCGATCGTTGTGTCTTATGTTCATCAGTCCTATGATGTGACTTGCAGCTGAGGCCAAATGCAGCTCACACCAATTTTTATTGCCTCTTGCTGAATTTTACTGGCCCTTGCTAAATTGGCCTAAATGATCTTAGGAGATTTTTACTTAAGTATTTTTCATCAAATACTCAATACTCTACAATAACATGTCAATATGATAGAGACCTAAAACATTTTCCAAGCTATGAATGCATCTAAATGACTCACTATATTGTCTAACGGTCTGTGGTGCTTCAAATTATGTTTCAATATGTCAAAAAGAAAAGTTTTGGCACCCCTGATTTAGAAACATGTTTAGCTTAGGTTTATCTTCTTTCTTTTCTAGTTTAGGTTTATCTTCTGTCACTTCCGCTTCAAAAGAACGGCACATTTTTCCTGTCTTGTTTGTTACATCTGTTTCCTTTTTGTGAAGTGTCTTTGAATGCCATGAAAAGCACTCTTCACATATAATGTATTAAACATGACAGATTCATGTGTCTTTATTGACCAATAACTCATTATTTATTGGAATAAATATTTGTGACATTTGTATGAGTGTATTTTTATTCATATAAAGTAATAATAAAGAATATTTTCCATTATACAAGTAATTTCCTGCAAATCAAGAAAGTTTGTCAAGGTCTAAAAACAGAAATTATTCTTGCAATTGCATACAGCATGCACAGTCATAGCGTATCTCTAATATTATTTTTTACACAATAGTTTGCTGTGATGATGTTTGATATAATAGTCATATAACAGAAGGAAGATCACTTGTCACCTAACAGTTAATCTCACATTTACAATGATAACCAAATTTATGGCTTGTGAAATCATTGACAATGCTTGTGAAGAGTTGGCAACAATGACCAATAAGAAAGTTCATGTCAAGCGCAAAATATGCCCAATAGTGCTGGAAACCCAACGTCAAATCAAATTCTTCCATTCTTGAAGCAGTAGAGCCAAACCTCGTTGCATCGTCAGAAAGGTAAACAGAGGAGAGAAAAGAAACAACCCAATTGACGGCTAGATCACTGCAGCTTATTGGGTACGCGGCTTATTATCACACTAGTGTTTAATGATCTGGTAGCAGTTTAAAATCTCCATTGGTTTAACATTAGGCTAACAGAAAGTTGTGTGACGACACTATCCTAAGCTCCTGGTACAATAGTAAATACACTCCACTAGAGCTGAATGATTTGCGGCCTCTAGGTCGTAACTGTACCCTGTACTCAAATCTAGACCTGGTTCACCACTGCAAAAGATCCTTTGGAGTGAACATCGTAATTCCTTCCTTCCTCCACTTACAGGCTGGTTTCTGGCAAACTCATGGGCAGTTTGCAGACAGTTCTGAATCTTCCAGGAATACTCGGGTCTTGGAACAGTTGCAGCATCCAGTGGTCTCCCCGTTAGCATCACAGCTGGAGTCCAAATCTCCCTCCCAAGCATGAGTAGAGCAGGGAAGAGGAGGTAGAGTCCTGAGCAAAAGATCTATAGGCCATGAGGACAAATGGCAGATGTGCGTCCCAGTCCTGCTGGTGTATACTGTAACAATAGCAACCTGTTGGGCTAGGATCCGGTAAAAAATGCATGACTCAATATTTCGGCCTTGATCCGTGTGTATTGTTTCTGGGACCCCAAAACTACTGAACATGGCTTCCACTAAGTAATCCATTGCAGTGAGGACAGAACGGCTATACTTCTCCTTAAAGGGGAGAGGGCCAAGAACATCAGTCCCTACTTTTTCCATGAAGCAGCCAGTCGGAAACTGTTGGAGCAGGGCAAAAGACCTGTTGGTGGGCCCCTTTTGAGATGTGTATAGATCTCAGCAGCAGCAGCAGTCCTCCACATACCTCCTCTGTTGACCCCAGTAGAATCCTCGCTGTAGACAGAGCCGTGTTTTTGTCACCCCAAAATGTCCTATGCCCACAGGTCCATGGCAGGCAATGCAAACTGTTTCTTGTAGTGACTGCGAAACTGCAATCTACCATCTCATCTCCTCTGCTTTCCACCCTCTGTACAAGACCTCGTCACATAGGCATAGGTGCTCCCACATTGACCAAAGTCCCTTAGTAGATCGAGAGAGAGCAACAATGTCACTCCAGTTGGACCATTGCTGGTTTGTGAGCCATGTGAGTACTGGGTTGATCTCACCTGTTCCTGTTGGTGGGCCCATTCAGCTCTATTCATGTCCACTAGACCATGATAAGCTATTTCATCGAAACCAACAGTTGCACACTTAACTGCCCGCTATAGCTCCATGTTTTCCTGAGACTGCTACTTTGCACAGTCACGACAGTCACTTGTGAAGCAGGGTCAGTGAGAAGCAAGGCAAGGCAAGTTTATTTGTAAAGCACAATTTGTACACAAAGTAATTCAAAGTGCTTTACAGAATTAAAAAAGACATTAAAATCACAATAAAACAAACCAAAAAATAAATAATCACAAATAATCATCATAAGATTAACATTAATGGAGAAAAGTACAGAATAAAAACTCTTCAGTCGTATGTAGAGCTAAAAAGAACTGTTTTGAGCCTGGATTTAAACACTGTCAAAGTAGAGGTCTGTCCCACATCTTAAGGAAGATTGTTTCACGTTTTAGCTGCATAAAGCTGAAATGCCGATTCCCTATGTTTAGTCCAGACTCTGGGCACCAGTAGTGGGCCAGTCCTTGAAGTCGTCAGAGTTCGAGATGGTTCATATGGCACAAACATGTCGGAGATGTACTTTGGTGCCAGGCCATGGACAGACTTGTATACAAGCAGAGCTGCTTTAAAGTCTATTCTCTGAACCACAGGAAGCCGGTGCAGAGTCCTGAGCACAGGACTTATGTGCTCGTACTTTCTGGTTCTAGTCAGGACCCGAGTAGCAGTGTTCTGGATGTACTGCAGCTGTCTTAACGCTCGCTTAGAGAGGCCAGTGAGCAGGCCGTTACAGTAGTCTAGAGACAAATGTATGGATACGTCTCTATAAGTCTGATTTTGACAGTATACCTTTGATTTTGCAATGTTTTTAGATGGTAAAAAACTGCAGATGTTATTGATCTGATGTGGCTGTTAAAGTTCATGTCTGAGTCCATTATTACCCCTAGATTTCTAGCCTGATTTGAAGGTTTTAGAGAGAGAGACTGGAGGTGACTGCTGACACTTTCTCTATGTTTCTGTGGGCCAAAGAATGACTTCAGTCTTGTCTGAGTTTAGCTGGAGAAAGTTGTTTTACATTCACACACTGAACTCTTAGATGCAGTGGTAGAGTTAATTCAGTGGTCCATATTCACCTGCTGCCAGTGAGAGATAGATCTGAGTGTCGTCTTCATAGTTGTGGTAGGACACATC
This sequence comes from Periophthalmus magnuspinnatus, assembly GCF_009829125.3. Classification (NCBI taxonomy): domain Eukaryota; kingdom Metazoa; phylum Chordata; class Actinopteri; order Gobiiformes; family Gobiidae; genus Periophthalmus; species Periophthalmus magnuspinnatus. The sequence goes on from NC_047146.1 coordinate 24,369,914, forward strand.
ATTGCTGCGTATTAACTTGTCTAACAGCAGCATGTAAAGATTGAACAACAGGGGTCCCAGGATTGATAGGATTGACTTGATCTAACAGGATCAAGGCAGAGAATTTACCTGCATCAGTGTTCAGGCAGATGCCATTTGTCACCTTGATCAGAGCAGATCAGAGCAAAACCCGACTGGAAGACATCAACTTGTTCTAGAACTTTGTCTAAAAATGGCAGATTTGAGATTGGTTGGTAATTGTTCAATTTTGTGGCATCAAGACTGCTCTTCTTTAGGAGAGGCTTGATAACCACAGTTTTCAAAGCTCTTGGGAATGTTCCAGACTGAAGCGACATGTAAACTATTCAAACGAGTGGTGAAAGCAAATTGTTGGGCACAGACTTTAGAAATTTAGTGAGTAACATGTCCAGCCAGCATGTAGATGAACTCTGGTGACAATCTTGTGCAAGAGAGGGCATCGGCATTACTGTGGCGTGCCCTTGGTCTGTGCATCACCGTGAAGTCATAGGCCTGCAGCTCCTTGATCTATCATGCCAGCTGGCCCTCTGGCTCCTTAAAAGACATGAGCCATTGTAGGGCTGAGTGGTCAGTTCTGACGGTGAAGTGGAAGCCAGTCAGGTAGTACTTCAAATGGCATATAGCACTGACCACAGCCACAAGCTCTTGTTGATGACACAGCAGTACTTCTCTGCCTTGTTATATGTCCTGTTGTAATAGGCCACCACTCTCTCTCCCTCAGAAGTTGACTGGGAAAGCACAGCACTTGAGCCAACATTGCTACTAACAGTGTTGAGGATGAAGAGGAGATTGGGATCTGAAGGAGAGAGGAAAGGAGCCTTCATGAGGGCATTTTTCAACATCTGAAATGCAGTGTGGCACTCCTCTGACTACACAAAAGACTTCCTTTTTTAGAAGACGGAAAGCAGGTGCTGCAGTGCAGGAGGTGGCCTTCACAGACTATAATAATATGACGCCAGACCCAGAAAACTCTTAAGATCTGAGTCACAAGTGGAAAACAGTCTTTGACTGTTGCTCTTTATCGTCCTTGGTGCTCACTCTGCCCTGACCTATCTTACGGCCCAGAAAAGGGATCCCATGCCTCATAAAGCAGAATTTCTGATGGTGGAGTTTGAGTCCAGCTGCCCTAATCCACCCCAGGACCCATTTGAGGGAACACAACACAGACATGAAGGAGTCTCTTTGAACCAAGATATCATCCAGTAAACAGCACAGTCCTGACTGGGAATGCAAGCCAGAACTTTGACCATTAGTTTTCAAGGTTGCAGAAATATTGCAAAAGCGGAGAGGGAGAACTTTAAATTGCCATAGCCCCTTAGAGGTGGAAAGGCAGTCTTTGGACATGGATCTGAAGCAAGGGGGATCTGCCAGTAATCGCTACATATGTCTACATAGAAGAAAACCAAATAGACCCTGCCACAGAGCCTCATCAGCACATGGAATCTGGATCTTGGTCACATTATTGAGAGGTAAAAAATCCACACAGAAGTGCCAGTTAGTTGTCTTTTTCTTTTGGGACCATTACCACAGGAGCAGCCCAGGAGCTTGTTGAGTGATTGATAATTCCTGCCTTTTGAATTTCCTGCAGAGCCTTTTCTGCAGCTGCCTGTCTTGCCAGTGGAAGCCGCCATGGTCTCATTCGGCTAGGTGGTGCATCTTCAGGGTCCCACACCCTCTTCAGACATGGAGAAGCTGTCTTTAAACTCAAACAGCAAGTGTCAGAGCTGCTCCTGTTCTGATTCATTCAGTCCATCACAGTTCCTACCCCAGATCTCTCTCACCATCTCCAACACTTCCCCCTGGTCAAGGTGTGGAGGCCCAGTCTGTGTGTCTTTGATATGGGGAAGGGTGGGCAACAACAGGCTCAAGTGATGTGCTGTGGTTTTAGGGCAATGAATGGTGCTCATGGCAAATAGTATGGGGAAATTGTGTACTTGAATGGTGTAGTTGTCTGAAAAGATTGAGGTTTGATGTCTATTATGCAGTCCAGGGCCTTCAGCATGTGGAGTGAAATCAGTGTCCTCCTCTAGTTTAATCTTCGGTCACACAGACGGAAACATCTTCAACTGGTTGCTTATTTTCTGAACCCAAGGATCACTGTAGGCTGTAATCCACACCAAAACAAGAACAAAACAATATCAGTCTCAACCTCTACAACCAGTCTCTGAAACAGACCAGTAAGTGACGAATAGAAAATTCACATCACCTTGTTGGCATAGCAACTAAGTGTTACATACAAAAGCAGTTACATTAACAGCAACAACAACAACAACAACAACAACAACAACAACAACAACAACAACAACAACAAAAACAAGACATAATCAGTTACAAGGACAACAAAAGGTGTCAACTCTGAACTAAACATAAAATATCAGATAGTTTCATTGCATTACAGCTGTTTCTATATGACCAGTGAAAGACTTTAAATGTGTCATGATATTGCTCTTAATTAAATGATTCTCCACTGATAACCACAAATCCCTAAACTATGTCAGTTGCAGTTTGGTTAATTTTTTTTTTTTTTTTTTTTTTTTTACATCAATCCAGTAACATAGATGCAAGTGTGTAATTTTACATTAACACAGTCAGATTACAATTGTAGTCTGACTTCTTAAACATGTCTATTGTTTAGGTTGTTTATCCTATTTCATTATGGTGTACAGAAGAGCACTAAAAATAAATTGATAAAATTTTTGCTTGTAAACAAGCAACAATGTGGGACTAGGTGGTGTGTTATGTGATGTTAATCCAGCTATAAAAGCAAATAAAGTGAAGTCAGAGATAGCTCCAGTATCGTTTGTGTTTGGGAGGAGGTAGTCATCTAGACTACAATAGTTTAGGAAGAATAGAAGCCTTATGGACAATGCTTCAGCTATAACTGTGTTCACTCTGTCTGGCTTAAATGGTACAGAGAAGTACAGGATCCCTCTGTTTGTTGTAACATTTCTGTGTTACAGTTTGATCTGGGTGGCAAATGTGACTATTATAGTGACTATTATTATGGATAAGAACCTTCATGAGCCTATGTATATTTTGTTGTGTTCCCTGTGCATCAATGGACTGTTTGGCACTGCAAGTTTTTACCCCTCAGCGACCTCCTCTCCTCCACCCATGTTATTTCATTTTCTGGCTGTCTGTTACAGGGATTTGTGGTCCATGCTTACATTGGTGCTGAAGTGTCTATTCTGTTATGGGCTCGACACACGGGGAGCGACGTCGCTCGCTCTCCATTTATTTTCAATGGTCTCTGTGCGACACTGCGAAAATCGCTCGTGTCTCTCACCTCCGCGACAAGCGAAAGTCGTGCACGTGAAAACCTCACGCTCGTGCATGTCGACGTGCACACGCGGGCCTGCGACGCGACTAATGAAAGTTGAAAAATGTTCTACTTTTATCGCTGTCGCCTGCACAACAGCCAATCAGCGAGAGTTTGATTGACGAGCCAATGCACTGTCCACTTCAGAAACATCATGGAGGAGAAAATTATACTCACGGTGTCGGATTTCCCAATTCTTTTTGACATATCTCAAAGAGACTACCGAGATATATCAAAAAAGCAGCTGCCTGGGAACTCGTTGGTGCCAGGGTGAATATGAGAGGTAAGTTAACATGCGCAAATTTGTTAATTCAGATACATTTATGGAGGCTAATAACCAAATGTATTAAATACTGATTCAACATTAAACAATATATTTATTTAAGGTTTTTACATTAAACAGAATTAGCTGTAGAATAGGATGGACCCAGGATCGCTTTTTTTTTTAGTTGTTGTTGTAGAGTGCAACCAATTGTAATATTTTAGTCAAATGAAGCAAAACTTTACGAGATTCCATTTTAGCGTCTTTTTCCCATCTACCGCTATTAACCTCAAAATTCCCTCCAAATAAACAGCTAATCAGACGTGTAGGAGGCTCGCGATCTGCTCTGGAACAGAGCGCGACGTGACAAGCCGCCGCTAGTCGCTGCAGTTTGTCGCTGCCCGTGTGTTCGATTTTAAAGCCTATGCGATGAGTGTCGCTGCACGGTATCGTTAGTCGCTCCCCGTGTGTCGAGCCCATTAGTCATGTCTTTAGACCGATATGTTTCCATTTGCCGCCCTCTGGTGTACCACTCTGTAATGACACGACAAAGAGTTGGCCTTTTGGTGCTGTTTGCTTGGCTTCTTCCAGCAACCCTGATAATGGTTGATTCGATAACAACATTTATTTTAAAGTTATGTGACTCACATATACCCAGACTCTACTGTATCAATTATTTTGTGAACAAACTTGCTTGTACCACTTCTGCAGCCAGTTTTATTATACCAGCATGTACATATACTATTTATGTGTGCCATGTTGGGTTTATTTGTTTGTCATATTTTTATTTAATAAGAACATGTCGACAATCCAAAAATAATATGAGTGAATTTACGCAAACTTGTCTCCCACATGTGATATGTCTGATAATTTTGGGAACCGTTTTCCTTTTTGATTTAATGTACATTAGATTCAGCTCTGTAGATCTACCACAAGGACTCCGAAGCTTTATGGCCATTGAGTTTTTGGTTGTTCCTCCAATTCTGAATCCTGTTATCTATGGCATGAAGTTGACACAAGTGAGAAACAGGATTGCACAATTGTTTGGTGTGAAACAAGACAAGGGCTCCCATAAATTTGTCAAAAAGAAAAGGTTTTTCACTGAAATAATACAATAAAACAATAATGTTGAATGGAAACTGAATTCAAATTGAAAAGTCTCTTGGAAGAAATTCACTGATGCTTATAAATCTTGTACTACTTATGTATGCTGATCTGCGGGATGTGTAAAGTAGGTATATCTTTTCAGTTGCATTCTGTGTCCTGTGTACTTAAGTATTTTCATCAAATACTCAATGCTCAAACAGTATACTCAGTACTCTACCGTAACATGTCAATATGATAGAGACCTAAAAAAATATCTCTAAGCTATAAATGCATCTAAATGACTCACTATATTTTCCAACGGTCTGTGGTGCTTCATATTATGTTTCAATATGTGAACCCTGGTGAAAAAGAAAAGTTTTAGCACCCCTGATTTAGAGGCATGTTTAGCTTAGGTTTATCTTCTCTCTTTTCTAGTTTAGGTTTATCTTCTGTCACTTCTGCTTCAAAAGAATGGCACATTGTGCCTGACTTGTTTGTTACATCTGTTTCCTTTTTGTGAAGTGTCTTTGAATGCCATGAAAAGCACTCTTCACATATAATGTATTAAACATGACAGATTCATGTGTCTTTATTGACCAATAACTCATTACCTATTTATTGGAATAAATATTTGTGACATTTGTATGAGTGTATTTTCAAGACTGTAACATGTCCAGCCAGCATGTAGATGAACTCTGGTGACAATCTTGTGCAAGAGAGGGCATCACCATTACTGCAACGCGCCCCTGGTCTGTGCACCACCGTGAAGTCATAGGCCTGCAGTCCCTTGATCCATCATGTCAGCTGGTCCTCTGGCTCTTTAAAAGACATGAGCCTTTGTAGGGCTGAGTGGTCAGTTCTGACTGTGAAGTGGAAGCCCCCCAGGAGGTACTTGAAATGGCGTATAGCACTGGCAGGGGCATTGCAAAGGTAGAAAGGGAGAACTTTAAACTGCCATAGTCTCTTAGAGGTGCTGAAGGCAATCTTTGGATGGGTATCTGGAGCAAGGGGGATCTGCCAGTAATCGCTGCGTAGGTCTAAAGTAGAACACCAAATTGACCCTGCCACAGAATCCAGAGGCTCATCAGCACATGGAAGCAGGTAAGGATGCTTCTGGTCACATTACTGAGAGGCCAAAAATCCACACAGAAGCGCCAGTCACTTTTCTGTTTCTTTAGGACCATTACCACAGGAGCAACCCAGGAGCTTGTTGAGTGATTGATAACACTGGGTTACAAAAAACATTTTTGAAAGTTGTCTGTGTTTTTTCAACTGAATTAGGACCATTTAGCACCGCTGAATCCAAAAATGACATCCATTTTTCTCAGTCAGGTCAGGTTTTTATGCTAATTTGATTTTGAAAAATCCAATCTTCTGACTAAATTTATTACAATTTTGTGACATTATCAGTTGATTTTCTTTAATATTTCTCATCCAAAAAATGTTAAAAAATAGTTTTCTAACAGAATGTATTAATTAAATGTTACGGTATGTTAATTGATAAAGGTAAGTACATGTAAATTGGAACGTTACGTTATCATTGTGCAAAATTCAGGACATGAACTTCTGTTTTTATGAACTCCTTGAATGCTCAGCAGCAGGGATGTCTCTCTTCAGAGTCCAACAGTAATCAGCCATCATGACTGCATCCCAGCATCCCTGATACCTGGTCTCCATCTCTTTTATATCCTGATGGAATCTCTCCCCCTGCTCATCTCTCAGTGATCCCAGATTCTCAGGAAACTTGAACATTTAACTCCTTTTGGTAAAAAGGATGTGGAGCATCATCATTAAAACCACACCGGAGGAATCTTTGTCACTGATGTCAGGAACTTCTACAAAGACAGGTACTGGAATTTCATCACAGTGAGCTACAGGACAACGTGCTGATTCATGGTCAGGATACTTGAGGCTGCTTTGGTTCTTTCTGTTGATCCCAGTCACATCAATAGCCCAGAAGTGGCTATTGATGTCGGCTCCCTCCAAACCATGGGAATTCCAAACTTCAGACAACTCTTCTTGCCTTTAGTCCACTGACGCAGATACTCGGTGCATGACTTGCATGCCATGTGTGGCGCCAAGCTTCATCTTGGTCACCAAGTTTAATACCAAAATAAGCATGGTAAGCACACTTTATGAAACTTGTGACTTGATTCCTGTTAGGAACATTGGTGTATTCACCGCAGATGTAGCAGAATATGTCAGGCTTATTTTTGCAAGATCTTCTAGTCGAAGCCATTTCATTCACTTGTAATATAAAAAAAAAAAAAAATTAGTCATAAGTTGGCACATGCAAAATCTTCAGAATTTGTTTATAGCGAGAAATATAACAGAATTTTGCATCATATGACGTGAAAATACTCATACATGTAAACAAAATCGTCCAAAAACAAATATGAAGCTTAGTTCAGAACGTTGACCTGAGCAAAACCAATGTGATTTTTGGATTCAGCACATCAAAATTATCCTAAATCAGCTAAGAAATCTTAGACAATAAATTTAGTGTTGACCAGTGTAATTAATGCCTTTTGCATTTCCTGCAGAGCCTTTTCTGCAGCTGCCTGCCTTACCAGCGGAAGCTGCCATGGCCTCATTCGGCTGGGTGATGCATCTTCAGTGTCAATGCTGTGTTCATGGAGGTCAGTTTGGCCTACACCCTCTTCTGACATGGAGAAGCTGTCTTTAAACTCAAACAGCAACTGTAGCAACTGCAGCTGCTCCTGTTCTGATTCATTCAGTCCATCACAATTCCTACCCCAGATGTCTCTCACCGTCTCCAACGCCTCCCCCTGATCAAGGGGGCCACCTAAGCACAACAAAGACTTTCTGAAAGAGTTCTCTGGATTTTTACCTACTGTTGTGACACAGTATGACCGTCTTTTAATTTTGGGTGACTGGAATATACATGTTTGTTGTCCCTCCAAACCTTTGGCCACGGAGTTTTTAGATTTGATTGATGCTTTTAATTTCACACAACATGTTACTGGCGCCACTCATGAACATGGTCATATTTTGGATTTGGTTTTGTCGCACGGTCTGGATATTAATAATGTTCAGATTGGTGATGCTGTGTTTTCTGATCACTGCCCTGTTTTATTTGATTTTATGTTGAATGACCCATGCAAACACAGTCCTTCTGTGCTCTATCGGCGCCAGCTAAAGCCGACATCTGCGGCAAGTTTTTGTGATTCTTTCACTTGCAATCCACTGACTGTTGCACAGGGCACAGAGCAACTTGTATCTACCTTTTTATCAACTTGCAATAGTGTTATGAACACTATTGCACCACTCAAAATTGTGCACCCTAAAGCTAAACAAGAGCCCTGGCTTAATGAAATAACTAGAGAGGCTAGGCGTGAGTGCAGAAGAGCAGAGCGCAGGTGGAAGAAAGATGGACTGGAGGTGTCACATCAAATTTTAAAAAATAGGTGGCGTCATTATCAAAAAATTATTGAAGGGGAAAAAACTAAATATTTTTCAAATCTTATTTCAAATTATTGTGACAAACCAAGAGTTCTTTTTAAAACAATTGGGTCTATTTTAAATCTTACCAAATCCTCCACTCTGCAGGCTACAGCAGCTGTTTGTAACAATTTCTTAAAGTTCTTCTGTGATAAAGTTGCCACCATTAGGGCCATGTCAAAAATCTTAGATAAAACGGTCTTGTCTCAGCTACAAACATTTCTGAATATAAACAGCATTTTAGACAGCTTGCAGTCAGGATATAAATCTTTTCATAGCACAAAGTCTGCACTTTTAAAGGTTTTTAATGACATGTTTTTAATGAATGATTCTGGGGATTCAGCCATTTTAGTGCTTTTAGACTTGACTGCTGCTTTTGACACAGTTGACCATGCAACTCTTTTAGATCGATTGGAAAATTGTGTGGGTGTCAGGGGGATGGCCCTAGACTGGTTTAAATCCTATTTGTCTGGGCGTTCCTTCTGTGTCAGGCTGGAGGACTCCACCTCTTCTTTTGCCCCACTGCACTGTGGAGTTCCCCAGGGTTCAATTCTTGGGCCAGTTCTATTCACGCTGTACCTTTTACCTCTGGGGCAGCTGCTTAAAAAACATGGCATGTCTTACCACCTGTACGCAGATGACATCCAAGTTTACATGCCAATAAAAAGGAACAGCAGCAGCCCCCTGACACCTCTACTAGAGTGCCTTAATGACGTCAAGGTTTGGTTGGCTCAACATTTCTTAAATCTCAATGAAATTAAAACTGAGGTGATAGTGTTTGGGCCCAGTGTCGGTGCAAGCTCCTCTTTAGACCTGGGACCCCTGAGTCAGTACACTAAGCCCACAGCCACCAACCTTGGCGTCATTATGGACTCTGATTTTAAACTTGATAAACTGGTCAACACTGTTGTGAAATCCAGTTTTTATCATCTTCGTCTTTTAGCTAAAATTAAGTTTATTTTATCTTTTTCGGATTTTGAGTGCGTGATGCATGCTTTTATTTCCTCTCGTTTGGACTATTGCAATGCACTTTATGTAGGAATTAACCAAAATGCACTTTATTGCTTGCAGTTAGTCCAAAACGCTGCTGCCCGACTTTTAGCAGGAAATAAAAAACATGAACACATCACTCCAATTCTTGCGTCTTTGCACTGGCTCCCTGTTCATTTTAGAATTGATTTTACGATTTTACTGTTTGTTTTTAAAGCTTTGAATGGACTGGCCCCAGATTACATCTCGGACCTCATCCAAATTTATACTCCGGCGCGCACACTAAGGTCCGAGGGCCAGCTCCAGCTCGTGGTGCCTAAGACGAGACTTAAAACCAGAGGAGACGGAGCCTTTTCTGTGGCTGGTCCAAAGCTCTGGAATGCTTTGCCTCCTCACGTCAAAACAGCTCCCACAGTGGAGTGTTTTAAGTCTCGTCTTAAGACCCACTTTTACTCTCTGGCTTTTAACTCTGCATGAGTTGTATGGTCCTCTGATGTCTTTTATGGATTTGTTCCTTTTGATTTTATTTGCTTGTTTTATTTGATTTTATTGTTTTATTGGTAATTGTTTTATTGCTTTTATAAACATATTTATTATTTTAATTTTGCTATTTTATTCTAGTCTAAATGTTGATTCACTTAATTAGTTGTTTTTATTTATATGTGCAGCACTTTGGAAACTGCATTTGTTTGTGAAATGTGCTATATAAATAAATTGGATTGAATTGGATTGAAGGTGTGGAGGCCCGCTCTATGTGTCTTTGATATGGGGAAGGGTGGGCAACAACAGGCTCAAGCGATTTGTGCTGTGGTTTGAGGGCGATGAATGCTGCGCAGGGGAAATAGTTTGGGGAAGTTGTGTACTTGAATGGTGTAGTTGTCTAGAAGGATTGAGGTGCCTTGTTTGATGTCTATTATGCAGTCCAGGGCCTTCAGCATGTGGAGTAAAATCAGTGTGCTCCTCTAGTTTAATCTTCGGTCGCACAGACAGAAACATCTTAAACTGGTAACTCAGCAGAGTCGAGGTTGTCTTAAATTAATCAATAAAGAGGAGGTAGACTTGTCTCCAATGTAGCGTTCTGGTGTAAGAAAACGGAAGAATTTTTTCTGGTTGTGTATTTTCTTAACACAAGAGTTACTGTGGGTCGTAATCCACACCAAAACAAGACCAAAACATTATTAGTCTCAACCTCTAAAGCCAGTCTCACATCACCTTGTTGGCATAGCAACCAAGTGTTACATACAAAAGCAATTACATTAACAACATATAAACAGTTACAAGAACAATAAAAGATGTCAACTCTGAACCAAACACAAAATATCAGATAGTTTCATTGCATTACAGCTTTTTCTATATGACCAGTGAAAGACTTTAAATGTGTCATAATATTGCTCTTAATTAAATTATTCTTCACTGATAACCACAAATCCCTAAACTATGTCAGTTGCAGTTTGGTGAATTTTGCTTAATTTAATCTCTTAATTTTTTTTATTATTTTTTTTTACATTTATCCAGTAACATAGATGCAAGCCTGTAATTTTACATTAACACAGTTAGATTACAATTGTGATCTGACTTCTTAAACATGTCTATTGTTTAGTTTTTTTATTCTATTATTTCATCATGGTGTACATAAGAATACTAAAAAGAGCACTAAAAATAAATTAATTTTTTTTGCATGTAAACAGCAGTGGCACTGTGGGACTAGGTGGCGTGTTATGTGTCGTTAATCCAACTATAAAAGCAAATAAAGTGAAGCCAGAGATAGCTCCAGTATCGTTTGTGTTTGGGAGGAGGTAGTCATCTAGACTACAATAGTTTAGGAAGAATAGAAGCTTTATGGACAATGCTTCAGCTATAACTGTGTTCACTCTGTCTGGTTTAAATGGTACAGAGAAGTACAGGATCCCTCTGTTTGTTGTAACATTTCTGTGTTACAGTTTGATCTGGGTGGCAAATGTGACTATTATAGTGACTATTATTATGGATAAGAACCTTCATGAGCCTATGTATATTTTGTTGTGTAACCTGTGCATCAATGGACTGTTTGGCACTGCAGGTTTTTACCCCAAGTTCCTCAGCGACCTCCTCTCCTCCACCCATGTTATTTCATTTTCTGGCTGTCTGTTACAGGGATTTGTGGTCCATGCTTACATTGGTGCTGATTTGTCTATTCTGTTAGTCATGTCTTTAGACCGATATGTTTCCATTTGCCGCCCTCTGGTGTACCACTCTGTAATGACACGACAAAGAGTTGGCCTTTTGGTGCTGTTTGCTTGGCTTCTTCCAGCAACCCTGGTAATGGTTAGTTCGATTACAACATTTATTTTAAAGTTATGTGACTCACATATACCCAGACTCTACTGTATCAATTTTTTTGTAAACAAACTTGCTTGTACCGCTTCTGCAGCCAGTTTTATTATACCAGCATGTACATATACTATTTATGTGTGCCATTTTGGGTTTATTTGTTTGTCATATTTTTATTTAATAAGAACATGTCGACAATCCAAAAATAATATGAGTAAATTTATGCAAACTTGTCTCCCACATGTCATATGTCTGATAATTGTGGGGATCGGTTTCCTTTTTGATTTAATGTACATTAGATTCGGCTCTGTAGATCTACCACAAGGACTCCAAAACTTTATGGCCATTGAGTTTTTAGTTGTTCCTCCAATTCTGAATCCTGTTATCTATGGCATGAAGTTGACACAAGTGAGAAACAGGATTGCACAATTGTTTGGTGTGAAACAAAACAAGGGCTCCCATAAATTTGTCAAAAAGAAAAAAAAAAGTTATTCACTGAAATAATACAATAAAACAATAATGCTGAAATTGTCTTGGAAGAAATTCACTCATGTTTATGAATCTTCTACCACTTATGACCTGCAGGATGTGTAAAGAGGTTATATCTTTTCAGTTGTATTTTGTGTCCTCAGTCTTTTGCCTATGTAACTATGTTGCTGGGGACCAAATGCAGCTAACATCAATTTTTATTGGCTCTTGCTGAATTTTACTGTCCTTTGCTAAATTGGTCCAAATGATCATACTGTAAAATTATCTGTTTTTGATGAAATATTCAATAACATAACATTGCATTATGATTCATACCTAAAAATACTGTCCCAAACTATAAATGCATCTAAATGACTCGCTATATTGGCCAGCAAACTGTGGTGCTTCAAATTATGTTTCAATATGTCAAGCCCAGTGAAAAAGAAAAGTTTTGGCACCCTTGATTTAGAGGCATGTTTAGCTTAGGTTTATATGATCCCTTTTCTATTTTAGGTTTATCTTCTGTTACTTCTCCTTCAAAAGATCTACACATTCTTCATGACTTGTTTGTTACATCAGTTTTCTGTTTGGTGTTTGGTCTTCACATAATACAATAATGTATTAAACATGACGGATTCTTTATTGACCAATAACTCATTACTTATTTATTGAAATAAATATTTCTGACATTTTTGTCAGTGTATTTTTATTCATAGATTAAATAAATGTCTATTGTACACATAAATAAGTAATTTCCTACATATCAAGAAAGTTTGTCATGGTCTAAAAACTTGGTCTTGAAGTAAATATAGCATATACAGTCATACTGTATCCCTATTATATATTTTTTTTAGTTTTAATGAATGACTTTTCACCAAACAATTAATCTCACTTACACATTGACCACCACAACATTGAGGCTTTTGAAATCATTGACGATGTTTGCGAGGGGTTAGCAACAATGGCCAATGAGAAAGTTCATGTCAAGGCGAATAGCACAGTAGCGCTGGAAACCGAACATCAATAAAAGACTCTTATTCTGCCATGTTTGAAGCAGTAGTGCAAAACCTTCATATACATGCATTTTAAAAAAAAAAAAAAAAAAAAAGGTATATAAAAAGTCATGGAACAGCCCAATAACCTGCTGTATCACTACTGCAACTTCCATCTTCCATACTTCCAACTTCCATAAAATCTCCATCGATTTACGATGCCAGTGTAATCCCTCAGTCGTTCAGGTCTGATCCATAGTAAAAGCCAAATGTAAAATCTGTCAACTGGACATAAAGTTGTAGGAGTGAAGATGTTTTGCTGCTCATCCAAGTTGCTTCTTCATTTTTGAACTGAACAACATTTGGCCTTTATTATCCATTGGTGTAACATTAGGCTAAGAGAAAATTGTCTCAATAGTAATTTTCTCTCAACTAGAGCTAAATGATATGGTAAAAATATCTAATTGCAATTTTTCTGACAAGCATTGCAATTGTGATTAGAGTTGCCATGTTGTTTTATGAACAGTTCTGTTCAAAGTTAACATTTCAAACGCTTTAAGAATTGATATAAATACTGAAATATGTACAACTACTTGATTGATGCTAATAAATACAACTACTACAAGAATCACATTACAGATTCAGAACATGTTTGTACAGCTCTAAATTACAGGTTTAGCACCTTTTATGCAGAGTAAGATGAAAAATATTTTGTTGTTTGTGGAGTAACTTATAGTAGACTACTTCAAAATTGTAGCCTTTGCAATTTACTAATTGCATTAATTTCATTTAGTGCTTTAGTTTCTATTGCAATTAATCTTGCAGCCCTTCACTCACTGTTCATTCTTTGCCAGTGTTCCTGTTTTCCCTGAGGACCTGTCTCTTTGACCCAGCCGAGCAGACCCCCAGTAGAGTCCCGGCCACAGCCCCAGCAGCAGAGCTCAGATTCAACCTGAGTCCTCCCTCCATCCTGAGTGAACCTCCAAACACTCCACCCAGAACAGCTCCCAGCGCGGCCCCTCCAGCCATCAACCGCACAGGGGAGGAGGTGAGAGGGGAGAGAGGCTTGTTCTGGGAACCAAAATACAAAAAAAAATATGATAAGCTTCTGTTGTGCTGTTAATATGGCTTCCCTTGACATGTATTTGTATTTAAATATAAGTATCTGTATGAACTATTACATTTGAATTTCTTTCAGTACAGTAGTATTCCACTACATTTTGAATACGGTATAAGTAAAAGTAGGTCTATAAAAAATGGTGCGCATTAGATGTATTGGAGTTTATGCAGCAAATGGCATAACAGACACAAAGAGTACACTTGTTGTGTTGTTCAATCTAAATTGTTTTACATCTAGTAGTGAATATAAAGCAATACTGATAACTCTGTTGTTGTTTGTAGATCACAAAATAAATCTTTCTTCATGCTTTATTAAGCTAATTAAAGTGTAATTAGTATAAAGTGCCACTAAATGTCTTAGTTGAGGTCCAGTGACATAGCCATAACCAATGGAAATGAAATGGGGGTCTGAGACATAATCTCTCCCCCATCTACATCCACATCCATCCTCAGAGCCAGAACAATGAGAACAATAGCAGGGTCATTAAGGGCTGAATAGGGCAGTCTGAGATGAAACTGGAAACAAAAGCTGTTTACAGTTTCAGTGCCTCCCCTCAGATAGATTTAAGGCAGTGGCCACCAGCATTCTGACCAGAACTGAAGAAGCAGCTTGGATGAGCAGCGAAATGTCTTCACTCCTACAAGATTTGTCCAGTTGACAGATTTAAACTTCGTCGTTTGCTATGTTTCTACCTCTGTTTTTCTGGAAATCTCTTATGCATCAATTATAAGAAGTGCAGCCATTTAATTGTTACATTACTATTATTATAAATGTTTATCTGTCTATTTATTTAGATACATATATCAATGAAAAAATAGAGCAATGTGCCTTCAATTACATTTAAAATTTATATTTGCTGTTTATTTAATATTTTTGCTCAGGCAACCTAAATTTTATCTGTGTTTGAGTGCCACCACAGAAATTTAACTGGCCCTGTAAAAAAAAAATAAATCCTGACTACGCCCCTGTTAAGGTTCAAGTAGGCTACTGCACAAAACATAAAATTAACCACAACCACTTGTATATACACAAATATAGCTTAATATAAAAAGATAGGCCTATTGTGATATAAATAGATAAAATAAACAATATAATAAAATGAAACAAAAAAATCTCACCCTTTTTTCATCTCCACTTGGTTCGATGTTTTGCTCAACTGTAATGGAGTTGAAAAGATAAGATAAATATACACACAAAAAACAAGCTCCAGATACCCATGATTATACTCACGATGTTTGTCCTTATGCCCCTCTTCTTCATTCTTATTCTCCAGCCTGAAAAGCATATCCAAAGTGCTCACCTCCACTGCCACTTTTCTCTGTAGATTGTATTTCTTCTTAAAATGCTTTTGGACCTCTGTCACCACAGATTGCAGCATCGTCTTGGTAGAGTTATGCTCTGTATTCAGTTGTTTCATCTCCTCTTGTAGCTTCATAATTTCCAGCTCCATTTGGTCTCGCATTTTAATCGTCGTGTCTAGATTTTTGTGCAATCTTTCTCTTTCTGCCTCATGGCTTTGGTGAGCCGTTTTCTTCTCACATGACAACCATGCTATTAGCTTGTCTTTTTCCCCAAGACACCTTTTAAGTTGGTTGTTGTCCCTCTCTGCATTTTCCAACCTCCAAACTGTAATCTTTTGTTTACCATTCATTTCATCCACCATATTTTTATAAGTGCAGATTGCATTGTCTTTCTGCGCAATTGTTTCTTTTAAGTGATTATTTTTCCTCAGTTCCTCATTCTCTGCTATTGTCTTGTTCAGCTGAAATTCTATTTTCTTGCAATTTTCAGATAACATTAGGTAGCTTTCTTGAACTTGCATATAACACTGTAGCAAATACTGATTATTATTTAACACATCTAGTTCCTCTATCTTCTCAAGCAGGTCTCTAACTTGAATTTGGTCATTTTTGTCCAAATTATTTAAAACATGATACCTATTTCCACATTTGTCCACTATGTGTTGTAAAGCAGCCCACCTCTCAATGTGTTCCTCAATAGCAGTGCTGCCTAGTTTGTCTTTGTAAGTAAAAAGCAATATAGTCTTTGACCACACGGCGCACAACAAACTCATATGGTCCTCCACATTCTGGCGGTCGGTTTCAGTAAAAGTCTCATCACAGCGTAAAACCAGAAGAACAGCGTTAGGTACTACAGTATTTGAGCTGTGTATAATCTGTTGTACTATTTCAGCTGGAGTATCATGACTATAATATCTGCCGTGCCAGCCAGGAGTGTCCACTACTTGAAGTCTAGTTTGGCCTGTATTAGGCCTACTTTGAGAGGTCTTCATAGATGTTTGTAAGTCTTCAGTATGCAGGATAGTGTTGGCGGTTGAACTTTTCCCAGCATGCTTTGGTCCAACAATGAGAATATGATGCTCTAATGCAGTTTCATGATTTTCTGAATTTAAAAATAGAAAAGCAAAATTGTTACATTTTATAATAATCTTAATTAGCTTTAATACAGCATAAGGATATACAGTGGCTTGCAAAAGTATTCATCCCCCTGGAACTTTTTCACATATTGTCACGTCACAACCACAAATTTAAATACACTTTCTTAGCATTTTATGTGAATGAGCAAAACAAAATGGCAAGTGTGAAGTGGAAGGGAATAGTTTACCAGATTTAAAAAAAAAACAACAAAAAAAAACTCAAAAGTGCATCGTGCAAAACTATTCAGGCCCCTTTTTCTTGAATGCAGCCAATTGCTTTTAGAAGTTGCCTGTTGATTTTGGAAAGATTGAATGTTGCCCTAATGACTAAAATGAGTCCACCTGTGTGTAATCTTGTCTTAGTATAAATGCAGCTGTGCTGTGAAGGCCACAGAAGTTTGTTAAGAGAGTGTTGGAGAGCAAACCACAAAATGAAGTCAAAGGAGCACACCAAACAGGTCAGAGAAAAAGTTGTGGTGAAGTTTAAAGCGGGGCTTGGATCTAAAAAGAAGCACTGTTTAATCTATCATCAATGGAAAGAGTATGGCACAAGTGCAAACCTACCCACACATGGCCGTCCACCAAAACATACAGAACGAACAAGAAGAGCACTCATCAAAGATGCAGCCAAGAGGCCCATGGTGACTCTGGAAGAGCTGCAGAGATCCACAGCTCAGGTGGGGTAATCTGTTCACAGGACAACTATTATTCGCGCACTACACAAATCTGGTCTTTATGGAAGAGTGACAAGAAGAAAGCCATTGTTGAAAACCATCCATAAGAAGTCTCATTTACAGTTCGCTAGAAGTCGTTTGGAGGACACAGCAAACATGTGGCAAAAGGTGCTCTGGTCTGATGAGACCAAAATCAAACTTTTTGTCCTAAAAGCAAAATGCGACGTGTGGAGGAAAACTAACATTGCACATCACTCTGAACACACCATCCCCATAGTCAAACACAGTGGTGGCAGCATCATGCTGTGGAGATGTTTTTCTTCAGCTGGAACAGGGAAGCTGGTCAGAGTTGATGGGAAGATGGATGGAGCTAAATACAGGGCAATCTTGGAAGAAAACCTGTTGGAGTCTGCAAACAACTTGAGACTGTGGCGGAGCTTCACCTTCCAGCAGGACAACGATCCTAAACATAAAGCCAAAGTGACAATGGAATGGTTTAAAGTAAAACATATTCATGTGTTAGAATGGCCCAGTCAAAGTCCGGACCTAAATCCAATTGGCAAGATCTGAAAACTGCAGTTCACAAACGGCCTCTATCAAATCTGACAGAGCTTGAACTGTCTTGCCAGGAAGAATGGGCAAAAATTTCAGTCTGTGCAAAGCTGGTGGAGACATACCCCAAAAGACTTGCAGCTGTAATTGCAGCAAAAGGCGGTTCCACAAAGTATTGATTTATCGGGACTGAATACTTTTGCACGCTGCACTTTTCAGTTTTGTATTTTTTTATTTTTTTTTTTATCTGGGAACGATGTATAATTTTCTTTTCTACTTCACACTTATGAACCATTTTGTGTTACTTATTCACATAAAATGCAACTTAAAAAATATTTAAATTTATTGTTGTGACTTGACAAAATTTGAAAAAGTTCCAGGAGGATTAATACTTTTGCAAGCCACTATATGCTTTATAGTTTATAAAGAATGATTCAATTTTAGTAATTTCTTAAGTAATAGGCCTACTCTACCATGTGATTAAGTTGTTACCAAACCTGAGGAGAAATAAAAAGTCTTCATTCTGGTAACACTATATAAAAACACAAATTTGTATTCCTCCTTGGACCAAACCAAGTCTACATCAGGACTAAACCATGACTAAAACAGGTCTACAGGACTAAACCGGGACCAAATTGAAGACAAGATTGACCGCACCCTAAAATGAAAAAAACAAAACAAAAAACAAACTACTACTACTACTGCTCTCATTGGTCAAACTAAAACTCCCAGTTAGATCAGAGAGAGGAATCTCTTCCCAGTACTTACCAGCGAGGAATCTCAGGAAATGTCTAGATGTTTGTACTTTGGTCTGCCTTAGCTTGGCCTTCTTCTCGTCCTCCTCTCTGTTCAGCTCTGAAAAAAAACCCTCCGCTTCTGTTGAAATCCCAACTTCTGTCACTGTTTTGTTGTCTTCCACCAATGCATCAATTTTTTCCCAAAGTTGTTCCACTTGACTCTCTTGTCCATAAAAGCTTGTGTCTAAAAGATGGTAGCGATGTCCACACCTCTCCAGCAATGGTCCAAGAAACTTAATTTTTGTCACATAATCTTCTATTGAAATCCCCTTTAACTTTTCAGGTTTGGTAAATACCACGATTGTGTTTTTCCATATATGATCATTTAGCAGTGTCAAAGGTCCTTCCACTGTCCACTCCTTGCCTTTGTTAGCACCAAGAGGCACCACCATAAGAAATGCATGGGGTCCAGGCTGACACATAGACAAGCATTCAGCCATATTTTTATTAATTAAACCTGGGTCTTGTACATTGTATTGCACCCATCTGTCAGGAGTGCTAATCACAATAATTCTTTGTCCTTTTTGATTAAAAGTCTGTCTTCGAACGCACATTTTCACGTCTCGTCTGGTGTCAAACATTTGTTGATGAAGTAGTGTGTTTCCAGTTAAACTCTTCTCCAGCCATCCATGACCAAACAGGACAAGGCGTAACTCACGTACACAGCTTTTGATTCCTATGAATGGATGCAGATTAATAGGTCAATATTTTAGCAATTTATGACGCAGAAAACATAATTTAGTAAAATAAATTAAAAAAAAATTGTGTGTGTGTGTGTGTGTATTCTTTACTTTCTTGGAATTTGTTTTGAAAATACATACCAATACAAATTTCTCAGAATTTTGCAGGTTTACAGGTAATTAAATAGTTGAAAACAATTATATATCCTCATATAGACTAAATGAATTAGCAGATGAGGATGAAGACAAAAAACAAACAAACAAGTAAACAAAAACCCTAAAAGAAAACAGCAGAGCTCTAAAAATAACACTGCCAAACAGAAGTATACCTTTTTGTTGATGTGTTCTACTGGTGTCCATAATTTCCTCCATGTTTTAGTTGAATTAGTCCCACGACACTTGGATTAATAAACACAGTATCCTCACGCATTAACAGCTTTGTCATGGTCCGTTTGTGTTCAAGTTGTTCTTCAGCCTTTGTATTTCTGACTCAAGTTCAAAGTTCATGACAAACAGCCAGTCATGCTGTTTTTCTGTGAACACATCAGTTCTATTACACTGTGAACAGAACAGGTAATCACATTAGCTCAGTATATTTGATAAGAGTGCCACTTCAAAGTTATCTCTCGTCTACAAGGACTCAGCAAAACAGTGTGTAAATGAATGTGCTTACTGTGTCTAGTGGCCACATTACCAGTAACTATGGCTCTTAGGTGGAGGTAGTCTTAGGTGGAGTGGACCCAGTGGAATGCGTGCACATTATAGGGAAAATAAAGCTTCTATTAAACCTTTTATCAGTAGCTTTTTAATGGCTCAAAATCCACTGCCATCATGCTTAAACTCTTGGCTTTGCAGTATTTGTTGTAAAGTGGTATATAGTAAATTAGAATATAATGGTAATAATATTTAGATATTTGGGAAAAATCTAATCAACCATTAAAAAAAAAAAACCCATAAAAAATAAAACCACAAATATCCTGGTGCAGGCTAAAATATCGCAAATCCCAATTATTATGAATCAGGCTGGAATTCCTATGAGGCCCGAAGTGGAGCTATCACGAACTATCCCATGGGCCCACTCTTCCATATTGTATGTGATATGTGATGTTGACCAGTGCAGATGAAAAACTCCAAATCAGTCAGTTTCCTCTTCCTCAGAAAGTCTTTATTAAGATCCAAATTGGTTGAATGCCACAGCTGTTGGAGGAGTGTCCCTGAGTCAGAACAAGCTTGATTCAGTGACTGTGCCATAAAGCACACCATGCAAAAGGTTTCCCACTACAGTAACAAATCAGAATCAATAATAAAAACTATTTAGAAATGCCTGGAAAGCATGTGGTATGGATGCAAAATTGTGGCTTTTAAAACGACACATTTGGCATTGCTGATATTTACAGCAAAAGACCTGAAAGGAGCCAAGATCCCAAAACCAATTTTCTACTGTAGCTTTTCTCTTTGACATTTTAAAAGGTACATATCAATACATATAGTGGAAAAGCAATTCATATAGTGGCACCCATTTATTTTACATAGTTGCAGTATAGACAAGTAACTGTCCAGATTCTGATTTTGGATTGCAATAATTTCAGTTATCCGAATGGAATTACTCTCTCACATGTACTGAATCTATATAATATAAAATACATATTAATTTCACCACTTAAGTAAACTGACTTTTCCACAATATGTTTATAGGTATGACCCTGGTACACTGCACTGTGTCACATTTGGTTGCAGCCTGAATTGCAAAAGGACTATCTGCCATTTCTAAAAGTGAACATCATACTATTTACATTATGTACATATGTATAGAATCTCAGTATATTACACTTACTGTGCAGCTAAGTATTCACAAAAAGGCCCGGTTGACTGAACTCATGTATTAATGGGCAGCTTTCATAGACATGTCAAAAAATGCTAATGATGAAACATTCCAATATACCAATTAATACACATTCACTGTAAACAAACTGTAAACTTCATAGATCTAATGTTTTTTTAATGTTTGTATGTAAACAATTAAATAAGATTCTGAGTTGTTTAATTTAGGTTAACTGCAAAGCATCAATTGAAACAAAATTGCTCGGCAGCGTAATACATTTCCTTATTGGAAGCTCTGAATGATCTTTTTAATCATTTATTGACATGCTTGTAGACATCTGTGAGTAAAGACATTCATCATTTTTGTTGTGAGCTTGCTTAAACAATATTTTAAAATAAACTTTGTGATTCAAAATGAAATATATGTGTGACAAAAGATGCATGATAATGGAAATGGTCTCAGCTACATTCACAAAGATGTTAACAAAGAATAAATCAACAAAAGGAGTGTCTTTGTCATGTAATCCTTTAATATCAAGTGTCAACTGCAGAAAACATAAAAATAGCCTTAGAAAAGAAAAGCTGATGCATGATAATAACATAATTCTAATTTAATCTATTAATAATCAGTTTAAATTTTTTAATCAATACTTGGGGAAATGATAACTCTCCAACCACAATCATCAGTATTCATATATATATATATATATATATATATATATATATATATATATATATAGTATATTACTTCATTTCACAGCATTTGTTCTGCTTCAGAGTACTGTGGGACATGGGTTTGAATTTATAAGGACACCAGACCTATGTAATGATCTTTAACAGCCATCACTTTTCACATTTTTTTGATGTTTTATGAAGTTCCCAATTTATTCGGTCAGTTATTTCAACACCAGTGCATTAAGGGGAAAGTAATCCCAAAAATCTGCTACAAAATTATTAATGTTCCAGTCCTTGACCATAGCAGGGCTCAGATGGCATCTAAAAATCACAAAAAAAAAAAAACACCAAAGCAGCACTATTAAGGCTTGTAAGGAAACCATCTCTACATCATACATGTTTCTTATCCCTGGTAATCCCAATAGTAATAATCATGAGTTTAGACAACCTCTCATAGAACAACAAGATTTTTAGCATTAGGTCTATTTGTTTCAAAAACGATTTATTACTGCATTCACCACTTTTATCTGGTCTATTTCAGTGAACGTGGCAACTTTGCCATTTAAAATGAATTTTCACCTTTCCACAATATCAGTTTAAAATGCCATGATTATTGGTATGCATCAAAACGATCTATTAAAACAAGAGACCATTGCAAACTGTAAAAATGAATATATAAATTTAACTATAGTAAAATATAGATGGATAGCGGTTAAAGGGATGCTGAAAGAATATTCCCTGCCTGAGCAAGCTTGAGTTAAGGCAAAGTTTAACAAAGACTACTGCAGCCTTAATGTAGACAGCAAAACCAAACAGCAGGAAATGTGACCCTTTTAGAAACAAAAAGGTGCGGTATAAATGACTGGCATTACACAGGTGCTTTGCCCTGACAATACAGTTTTGATAATAGAACAAAATACAATGCAAGTGGGCTAGCATGACCAAGTTGTAGAATATGAATGTTTGTATACCACGTCAAATGAATTAAAAAAAAAAAAAATGAGCAGTGCTGGTAATGAGACCTGTAACATGGCAGGTATCCTTGATAAGGACAGCCCTTATAGTGATACAACAGACTCCAGTCTCTCCACAGATGTTCAACAGAGAATATGTTCACCCAAATGACACCAATGTAGCTCCAAATGATAATAATTACTGGTTATAGAGGTAAAAAAGTGCAAAAACAACATGAAATTGTAAATTGCTGGACTAAGTACCACTTGTAGTACTCTAGCTCCCTCTTCTGGCCTATTAAATTGTTGACCAGGTGAATATTGCAAAATTTATTTTTAGTTATATGAATAATAGACAGATTTTATTTCAAGCTATTTCATTAGAGTTAAATTTATTTCATTGTACTGACAATTGCAACATTCAAGTCTAAAGTTTTCCAATATTCAAAAGCGGCAATTTTTCCAAATTGTTGTCTGGTATTTAAAGATTTATTTTGCTCTTCTTTAACTCTAAGAAAAAGAAATCGCTTTGCAATATTACAAGAAAATTACAAGGACCTATGTACTGACCAAAAGCAATTGAAGTATGCCATCAAACCATTTCTTGACCATATAATCTACCCTGTTTTTTGTGAATTGGGTGAAGAGAGACTGGGGCCTCAAGGCACCGGTTCCTATTACAAGTCCCACGTAGAGAGAGAGAAGAGACGTATTGTGTGTTAAAGATAACAAAATGGATAACCTCTGGACGTGAGGTTAGAAATCTCCAAATATATGTTGTGTTTTGGTGGCTAAAGGTAAAGGATGAATTTTGAACCACTTCGGTCTTGTGAAGGTAGTTAGTTGGGTAATGCGGGCCATGGCTTGTTTAGACCAGCTTTCCGAATGACTAACAGGTTTGGAGCTTAGCCTTACTGGGATTTCGTGGAAATGAGATAGTGGGTTACTAGCTGGATTATAAACGCACATCTCTGCATCTCTCGCTAGGTCTCTAAAGCCTGTGTTTTTCAACCCAGACTTTCCCAATAAAGTATTTCTCTTAGTTGTTATCTTAGCTGGCTCTCCTCCAGGCTTACCGACTGGCATAACAGTATTGGAGGAGATCAGAGTTGCTGCATAAATGCAACCACACTTTGTTATAAAGGATGACACACTTTAATTTTGTTTCTTGGCCTCTTGGTCGCCGTAACTCGAGCCCGTTTTCTTTACTTCTGTCACTCCTATAAGACGACGGATGGCTATAGATGCTGGGAGGTAAAACAAAAAAGAACAAGATTTAGTTACAAAGAGAGCATTCAAATGTTAAATGTGCACTATGTAACTTTTCTGGTGGAAGGTATGCTACATGCTTATCTCCATGGAGATGTTATTGTTTTGTCTTAAAAATTCTGTGATATAGTAAAAAAAACTTGTCTATCTCCATGGAAACAATGAAGTGATACTACCAGGCCAAGTTAGAGGTTAGATCTGAGGTGAGTCAGGATGCATGTTTTAGCATTAAACAGTAATTAAATAAATAGTAATTAAATACATGCAAGGTAGATTAGTTTAATAAATACTGTGGAACATTCCAGGCAAACCAATAAAATCTCCACAGAGAAAAGCAGGTGATGGACTCAAAAAGTTACATAGAGCACCTTAAAACTGAACTAAGTAAAAAGACTTGAAATTTAAAGTATCAAGTTGCACTAATGGACTTCACCTACCTATGATGAGGAAGAGGATAAAGCCAATTATAAGGAGGGGGGAGCCGCTCACGACCACTCCACATGCAAAGTTGATGAGAGGTGAAAGCAGCAGGGTTGCCCAAAACAGGAAATTTAATAATGTCCACGGTCTGCGATGCGGGATTATCGTGGGCCCGGGGAACTTTCCTTCTTTGTTGTAGTTTTCTTGTAAGGCATCCTGCAGGGGGCAAACCATAATGAATTTTCCAAACTTTTAGCTCTGTAAGCAACTAAATGGTATTATGTACAACTTTTTAATGTAAAGTCTGTTATTGATGATAGTTTGAGTTCTAGCATAGCCTGATTGATATTACCTTTTCCTGATAGAGTTTGTGAAGCCAACTGGCACACTCCTGCTCATCGTTGGGTATCTCCTCTACAGGAATACGCCTGGGAAAAACACAAAGGCAAACTTGAAGCACTCAAGACTCCGTCAAGACATTCACTCACTGTTTTCTAATTTAGCAACACCTAAATCCCAAGAGTCTCATCAATTGTAAAACAAATGTTTCACAATAATATTTTTGATATTTTAAGTAGACTTAAAGTCATAAGAATGCATATTATAACATAATTTTGGTCACCATGGAATCAAAACTTAACTTTAAAATCTACATCTCAGAGAAGACTAGGATGAGTGAAACAAAATAAAAACTCCAGGTATGTTCTTAATGAAAGGACGGCAATATGGCATGTTTAAAAGTTTCAAAAGGTCAAATAAATTATGTATTGGTTCCAGAAATATTTTTAACTAAATTAAAAGTATTCTTGGAACCAATACATGTCTCCACAATAGAATATTTTAGAGAATCTTTTCAGAATATGCCATGTAAAAATAGAACAGAACCATCTTACAGGAAAGGGCAAGTGTGGAAGAAATTTGACACATAAAAGCCATAAATGAGTTACTGAATTAGCTTAACTGTGTTTTCAAGTTCTTTCAAAGGGGAGGCTTAACTGCGTAGCATATTTTCGAGTAGACCAGCAAGTCCACTAGATGGCAGTCTGTCTATAACCAAAGTACTACATCTCCAAAGCCTCTATATAAAACTAAACCAAACCATTTCCTACAGACATTAGAAGTGATCAACCTGGAATATGGTATGAATTTATAAGATTTACATTACGCATGTTAAAATTCACAAAGGCACTTCTTATCTATGAGCTACCTCATTCTGTTAAACTGTTAGACCAAGAACCATCCGCACACTGGGAACAGGGCCAAAGCACTCAGAGCTGTCAGGTGCAGCCCTTATTGTTCCAGGACAAAGATCCAGGTGGTCGGGGGCCATAAGGCGAGAACTACATTCATCATTTTGCACTTGAAGAGGCTCAGAGCAGCTGTATCACGGTAAAACGCTTCATCATCAGAAATGGGGGTCCCCTCACTCACCTCACACACATGTCCGCTTTGTATTTCTTTCCATGGACGATGCCCAGGAGAGTTGGAGTTTGGTTGTCTTTAAAGTTGAGGGTGACGTCATAAACAGCAGATACTGCAGAAAAGAAAGTAAAGAAGGAATATAAGTAAATGCAAGTTGAAGAGAAACTATATGTTTAAATTTGTTTTTTGTTCTTTTCATAGAGCAATAACTTAGATAGATTTACAATGTCTGTTCAAGATTGTGTTATGACAAAAATTAGATATATATTAAAAATGTGAATCCTTAATCCAAATATACATTAATATTCATAGGCTACTAGTTTTGAGAGGATCAGACATTACCTTTGATGGTGTGGTTGTGCAGAGTCTTACCTGTCCCCTTGAGACACTGCAGTGTGGTGGTGAAGCCTTTGGTGCGGGGCAGGAGGTGATATTTGAGCTTGGGGAGGCCTTTGCTCTCGGCCACTTGCATACTGATCTGGTGCTTCTTCTCCGTGAACCGTGTACCCTCACAATACAACAGGAACTGCAAAGACAAGAGCCCTGCATCAGTAATCTGGATGACCGCTTTTCATTGGGGGTTGGTTCAGTTACAGATCGAGTCCAACCCAAAGTGACACTATGCCACGATAAAGCCCCTTATCTTAGGAGTCATCCGAAGAGCTAGCATGTTATAACAAGTGCTTAGTTTGTTGATGAGCACATTTGAATTGGTGATCCTTTAACCCTGACAATTGACAGAGAGGAAGGCCCTTGTTATAACTCATCATGAAAAAGTATTCATTGGCTTGTTTATTTCAATGTTATAATTGGGCTGAGAAATTTTGGAAAAACAACTGCAAAGTATCTGCGATTTATTTCTCACACATTTCATACTGAAATACGAATTAATGTTGAAACTAATACAAAAATCAAATGCAATTCATATTATAACAGGGTTAGAATGTTTTATACAAAATACAATGCGATAATTTGTTTTTTGATATTATGTTACTTAATTAATAGTAGGCTTAAGATTTGTGGTTAATATTGCAATTTAACGACGAATAATCTCACAGAAATCAAGTTAGCCTTGCCCTGCTATTTGACTTGCCATGTAATTAGGTCAAATCCTACTTATCTCACCTGGGAACTACTTCGCACCTTTGCCAAACGTCTACCATAAAACAGATTTACTAAGTGCAATAAACACTGAAAAAATAAATTTAAAAAAGTCAAAAGAAAAACAAAATGGCAAAAAATGTTGCTTTCTGGAATATGTGCTGTACAGCTGGTGACCTCTGAACTTGAAGTGTCTATTTGTTGCTGCCAGCAACAAATAGCTCATGAAAACTCGATCAAAGGACACAAGAGATTTCTATAAAATGAAAGAAACCCGTAAATCCTTTGTCTCCTTCTAGCAAAACTGGAAAATCAAGTCTGGGCACTATAATTTGGGCACTAAATCATTGCGAGTAAAAATTACTTGGCTGAAGTCTCCTTTAACATCTTTATATGATTCTACCCCTTTATGCACACCATTTACCTTTAAGATGTTTTCACAGTTCAGTATATTTACTCAGCATAAAAGCATTGGTAAAATTAATTGGTGATACACAAAGGCAGGATACTTACCCACATGTGTTCTGGATAGTCCTTGAGTCTGTCCAGTCCACTAAACACCGTTTTTCTGTCCTCTTCCCATTTTCTTTTGCAAAAAACTATTTCAAGGAAGTACCATGTCCAGCCAATCAAAGGGACCTTCAGTAACTCATGTTTGGCTAACACTTTTGAACTCTAAAAGAACAAATAAAACATTCATTACAAACAATAATTAAGTGCAAAAATGTCAAAATATATAAAAACATGCTGTTTTACTGACCCCTAATATTCCATATCTTTCACACATGGTCCAGCCACACAGGAAGTCAATCTCATAGTTATGGTTGAGGATGACAATGACGTGCTCTTTGCCGAATTTGTCCACCGTAGCCTGGTCGGTGTAGAGGGTGCATTCTGTGCCAGACCACCACTCCAACAGCATCACCAGCTCTGCAATCACAGAAATGACACACATTGCATTTGTCATTGAAATCTGGGGCATTAGAGTCAGCTGCAACACCCAAGGACCTTTCTATAGATATTAGACTGAGAATTAATTTAACCTTGCAATTAACCACTGCTTCTGACAAGTTGAATCAGCAGAAAATGTAAAGAGCCAATATCCTTAAAGTATTCCTTAATGGCATTGTCACTGACCCCACCATATCACCATATGTTCAGTAATAAATGAGCTCGAGCCCTAAAATGTCTTGAAACCATTACATCTCTCTAACACTATGGAAATCCAGAATACTACTTGCAAACAAAATGTTAAACTTTACATGGCAACAATTTACAATTAGTATTCCAACCAGTTATAAAAATGGTGGCCTTGAAAAAAATCAAATCAAATCTTTCAAAGGCAAGGGCTGTTTTTTCTGTCACATTAATGCTAGCAACAGCAAGCATGCTAACAGCGCACTTCCTGATTTGTGGAGGATAAAACACTTTATAATTAGATGTAAACAGGTCACAGTGGTCTCAGTTTGACCTCAAGAGCAGCTTGTACTGGAAAACAGACTTTATTTTATCACATTAAAAAATGGGTACTGTACTCACGGCTCCAGAGTGAGTAGGCGAGCCTGCAGTTGATGCGCCGGTAAAGCTGTCTGTTGATTGGCCACAGGACGCAGGTGCAGAGCTGGATGAAGTTTATGATGAGACCGCTCACCACAAACACAAAGCCCATCAGCAGCTGCAAGATGAACAGGCTCTTGAGGTAGGCCAGCAGAGCCATGGCTGCAAAGGCCCAGAGCTACACAGGCCCCTCTACGCAAGACCACCGACCTGTAAAATGCAACAGAGGGGACAGGGGGGGTCAGGGGGACGGCAGGCTGTATGTAGGCCTATCATGATAATTACTACGTCAACTTACTGCTCAATACATCAGAGACGGGAACAATTATTTTTGGGGGTCAGTACCGGTATTTATTGTGGGTACTTCTTTATATTAATGGGGAACTTTGTGTTATTTTTCTGTACCATAATAAGATTTGAAGATTTGAGCTATACCAGGTTGACTAAATAAATTCTATTCATTCATTAAGTGTTTCATTTATTTATGTCACCTCATGTTCATTTACAATGTTTTTTGGGAGGAAATTATGCTTACAGGCCTAGCTGTATGTAGGGCATTTTAGGAATAGAAATGGCCATTTTTAAACCTAATACAGTGCATAGATTTGCAATTTATGTTTCAAAGTCAAGATTCAGTTCAAAGAGATTCCACTCCTAGGGGGCTTTTTGAGATGCTCAGAGTCACTTTACAATTTTGTGCACGTTCACTCCATACTCAGTTATTGCTAGTTACTCTGGGGCAGATTGGCAGCTGCCAAGTGCCATTGGCCCTTCTGATCGAGTTACAAATGAGGCCCAAACATGCTTAAATTCCAAGATATAACAGATCAGGCATTGCCAAAGCCAAAATGGTATGGGGATCAATTAGAACACAACGATACAAATTTATTGCTATTATAGAACATTAGATTATTAGTGCAATAAACAAATTATCATTAACTAAAACTAAAACAATACATACCACGGTGGGAATCTTTTACAAGCCGCGTTTACACGGTCCGTCAGCCAGTACTACAGTCCTGAAACAGAAAGAGTTGAGGAAACATCAACTCTAAATGCAAGTGACATAAGTGACAGTAAACATGAAAGGCTGAGACAAAACATTGAAATTTAATTAAGTGTGGTCTGCAGTGTGTGCAGTAAAGCAACAGATATTACTCCTGGTGTGAGACTTTTACACATACTGTATACATAAGTAGCTTAGCATGACCTTTTCAATCCATAAAGAAGTCAGGCTGCTTATGATGTGTTAACACTGTCTGACCCCCATACACAAAAGAGGAGTCAAAGGTGGCACAGGTCGTGGAACTCATGTCTCAGAGAAGTGGTCATTTACAACTTTTTCAATCTACACCACAGCAAACAGAATTGTTCCAAACTAAAATTATGCAAAAACACAAGTTTATTTTAATTTTTTTGGTTTCTCAATATCCAAAATATATTGACTTTTACCATTCCATAAATATTTACAAGATGGTCAATTCAACAAGACCTCACCAATGAGAATTTTCCTTTTTTTCCTATGTATTTTCTAATATGACCACATTTAGCATAATATGTAAAAAGGCTGGAAGTTTAAGCATTAAACAAAGCCAGATGCACAGTTCAGTAAAATCCTTGTCATGTAAAATTCTAATTTTAATCAAATTCAGTCAGTGCAAGGCAATGATGTGCTTGGGTGTTTTGACTCAAGGTCTACAGCCAGTCCTCTGCTCCAATCCACATGCTTTTACTATCGGAGATCAAACTTTGTGTTAAATAGCAGTGATTAAAAGTAAATTTGCAATTTCTCTGTTCAGAATGGTGAATACATTTTTAGTCATATCAGCCAGCCACTGATATGTTTCCCAATATAGTCAATGTGCACCACTTCTAAATCTCACATCAAGTCTGCAGCTGTAGCACTTGTAGTTCACCAAACCAACTATATTTTAAGCTTTTCAAAACCAGCCCAAGGTCATTAGCCAAAACACAAACTCCACTTCAATAGAGCCCATAAACAGCAACAGAAAATAGAGTAATAAAATCAACCGTAAATAAAAGCTTACATGTGCCTCCAGCAGCCCAGTGTCTTGGTTGAAAATGGTGGATTGGGAGTAGATTTGTAAAGTTCCACGTGTGCATCTGTGGTGTGTGCAAGTCCAAACATCAAGCTGTCTTTACTGTGGGTTAAACATGTGAACTTTGCTCCGAGTTGGAAAGGCGCAGCACTAAAGATAAACTGTAGCAAGTCGCTATGTGAAGGGTGGGCCCTCAAGTTTTATCAGTCCAGAAGTGGGTGCATCTGGATAGCTGGTTCGAAATATCTGGGCAGGAATAGAATTGAACTGACTGTATTACAGATTTATAGTGCAAACAGTTCCCACTTTTAATCAAAAATAGGAAGGATTAAACAGGATTTTCCAAAAGCTTATGGTTTCCTTGAAAAAGCTGAAAAACCTTGTAAAGTATGTCATATCGTTACTTTTACTATCTCAAAAGCAGTATGCAGTTTTGACCACAAATAAAGATTGGTGGTCCATGTGAGCTCCAGCCAGCATATACTGTGTTTGTGTCCTTAGGCAATGCAGGTGAAGTGTCTTGCCCATGTATAAAAAAAGTTTATAATATCTCGAGTTCACCATAAAAATGCAATCACAAAAACGCAATAGTAAAAACTAAAAGGACACAAGAGGAATAAGCCTAGGTCTAAACAGTAAATAAGTGAGTAATTATGAAATCAAGACTTGACTTGCACAATCCACCAAAACTGACCATACAGCATTTTAGCAAGTTGAATAATTTGCATAAAGCTTATACTACAATTACAACAAGATACAAGTGATACATTTTTGTAAATACAGTTTCTACTTGACTTGAAGATAATGAACAATCACCTTTGTTTGACCAAAGCAAACAGCTGACTTTTGCTGTAGCAGCTGAACTTTGTGTCCATTTCTCTGTGGTTTCTGTGCTCACCCTGGAGTCAGACTCAAAATAACCATGAATTCACACTCAGCTTAGGTCCAAATGATTGCTTTGACAACAGCTTCCACTCTGTTCTGCTTCATCATTAGAAAAACATTAGTAATGCTCAATTTATGAGGAAAAAAGCACAAAAACTATGACTGCAAGACACTGAGACTGAATGAATGATATTAAAAGGCTGTGTTTGGTTCATAAAATTGTTTGACAAATATAATCTTGCAGTTTGTAATTGTCTTTTACTGAAAATTTCAAGTTAGAACAAATATTTTATCATTTGTTTGTGCTACGACTGCCAAGCAATTTTTTGGAGCACTGCCTCAGGGATCAGGAATACACCTAGTATTGAAACCAGAATACACTTTTTTTTAATGAATTTGTTATACCACTTCTAAGATTAACATAATTTCATTTCAGAAGTAGTAAGAACTTTTTAATAATTCCATCTGTTGTCAACCTCTATACCAGAAAACTCTCAGGTGGTCCAAGCACAAATCCAATGGATATCCATGTCCCTGTTGAACTGAGGCCCGACCCTGTGACCAGCCTGGAGGAAGATTAGGGAAGACGGGTTAAATCTGCTTAGAGCAGGACAGCTGCTTCTGCTGCATCACCTACAAAACTACTTCTATTTCTTAGAATCATCTTATAACATTTGTCAAAAATAACTTAACAGCCACATCCAAAACAGCCACATCCTTATTTTGAAATTAATAGTAGTCTTTGCAGAACAGAGCAGCACAGTGTAAAAGCAGGTCAACAGTGGGGAGACTAATTTTCAAAGATTTAAATCAAACACACAATCAGTCATGTTGCCTGTATGTGCAATGCAACCCAAATCTTAGACCATTCAGCAGTCAAGCACAACTTCATTTTGCTGTTTGTTGCTATAAACCAAATTTGGATTGCTGCTACCTGGTACCTTTGTAATGGGAGTATATTGACATTACGGATCAATTGTTATGATTTTTTAAACTTCTTCCATTTATTGGGTTGTGGATTGGAGTCGACTAGATTCTACCTTAGGAACTCTGTAGGATTTAGGCAGGTAACAACTTGGATAATGCAAGAAAGTAATATGACACCTACAAGACAATTTCTGCGTAAGTGTTTCGCAACTATATTTTAGCCTGGTTAACCCTATTCTTGATGCAAAAACAAACTTACCAGTAGACGTAGTAGGCCATTGCCATCACCACCAGTGCTCCGCAAATGCCAGTGAAGATCATAACTGCGCTCTGGTTCAACATTTTGGCCTTTGGCTTGTTACCAAATCAAAATCAGAAAATTAAAATAATAATATAATAAAAAATAAAAAGTCCACAGACGGGACAGCAGCGACGTTGTTCACAGGGCGTCCTTCCTCATAGCGGCGCTAATCCCAGGAAAGCGATGGAGCAGATTATGATGATGCCAGAACCTGCCAATTCAGCATAAACTAAACTCCATTTTTTATTGTAATTTGAATGCACAAAATATAAACAATTAACAACTGAATATCCAAAGGCGTGTCTGTGATTCTGAGGAACTTTGTAGCAAAAACAAAATAGCCAAAAAGCTCAGGAAGAGGTAGACACACATGGGAGTCCAGTCTTAGATGCATCCCCTCTCTCTAATCCAGTAGATCAGATTAGGGCTGATTAGCAGGCTACAGGCACCCTGAATATGTCACCATTCATTACTGTTAACAAAGGAGACACAAGGACTATCGACAATGGTCAGGTTAACACAATTGTGTTTGTTGCACCATAAGACCAGGCAAACTAAAGCTATAAAATGACATGTTCTTAAATCAGTAAACAGAATATCTATTGCAGTACAGATTGGTTGTCCTTCTGTCAAAATAATTAAAATCTTAAAATGTGCTGTAACTCTATATAAATGTTTATAAAAATGTATTAAATATATTTTGTTTATGACACAGTTTTGAAAAAGAAAATATGGAATTTGGGACAGATTGCTTATCAACATTAAGACTGATCAATCACATTTCTAAGATAGGCTTGCTGCAATTACAACAATATGTGTCCATCTTAGTTTGTAGTCAACAGTAATCAGGGCCAAGCTTTGAAATCAATGAATGCTCTTCTGGATGAACTTACTCCCTTCTCACTTCCTGGTTTGTTGCTACAGTCCTCACATCTTAAAAGAAGTAGATTTAGAATTATCAAATAGAATAAAAAAAGTTGAATATTCTAAACTAATTAGTGATCTAAATTTAATATTATGGTCCATAACATACAGTCAATGGTTTTATTATGTTTCTTTTGTGGGATGCCATCTTAGATTAGCCCCACACTCTTTTCCAAATTGTCATCACAAACCCACTCAAGCTGTCAATTATGGAAAGCCCAAAATAACTTGGCATCAGGTTCCTTTGAATAGCACTGACAAGAACATACATTCAATATAACCAACATGACAATATGTTTCAGAACAAACAAATGATAAGTAGCTATAATTTTAGCTATGCCAAAAAACCTGTCAAAAAGACTATTTTGGGAGGAAAACACAGTTCAACATGGCAACAAGAGTTTAAACACTGGGCCTATGGATGAGAAGTTCAATGC
Organism: Periophthalmus magnuspinnatus; assembly: GCF_009829125.3. NCBI lineage: Eukaryota > Metazoa > Chordata > Actinopteri > Gobiiformes > Gobiidae > Periophthalmus > Periophthalmus magnuspinnatus. The sequence goes on from NC_047146.1 coordinate 24,403,833, forward strand.
ATATTTCTTGTTACAATAAAATATCGGCTGTCAATTGTATTAGAGAAGATGAATGAACATATTAGTATTCACCCTTTATTGAATCCACTTTACTCACACTAGGCCTTTGGAGGATGCTTTTTTGAGTGAAGATTCTTTGAACTGATGGGATACTAGGTCAAAGGTGACTGTTAAGACCAGCAATAGACTTTGAAAAACAATTATTTACGCTTTGTTCATCTCACAAAACCCAACCAATGCAAACGTCCTCAAATCTTACTTGACCATATAATATCATTGTCTCTATAGTTCCACAATTACGTAGAATGCAAAAAGAAAGTGATTTCAGTCCATGTTTAACCAGTGTACCAGAGGTATGAGCTTCAGGTGCCAAATGGTTAGAATATAATCAGTTATACAACCCTGATAAGATATCACATTGTACACATACTATTCAAAGTATTAGAATGACAACAATGGTGTCAACATTATTTAACTACGAAGGTAAATGTTAAAAAACACACTGTACTGCAGTGATGATGTGTTTACTGGCATGTTAAGCAATTTGTTATATATCTGAAAAAGTTATTACATTATCTAATTTCTAGTGGTCCAAGTAAAACTGCTACCCAGAGATGTGCAAAGACCTGGGCCCATAAAAAAATGGGATTGGGGACACTCCTTTTTTGAATAATTGTATTTAATTCATTTTGGAGTCAAATCTAACTAACTAGCTAATATAATTCTATAATTATACTTTTATATGTAATTATAATTCAATAATTCCATACATGCATATATAATAATATATAATTATAATTCTATAATTATATTATACAATTATATTAGAATTGTATAATTATACTTTTATATGTAATTATAAGTCCATAATTCCATATATGTGTACATAATTATATAATTATAATTACATTTAAAAGTATACCTATGCAATGATAATATAATTTTATAATATAATTATATAATTATAATTCTAGAATTATACATTACCAAAAAAAAAAAAAAAAGTCTACAACGTCTGCAGTGAACATATCGGTCATAAGGAAGCCAAAAAGCTACAAAAGTATAATGACCGCTAGTAACCTTTGGGATAGGGTGAGCGGTGGTACGACTCCGTTACGCCAGCTGCTTCTCACACGACACACGCTGCTGTCTAACAGTACAAGAACGTTTTAAATAAACCCAGTGACACCATGCCAATGATCAGACACTGCGCAGACCAAGTTACATCAGAATACGCCTGGTCCTAGCCGCATACATACACAATTTCCGCACAAAATGACAACATACAGAGTGAGTCTATACTCCACCTGCAGGCAATATTGTTGTTCAAAACGCAGCTATTACAACTCATCTGTTTGACACGTGTCTGCAAGTAAACAAATATTAACACAGCAATCTCAACAAACCGGAGTTGAAGCAAATCTCACAGAATAGAGGATGCATCAATGTTTGCTATAATGACAATAAGTTGGTAGCTGACTAGTGCGCACTGCAAGAGACGCACAAGGGCAGATACCGCTAGCTACAAACACTAGCAACCCACTAAAACTACTGTCAGAAGTCTACAGATCAGGCATATTCTGGTGCATTATTGGAACAAATACATAGAAGACTGCTAGATATTTGCGAAGTAAAGTTTGTCACGTTAGGCAGCTGAATGGAAATGAATGAATTGACCTGTGCCGCCTGCTAACGCTATGCTATGCTAATAATGCTAAGTAGCCGGGGTAGCATTAGCTTTCCCTTACGGGAGTCCTTACCTGATAAGTTTACCAGACGCACCAAACTCGCCGTGGGTTTTTCGCGTTGCTCCGTGATCTCTCGTCTCAAAGTTGCACAGATAAAATGGATGGTCAGCCCTCTGGTCTCCCCGCAAAATGACTTGGAAGATAATGCGATTTGCAGGAGCGCTATTGTTTCTGGTTAAAACCCCATATTTCCCCAAACCATCTGAAGGTGGCATGTCTACATCCGGTCCGCCCCCCTCTTGATAATATAAAATAAAAACAGATGAAAAAAAATAAAATAAATAAATAATAATAATATAAATAAAACTGATTTTTTCAGATTCCAGAGAGACTATGGTAGCACAAACAATTTTCATTTGAAGTATTTAATGTAATATAATTCGTGTAGTATAAATGTTGCTTATTGTCTGTAATCTCAAAGCAGCCCTTTATGCACAATATTCATTTTAAATGTTTACAATGTAAGCCCACTGAAGCGCTAACAATAAAATGCCTACAATTTATTAGACACAGACCTACAGATCGCATGAAAGAGAAAATTTTTCAAAAATAATCACATAATTTGATATTTTTTAAATAACCTTACGTATAAATATATAGCTTATAACCTGAATCATGTATTGCCCAGTAATAGAGTTCAGTTGTTGAGAGCAGTGTGACCTCTCCCCTAGTAGTCCACTTTACCATGTTTAGAGTGTGTTAGCCCCCTGGTGGTGGATTTGTATACACACATACAGGTTAATTATACGATTAGTTCACTGTGTGAACTTACTGTAATGACTAAAGTAATTAGCCAAAAATATTTAGAAGCTACAGCACCTGTAACCTTGACTTCATTATTTGTTATTTATTATCATTTGTTGTCTTGTATGGTCACAACTAATATTTAAGAGGCTTTGGTTACAGTGAGTTGTTGGTTGCATTGTTGAGTGTAGTTATTTGGGTTAATGCTGGCTGTAGCTACATGCTGTGGATTAGTGTTGGCCAAACAATCTGTTACCTGCTCAATCAATACAAAATTTGCAAGTCTAACTTTAGTATGAAATAGGCTGTATTTTTCTCTTGATGAAAGCTTTTCTGTTTGTTACAAGCTGTAGGTAAAAATATTTAATTCAATAAACAATTTTGTGTTTAATTGTATTCTGTTCGATTAGTGTTACTACTGTATTGTTGTATGTTCATAATTTTGTTTTGACTTATTTAATTTATTATTGAAACCTGTAACGCTATAACAAAAAAGAAAATATTTTGGAATGAATCTGTTTTAGTAATAATTCACTGATGCCAATTTCAAAGTAAAGAAATTCAATGGAGTAAAAGAGTTTTACTACATTTCTATGGACAATTGGCAATCACGTATTCCGTCCCTGGCTCCAGTGAAGTGAGATTAACAGCAATAACAATGACACAAAAACACCCAAAGATGACACAATTTGACTAAAAGATTATTTATTCATCGATATTTTCATTAAGGTGCTCTAGATTAGAGCAGGAGGTCAAGGGTTGGCACTTTACTTTCTAACATTACATTACTATTGATTCACAGACATCCAGTTTCTAACCGTTAAGGCTTCTACATGTCCTTTCATACCAACTCTTTCAATGAGATATGAAAAAAATAATAGTAAACCCTATATTAAATGTCATTGTGCAAGTACCTCAATTTGAGATGTTAAGACATAGATCTATCATGGTATACAGTATCTCACTACTTCATTCAATACTGTATACGTAAAAAAAGGATTTTTAATAAACTAGTAAAAGTAAACAATTATTAATAAATTAGACTTATTAATAATTTGTTATAAGAATAAATGTAATAAACATATCAAACTACCTGGCCTATTATTTGATTTATATTTGTGCATAAAAAATAAATTTAATGGCATCTAGTTTAGCTCATAATTATGTCTACACAGAAGTATTTGTAAGCACATTTTGTGTGATGATCAAAGGAAAGGGGGACCAAGCCATATTTGTGTCAGTCACCTGCCTAAATAAATGGATTGCAGACAGAAGGGCATCTGGTGTAAACAAATATACAAATTCACTTTGTGACGACAATCTAACCTGATCTGCATTTGTCATTTTTATAATCTTTGTTGGAATGTGCTTATAAACCTTGAGTCTTTGATGCAAATGGATGCAACAAATATATATATATTTTTTTTGTAGTACCCAGTTAAATCATTTCTCTGTAATTTGTTTTGACTATGCTGAAGATATGCAATATAAAATACAACAAGTTTAAAGTTGGGTGGGTGTACTATCACAATATGGATGAATAATAATCCATAGAATGACAGTGACTGGATTAGTGGATTATGTAATTAAATTATTACTAACCACTTTATTGAAACATAGTGGCACCTGTTTTCAAGTCGGTAAGGCAAAGTCACTAGACAGTCTTTGATGAGAAAATCCTACATGTGTCGCACTAAAACACCAAACCTTCACTGACTTTTTTTCTGTATAACTCGAGCTCCTAAAACAACAGCAGGGTTTTCAATGTCGGTTTTGCTTTGTACCATCCTTAGCTCCAGTTGTGCTGCATTTGGCTTTTTCCCGGGGCCAGCCATCTCTAAAATGGAGCCAGAGAGAAATATAGCATTATTACTCTGAGATGATGATGACGAACAGAACTAAAATCAGGTATAAAGGCTTAAGAAAATAAAACAAATGGGCAGGCCATTTTAACAAGTGATGGGTGGATCAATACTACAATATCAATACTGACTGAGGATTTGAGTATTGGTGATATTTCAAATTTCGTAACTTTTGAAATAAACTGTTAATATTGTAGTTTCTCACATACTGAATTTTTAGATACGTTCGGGTGAAGATAATGATGAGACCCTATTTACCAAGATAAAATTCTTTATAGTTGAGGAGTTTCAATACATTTTAATACTAAATTGTTATCAGTATAAGGCTGATATAGCAAAACTTGCCCTAATATTACTTGGTATTGTATCTAAAAAAAAAAATACTGGTATCTCCCATCACTAATTTTGAGTGCTTAAAAGGTCTAAAATATATGTGTTTAAATGCATGACCAAAATGACAATAGCAGAATAAAGACTAACGTACCATTGGCGTACTTAATCGTTCTCTTGATGACATGATGCATGACAGAGGCGGTTTTCTCACAGGCAGACTGTTGAAGTCACAAACATAAATTAAAGTAGTTATTTGTATTTGTATAATAGGTGTATCCAGTTTAAATGATACAGACCTTCAGATCCTTTGGATGGTGATGAGTCCATGCGAGCAACATAGCAGCAAACAGGTCCCCAGTGCCCACAAACACAGCATCCACTTTGGGGATGTCAATGCAGATTTTCTCAGTGGTATTTATCCCATCTGGTTTAACTGAGAAGAGAGAAAAAAAAGAGGTTGAAACCCCTGCATGTATTTTAATTGTTCATATAAAGAACATTTCTTATTTACACTGAATCAAGCTATGCATCCTCTGCATCTTTTGACGCACATAACCTCCAGGTTATATCAGGTCAAAACATTTTTTTTCCATACATAATATTATTTTAAGACGTAAAATGCCACAAAAAGCTTGCGTGAAGCACTTTAAAAAGCTTGAATAAGATGATATATACAAACTGTAAAAATATTCACCTGTTTTTTGACTTCCCAGAGCCACTAAAAACTGGTCCCCTTGTATGGATGGCAGATCTGTACTGGTCAGGACCACAGTCTCTGGGCCCATTTTATGAAGCAAGTCCATCACCTGAACACACAGACAATTATAAAAAGAACAAAACTTAAGATGCTAAAGAAAATGAAAGAGCATGTATAAACTCACCTCTATTGCATCTTCTACTGAGTAAATTTTCCTTCCAGTTAAAATCCTGAAACAGTGTGTAAAGACATATATGACTATGTTGTATCAAGTTAGTTAAGTGTAGCTGGAATTGTCTAAATCTAAAAGTTGGATTTTTTTTTGGTTTAGGTCTTTGTTGTAAGTCCTGATCGCACAGTCACCATATCTGATATATTTTTAGCCTGATAAAGACAATGAAGTTAAGAAGTGAAATTAATGCAGAAACTGACTACTATTGTAATGGAGTCATTACAGAATAGAAACAAAATAAACGGTTATTCAATAATGGAAACATAATTTATTTAATCCACCCTGTTCAAAAGCCTCCAATGTTACACTTACTCCGCTTCAAACTGATTGGGCGTGAGGATATCAGCCAAAGGCACAACTTTGTCTCTGTACACTGGCAGTAGATTCTCTGGAACATACTGAAAAAAAAACCCCAAAAAACAAAACACAAAATTATCTAAAATGCTTATTAATATGCAACAAAAATGTCACTTTTAAAGTCAAAAAGAAAGTTTGCGTACCATAGCACCTTGATCTCCCATAACAGGATCACAAACTAGGAATACACACACAAAGGACACAAAAATATATATTTTTGTTTATGCTGTAGGGCTGTAACAATAATGACACTGTGAAATTGCAAAATGAAAAATCTCTTGAGGACTGGTACAATAAATGTAAATGAATGGGTCTAGATGCATTGTACAATTTCTATATTTCTACAAGAACAAGAGCCTTGCCATATTTTTACAAGAAATATTTTAGCATGAAGTTAATAACATGTTACTACAGATACCATGAGATTTGACCACACTACTTTACTTTAACAGAATAGCCCTCACCATACACCAGTTTGGGATTGGTCCTCTTGAGCTCCTTTATAATATCCACCACTGTCTCCAGGAAGGACGTGTCTCGGCTGTACCCTGAGGCAGACAGGAAAAGCAATGGAAATTAGTGACATCTGGTTCTTACTTCATCCAATAATCCAATTACCAGACAATAGCACTTTTGTATTTTGCCTGTATTTTGCATCATTATGGCTTTGGTGTTGTTAGAATGGGTTTGTGTTTTGACGCAACAGGCTGGAGTCTCCTGCAGAGATGACGCTTTTTACAAGGGACTTAAGATGTTACTCATAATGTTAATACAACTTCCTCATAAAAAAAGAAAAAAACACTTTGCAAAAGTTTAAGCATGTTTGAGCGAGTACATAGCTACACATGGAAGTATTTGTAAATAGTAAATTGTGCGAGTAATTAGTTGACTGACAACAATCAAAAAAATAGCCCTTAATATCAAATAACTGTAATGCATTATTCATTTACACTACTAGTCACAGCTGCCCTGATGTAGACTGATTGAATCGTGGCTGCCAATCTGTGTCATCAGCATTCAACCTCTGGGTTTGTGATTACACTCTCTAATAGAGGTGGGATCTATGCCAAAAAAAACCTAACAAATTAGCATGTTACCACATGTTTAGAAATCACAATAAAATTTCTGATACACCATATAATCTAGCCCTAACAACAAGACCATACAAGGCCACCACCATAAACAAAAAATAGATGTTGAAATAGCCTTTTATCATTATTACAAATTTAATGTCTAATTGTTGCTATCTTGTAAACAGATAAAGTTGACTCTCTTACTCAGTTTAAGTCTCGGCTCAAAACTCATCTTTTCTCCCTGGCTTTTAATACTGTCTAGATAGAATGTCTTGGTACTTGCACTGTTATTGTATTTTATGCTCTTTTGTATAATGTAATTATACCTCATTGTGTGATGTTTTATGTGTTTAGTTATTTTATGTGAAGCACTTTGGTCAGCTGAGGTTGTTTTTAAATGTGCTATATAAATAAACTTGAATTGAATTGAGTAAGGTTGTTGGGTACAGATACTGCATACTAAATACTGGATTTGTTTGAACATGACGTGGATTTCATTGTTATTTTTCTGCATATTTTCTACAGTGGTGTATCTCCTGTGTGGTATGTCACATGACAGACTCACCTGTGAGGATGTAGTCATAGTGGTTGACATTATTGAGCTTGATTCCTTCATAAAGAACATTCAACTCCTCTGCAGTTAGGACTTGACCTTTCCAGTGGCCATAACCTACAAGAAGGAAATTACATTTAAACCTAAAGGTAGAAAAACAAAGGGGTAAGCTACTCAGTTAAACTCAGTATAACTGTAATTTGTCCCATGATTAATGTAATGTATAATTTACTTCTAACCAAATACATGCTTTTACCTTAGTGACGGAGCAGAACAATGCAAGTCTATTTTCCAATTGTTTCATTAAATGATTTAAATAGTTGTGAACTCATTAAGCATTAGTAGATTAGTAGACAATTAACATAAATTACATAGCAATTTCCCCATTGTACAACTCCGGGATTTTAATTATAAAGTTTGGCTAAGGCAATAACATGTTTAAAAGAATTCTTAAAAAGTGAGTAGTATCTTTCTGTATTTCAGCATGTGGATCATGTTTTTCACTGAAAAACTCTGCCCCCCACAGGGCTGCTGACCACTGGCTGCTGTACACATGTATAACACGTGCAGTTGGTTTGATTGCACATGTCATCATGAATAAAAACATGCATTTCGTATCTCAAAAACACCAAACAGTTAGTTTACTATTGGACCAATCCTAGAGGTAGAAATAGTGTTTGCCCTCCTGATATATTCCCCATAGACTCTGTGCTAGTCTTCCACATCGAGCAGAGCCAAATGGGGCCTCCTTGCACTCTGAATGGGATGCCTGTATCCTGGTTGCCAGCTTCCCCCCGCCTTTGTCCCTCTTTCAGCCTTAATAAACTAGAATAACCCCGAATGCTCCTCACGGCGAGCAAATAGAGAATAGCCATATTAAACAGCCATCCCATGAGGCTCTGGGTTCAGTACCCCTCCCACAGTAACAAGTAACAAAGTCCAGCTACAGATTGGACTGTATCAAGTGAGTTTTTAAATATGAGGTGCAAAATATTTTTAAATGTCCTGACACATACCCGCATGAGTAAATTTAGACAGACAATCAGAGCCATTTAGTAAAAGCCAAATGGTCAACATTAAGCAGAAATCGTGTTCATAGAAATCCATGTTTGTACTGGTTCAAGTGGTTGGAGAGGGGCTTGTCTGTGGCCCCATGTGGAGAGAGCACATTCTTTACATACTGTGACCCATGAAGCTGATGATAATCCTATCATCTCTGCAGGTGCCTACAGCAAATGGCTGTCAACTCAAGATGTTTGGGGTTTTTTTTCTACATTTTGAAGGGGGTAATGCAAAGGCTAAGGAAAAAGAAAGCATCTGAGCATGGATGATTTTTAAAGCATTTTTATAGTGGGCCTGGGTCTACAGCTACATGAGACCACTGTATAATGATGCAAAATATACATCAAATTATAGATCACATTCATAAGGTATCTATTCATACCCATATGGAAGCTTAATATTCTTTAAGTTTGTACCAATCTGATTGCCATTTAACTGCAAAAAGGTTATTTTCAAACCATGGGGCTGACTAGGTATCATTAAACTATACATGCTAGTTACTGAGACAGTACTGGACTGAAATAAAGGCATTTTCTTTATTATGGTTTGAGTTTTTAATGTTGTAATCTTGTAGTTACAAGTCAGGTCTGTGGAAAAACAAGGATACAAGTGTTTCAGGGTTTTTTAACAATTAAAATGTTATGGCGTGGGGCTTTCATTTTGAAAGTAACAGAATTGAGAGGATTTTTTTTGCCAGGTATTTAAGGTTAAAGATGGGGTATATTTTCGTTTTGAGTGTTAAGTGAAGATTTGTGTTTATTTTTATTTATGTTTTTTTTCAAGTCTTAAATGGTTAAACTGGTTGTACCTAAAATGGTATAGGCATCTGTTTGTCTAATAGTGATTATTAAAATGAAACAACATATGTTCAAGCCTTGTGACACAGTCACAAGGCTTGAACATATGTACGAATGCATGTACGAATGCATCTTGTAACTTGCATCTTTTGTTTGGTCATATGCCTTCTCATGTGATTGTATCATTGCACACCATTCAAAGATGTCTTCTTTTTTAATGTTAACTGTAAATTGATTATGCCTTACATACACTTGGACATTATACTGTTTTAAGCATGTCTGCATGTGAAGTTTGCTGGTGACTGTTGGTTCTGTAGACCGACATATCCAGATTAGTAGATAAATCAGTAATCCTCCTTAAAAACGTCATAATAATATAACCATGACACTTTTGATGAAGATCACAAATCTAGAACATGTGATTTTGAAGTTCTCCACATTGTAATCTATTAAACAGAGCATGACAATTATGGCTCTTTATTAGGGATACACTGATCCAGCTTTTTCAGATCTAATACCAACTTTGATGCTATAGCGTTAAGTATTAACCAAGGTCAATGCAGAGACTTAAACCAGCATTCATTTCCTTTAAACTAAAATAAAATAAGACAAAACTAATCCAAATGTGTTATGTAGCTGTCATTTACCTCTCAAGTGATTACAGAATGACTTTCTTGGCCGACTACGACCAGTAAATAGTCTTAGTAAATAGTCTCACAACCACAATAATGTCTGAAGCGATATTTGGAAGCCGATATCCCATCCAGCACATTTTTCAGTATCGTGCTGATATACAATACTTGTATTAGATCGGTGGATCCTTACTTTTTATTTCAATAATTTTAATAAGCAATAAATAAGTTTCCCTTTACCAGTAATGTCAATACTAATACTTTACCTTATAAAAACCCAAGTTCAATCTGGTACATGTATTTGTTAATTAAATAAATGATTGGCACTTTCTTTTAGTGCACCTATAAACATGTATACACCCATAGCAGGTACATTGCAGCAAGAACATATCCATGCCCTAGTAGCTAAATAGTAACAAAGTAATCCTTTAATTTGGAGATAAAAGGTCTAATTTTACTGTTGCGCATGGATAATTATACTGTTACGCATGAGTTCATTGTTTACAGTATCGTGATGCTCAGTAATATTTGTTAATAATATTTTCTATAATGATATGAGGCATTAAAACAGTATGACTAAGCAAAACAGTAATTGCTAGGCGTTTTCCATGTTTCCTCATTAATATAATACAGAATACATTTTCTGCCAGATGCCCTGCCTACTTGAACCCTTTAGCAAAACATATCAGGGCTTGAAATTGGCTTATGATCATGTTTGACTGGATATTTATTGCATTGCACATTGCATTATTGAGCCATTTTAAATCTTGAAAATGACGTTGCTGAATATTTGCATTTTGATTACTTCAAACCAGGTCCACCAAAGATGTTTAACTACTAAGTCTGACTCACCTGTCTTAAATCCCATCAGTGGATAGGGAGGCCCATTGTCTCACTGTATGCTTATGGACACTGAATGGTCCTGTATCTGTGGCCAAGAACAATGCAGAGCTGTTTGTTCTGCACCAACAGCTCATGTTGCAAATCAAATATATCAATGTTTCTTGCATAAGCTTTAACTTTTATAACTTACAACATAGGTATCACCCAGAACTGAGCAATTCCAGCAAGTGAAGTGGACACATGCTGCAGACCATTTGAATGATTTGATTAGAGTCTTTTTTTTTTTTTTTGTGTTAAAAATGTGTCATTGTCTACCTTTCCAACTGCCAACATAGCAAAGTACTTTAGTTTTCAAAAGTACTATCTTAATGAATTAAAAAATAAATATGGCAAAGTCTGACATAAGTAGGTATAAAGACAAAATAATAAAATCTTACAAAGTCTGATACCAGAATAAAAGACAATGACAAAAAAAAAAACGCCTGGATATGACTGCTCGTGTTATTAAACTTTTACTAACTGTGAAAAGTCCTTGTGAAATAAATCATCTCCAGACTGACCTGTGTGGTTAGAAAACTGCACTGAGTTTATTGAGTCCACTTCAAACCCCAAAACCTGCAACAAAGGAAAAAAAAAAAAAAAAAAAAAATGAACACGAGAAGACTTTTACCAAACCACACCGTTCATGATCTTTACATAGTAACTAATGTCAGGCTAATAAATGTGACAAATTATGACATTTTAGATTAGTGAATGTGATTTTTGGAGAAAGGTGTTGGTGAAGAAAGACAGCCTATGACTTTGACACAGAACGTGCGAGGTTAGTCTGTGGTCATTTTGATAGCTTTGACTGAAATTTGATTTTACTTCTATATCATGACAAAAGAAAATAGAATTTAAAACGTTTCAGTGCTCAACATATACCAGACTACTACTACAAAGTTAAAAATGTATGAGACCTAAGATAAACATTATTTATCATCGCGTCCAGCAGAAACACTATGTTCCTTTATAAGTTTACTATACACTCACTGACTAGAATCATTTTTGAATGAGCAATTATGCAGAGGGCGTGAATAATACGTGATGTAACCCATTATATGGTCTAGGCTGACTTCAAGACTTTTCCTACAGCTTGTCTCGTGGAGGATTTCCGCTATATTTTGACCAAAACGCACACAAATAGTTATACGATCTTGTATTATTAATCATATCGGTTAAATATGTAAACGTAACATGCATTTAGGATTTATTTTACCTGCAAAGGGAATGTCGCCGACTTGTTCCCTACGTATCCCCTGACAACATGACTCTGAATGGACAGCACTCGACACTCCATCTGCGCGGCCTTTTCACGGATACAATTTTAAAAACAAAACGCACAAGACCCTAATAAAGCGGCATTAAGACGTGGTGCACACGGTGTGGTCGTGACACGATGAGACGAGGCATGTGTGAGCGAAGAGGAAGTCCAGCGGGGAAGGTGAAGGGCAGGAGGAGAAGACGCGCCACTGCAGCTGACATTTACGCTGTTTACGCACAGGCACATCTGAGGACAGCTAAACCTGTGGTGAGTTCAGAGGCAGGGGCACCGTGGGACATAGGATGACTGGATGAAACATGAGAAACAGGAAAATGAATGGAACATACAACAAGATCAAAACGATAATTACTCTAGAGTGCTTCCTGAGAATATGTTAATAAAGATCAAGTAGAATTAAAGCAACCGTTTGTAATAAATCCATTTATTGAGTTTAAGTAAATATTATTATAGCTGGATTAGTTGGCCAATTTTAGAAGACCTAACTTGAAATTACTACTGTAATGGGGTCGTTTCATTTTTTATTTAATTCTTAAATCAAGTTGAAAGAGACACGAAAGCATATTTAGCCATTTACCATATATATATGGCTAAATATATATGGCTATATATATATATATATATATATATATATATATATATATATATATATATATATATATATATATATATATATATATATATATATATATATATATATATATATATATATATATATATATATATATATATATATATATAATTTTATTTTTTTTACATGATTTACTAATGTTTTAAAGGAGACTTTTTTCAGATTTTATAATATAATCTGATGAAAATCTATCTTTATCTAATGTGGACAGTGAAAGTTGGTGTTAAATTACCACAAGGGGGCACAGATTAGCTTTGTTTGTTTGTTCTGGTCACAGGGTGAAGTAATGGCAATAAACAAGCATGTTATGTGGAAGTATGCTATATTTTATTTATTCTTTATTTTATCATAATACTGTACAGTAATACACAATTCACACCAGATGTGCACGTTACGCTTGACACCAGGAAAATAGGGGTTTGTGTGTCTCTCATTGTATCTAATTTAGAATGGAATTGTTCTCTTTACAACAAATGTATTGAAATCAACAACATAATATTCTCCAGTTACAACACGGGTAAATCTACAAAGAGCTACAATGGGAAATCTTGATACCAGGTTACAAGGTTGTGACACAAAGAGCATCTGGCATAATTCCTAGTCTAACTGAGCACACAAACAACTTTGCATTAGGCTTCAGGAGGCATGCTTTTTCTCTCCCAGAAGAAAATATAATTTGTTTATGATATATAGCAAGGGTAACTGCCATTGCTTAGTTGCACAAACTTAAAATAGGTATAAAATGTGTGGATATAAAATATTTGCATTAATCAAGTTGTTTAAATCTAAAGAAGAAAACAGCCCACTTTATCTGCAATCATGATCATGTGGCTACGAGGATAAATTCTAATGACATTAACCATAAAAGTATGTGTATGTCTGATCGATTTCAATGCACCTTAAGTGAATACTTTCTGCACAGAGGCGCTCAGATCTATCTATACTTTACAAGGTAAGCTCAGCTGGTTCTGAGAAAACAGTAAATGTATGCTGTTACCTTAATTTGATGTTTTGAGTCTATAATGAACATATAATGAATATCATGCACGTTGTTGGTCTTGACCTACTTTGCTTGGGAGACATATATGAATAAAACGGAAATAACAGATATAAACTAGAGCTTTTTTTTTATTTTATTATTATTATTTATTTATTTTTTTACTTTTTACAGTTCTGCAAACTCCAAGAAAATGTGCATTAATAGATAATGATGATTATTGTCCTTCACCACCAGTACATAATACAAGATAAGTACATGGAAGTTGTTTCTTCTACATAGTTGCTGACCTCTCCTTTTGAGAAGATGCCTGACAAATATAAGAGCTTAGAGTACCTACTGCTCCACATTGAGAGGAGTATCCTTTGGGGTCAAAGACCACAGACTGGGCAGACCTTGGATCCTGATTTCCCCTTGATGGATTTTGAGAAACTTTCTGCAACAAGTAAGAAAAGGCTGGTCTTTGAGCACTGTCCCCAACAGATGAGTGGAAAAGTGTAGCGCTATTACTCAACCATAACAAGAACAATGGGTATTCAACTAACAGAACATTCCAATTAATCACATTGTGAGTTGTGACATCAGTAGGTTACTTTAACCTATAATGGTTTCAGGATTTTAAGAGCATATCATAAATGGAGAGTTTATTTTTAGTTCCATAAGGCTGTAACATGGATCATTTACACTGCACACACAGCCATAGTCTGTCCCAGTAGCAGCAGTAGCATCTGTGGATTTAGTTTAGTGCCCTACATCCAGATTCCTCGAGACAGCAGCGCGTGTGATTAAACAAAGTCCCACCCTTTGAGCAGCTAAACGCACGATGATTGGCTGAAAAGCCCCCCCCCCCCCCCCTATCTGTGCGTTTTGGTCTCGGATGGGGGAGGAGTCAGGTAGAAGCTCGACTGACACGTAAGAAACTGCGTAAATTATAAGGAAGGAGCAGATAACTTTCCTCAACTCTCGTGTGGAAATGATTGCTTCATTTCAGACTTGATGTAGGGTGGCGCGGTGGCGGACTGTAGCCTATTTTGGGACGCTGAGGAGCGACGCACCGGGACCGATTAGGACAGAAAGCAAGCCCGGGCACAACATGAGATTTTCGGCGCTTATTACTGTCCTGCGGTCGCTCGGCCCGGTGGTCATTGGCATTTCTTTGGGTTTCACATTAAGTTTGTTGAGCGTGAGTTGGACGGAGGAGACGTGCTACCTGGGTGACACCGACAGAGAGGATGGCAGTGTCGGGCAACAGGCACTGCTTAGTGGGGCAAGGAAACCCAACTCCTTAGCGGGCAGCAGCAACGATGTGGAGTCAGAGGAAGACTTTGAACCAAAAATCATCCCGTATAAGCAAGTTCAACCTCAGAGTCCACCAAAGAAACTTTTCAGGTATGTATCTCACCATTACCTTAATTCATCCCAATGGCAATTACGCACACCACTTGCCAGAAAAAAGTGGTCTCATCCACTTGTTTTAATAGAAAGTTTAATTCAATTGAACTTCATTAGACATCACAAACTTACTTTATGGTCTTAATTGAGAGATTTAGAAGTAGGGATAAGCCATGTCTACTTATGGGCATCCCCTCTGCTGAATTCTCTCCATGGATAGTATCAATAGAAGTTGTGTCTTGGGGACTATTTCGGGAGCAGATTACAGTAACCTATAGAGGACCAGGCCTGCCTCTTCAGTCCCTTACACTTAGGGGAGACTGATAATAAATCAGTACTCTGTTAGTGGCCGTTACCAGGTGTTGACCTGCAGGTATCAGCTGGGGACCACGTGGGAATGAAACTTCAAACAATGCGAACCTACCATTAGCTGTACTTAAAGTAATTCTGCAAAAGTACTGGACATTCTCATATGTCATTTTTATAACACAATGCAGATGTCTTCTAGGTTAAAAACGAAGAAGAAACAAAGGTTATTCAAAGTTTAAATTTTATATATATATATATATATATATATATATATATATATATATATATATATATATATATATATATATATATATATATATGAAATTAGTGTTCAGACTTAAACTTAAAAAATCGTCTATTCAGGAAATTTCCTTTTTGTGAAGTGATTATACCATATTACTTTTATCATGGTGAAAATGTTACTAATCCTATACCAAAACCAGTCATTATTTCATTATTACTTTAGTGAGTTCTATTCACATCTATGTTATATTTGCCTACTGCTTTGTTAATTATAATTAGTGTAATTATATAATATAATTATATATATCTTTGTTATAATTATAGTACCAATTACTTGAATGCTTAAAATACTTTTAAAACCTGTTGGGTGACACAAAGCTTTACTCATACTGAATAATTGAGTCATTTGAGCAGGCTGTATTTTCCATACAAAGTCCAGTCCCAGTAGTGTCTTTGTATGCATAGGGAAAGTGATGGTTACCTTGAATCAAACTGACTATGTAAGGTATTCACAGAAGACAACTATTTCTTCCATTGAGATGAACCACACCACGTCACTTCTACATATTTGACTGAAGAAGGAGAAAATATTTAACTCAAGTAATATGGCCTAATATCGTAACTGTCTGAACTTAAAAGAATACAATTGAAGCAGTACTCTGCATATTGTTTTGCTTTATTTTGTGTTATGACAATTAGTTTCAACCCAATAGTAAGATATTTTTTGACAATTTTATTTAGTTTCACTTTTGCAATTAAAAGTACATTTTGGCACAATGGAAAAAAATACTACTGAAATTGCCTTGAAGCCAGGTCTGGGCACTATTTCTTTTTAACACTGCAAGATGGAAACGGCACCTTGGCAAAGTGTAGCTACATTGATTCATCTTTCTTTTCTGCACTTTAAAAGTGCAATGACTTTTGGTGAGGGGTGTCCGCTACCTATATCAGTTGAGATATAGGTAGCTTTGCCTGGATTTTTCCACAGTATGGTATTAAACTTATCATCATGGCATTTATTTAACTACACGTTTTATTTCTCAAAAATACCTTGAAAAATGTTTATCCAGGAATCTGACCAATAAATTGGTCCAGCAGCATCACCTGCTTGTCTCTATAGATATTCATATATTTAATGCCATGCTATGGAACATTCCAGGCAAAGCAATAACATCTCCTTTGAAACGGCAGGTGATAGAATCTGACTTAAGTTACTTGCACCTTTAATTATCAACATGACTATAGTTGAAACAAAAGAACTTTTTCATGTATTTTATCTAGTTGTTTATTCATTGTATTTATTTATTTTTTTCTATTTTTCAGGGCCAAATACGTGAGTACTGAGTTGGGCATCCGTGAGCCCCTATTTGTTGGGGTCCTCACATCCAAAAACACACTGAACACTTTGGGCGTGGCCGTCAACCGCACCATCAGCCATCACCTGGACCTAGTCATCTTCTTCACCGGGACACGGAACCGGAAAATACCCCACGGAATGTTTGTCGTATCACACGGAGACGAGCGGCAAATCTGGAACATGTATCAAACCGTAAAATACATCCTAGAACATTACATCACAGAATACGATTGGTTTTATTTGGTGCAAGATGACGCATACATCGAAGCGGACCGCATCAAAGAACTGGTTGACCATCTTAGCATTGATAGGCAACTGTACATGGGATGTCCAGCGGAGTTCATAGGTGGAGAGATGGAGGGGAAGTACTGCTATGGGGGCTATGGGTTCCTCCTGTCCCGAATGTTACTGCTAAAACTACAGTCATTTTTGGAGAATTGTAGAAATGACATTCTGAGCGCCAGACCCGATGAGTGGCTGGGGAGATGCATCATTGATTACACCAACACCAGTTGTGTCAGCCAACATGAGGTGAGATTACTTTTAGTTCTTGTATCTAGTCATAGATCTGTTCTGGTTTAGGTCTGGTTTGGAATTAATAATAATAATAATAATAATAATAATAATAATAATAATAATAATAATAATAATAATAATAATAATAATAATAATAATGCATTGGATTAATATATTGGACACTCAAAGACGCTTAACAGTGCAATATTCATTCACTCAGCACAAGACCATACCAGTTTACTTTTTTATCTCGTCTTATCAGTCCTGTTCTATTCAAGTGTAATGCACCTTAAGTCCTGGTCTAGTTTTAGTTCAGATCTATTGTGGACATGATGTGGACCTGATTACGTTCTGGTTGGATAGTTAGACCCCTACAATGGTTTAGTGCAGTGTTTCCTAACCAGGAGTTTGGGGACCCCTAGAAGGTCGAGAACACTCAGGGTTTAATAGTTTCAGTTTCATGAAAAAGGTTAAATTTTATAGTATTTGAATAAAATAAAATGTGTAGTAATTCTTACATCCTTAAGAATGTTTTGGAGGATTTTGGACATCTTAATAAAATAGTCTAGTAATACATTGTCAAATATTATTATTATTATTATCATTTCTTAAACAGTTTTGTTTGCCTAGTGCTTAGTGCCTAGTTAGGTGGTAATGTATGAGACAAAGCTTAGGGGGTACTTGAGACTATAAAGTTGGAAACCACTGGTTGTAACCCAGGACTTATTCCCAGTTTCATCTTGGTTTAAGCTTGACTAATGGCTGTTTTTAATGTAGTATCTTTTGTTTATACTTAATTGATAGCATTTGTTTTAGTTCACTGATAATAATGCCTTGTTGTTTCAAGACTTGCTAAATCTGCTCAGCGTCCATGAGCCAATCAGGGTTCAGCTCTGGGGGATCACTGTGCACAGTCAATCGTTATGAATCGGACAGCTGTGGAAAATATCAGCGTGGGAGTCCTATTTTCCCCCTAAAACAAACAGCTGACGTCTAACTGTGCCCTTGGGACCGGACTAAGCACAAAAATGACTTAATGAAGTAGTTTTCCTCAAATCATGTAGTAGTCGTAGGCTAGTTAGGTAATAGTACTATCATTATACCGTTGATTTCTTTAATATTTATGTCTATTGTCCAGTACAAACCATTAATAGGTGCAAGCTATTGACGTTGCAGTTGTAGCATTAGCAGTGATACTAGTAATACTAAGTGATACTAGTAATACTAGTAAAAGGATTTAAGGAAATACACTAAAATAAGGTTACAAAATTTTAAATATTTTCACTACTCCCTCTGAACTGCCAAAAATGGTAAAGCATGAATTGGTTTGTTAAATGTATTCAGTATGCACTTCTCTGGACACTCAAAGATGCTTTACAGTGCATTATTCATTCACTCCACACTTGGTGATAAGCTACTATTGTAGCCACAGCTGTCCTGGCGCAGACTGACCGAAGCAAGGCTGCCAATGTCCAGCATCGCTTAAGCACATACCACTGTCACACTAGGCAATATGAGTGAAGCCCCTTGCCTAAGAACACAACAGCAATTTTTGCCACTGGTGCCCCACTGTAGCAACTTATATTCCAAGCGGTTTCCCATCCAAGTACTAACTTGGCCCGGCCTTGCTTATCTTCTGAGATCTGACAAGATCAGATGTTTGACAAGCCGGTATGGCCACAGTTGCATTGTTCTTGTTATGAATGAATCAAAAGCAGTACACATCTGAACATTATTACCACTTAATTGGCAACAGTTTGCAATGTAATACAATTGTTATTTCAGCCACAACAGCTAACATCTTTTTCCCTTGGGATGCACAAAACCCCAAAATAATAAAATAGTTAACTACAACACTAGGACATGTATGGTATTTATATATAGCATAGTTTTCTAATACCCTGTGGCCCTTTTTTACTCAGCTAGCGAGTAGGTAAACAGGGCAGTGGAACACAGTTTAACCCAGGTTCAATGGTGTGAAAATCCCCTGTGGGTCAACATGCACTGGTCCTATAATGTCATTAGCACTAAGGGTTAAACATGTTCAGGCCTGATCGCTCCGTTACCCTGTCATGCAATGCCCCCCTTTGTGTGTTTGTAGTTTCCTGTTAGCATGCATCACGCTAAAGTTCAAGGCGTTTCAAGGAGTTTGAATGGGTGAAAGCTACATAAAATGTTCGCAAATACTTTTATGCATGCTTGTTTAGATTGTGGATAGGTGGTCTTGATTTAGTTCTAGTTTAGTCCTAACATAGAACTGGTTTTGTAGTCCCAGTAGTTTAGTCTTGGGTTCTGGATTCTGCCATCAGCCTTTTCTGAACCTGGTTTAGTCCAAGTATAGTAATAGTTCTGGTTCTGTCTTACTTAAGTCCTCCTGAGTTAGTCCTGGTTGTAGTTTTTACAACATAAAATACGTGTCTTAACAAACCATTATAGTGAGAAATCGCGTCATGATTTTACAGTTATTCACAGTTATTGACACATCGCCAAAAAGTAGTGAAATCCTATGCTTAATAGATCACAATCTCTCCCGTATGTGGCCAGCTTTATGAAATAGTCTAGTTCAGGTCAAGCTAAATGGAATATCTTGTCCTGATTTAGCCTCTCTGGGTTAGTGGTCTCTGTATAATAACTCTGGATACTGTAAACATTGTATGTTCCTTGTTAACTTTCCTTTGTTTCCTTTTGTCGTTTTGAATTTGAGAATAAATTTAAAGAGTATCAGGTTCAAAAGGGCAAATATTGACACAGTTCAAATAATTGAGTTAAGTTCATTATTCATATTAAATAAATAAAATGTTTGAATCAGTTTGACCTTGGAGTTTAGTTTTGGTCTAGTATTGGTTTAATGATTGCTTTAGACATGGTTTGACTTCATTCATTGCCTGGTTTATAGTTTGGTTTCAGATCTACTCTTATGTTGCTTTGTTCTTTATATATAGTCCTGAAATTGTCATGATTTATCTCTTTCTCACTTCTGTACATGCATTCAAAATTACATATGTTGAAGACGTCTTTTTGGCTCTCATTTTAGTCTGGACCCAAAAGCAAGACGAACCCTCTTGTTGTATGTGAGTGGGCGAGTTACATGGTTAAACTAATGTGCCCCCAAGAAGTTTGAAGAGCTCCAGCTGAGGATAGATAAGAGGGAGGAGGGGGAAGTTAACAAACCAGGACTTAAGAGCAAAACAAAACACAGGGCCTCACATCAATTTTCCCTTTAGAGACAACAGTGATGACAATGAGACACAAACAAAGCGTTGCTGAGTGTCCGACTCCATAAGCTGGAAGACACTGACCAACACTTGTCACAGAAAGGCCAGAGAAACAATGCTATTCTTTTAATAGCAGCATTAGACTAGATTAACGTTTATAAACACTCAATCTCCTTATACAGTACCAGGCTAGAGTCTTAAGCAGTTAACTTTAGAAAGGGTGACAAAGAGGTTTATCAGAACCAGTGTTGTCATGATAAGACTTTATACTGATTTTGATAACACAGTGATAATAAATAAGACAATAGAATGTTATTTTCAACACAAATTAACTAGAAAAAGACAACATAATTTTAAAGAAGCTACTATTGTTATAGTAAACCATTCTAAAATTTAGGAAAGGTCAAATTGTGTTGCATTTATGTGATCTTTTTATTCTGTACCTGTATTTATTTAAATGAGTATACGTTGCAATACTAGTTTCCCTATCAGTTGTTATCTTGGTGTCTTTTTTTAATTTTTATATCAAAGCCATGGTGTCCATGCAAACACTGTCTTCACAAGCTGTTCTGATTGTGAAGACAGAGTTTACATAGACACGATAATTTGATTATTATTATCTCTGGACCTTAAAGATTATTTAAATGCTGTGCATTTAAATGCTATGAGAAATCTGAGGGAACATGATCTGAAAGAAATCACATTACTCACATCAGATTTAGCTGTTTACTTGTCATTAGTCATATCAATAATCTAACCTAAAAAATCTGTTAGTAATCAGATTTTGAAAGGGCATGTAATTGCAGTCACTGATCCTGCTACCCCACAAATGCTATTTCTTTTATATACTGTAAAGAAACTCCTAACCTAATGCAATTAACTATAATATTGCACTGCTGTCTTATATGCAATTGAAAAAAACAATACAATTTGATTGAATGCACTATAATTTAATATCGTGACTCAAGTTAGTATATTGAAACTCAATATTACAACCCTTGTGTATTTAGCCCATTTAGTAATGGGCTTAATACACAAGGGTTGTAATATTAATTTTCAATATTACTTCTACCTACTAAAATAACTAAGGGAAATCTAAGAATATCGTGTAGCTTTCTTACTTTTCGCAACTCACCCAAATTTTGGCACTGCTTTGCTTTGTATACGGAAGCCCTGTATCAACTATCCCCTTAATCGGATTTGGTCTTATTTTGGTACTTGCTTTAAGAGTACCACAAAACATACAAACATTCCTAAAACAAGAAAACTCCAGGAAATATCCAAAACACTGACAATAAAACCCCATTGTCCTTCCAAAATACACCCATGTCTGCACTTTACTCTGCAATTATGGTCTAAACCTCCATGTTTGGAGTGGAAACGAGCCCAGAAGTGCTGCCTAGATAGCATGTAACTTTTGACTGTAAGAAAGTCACCATAACAAAGTTAGCTTGTAATAACATCAGGTATGTTTCTGTCATGCCCTAAGTGCCCAAGAATGAATGGACTTCTTTGTGTTTGTATTCCCAGGGACTTCACTACTACCATTTTGAGCTTAAGAAGAATTCGGACCCCAGCAAAGAGGCGAGTGAGGAGTTCAAGAGGGCACTGACGGTCCATCCAGTGCCTGACCCAGAGCAGATGTACCGGCTTCACCGCTTCTTCACCCAGCTGGAGCTACAGAGGACTTACGAGGAGATCGCTAAGCTGCAGGTAAGCTGATTTCAGTGTGTGCCTAGTCAAAGAGTTCACAACATCACACGCCATTCTTACTACAGTTTCAATGTTAAAGGGAATAGCAAAGGTTAGTGGAGTAGATTAAATAATTTTCTTAATTAATTAATTACTTAATTAAGTACCTGATGTTACCATCTTAAAAGTGAGAAAGACATAACTTTTAAACAGTTTGCAATGGTCCAAACTTTTTCCTCTGCAATGAGTTTTTAAACGAGATTTGTCATCATTGTAATCCTAATAACTTCTAGCCTGCTAACGGTACACCAGCCTTACTTCCTGGTTTGTTGCTGATTGAAGATCTACATGCTAGGCTAATGTTAATTAAGGTTAATGTTAATTAATGAGCATTGTCCCATATCAAACAAACTAGGGCCTTTCCTGTACAATCCATTCAAAAATTGCTTTAAAGAAATAAAAAGCATATCTCTGTATCATCTAAATTCTTTTTGATTTGTCTACAGGAGGAGATTAAGAACGTGAGCGTGGAGGCGTTCGAGGGGAACCGTAGCGCTCACTGGCCTATAGGGGTCACTGCGCCGTTCGAGCCCAAAACGCGTTTTGAGGTCTTGAACTGGGAGTACTTCACTGAAGAAGAGATCTACTCATGTGTGGATGGCTCTCCCAAATGTGAACTCAAAGGCATCGATCACGTGGATGTTTTGGATGTAATGGAAGTCGCATTGGCTGAACTCAATAAGAAATACATGCCTCTACTGCATATGAAAAAACAATCATTGATTAACGGGTACAGAAGATTTGATCCAATTCGTGGTATGGAGTATATATTAGACTTGCAGCTAGAAGTGGAAAGCCAAAAAGGTCATAGCCAGTCAATCACCAAACGGGTTCACCTAGTTCGACCATTGAGCAAAATTGAAATCATTCCTATGCCCTATGTTACTGAGGCGACGAGAGTGCATATCATTATACCGCTCACAACGCAACTCAAAAATTACGTAACACATTTTCTCGAAGTTTTTGCCACCAATGCCTTTGAAACGAGTGAGAATGCAGTGTTGACGTTCTTGTTTATTTACGATCCTGTGGAGGCACAACAGGTAACCCAAAATGACATCTTTGCAAGTGTCAAGAGTCAAATAGCATCGCTTGAACGGAAATATCCTACAATAAAAATCCCATGGATAAGTGTGAAAACGGAAACGCCATCACAAATCAAGTTTATGGACATTATTTCAAAAAAGCACCCAATTGATACTCTCTTCTTTTTAGCTAGCATCAGTTCAAATATCAATTCTGAATTTCTCAACCGATGCCGCATGAATTCAATAAACAATTGGCAAGTGTTTTTTCCGATACATTTCCAGGATTACAACCCAGAGGTGGCCTATCACAATCAGCCTTATCCCACCACTATCGATTTGGTCAAAGAAGCGGGACATTTTGACCGGATGTCTTTCGATGAATCTTGCTTTTACAACTCGGATTACATGTCAACGCGAACTCAAATGGTAGCCGACGTCCAAGAGAATGAGGAAATTTTGGAGACTCTAGATATTTATGAAATGTTTGTGAAGTACTCCAGTTTGCACGTTTTTAGGGCCACCGAACCAGCGCTACATCAGCAGTACCGCTACGAAAACTGCAACCCACGTCTCAGTGAGGAGATCTACCACAGATGTGTTCAAAGCAATTTGGAGGGTTTAGGTTCGCGCTCCCAGCTTGCTAGGGTGCTATTTGAACAAGAGCAAGGCAATAGCACATGAGGATGGCTTGTAAAAACTGCATCTCCTGGCTCTCTAAAATGGGTGCCATTGACTTTTATGGCCTCCTGTTGCAATTCAAGAACTTGATATGAGCATGTGAGACCACTGGGGGAAAAAAAAGCTTTGTTCCAGAATGAACCTTGAACTGGAAGTGGTTCACACACTTGCTATTCTAAATTACAGCAAAGACTAATGGGAGATTTTAAGAGATAGAACAAAATGCAGTATCTAGACTAATGAAATGTTTACAGTGTTTGATAATAACAGTTAGATCCCAAAAGATGTGTGAGCGATCCTGTGACCACTCCAGAGCCAAGCGGTATACGGTTCTATAGTTTATTCAGATTCTATGGAAACAACAGTGGGACGAAAGGACGCTTTCCAAAAGTCATTTTACAAGTTGGTTGCATACAACTCTTCACTGTAGCATTAGCATACAGATGGCTCATCAAGCTAGTCTGCTGTAAACCAAATGAACAAAACACTAAGGTTATTTTTAAGTGAAAGTTCCTACAATATGCTTTAATGCTGAACACTACATAAGCAAAGGAATTGATATGTCATGGTACATTGCACAAGTTTGCCTTCAGGGCATCTGGCTTGTTACAATCTTTTATGAGCTTAGCTATTTACAAGTGCCTTTATGCTGATGTTGAGATCAGTTTATCTTTGAAACAAGTCCAACTTTCTGGTGACATGCAGCTTTAGATTTATTTATTAGATCACAGCCAAGAACAATATAAAATAAAATAATGATGCTAATGCTTTGTGGTTTAGCACTGTTGCATGTAGTGGGAGAATAAAATAGGATGTGTGAAAACCTTACATATTTGTTAAGGTGAGTACATGTCCTTATTTTCAACATGCAATTTACTTAAGTGCCTTCATAGAGCACTGAGGCAATGCATGGGGCAGTATGGGGGGTCACACTCTCAGATGGGGGCCGGAGCCAGTATTCTTGTATGAATTATTTACTATTTAAATATTGAATGGGAAAGTCAAACCTGATCATTACATTAGTGACATGGTTCATTATCCTCTTTTATTTATAAAACAAACCCACAGCAGCAATAGTCACCTGGCTTGCCCGCATCTGAATGAAGCCCCACAGGCCTGTAGAATGTGGTGATGCTTGAGTAGTTCCTCTGTCTGAGGTGTATGAGGCCTCAGTCTTTACCTGCTCCAGGTGTGTCAAATATTCAGGAGTGAACTCATGAAGCAAAGATACTGTAAAAGAGTTACTTATGAAATCAGTTTGAATGTACAAACTGTTTTTCACATGAGCAGGTGTGGGTCTTTTGTACCTTTTTGTGTTCAGAGTTTTATTTCCAAAGTGTTGAGGATTGTATTGAAGACTTTTTAAGTCAATGGTGTTATTGTCCTGCGAGGGCCGCTTCAGAAGCCGCGGTGCTTTAGTTGCAGTGAAATTGGAGCCTTTTTACTGAGTGTCATTGAAGGCTTGTCAACCATAATGTGCAATATTACCACGACTGGACGTCCCGACCAGGACAGGACCCAAATCTTTGTGATGCTTGCTGCAATGAACAGTGCATGTATGAGACGCACTGTTCATATTAATTTAAGATTTCAGTTTGAGTGAATACACTGTAATGTTGTGGCGGGACCTATTTAATGTATTTTTCTGACACAAGACACTTTTCACCAATGTTATTTACTCTTTATTTAAGTTGAATTGGATCAAAGTGTATGTTGGAAATGTGACATTAACTGTGGTGGTCATGGCGTGGGCTGTACTTTGCTGTGCAGAGGTCAAAACATTGAGTGTCTGACTTTTTAAATAGAACTTTCTGGTAACACTTTATTTTGCAGTCTACAGATTAATGAGCTGTTATGCCTGTATTTTTTTTTTTAATTAAACATACAGTAAACCACCCATTCTCTGTAACCATAGTGTACCTTTTAATTTGCACTTTCCTCCACTAATCTATTTTCTATGCTGTACTTCCTGTTATATAGGCCCAAAAAAACATGTTTTTATTTAGTCTTAAAGTTTATTATGGGGTTGCATGGCAGAATTGAAGGACTTTCTCTCTCTGTCTCTTATCTATTAACTAAAGGTAAATTTCTAATTGGCTACTTGTTAGAATGTGGACTGTAAACCAAATTGTTACCAGGTTTTTTAACGCATCTCTCCTTGGAGATCAGCTGAGTGAGTGCTCTGTTTATCAATGTAGTATGAATGTTTGTTATGTATTTTACTTGTTACACAAATCTCCGAACCACTGTGAACAAGATGGTGGCAATTAAATGAAGTTATTTAGGTGATTTTCTTTGTTTAAAATTGCCTAATACTGTTACAACCGCCATCACTGATCCAATGTTACCAAACTTATCTGTCATTTCTTAATGAATTGTGCAGATCTGTCGCTCTGCACTAATCTTGTCTTTTATAGACATTTTAAATTTAGTTTTTGGAGTCGTTTGAAAAAATGTGTATTCTGTTATGTCTGTTTGTCCTTTTGACCTTGAAAATCTAAATGTATTTAATTTTCACATAATAGTAGTATTGTTGAGACACAGGTAAATTCATAGATCTACATGTATATTTGTACATGGGATGTTATTTTAATGTTATTCGGTTTACATTGTTGGATGGGTACTTGTATAACCAAAGCAATATTTGAAATTACTGTTTGTCACATTGAATACATGCTGTACTTTCCAATGAACTGTGAATTATAATTTTTTTAATAAATTGTTTTTATAAATATATTTTTCCCTGATGTTTGTGTTAAGCAGTGATTCTCAGCCTATTTAGGCCTAAACAAACTGAATTAAACCAGTGGAAGCTAAGCCAGGTCTTAAGCAGATCTGATCAATACTTAAACCAAGAGTGAACTAGGACTAAAAGGTTAAATGCACCACAATTTAACAACAACTATTTTACACCCTCAAAGCCAGGGTCTTTCTTATGTTCAAGTCCTGATTTGACCCATAGGTGTCAGTAAAAGCGCACGTTTCATCCTGTCCATTTCTGTTTAGGTGAGGTACACTATTGATGATTCAACTCCTGCCTGCACCTCTAAACCCGGAAAGATTTGACTTTTTCCACCTAAAACCCATTAAAAGTCCTTTGCACTTAGCATTCCTGTCCATGAGGTATTTATTTCTGTTGTCTGGGCTGGGTAAAAACAGAAAAAAGCGCTGCAAACCTAAATTACAGCTTTAGTTATTTCAGGGGTCCTTATGCAGCGGCCCCAGGCATGCTGTAAAACCACAAAGTACAGAGCAGCCGGGAGCTAATTGCAAGTCATCATTTTGTACTTGGTTTTTTACATAGATCCCAGAACTTTCTCCTCCCACACGGCTGCAAAGTTGTTTCAAGTCTGTGGATAACGACAGCTGCCAGTTTGGGTTCACCTGATAGGTTATATAGTTTTTGGCCTAAACATCCTCGGGAAACACCGCTCACATGTTGAGGAGAGAGTGCGTCACTTTGGAGCCATGCTGGATACTCTCGTTTTATTGTAGCTATGTCTGCTATAGGCCTATGCTGTTTATAGATTATGGATCTCTTGGCATGCTCTAAATGAGGTGATGAGGTATTTAGATGCTAAAATAGGACTACAGGAAAAAGGTGTTTTGGTAATGATTCTGGTCTAGAGACTTTAATAGGACATATCATATAAAATTGACTTTTATTAGCTTTTGACCATGTGTTACCAGTCCATTACTCAAAATTGTGTTTCAGATGATTCATGCATGTTTTAGTAATCCTGTATTATCCTGCATTCAAGGCTTGAGTTTTCACCTATCCCCCATCTTTGCCCACATCCCTGTACTTACTTGCAATTTTTATTTATTAAAAATTAAACTGAAGATCATACATGTGGGGTTCAATGTCATGTAGCCATTTTTCAACAATAAAAGTGTAAAAATATCACCCTGCTGCTTGTTGTGGTATAATGCAAGTATAAAGAGGCGAGGCATCTCAGTTCTGCAGTTTTGCACAGAAAGTCAAGAACTCAGAAAGGGCCAAACAGGACAAATGTGTAACCCTGCCTAAGAAACCCCACATTACTAGTAAGAAAGTTCTGAATAAGAAAGACTTGTTTTTATCAATCTAAACTTTAATAGTCATTGTATTTTTTCATATTTCACATTTAGAAAATCTATTGTAACTGAAGAAATAATCACAATTTCAAATTTCTGTACAAAACGTCAATGCAATCTGCAACACTGCAGCCGCCGTCCATTTGATTCCACACTTCCTCATGGATAGTCATTTGCATCACCCTGCATCTTTCCCTTGTTGGTCGAAAGCATGGTAACAGGAAGAGAAAATAAATAAATTATATATATATATATATATATATATATATATATATATATATATATATATATATATATATATATATATATATATATATATATATTTATTTATTTATTTTTCTTTCTTTCTGGTCAAACCCGCTGCCCTCACTTCAACTGTTGTGAATTCATATAAATACAGAGCTGTACTTTGGGATGGGATGGCATTCATGTAATTGGTACATGATGGTGTTTGGTGGAGGTTGGTGGTTCAATCCTCTCTTACTGATATATGTTGTCCTTGGGCAAGATACTTCACTCACACATTCATGCTTTACTTCACAGGGCACTAAACCAATCCAGAAACTCCCTTAGTAAAGTACACATTGTTAAAAGAACATATGCATTCACAATTGTGCACAGACCACATCAATATTGAGAGTTAACACATTTTGACTAGAGAGGAATAAACCAGGAACAGAACCAAACCATTACTGAGAGTATAATGTAAATTGTACTGCAAGAAAATAAAAAGCCCAACAAAAGTGATTGCATTGATTGCAGGTACTGCCAAATAGAGCTATACAAGGTATACCTGCAGTGCAGAGAGCGGCTTAGATCAGAAAAAAACAGAGGAATCCTGGGAATGTCAGCTACATGTTGTCACGCTGGGACATCCCATCAGCGCAGGATGGAGAGTAGAATGCAGGACCAGTTAACATGCAAGGAACATATTTTTCTTGCAGATTTAACATCATAAAGATGTAATCTGTTTGTATTACTTTTGATCATAACTATTGTGCAATTTAGACAAGTTATTGCCCTTGTTAACAGTTAATGGAGTTACCTCTACGTATTGTATGGCATGTGTGCTGCCCATGTCCTACCATATAAAATTAAATAAAAAATAGGTTACTTTTTTTTTTTTTTTTTTTTTTAGATATAACTATGTTAAATATACTTTATAATGAGTAGACTGAGCTGTTATATGCACTTAAACTTTAACAATGCTCACAAGATGGTTGTTTTTTCTGAATTATTTTCTACCAAAGCCTTTACAAGACTTTGAATGCAGGTCTTATTATACAACACAACAGCTTGTTTAAAGACTTTAAAGTGGCTAAGTGAACCAAAACATGGGCAGTGTCTCAACAAAATAAAATGAAAATATCCTTTGCATACCACACATTTGAACTTACATGAAAGAGAGTTTAATTTCCACATAGTTAAGCGTGTGCGTAGCAATGTTCTTGTCTGCTGTTCATGTCAGGAATATCTGGATATTTTAAGGAATACAGTAAATTTTAAGGAATTATACTGTGTATGTTAGTGGGAAGTTGTTATGGATTTGTTACAATCCATAGGTCATTGGTATTGGTAAAAAAAGAACTGTGAGAGAGTGCTTCAAATTACTGTGATATGATGTTAGAAAATGGGCATACTTAAAAAAAGTACAACTTAAACACAATAAAAACATATATTAGATAATCCCTTAAAAGTTTACAATGCAACTTTTGTGGTGGAGGATATCTGTTCTGTCATGGAGATGTTATTACTTTCCCTGGAATGTTCCATAGTATGGTATCAAACTTATAGCTCAAACATACCTTGAAAAACATGACTGTTAGCTAGTTTGCCTCTCCACATATCTGACTTGTTTCCATAAGTTTAATGTCATACTACTGCACACCTACAAAACTACGTAAATCGTAGTCAAAGAAGCAACCTGTCCCATGACTTTGAGGTTAGCAGCAGCAGCTCTTTTGACCTTCCGTCTACAGCAAATCCTCTCAAAATAGCTAGAGCAAATAGCTTGTTTGCAAATTATTGGGCAAAGGTTGGCCCTTACTACACAACGGCTTACCAAGAGGTGTGGGTCAGTCTGGGGCATCATGGGATACTTGTACTACAAATTATCCTAGGGAGGAAAAAAGCTGTGAAGGGCAGTAAGCCTGCCCATTGAGCTGCCCGCTATGTGGACCTTCCCTTCACCTTCCTATCATAATGCCCTATCATAAACCAGAGACCGGCTTTGTGTTAATTTTGTTAATATGGAACCAATAAAGTTGATATTTAAAATATGACCATATAAGGAAAAGCGATAACATCTCTACCAAAAAGGTCACAGATCAGTGCACATTTTGACACATTCAAACCTTACATGTCCAAATAGAATGACAATATGATGTGTCATTGGTTTCAGTCATTTACAAATGAATGCAAATAAACAGGGCACCCTTATTAGCAGAAAATATGTGCCTGGTAAATCTGGACTGAAATGTAGACAGTCTGGTCACCACTCCCTCAGGACAAACTCAGCAAGAGCCATGCAGTCAAGTTTGTAATATCACTGACACATGACACATGAAACAAATGAGCTCATTTGTGGTCACTGGTCAACAAACAAAATCGAACCTCTATAAAATCATATACTATTTAGTGCTTCGCTCATAATTATGCAATGTTTTTTTGGGTCTCTGAGTTATATTTTTCCTTTCTTTTTTTACACGTATACCTTGCATTTCTCTGATTGTTCCAGTTGAACTTATGGAGACATAACCAGAGCTCAGGCTACACTTGCACTTGCATTTGAACAAAGAGTGTAGTTAGCCAGGTACGGACATTTTGGGGAAGTATTGGAAATACATCCCACATAATAGTATAGCCCATCCCTTTGACATGACATCATATAGGTCTAAAGTGCTTCACCAAGACCTTCGGTGTGTCTCAGGACGGAGCAATTCCGAATGGCACAGAGAAGATTGATATGCACGACCAGTACAGGACGCCATCAGAGCTTGTGATTGGGAACCTTTGGAAAATGTCAAAGTGACACATGATTACGAATATTAAACAGCCATGTAAAGCCCATGATTACTGGATAAAAAGAGCAGAGATGACACGCGGGAGCCATCATGAGAATATCCTTGTGAAGATAGAATATGAATACAAGTCTATTTGGGCAAATTAACACAGCAATTATGGTGGCATTTAAACATAGTATAAGCTTGATGAGTTATAGACAGTTATATGTGAACTGTATGACAAATAAAATTTAATGATAAAGCGCAAAATATCAGAGATATAAAGAAATAAAAATGTAATTACACAGAAAGGTAAAACAATTTAAAGCAAAAGAAAACATTTAATCTGTCAACTGGACAAATAGTTGTAGGAGTGAAGATATTTTACTGCTCATCCAAGCCACTTCTTCATGTTCTGGTCAGATTACTGGTGGAGACTGTTTTATATCTGTCTAAAGGGAGAAGCTAACTACACTGAAACGAACACACCTATTGTTCACAGTTTCTGTTTGTTAGCCAGTAATCTGACCAGAACTGAAGAATGCAACTTTTTATCCATTCGACAGATTTTATTTTTTTTCTTTCACTAAGGATCATACCTGAACGACTGAAGGATTACACAGAAAACTATTCAAAGCAACACTGTAACTTTCTGGAGGTTTCATGTCACCTGTATGATGCCATGGAAACAGAAAGTTAAAACTATACTTCAAATAACAATAGGTTACAAAAAAGTTTTTTTTTTTGTGTCTATGTTTTCTCAGCTGAATTAAGACCATTTTGCACTTCAAATCAAAATCAAAAAATGATATCCATTTTTCTCAGTCAGGTCAGGTTTTTATGCTAATTTGATTTTGAAAAATCTGATCTTCTGACTAAATTGATTACATTTTTGTGACATTATCAGTTGATTTTCATTAACATTTCTCATCCAAAAAAGGTTTTAGGAGAAAAAAAAAGTTTTCTCACAGAATGTATTAATTAAATTTCCAAGCTTCAATTTCTGTAAATTGAATAATAGACATTGACAAAGGTAAGTACATGTAAATTGAACATTATGTTGTCATTGTGCAAAATTCAGGGCACGAACTTCCATTTCTTCAAACCCCTCAAATGCTCAGCAGCAGGGATGTCTCTTCAGAGTCCAACAGTAATCAGCCATCATGACTGCTTCCCAGCGTCCCTGATACCTGGTCTCCATCTCTTTTATGTCCTGATGGAGTCTGTTCCGCTGCTCATCCCTCATTGATCGCAGATTCTCAGGAAACTGATCCATATGTAAGAATAAGTAATGCATTTTGATTCTCATATTACATCCAAGGTTTCTGAAAGCAGTCAGCATATTGGTGACAAGTTCTGCGTAGTTCCTGGCCTTGTTGTTGCCAAGAAAGTTCTTCACAACCAGAACAAAAATCTTCCATGCTTCCAGTTCCACTTCGTTCATTGAGCTTTCAAACTCAGAATCTCTGATGAGCTGACAGATTTGAGGACCATCAAAGATGCCAGCTTTCAACTTCTCTATGGTTAATCCTGGAAAAGCATGGCACAAGTAAGGGAAGCAGCCACCATCCTTGTCTAGAGCTTTGGTGAACTGTTTGATCAAGCCGAGCTTGATGTGCCAGCGGTGGGAAGAGTATCTTGTTTCTGTCTACCAGAGGACTGTTGATGACCTTCCTTGCTCAAGGCACCAGTTCAGTCCTTCTTTGGGTAATGGTGAGCAGTGTCCCTACTATCCCACATGCACAGAAAGCATGGGTACTTGGTGTAGCCGGACTGTTGTCCCAACAAAAAATTTACCATCTTCAGGTCAACACAAATAAGCCACTCATGCTGATCATAACGCATTTTCTCCAGCACAGACGTCATCACTTCATACTTCTCCTTCAGTGTAAGTCCAGTGAGCAAGGGCTACAGAGGCAAACTGGTTGCCGTTGTGAAGCAGAACACATTTCAGGGATCGCTTGCTGCTGTCAATGAACTGTCTCCAATCTTTGGGTTCATACTGTGGCACTTCAAGTTTGTGCAGAAGGTGAGCAATATCTGTACAGTACACCAAGTCCTTCTCTTTAAAGAAAGAACAGAGGAACTCTTAATGTCTGGATGCCAATAGCTCGACAGAGGACTGACAAGCTGAGATCGGGAACTAGATCATGTAGGTCCTTTTGGGAAAAAGGATGTGGAGCATCATCATTAAGAACCACCTTCTTCTTCATCTTCTGGAACACTGGAGGAATCTTCGTCAGTGATGTCAGGAAGTTCTCTAAAGACAGGTAATGGAATTTCATCACAGTGAGCTACAGGACAACATGCTGATTCAAGATCAGGATACTTAAGACTGCTTCAGTTCTTTCTGTTGATCCCAGTCACATCAATAGTGCAGAAGTAGCAGTCAATGACATGGTTTGTCAGTTCCCTCCAAACCATGGGAATTCCAAACTTCAGACAACTCTTCTTGCCTTTGGTCCACTGATGCAGAGACTTGGTGCATGACTTGCATACCATGTGCGGTGCCTAAGTTTTATCCTGGTCACCAAGTTTAATACCAAAATAAGCATGGTAAGCACGCTTTATGAAACTTTTAACTAGATTCCTGTTAGGAACAATGGTGTTTTTACTGCAGGTGTAGCAGAATACGTCAGGCTTATTTTTGCAAGACCTTCTAATCGAAACAATTTCATTCACTTGTAATATAAAATATAACAAGTAGTCATAAGTTGGCATATGCAAAATCTTCAAAATTTGTTTATGGTGAGAAATATAAAAGAATTTTGCATCATATGATGTGAAAATACCTGTACATGTAAACAAAAACGTCAAAAAAAAACAAATATGTAGCTTAGTTCAGAAGGTTGACCTGATTGAGCAAAACCAGTGTAATTTTTGGATTCAGCACCTCAAAATTGTCATACATCAGCAAAAAAAAAAAAAACTTCAGCTAAAAGCTAAAAAAGTCTTCCATGGAAAATTATAATTTTAGTCTTTATGACATACTGTGGAAGACAATATTACAACATTTCCACAGAAACAAGTAGAAAGAGGCACTCTTACAAACCAAATAAGCCTGCACAAACAAAATTTTTGGCTAAGAAGTTGCATGGTGGGGCTTTAATTTACTGAATAGGCTGTTTGACCATTGTGGACATACATTGCACACACCTCCAGCAGAGAAAGTAAACTTGAATCCAGAGACAAAGACAGTCAGGCATCATTGAGTTTAAAATGTTGTTTGCAGAACTTGTTACTACAGGAAGTAAAGGTAATATACAGTATGTTTAGGTAAAGAGCAGGACCACTCAGAACTATTTCCTTAGTGATGAGGGTGAGGAAATTCCAACATATAGGCTATTTGTGTTAACCTATTAAAGATCTTATTCATATTCTATCTATAGGGTCAGCATTACTTTTTTGAGTGTAGTATAGGCCATATGTTTATAGTATTGTTTTTAAACCAAATATAAATTTTACATTGCACAAACCCAAAAGGTAATATTCAAATACAACGCATTTTGAGTAACTAGCACATACAAAAACACATTTCTATACAGAGGCAAAGTTCAAATGTGGTCAATGCAGAAAAGTAAACAAGACGGTAGAAATAGTTGTTGTTGTGTCAGTACCAGGAACATGTTCAAATCCAGCAGAAATCACGTCTGTCTCGAACCCTACACTGCCCAAAATAAAACCTGTAGGTGTAGTTATAATAAGATGTGCATTTGTTTGGTCCAGCTGTCGCCTCTGTGCCGCCAAAGTCCGGTTTATAGTAAAAGGAGGAATTCACAGGAGCTTTTAAACATGTGGGCGGAGGGTCAGGACTTGTAAAGAGACTTATGGCTGTACTACACACTCATATGACCTCTGCCGCTAATATGAGACAGATGATAGTGATTTCATTATCGGACGGGGCATTTTGAACTGTCATTTCCGCTCGCTCTTAAAACTCTGGTCTATCGTGCCCTCACTTTGAGGTTTATGCAAAGCAGTAACAGCATTATGACCTCCGGAGCAATGTTCAAAAGAGATTCTGTATTTGTGAATGACATTTACAATTTGTACAATTTTTTCATTAAAGGTCAAATGGTCACATTGTGGTTACCTAATATCAAAATAATAAATAATTTATTGTAATACATTTTTAAATAATTTGAATTTGACTGCTAGAATTTTAATGAACGGTGATTACTATTTTATTATTGCTCTATAACAATATAACAATTAACCATTCACATTTTTAGATTAGCTTGTCAGGTAGAAGAATATTATTAGTCATCATTATTAGTTAATAGTCATCAGATCCACTGATGGATTGGAATCTCTGAAAAACAGGTTTCAGGTGTTTTACCAACCTCATAGGGCACAACCACTGAGTGACCTTTCTGGTGTAGGGTACGCCACCAGCTCATCTCCATGGAGATGTTATTACTTTGCAAGCTTTGTTCCAAGTATGGCAATAAATATATCTATTTCTATTGATGAATGATACTGTAAGTAAATGTAGCTCTTTATCCAGCCCCTGCCTAAATATGTGACAGAACCATGCTCTGATTAAATATGCAATCACTGCAGACAGAACTACTATGGCACATGTTTTATAAATGTCATGTTCAACATATAAATGAAAATGAACATTCAAATGTATTACAAGTATTTCCATGTTATATCTAAGAGACAAATTTAATCTTGTAGAGTTCTGAGCATGAGCAGCTCCCCTCTTGACTTCTAGATTTGTTTACATTACCTCTTGGGGACTGCTGCAATCCGTCCACAGAAGAAACTCAAAATAGGATGTGTGTACGAAACTCCACTGCTGGCTCTAAGCTGGAGAGATGAGTTAGCAAAATATAAATCAAAGTTTGTTATTGCTTATGTCAGCATTAAGTATGACCCAACAGCATTTTAAATAACTAGAAAATACGGAGCTCCACTGATGTACCATTGCTTAAATAAACATGGAAATTGTATGTTAAATGAATTACATAGAAAACATAGCACATACATGTCCATTATTGTCAGTGGTGCAGATATTAGGTTGATGATTGGCAGTCTGTGTGTAAATAGGAATTGCTACAATCGTGATTGCTATTGTCATATAAAAATCCTCTTCTAAAATTTATTAAAAGTAATATTACATAAGTTAGGCATTATTATACGAACAGAATATAAACAACAAACATTTTAACAGAGGTTTTTAGACTTTATGTACAAGTACTATGCTACTCTCTAACACCTGAATCACGGACCAGACATAGTGTAATAGATGAGGCCAGATCTGCAACTATAGTTAATAAAACAGTGCTTCTCAAACTGGTCTGATTATGATGGAGCTCAATTTCATTTATTTGAATTGTACTCTGTCCAGAACGTACTTTTTTGGGGTTGTATTATTGTGTTATTATTCTGTTTGTCTGTTGGAAAGATAAGTAATGTAATGTGCCATATATATTGCATTATGGCCAAGGGTTAAGTCAGGCTTTGCTGGCCAGTTTCCTGAACCATGTCGTCCACTCACCAGACATTTTCACCATTTTGTATCATACTGTTTAGTAAAACCAGTTTCCACAAAATAAAAGGAATACCTAAAGAAGCACAAATTGATGTGTCGTGAAAGATACAAAACACAGTGTACAATGTAAATGCGTATTGGATTACAGTGCTTGATTCTGTACCATTGCACGATAGAGCCAAACATAGGTCAAAATGGTAGAGCTTCAGATGTACCGGTAGTTATCTAGACAATGTTTTGGAACTCAAGATGTTTTGGCCTGCTGTCTGGAAGCCATTTTCTATTTGAAGGTACTAGTCTGAGAAGCTCAAATTTATGGACCAGAGTATGACTAATTCCTGCACTGTTAATCATTGCAAACTAGGACAACTCCTTGACAAAGATTTCTATTTTCCTTCTAGATTTCCTATGTATATATTGTTAACTCTAATGCAACTTTTATGGCACATGAATTCAAAAATGTATTTTTATTTTTGATGTCCACTATTGAGCCCCAACCCACCAGTTGAGAATCACTTTTGCTTGAAATACCCCTTCTCTGGATGAATGCAACACGAGCTGTATTTGTAGCTAGTTTACAATAGAAAGTGATAATATTATATCATTAAATAATTACATAATTTCCAACGTGTTATGGCTGGGTATGGTACAGTGTATTGAAGAAGGAGGTAAGTCAGATAGAGACAAAAATATATTGTCACTGTTGAAATTCTGAATAAATAAACCACACTTTTCCTTGTCTGGAGCAAGGTGACACACAGTGCTCCTTTTGTCCCTGTATCGTGATCATGTACCAAAACAAAATTGGCCCAAAAATCACAAAAATCGCCTCACTTGTTTGAGTTCCCATCCAGATTGGAGAGAGTTGTGCCTACATTTATTTCATAAGTGATTTGTTAGCAGCACAAGTTTGGTGTTTGACTTTGGCTGTAGCTTTACACTGGAAACAGCAAAAGATAATTAGAAAAGTTCTTTTTGGGGTATCTTTTGGTGTCCCCAGGTCCAGGATGGTCTATCGTGGTTCTAGCAGGCAAAGTCCTCGAACACTCCATGTCGCCCTGTAGAGTGATGGCCGTGTGGGATGGGGTGAGGCTGTTGGTGGGGCAAAGGTTGTGGGTGGGGTACAACTTGTGAATGGGACATAGGTGTTGGATGGGACATTACTTGTGGAAGGGCTACTGCCTTTTGGTGCGGCACCACTGGTGGGAGTGACACTGCCTTTGGGTGGGGCAGTTGTTGGGGGTGGGGTAGTTGCTGGGCGTGCGGGTGGGGCATAGGGTGGTGGTTCAAAGGCAGAATTTGGTTGGCATATGCTCCTTCGGGATGGCTCCGCGTGTCATTGGGTTCCTGTTGAGAGATAAGTGAGAGGTTAAGGCATAATGATTCGGTACAGCAGAAGACAGTTGTTTAGTCTTTCCAATGAGGGTGTGGTAATCTTCTTACATAAAACAAGGGAACTTCCCACATTTTTAACTTTCATTTTGACTACTTTACAGGGCGGCACTCAGAAATTTGAAGTAGGACATGCAAACAACTTCAAAAGACAGATTGAACCATGTTATCTTTTAGATTTTTTTGTGACGTACGGGTAGAGCTAACATATAGAACTGAACCCAAAAATGTAAACATAAAAGCCATTAATTGATGTGTTGCCATAATATTGTATTGGGGCTGTGAATGGTACATTTGTTTGAAAGTATATTACACTGTCACACTCAAGAACAGAAAGAATACAAAAGCATTCACATTATTATTAAGAAATTATTAATTAATCTATCTGTTATTTTGCAGTCTCATAGTTCAGTGTAATTTTACATTGCATTACTTTGACTAATGTCATAATTCCATGTATGTTGTCTCTCTCTGTGTCTCTGTGTTGTCTCTGAGTTTCTCATGCAACAAGTCATGGATATTGTTAGGGTTATGGAACAATTTACTGTGATGATACTAGAAGAACAAAAAAGCTCAAAGAAATGTACCATTAGTTTGGAGTCAAATGCATTCAGTCATTATTCATGCAGGAAAGGTGAAACTATACTATCCCTACATAGTATTATGCATCTAATTATGAAAGATACATTGTGTTGCATTAACGTCACAGTCAATTGTGACCAATAGCATAGCATAGACAGTCTGACCCTATTCACTTCATTTTTCAAAGCACGGTGTCTGAAAAGTAGTTCTGCCATTTAGTGCATTAGCAGTGACCCAATGTGAAAGTAGCAGTACATTTTATGCTGCTAAGCTAATGCTTATCACATAATAGCATGAACTGTGGCTAACTCCCTGTCTCTGCTTTCAGAGCCACATGTACCACACATAGAAATAACTGTAACAGGCGTGCCTGGAAACATATACACATATAAATATTTATTTTCTAATGACATCATTTTCACATCTGTGGTTTTGATTAGGGCTATTGATGTTGGCACTTGGTTTTCCAATTGTTAAATGTACTCATTATAAATGTACTGTTGTGTTTTGAGCAAAGCATGTCATCATTTGATTTATGGTATCATTCATCATTTATGTAATTTCTTCTGAAACTTGATCAAAGATTGATGTTGACCCAAGTAGGCCTAAATATTGGTTTTCCAATGACTAAATGGCGTGTTGTGCAGCAATGTAAACAGATACATTCAGCATGTTGAGTTGCATGTGACTACAAAGCTTTCTGTTCTATAGGCACTTTTAAAATGAACCAGATAATGTTCCAATGTGATTTACAGAGGGAGAAATAATGTTTAGACAAGTGTGTAATTACATACAAATGTTCAATACCAAACCACTTTGCCAAGTCTTTTCTGTGGTCAAAACTAATAAAGAACATTAAACTGTTTCATTTTTGTGGTCAAATCCTGCAGAATCTATGCACTGTGAGATTGCAACACTCTTGCATTAATGATGTCATTCACATGATACCAACCCACGTCTTTCCCATTCCCATTCCAAATAAACATGTTGCCACATGTGCCTTTATCTGAGTTTAACCTGGAAATTATCACGTACTAATATGTTGGTTTAGATAATAGAACAGTATGAGCCTTGTGTATGTGTCAATAAACCTCAGGTATTCAGACGTTATTAGCTTTTTCATTCTCAAAGGGACACACAGTTAAAGCCAAATGTTATTGCAGTATTTTTGCAGATCACCAGGGGGCCCCAGACCACACTTTGGGAATCACGTACAACTAGTGTGTCGACAGTACTTCATGTAGTTTGAATGTATTCTTGTGTGAAAAAGCATCATAATAGTTTACTTTAAAGTACTAAATTATGTCAGTACTTTAACTCAATATTCCACTCAATAAACAAGCATTATCTATGAAAATGATGACTGAAACAATATGTATCTCTACGTCTGGACCAGGTGTGATTTGCATGGGTGTATTTTGTACCTTTGTTTTCATTTCCTCTAGCTTCACCGTGGC
The DNA here is from genome assembly GCF_009829125.3 of Periophthalmus magnuspinnatus. Lineage (NCBI taxonomy): Eukaryota > Metazoa > Chordata > Actinopteri > Gobiiformes > Gobiidae > Periophthalmus > Periophthalmus magnuspinnatus. Next base: position 24,444,215 of record NC_047146.1, read on the forward strand.
GACTGTGGCTCTCTGCGGACTCTTCTTCTCTTCCTTCTGTGGTCGGAGCAGCCTCTGTATCCTCTGCTTGATCACCTGGATTCACCCGCGCAGACGACAGATCCCAAACAAGACAAAACACAAGGGAGAGGGATAAGACGGGGCTTTGCATTCACTGATAATGTTTAATACATGTTTGTCTGTTAAAGTTGGACTCAGAGTTAAAAAGAGATGACACAGAGGTGTAGATATTTTAGCAATGTTTGTATGTCCACGGCATAGTCCGAAGCGGATATTAGTTTCTCCAGCGGGAAATCAAATAAATCTGTTCACATGAATAATAAGTGATAACAGCTGCACAGCGGCTCAGGCAGAGGAGCTGTGAGAATGCTTGTTAATATTACTGAACAGAATACAATATATTAATTGTAGAAATATGCACTATTTAAAAGCGTACTGTGTAACTTTTCCGGTAGAGGGTCAGTCACTGGTTGTCTTCATGGAAATGTTACTGCTTGGCCTACAATGTTCCATAGGATGACATTACTTACATCCATGGAGATACGCAGGTGACACCTGGCCAAGTGACAGATCAGTTCTGTGAAGAAGTAAGCCCAGTCACAGCAAGTATAGTTGTTTTTCCAAGTATTTCTGACCAATTCAAACACCTGTAATCGACTAATTGTAAGATGTTTAATGCCATGGTAGTATACTGTGGAACATTTGAGACAAAGCAATAATATCTCCATGGAGATGAGCAGATGACAGGCCTCCCACCATAAAAGTTACACAGTGCACCTTTAATGTTTAAGTATAATTTGTGTTCAATGTGAATACAGTTATTACAGCAGTTTACTTGTAAATATGAGATGCAATGAGTTATTTTTCAAATGTTGGAGAAGAGTCTTGGTGGACATCTATCTGAACATTGATTTCATTGGACCTGCATATCAGTTATTTTTACTAGATGATATGTTGTACATGGCAATACAAGTAGCTGCAAGCACAAGAACATTTACTCTCACTAAATCATCCAGCAAATTTAAAATATTCATACCAATATTAGACAGCATAATATTTCTAGTATGATTATATAGTCAGGAGTGTTTTATTTTCAAAAGCAATACAAGTTAGATTAGTGGTTGCTAACATATCTGTATCAAGCCTTTCTTAGTAGTAGTTCTTCAGTAGTAGTAGTAGTAGTAGTAGTAGTAGTAGTAGTAGTAGTAGTAGTAGTAGTAGTAGTAGTAGTAGTAGTAGCTCTTATTCAATGATTAGATGTTGTCCTTATAAATTAATTTTGTGATAACTGGTTCAAAATAAATGCTCCAAGAACATTCATATACAGACCAAACTCATGTAATCTCACTTCAGTGAAAACATGACAACTATTTATTGACTGCACATTGGTGAATCCTATCTGATCTGATGTTCATTGCGATGGCTTATGCGGCGGCTGACACAGTACCTCATAGATATAATCCAGTATTTCTAACACTGTCAAGATGCTGGCTCCAATGAATAGGCCCATCTGTCCACCAATGTCGCCTGAAAGAGAGGAGAACACAAAAAAGATGGTAAAACATATTGAATCTATATTGCCCAGCATGCACAGATAAGCCATAGCATTATAGAAAACATAGATTTACTTTTCATGTGTTGAAATTGTTTTATTGGGCACCATGTAAACAGATGTTAAAGCTGGGTTACCTGATTTTCAAACAGTGAGTGGGGGATCATATCATTGATTTTGACACTGATCACTGGGTCCTATATTTTCAAAACTGCAGCTTGTGTTCTTGGTTCACTGTCAGGGAGTGAGCAGTAACTCAAAACAGTTAAACCCAAATGCTGGTAGGCTAGTAACACTTTTTACTTTGGGAGGCTTTAAACCCATAGCCCCCCAGAGATTTATTTAATATTATTTATTTTTTCTAGGATATGTTTTATATGATTTAATTCCTGGACCAGATACTCCCATAACCAAAGAATATGCAGGTCTATTCCCTGGGGAGGTGTTTCGGGCATGTCCCACTAGGAGGAGGCCCCAGGGAAGACCGAGGACACACTGGAGGGACTGTGTCTCTCGGCTGGCCTGGAAGAAGTGTCTGGGGTGAGGGAGGTCTGCCCCCACAACCCAGCCCCAGACAAGTGGAAGAGAATGGATGGATTTTTTTCTAAAATGCTCTTTTAACTGTTTTTACTTGAACCCCTTAGAGCCCCCATAAGAATTCCAATGCATATGGACTGTATTTTGAGTAAGTATTAAGTAAAGCATTTAGGCCACCAATGCAGAACAATGCAGGATTACTCAAATATGAATGAATAAATCAAAATCCAACTTTGAGTAAGCCAATGATAAAGAAGAACCATTATAACATGTTTAAAGTCAGTTTTACATGTGTTCCAACATACAGTAAAGTCTTACCTAATAATCCTGCAACATCGTATGCCTTCTTTTGTTCAATGGTCTCATAGTTCAATGCTTCAAAAAAGATATCCAGGACCAGAAAGTTATCTCTGTAAACAGAAGGTCATAAAAAACTGATTTACAACTTGATTATTACACTAATTATAATTGTTACTATATTTGAGGAGTATAAAAATCAGGTGTGCTATGCAGGCTGTAAATTGTTATGATAGGGTAGACATGCCTACAGTGAGTGAATGGGATCATACTACAGACATGAGATAAAGAGCTCGACCAAGGTTTAAAAATGAGCATCCTCAGTTACTGCGTGTTTTGATCTGGTCACATAGACAAGGTAACATGTACCAAAGTTCAGTGAGGTCAAAACACCTTCTATAACACTGAAAAGCATGGGGATCAGCTGATCAGAAATATGGCAAACAGAAGGTAACCTCATTAGTACCTTCATAGGGAAATGAGAAATAGTGCTTAAGGGTAGTTCAAGAGAATAGTTGCTGTGATAACTGGGCAGAAACAACACAAGAACAAAGTCATTTTAGCCATTATCAATCTATATGTAAGGTCAATGAGAATATTTATCTTTTTCATCACTGACTCATTAAGATTTTGTCCAGGAGCCAGACCCCTCCATTGCGATTATTTTGCTACCTCTTTCTTACTATTTTATTTTATTTTTTTTAGTGTACACCTCTGGCCACTGCGAGTTTGGAGGCTTTTGTGCCAACAAGTACAGTATAGTACAGTACAGTACAGAGGGTAATGTTGTGTACAACTCTTTCTGTCATATACACGGGTAGTGAAAAATAAAACCCTTAAAAGGGACAGAATGCTAGCATCCTTCTTTTTATGTGCAAATACACTGAACATGTCTGAGGTGGATAGCTGTAGACTTGGTCAATTATGTTTTTATTGACAAAAAACAGAAGGGCCATTTAAACTAATATTTTAGGAGAGCTGCTGGGCGGGTGTAATTAGGGCTCTGCAATTGATCACATTTTAATCAAGATTGAGATTCAGTAATTTGTCTTTGCCAAATATGCTTTAGTCCTTTTTAATCAAGAGGTCCGCAGCCCATCCTTTTTATGTAAAAGTGTGTAGTTTAGAGCAGAGATTTGAGAGGAAAACTTGTAATTTCACTTTGTGGCGATAGGTTTACTTTAGTGTAATGCCATACTGTGGAAAAAGCCAGACAAAGACGAGCAATAACATATCCATGGAGACAGTCAGAAGGAGAACCCTCCAGCACAACACAGTACATTTTTTTATTTTAAGACTTTCAAATAAGTGTTTCTGGATAATAAAAGTTATAATATGTTGTTGCAGTAATAGTATAGTAGTGGTAGTAGTATAGTAGTGGTAGTAACAGTAGCAGTACTAACCGTATGTAGTCCTCTGTCTTGTCGTACTTCCTGGACAGGTACCTCGCAGAGCCCTTACTGGGGATCTTGACCATGGAGAGCTCTTTACCGTAACGCGTCAGATTACAGGGAGTCTCACATGGACAAGTGTCTCCACTGGTCTTCTGTAACTGGGCTGAAACACATATACACACAGAAGGCTAAACTATGTTCAATGTGTGAAAAAATATCCTCAAATATATATAATGTTTATTTTACACAAGAAAGAAACTGATTTTAATTCCAGCACAGTATTGAAATATCAGTACTACTTCCTGTAAATGTATACATTTTTCATATTTCTCCCCAAATTTCTTTAAACTGACATTTTACTTATGGGGTAAAACAGATATTATCTCAGCAAACAAAGTAATTAGAATAACATAAAATCCTATCATGCATTTTAAGTTATTTTCAGTATTAGAAAAGTAGCAGTGGTACTTGCAGTAGTAATCGTATTTTCCCACAATCATATTTTACCCTTGACTTGCACTTGTTACACTGAAATATGCTTTGTTTCAGGCTAGAAACCAGAGAAAATTCACAATAGGCCAAATGACTGATCTCACAGTTAATGAAATAACTCCTCCCAGACCGCTTTATATGGAACAATCAAGATAATTGTATAGCAGTGAATAACAGTGCCCTCATTCTTGTCTGGGGATGGGGAAAACATCTTTAAAATATAACTTTTTAAGAAGTTATTACTTTTCCTTAGGGAGGACTTTATTCAGACAATTTGATTTAGTCGTCTATAGCCATGTGAATATGCTCATTCTTGTGCGATATAGCTGCGATTTCATTCAACCATGTTTAAACAGTGCTAGGGTCTGTGAAGAGAGAGATAATTAAATTTGGGGCTTATTTTCTTGAGAAATTGTAGCTCATAATGTACTTATACGTCTGCCGGGGCGGCTATGAAAACCTCTTTTTACTGCAAATGCAATTCAGCCTGTGAAACCAAGGCATCTTTTTTCAGCCTGTCAGATCTAAGGTCAGAGTTAAAGATTAAAAAGATACGACTTATAAAGAGGAGTCCTGCCGTTAAGACTAAATAAAAGACTCTATAAAATTGAGAGGAAGTTAATTGAAAATAATTGAAAATATTTAAAAGTTTTAGTGCACGAAAATACAAGAACTCCCAACTAAGTCCTCGGTTATGCCCAATGTATATTAGTAGGATGAATAAGTGACAACCAGATGCTGTGTTTGTGTCCTTAAGCAAGACACTTTATGCATAGATGCATTAGAGTGGTGCAGAACATTGTTTCATTTTGTTTTACATGGATAGAAATGTGCAAACTATATGTGGCACACAAAGTTTAAAGGAACTGTACATTTTATTTTAAATATTATAAACATTACCTATTGTGTAACCAGAGTAAGTAAAGATTGTTCATATTGAAAATACATTTTTCTGATAACAACTGCAATGCTGGTGTATTCTTAGTTATAAAAAACATTGGACATGATGACCACATAAGTTGAAGTGAATTTGAAGTTATAATTTGGTGTTTTTGTTCTCAAGACCATTATCTAATCAGAAAGCAGAATGAGCATCACATGAGTCTTTCATTTGGGTTGCCAGGTTCATTAATGAAATCCAGTTGGTTTAAACCTAAAAGGACTCTGTTTGATCTGAATCCTCACTACCGAAACCCCAGCACCAGCAGTCAATCGTGAATTAAGAATCAGTGCTAGTGCAGCCTCTGCAGCGCAGTGAGTGAATTCTGGAGATTCTGACCTTTCACATAAGGTCTGTCCATGTATGAATATACTGTATATATATATCCTCTATGTAAGCAACCCAGGTTTAGTTGTGATTTTAATACCTTTTTAAGTCACATTAGTCACATTTCCTTAATGTAACATGCTTTGAGGCGCTTTTCCACCTTCAAGGCACTCAAAGCGTGTTACATTAAGGAACCACTCACCCATTCACACACATTCATACACTAGTGTACACAGACACTAGGGTCAAAGTGGGTTATTGTCTTGCACAACAACAGCAGTCAACTGTGGGAGCTGGAATTGCACTGCCAACCTGTGGGTCAGTAGATCTGACCACTCTACCAATGATGTTTATGCCAATAGCGGGATTCGAACCACTTATCAGTAGACAAACACGTTACCATCTGAGCTACTGTGTGAGCGCAGGCTATATACAGTTCCTTTAAACATATGGCATATTTATCTTAACAAAACAGTAACTACACAGAAATGTAGGCTTTTACTAGAAGAGGCAGTCATGAAGTCCGTAAAGACAATGAGGGGAGAAGTAATTTGTGAATATCAAAGTGTTTGTGTTACACTGCAGAAATCCTTATCATATTTACTGATTTCCATTTCCCCTCGGGGCCAGTGTATTATATTGTAATGAGAAACCAAATGAGGAGGAGATTGTTCCTTACCCAGCGCTTTGTCCACACAGCCGATTTTACTGGGAGGGCAGATATCCGCTGTTCCTGAGAGGGAGGGAAGGGTGAAAAAGAAGAGGGGAAGAGAGAGAAGGGGTAGAGCGAGAGTGAAGGGGGTGGATGGGTGGGGGCGAGGGGTACCAAGAAAGAGAGAGGAAGAGAGAGGGAGTGACAATGGAGAGAGGAAGAAATAATGGCAAGGCAAAAGGGGTGAAAAAAGAAAGAGAGAGAGGAAAGAAAGAAGAGGATCAGAGAGAGAAAAGCAAGAACGAGAGATGGGTAGAGTGTGAGAGAGAGATAAGGGAGAGTAAATAAGAAGAGATAGGGGAAGGAAGGATTGATATAGAGAGGCAGGGAGGTTAGAGCGAGAAAAAGGGGGAGAAATGAGAGTGAGGGAAAGACAGAAGGAGAGAAGAAAATGAGTTTGATCAATCAGAAACAAAACGATCAGTGACCCATGTCCTCTATACAACCCTCCCGTTTTTCATCTGCACTGTCTCTCCATCTGCCTCTCCAAACTCCGAACCTGCGCGGCCCTGATTGCATCGGAGAAATAGAGCATGCTCCCCCCACCAGCCATATTTAGCGAAGTCTTTAAAAACCAATCAGAGCTGCACAGGTATTGATGACAGCTATTCAGATTCACACTATAATTAATTGGCAGTATATGTGTGTCTGCTGTGTCTGTCTGCTTGGGTAATGTTTTGTGGAAGTACCATTTCCCAGTCACTTAGAAATGTTAATTAAACCAAAGTGAAATGGGTTTGATAAGGAGCGCAGACAGGAGGCAGGCCGTGGCACTGATAGACCTGCACAGTCATTTGAAAACACAACATTATTCTGTGTAAATAGAAATGCGTTATTACCACTGCCTGATGGTTTGTTACAGATTGGGTTTATATTATTGGTATATTTGCTTGTCTGTTAGCAAAAGGTCCCTTAACCTATAATGCATTTTGAAACATTTTGGGTAAATAGGTCAAAAGAGATTTTATTAAGTTTTAGTGGCAATGCAAATTATTACATGTTAAAAATACACTATGCAACATTCCTGGTCTGCAACCTGCTTGTCTCCACAAAGATGTTTCATTTTATGGTGTAAGACATATTTATCTTCATGGAGACAGGAAGGTGACCCCATCTGGCCTAGTTTCAGGTCAGATCTGTAAAAAAGCAATCTTGAGCACAGTAAGAGTGCATGTTTTAAGGGATACATTTTGAAAGAAAAAAAAAACCCACACACATACACCTAAGCTTATGCCATACTGTGGAACACTCTAGACATCTTCAAAAGGTGGCAGAGGTTCATTTCAAGTTAGTTCAAGGTAGTTCATTGTTACGTCAAAAAAGTTACTCAAATAAATGTAACAACGCACATCTGTTGCATGCACATTTCAAACTAAAATAACATATTTGCCATTGCAGGAGAGGGCTAATGCCTTGATGGAGGTCTGTGTTAGTCCATTATATAAAGTCTCTTTTATTCTTCATGAACATTTCCATCTCCAGCTCAGAGACACAGAAGTGTCCTCATTCAACAGTCCAACACCAGGAACCAAAATAAACCCAAATGTGTTTTGAGAGCTGTGTGAAAAGCAACGTCAAATAGTTTTAAAATATTTACTAAAAGGAAAGGGATGAGAGGAAAGGGACACAGTTTTGCTTCTTCAGCTGTTACGTGGGGATTTTCTGAGTGCTTCCCAAACAGTTGCATTGTGGGCAGTGTAGTTCAAATGGATTGATTCTCAGGACATCATTTTTGTTATTATTAAGTACCACCCCAATTCAAATGAAGTTGGGATGCTATGTAAAACTTTAAAAAAAAATACACAATACAATGATTTGCAAATCCTTTTCAACCTATATTGAACTGACTAAACTACAAAGACATGATATTTAATGTTCAAACTGATAAACTTTATTGTTTTTATGCAAATATTCACTCATTTTCAATTTGATGTCTGCAACATATTCCAATAAAACTGGGACAGGGGCATGTTTACCACTGTGTTACATCACCTTTCCTTTTAACAACAATCAATAAGAGTTTGGGAACCGAGCACACTAATTGTTAAAGCTACTAAATGTTAAATCCTTTCCCATTCTTGCTGAATGTACAACTTCAGTTGCTCAGCAGTCTGGGGTCTCTGTTGTCATATTTTGTGCTTCATAATGCGCTACACATTTTCAATGGGAGACAGGTCTGTACTGTAGGCAGGCCACCCTAGTACCCACACTCTTTTACTACAAAGCCACGCTGTTCTAATATGTGCAGAATGTGACTTGGCATTGTCTTGCTGAAATAAGCAGGGACGTCCCTGAAAAAGATGTTGTCTGGATAGCAGCATATGTTGCTCCAAAACCTGCAAGTACCTTTCAGCATTAATGGTGCCTACACAGATGTGCAAGTTACCCACACCATGGGCAGTAACACCCCCCCAAACCATCACAGACGCTTTTGAACTTTGCGCTCATAACAATCGGGATGGTCCTTTTCCTCTTTGGCCCGTAGGACATGATGTCCATGATTTCCAAAAACAATTTGAAATGTGGACCCATCAGACCACAGCACACTTTCCACTTTGCGTCAGTCCATCTCTGGTGAGCTCATGCCCAGAAAAGCCAGTGGCATTTCTAGGTGTTGTTGATATATGGCTTTCGCTTTGCATGGTACAGTTTTAACTTGCACTTGGAGATGTAACGATGAACTGTGTTAAATGACAATGGTTTCCTGAAGTGTTCCTGAGCCCATGTGGGACTATCCTTTTACACGATCATGTCTGTTTTCAATACAGTAACGCCTGAGGGGTTGAAGGTCACGGGCATTCAATGTTGGTTTTCAACCTTGCCGCTTTGTGTAGAGATTTCTCCAGATTCTCTGAATTTTTTGATGATATTATGGACCGTAGATGATGAAATCCATAAATTCCTTGCAATTGTACGTTGAGAACGCTGTTGGACTATTTGATCAAGCAGTTGTTCACAAAGTGGTGAAGCTCGCCCCCATTCTTGCTTGTGAATGACTGATTCGTATTAACCTGCTTCGGGGATGCTCCTTTTATACCCAACCATGACACTCACCTGTTTCCAATTAACCTGTTCACCTGTGGAATGCTCCAAACAGGTGTATTTTAAACATTCCTCAATCCTCATCCTTTCCCATTCTTTTGTAGCCCCTGTCCCAGCTTTATTGGAACGTGTTGCAGACATCAAAATGAAAATGAGTGAATATTTGCATGAAAACAATAACGTTGATCAGTTTGAACATAAATAAACATAAATATCATGTCTTTGTAGTTTAGTCAGTTCAATATAGGTTCAAAAGGATTTGCAAATAATCTTGTATTGTGTTTTTTTTTTTTTTTAGTTTTACACAGTGTCCCAACTTCATTGGAATTGGTGTTGTACTTACTAATAACAAAAATAAGATGTTCTGAGAATCAATCCATTTGAACTACACTGCCCACAATGCAACTGTTTGGGAAGCACTCAGAAAATCCCCACATAACAGCTGAAGAAGCAAAACTTAACTTTTTTTTTTTAACACATCATCCCAACTTCATTGGAATTGGGTAAGTATGTTATCATGGGTGACAACTAAGATAAAACATATTTTTCAGTGAGAGATCATAATTGAATTTTTAGACAACTAAATTCAGATATTATGAAGAATAGATGGAGAGGTTAAGGTGACACATGGTTTAGCTGCTGCATAGCGATGGGGCATGATTGGTTGAGAGCCCATTGTAGCAGACTGTGATTGGGTAGCAGGTGAGGCAAGGTTTGAAATACAGTCTTCTATGTTGAATTTATGCTTCACCTAGATCATAGGTGCAACTGAAGCATAGGTGTTTTAATGAACGTGGCAAAGGTAGTTGCACTTTATATTGCGGTGTTTAAGTACAATGAAATGCACCATGTTATGTCATTACAGGTAGTTACAAAATGCACCACAGTTGGGTTACATTGTTATTATACAGTGCGTAACATTAAGGTAGGAATAATGAAGTGTAAAATAAAACTTGGTTAAAGCTTTTGCTCTTGAACAAGACTTAAACAATTCCAGAAAAAAAAAAAAAGTGTATATATATATATATATTTATATTTATATTTATACATATATTCAGAACATTGTCCAATAAGGCACCTGGCTTCACTCCTTGATACAAAGCAGTCACATTCAGGAAGTAAAAAGATTTTCAATTCTAACTTGGCCTGAAGCTCCCTTTGCGCTTTGAACCAGCCGCTGCCTCCACTTTCTGAGGGATTTTCAGGGCACTTCATTTGCAACAATAAAATCTCTTCACTACTGATGCGTGTTGGGACAACTATAGCGAGCATGGTGCCACCTGACAGAGACAGAGCTGAAGGCAGAGATGCCAGACAGACTGGAAATCTTTTATTTGATCAGAAGTGATAAATATAATCTCATATCTGAAGTTAAATATAAGAGCAAAGGCCAAGGTCTACAGTCAGTCTCAAGATAGTCAATCTAATGAAATGACATTATAAAAAGGGACGTTTTCATGATGATGCTGATGCATAGAGTCTACTATTACAGATTGCATAGATAAAGTGATCCCATTATGATATTCCTCTGGTTATTATAACTTTAAATACAATTATACAATTATTGTATATACAATTATATGGATTTGTCAATAATATTACAAGAATCAGCCTTTATTTCTGCAATTCTCAATGTTATATAGCACCGTAACTTCAATAAAAACAAAAAACACACACAAAAAACATTAACTCATTTGGAGAATTTGAGTAAAATATAATGAGGTCCCACCCGGAGGAACTGAAGGAAGTGTCTGGGGTGAAGGGAAGCCTGGGAGTCCCTGCTTAGACTGCTGCCCTGTGACGAGGCCCCGAATAAGCGGAAGAAAATGGATGGATGATGGATGTCCTTAAGATTCAGAAGCAAACATTTTCTTTGTAGAATTTTTTTTAGGTTAAAGCAAATTCTTGAATTCTTTCTTTTGGCACTCAAACAAGAAAAACAAGGTGAAACATGGATCATGGAAACTGGCAACCAAGAAACCAAATTTTCAAGGAAATATCTTGTTGTATTTGTAGAAGGTGTGTGTGGGAAACAGTTCAGTTTACATCCGTCTTGTCTTTTGTGAACTGAGTCTGCCTTAAGGAGAAACACAAGTGTATTTATTCATATGACTCAGCAATGTCGGGGCAAAAGGCTGTTTGGATAAAAGACTGATAAGTTTAGTCATGCAGATTATATTGTTTAAAAGAAATATGAGTCATTCCAGTAATTTTGTACCACGTTGTCACTTTGGCATATGTGACTGACCAATTCACAATTGGGATTTCACTGACTAATTTTAAAAGATGTTTACACAATTTTGCAAAATCATAAAAAAAAAGTTCCAATCTTATTTACCTGACCTTGTTTCAACTGTTGTTTTTTTTTTTTTTTTTTTGCTATTCACACTTCTGCAGCTGGGATTCCACAGATAAATTGTAATTTTTTTTTATTCATTTATTTTTTTTGCATTTTTGTCTTGATGAAAACAGAATATTATATTTCAATAAAAAGCTCAAATGTTTCTTCTATTATGCATTTCTCTGTATGGTGGTACCTATCAATCAATTTCCTTATTAATTAAGTTTTTATTTTGACACTAGTAACTGTAAGCATGCTTATTTTTCTTTCTGTGACTAAAGATACTGAGCCAATAAGATATATATTGCACGGATATTATCATGGCCGTATATCACTTTAAAAAATCTGATATGTTTCCCATTTGTTTCAACTTCCTTTGACAAATTCTAGCTTTCGGCTAAAAGTGAGCGCACTGACTTGTAACAACAGGTGGCTCATGACACATTTAATTACATTTGAACAAATTGCCTCTACATAAACAACAGCTTTGAACTGTGCCCATTGCAACTGCAGAGCTTAAATGTTCTAATTCTATGACATGAGTAATCCATACAGGTCTATAGGATTACAGAGGAACTAGCTTCATAATTAGGAGAGATTTGCATGTTGTTTGTTGCTCCAATTAGATGTTGTTTATCGATTGGTCTAATCAATTGTGCTTAATAAGGCGGCAAATGTCAGTGACAGCGCAGTGACAAACCAGCGGTGTCACAAACAATGATTCAACAAGCTCAAAGTGAGGCTTCAGAAATGCCTCTTTTACTGCTCGAAACCAGTCCTGCTTTTCACATGTGATTTGAGTCAAAATTAGTTCTACTTTGACCTAGGTTAGACCATAAACTGTATAAAGAAATAGACTAAGTGAGCGTGACGACAACTATAGTGTTCAGCTCCAGTCAAATGAAGCTTGTTGAGGCTAGCACTTATATGGGCCTATTTGGAGCCGAGTTCCATATTTGGAATTTCAACCTCGAGTATCATAGCAATCAAAGAGCAAATCCAGACCAAGGCTGATGAAGGTAATGCCCCTTTCCGCCCACACCGCTGGTTTAGCATTGAAAAGGCGCTTAGCAACACTGTCAATCAATCCTGTTGCTAATGCTGGTGGGAATGACCTCAGGGAGAGAGAGTGCCTGATTTGTCTGTTATTGATGTTCCTATCTTGATTTATGGACACAATAGCAAAATAGAAACCCCAGGATCATGTAGAGCAGGTTAATACGAACATTTTAAGACCAAAATGACAAGGCTCAGTGCCGTAGTTACAGAGACGATTTTTCCATGTGTGAGTCGATGGAGCCAGAAGTCTGCCCATGATCCCTTCCTATTTGGAACATGGCGGCTAGCAGGTTAGCCATGTTCATTTATACTAACAGTCTATGGGGTTAGACCTGGTTTAGTTCTCGTTTAGAGTTTGTTTAGTCAAAGATTATTACTGACTTGATGGAGGGTCAGCCACATCCTTGTCTCCATGGAGACATGGAGACATCCTTGTCTCCATGGAGATGTTATTTCTTCACTTAGAAAGTTCCACGGCACGGTATGAAAGTTATCTATCTCTGTGGAGACAACCAGGTAATGTCACGACCAAGTTATAAGTCAAATTTGTGAAGGTGACCCCATTCACTCAGACTAAGAATGAAAGGCACATTTGACCAAAACACCTATAATGGAATAAAGACAAGATAGATATAGTGTTGTGTGTGGAATGTTCACGTTGTATTGGTTTAGTAATTGATTGATAACATTTGAATATGTCCTGGTATCTGTACTTAAATAAAAGTACAGATACTGGAGTAAAAAATACTCAAGTAAAAGTATAACATGAAAAAAATCTACTTAGGTAAATGTATTAAAGTACCTGTTTAAAAATGTATTTAAAGAATAAAAAGTAAAAGTATTTTGTCCATTTTTTGGGGTCTTATAAAACTTCAAATGCATTGATTTTGATGAAGATTTCTGCTGAATTTAGCTTTTCAAGCTGTTTTTATTTGTATCTTTTTGTTTGCCCAAACTATGAACATGTTAAAAATAAATCCTTAGCCTTTTTAACAGGTCTCGCACTATAATGAAAAATATTTTTACTTTTCAGCCCTGTTCAAAAATGTAGTGGAGTAGAACGTACAGATACCTGCTCTCAAATGTAGTGAAGTAAAAATTATCCACTTTAAAATGCATTAAGTACAGATAAAAACTGTAGTACAGTACTTCACTATTTTTACTTAGTTGTAGTCCACCACTGAGTTAGACCTGTAAGCTTAATTTTAATTCTGGCTTTGTCTCATTTTAGTACTGGTTTAATCCTAGTTTAGTCCTTGTTTAATCTTGTTTTAGTCCTGGTTTAGTTTTGCTCACCGTAGTCTCACTTGTCCTGATTTCTATCTGAGTTAAGTCATGTTTTTCTGCTTTAGTTTCTGGTTTACTTTAACTTCCTGGTTTAGTCTCTGCTTTGACCTTACACTTGTGTCTAGACGTGGTTGTGCCAGACTGATCTGACACAGAGGAGAGCGCTGAGGGAGGGGCCAGTGAAGGTGTCCTCCAGAAATGAACGCACCTGATGGGACATCTGTCTATTTGTCTCTATGTCTTTGGAATTGCCTTGTCTAAAAGAGCAATTTGAATGTAACTGTATTTCTATTAATTAGAATGTACCCTTGATTTAATCTTTGTATTCAGTCTTAATATTTTAATGAAATTATTTCTTTCAAGGTAAAATGTAATAAACTTTAATTAAATGCCATCACCTGATCTATGATGCACAAAAAACTCAACAAATTTTGTACATTTTTAAAAAACACTGTTATCTGCAAATGTTCCTAGTCTCCTTACCTATGTTTAAAATTTTAACTGTTAAATAGACCTGACCTTTCAGTCCTTATCAAATTGTATTGATAGGAAGTGAAAGGTCAACAACTGTGTGTCTACATGTAACATATACATACAGCATATTGGCCAGCAATAGTCCAGGATTAGTACATCATTTACTATATTTTAACCATCACAAGACCAAGCAGAAAAAACAAAATGTAACAGAATTACAAAGCCAGAAAGCCATAACAGCATCAAAAGTGCCCAGCTCTTTTGTCACCTCCAGCGTGTTTATCAGGAGGGGGGCAGATGACACTGTGTCCCAGACTTTGGCCCTCTCGCACTGGGCTCAGATTGGACGTTGGCTCCTCTCGACCTTGGTGCTTCATATCGGAGTGTGCTTCTGTAATGCTGTGCTGGATAATCTGTGTCCAGTGGCTCTCAAAGACCCCAATCAGCTCAGCACTTTCATCTTTTCTGCCCATTTCAGACTTCACTGCTGTGTGACTATTAGTAACACAGGGTATTTATATTAATGAAAGACTGGTTAAGGCGTGTTTGTTGTATTAAATTGGTAATTATAGTATAGCTAACAGCCACAACTGTGATTTCAATGCCTTTTCTTCTTCTTAAAGGGACAATATGATGTAAAATTTGTATGTGTTCATTAGTTTTTTCTTTTTATTTTTCATTGGCAACTTGTACTTTGATTGATTTATGCATGTTTGAGTAATTCTGCAAAGTTCTGCATTCGGGGCTTGAGTGCTCAGAAAATTTAAGTTTTCTCCTATCTCCAACCAATCTGTACTCTGACTATACCAAAACTTCAGGCTCTGGGTCAAACACATAATGTTATGTAGCCATTTTTAACAATAAAACAAAATGTACAAAAAACAAACAAAGAAACAAAAAATATGCTCATCATGGCTTGGATGGCTTGGATGAGCAGCAAAACGTCTTCACTCCTACAACTTTTCATCCACTTGACAGATTTAACTTTGGCTTTTACTATGGATTAGTCCTGGACGACTGAGGGATTACACAGACATATTTATCTTTTGTATAATTCATGGCAATGTACAAAAATGTGAAAAACTAACCCATCATCTATGACATCATCGGTAATAGTTATTAACCAAGCAATTAGACAACCATCAAATGCAATTGCCAACACTAAACCAGGACGATAGTTACACAGAGCCTTACCGGTCATGTGCACCATTGGACAGGGCCTTACCAGACATGTGCACCATTGGACAGGGCCTTACTGGGCTTATGCAGTATGCAGACAGACTCTTACCGGGCTTGTGCACCCTTAGACAGGGTCTTACCGGACATGTGCACTATTGGACAGGGCCTCACTCGGCTTGTGCAGTATGCAGACAGACTCTTACTGAGCATGTGCACTGTTGGATAGGGCCTTACGGGCATGTAGACTATTGGACAGGGCCTTACCGGGCATGTGCACCATGCGGCAGTTGCAGACGCGGATGACCTCATTGGTCTCACACAGCAGGCGGCAGGCACTGATGCTGTACGTGTCGTATCCAGGGAACTTCTCTTTGCTGCTGGAGCGGCAGTTCCCCCAGGGCTGAGGCAGATAGGTCAGCTGAAACCAAACACAGATTTATGAGGCCTGGAGGTAAGCCAGAGCAGGGGTTCTCAAAATGTGGTGTGTGTGAAGTGGCACTAAAGAGGCTGCTAAGGAGTATAGTTTATTAGCTCTCATTCTAGTTCTATATTCTAGTGGGGTGCTTTTGTCAGCCTTTAATAGTTCTGATGTAATTCTTTGGTGCATTTTGAAGCAATTAATATGTCTCATTTATTATTTTAATTTTTGACACAAAACCTTGGAAATCAATATAAATAGTTCACTAGTGATTAGATAAATATAGCTCATTATACTTTTGAATGCAAAAATCTACAACTGCATTTTATAAGTGTATATAATGTCAAATGAATTGTGATACTAATGTCTGAGTGCTGTATGACGTCAGCATAGGGTGTGTGTCTGGAACTGGAAACACAAACTCTGGAGGAAGTGTTCTGGCACCAAAAATATTTTAAATTATATACTAAATCTAAATTTGAGTTATTAGGAACTTGATTAGACCTTATTCTGCTCTAATTGAATATTTATTCCAAGAAATAATCCAAAACTAATCCATTAAAGACAGTAAGATACTATTTTCTTTGGTTGTGCTTGGAGTGAAAAGTTTGAGAACCACTGCACTCTACATGAGCTTTCTATAGTTAGAACAACAGAAGCATTGGCCAAAGAAGCGTAATGGATGAGATAGAACCTACCCTCTGCTCCTGACAGGACACAAAGGTCTGGAAGCCTGGGGAGACTCCAAAGCCCAGCTGGTGGATATACGGGGGCTCGTCCTGACTATGGATCTGCACCCGGATCCCGGCCTCCAGAGAAGTCTCATCTGCAGCACAAACACAGGGGTTACCCAGGCAACCGCACAGGGACTAACTGACAGCTTGGCCTGGGTTTGGAGCTAAAAACACCTTACCATCATGTCATGTTTGAAAATGAACTCAGAGGGGAGGTGGACAATGGTGAAATAACATATTCACATCTTAAAAGTCCTATAATTCTTAAGTTATACTCACCAAATTTTAGCAGTAGGTAAAATGAACCTTCAGAGATTTTTGGCAATACATAAGGTTATAATTGTTCACTTACACCTGAACTTAACACTACTTAAATTAGGGGAAGTAAAAATGACCTAATGTTTAAAAATAATGTTCTTTAAGTGTCCACCATTTTCGGTTTTGCATTGAATAACCCTATCCCACACACTTTGCACACCATTTGAAAGCATTTCTGGGCTTATGGCTCTTATTTGATCCTCAATATTATGTTTTAAGTTGTTTATTGTCTGAGGTTTATTCACAAACACCTTTTCTTTAAGATAGCCCCACAGGAAGAAATCAGGAGTAGTCAGGTCTCGGGAGATCACACTGCACCCTGTCTTTGAAAACTACTTATTATTCTTTTAGTGGCAATTACGCTTGGGGCATCTCTGGTATTAAAATGTCGACTGTAACACCGCTGAGTTTCTGAATTTGAGCCATGTGACTCAAAGTACCATTGTACAATGAGGGTTCGTTCCTTGGTGCTATATTTGCTCATATTAATGCCGGAAGGGTAGTTCTAAATGCTCTGAAAATAAAATAAAAATATTTAGAAACAAAAGAGTTATGAATTTTTTTCAACTGTCAGTGACTTGTATCTTGTATTTTCCCAATTAAAGTTGTTTCTGTTTCTAAAATACCATAAAAACTGATTTGTGTTAAATGCAGTGGCTCAAAGGAGTGCTAAACTTGACTGTTTAATTGCTATCTTTGTGTCCTTAGGCAAGATACATTGCCAAAGCATAAACAACGTGGCTGCAGATGCCACTGGCACAGATTGGCAGCTATGTGCTTGTCAGTAAACCCCTTAACATGACCAGCTTACCAAGACCAATTGTGAGGAGTGAATGAAAATGTAAAGTGAGCTTCCAAAAAGCTCCCTGCGTCAGTTGCGTGTCATATGTTGAGCAGGTAATCATCAAATCCAATAACTATAAAATACAAGATTAAGATGTAGAGTCAACATGTCAGAGCTTGGTCTTGATTTGACAATAAGAATGCTTCTGTAAAAATACAATGCTAATGAAAATAATATATCCACAATTGCACAGGTGTTAAACTGCAGGGAAAACCACAGGAACCATATAAACCGGCAATCAAACCCAACACCTTGTTGCTTTAAGGCAATAGTGCATTTGTCATAGCGTGATAGCTTGACATAAAGTTAAACCGCATTTCAAAAATATGATGCCAGAGAAAATCAGACACCAGAGTTTGTTTTTGCTATTGTACAAATCATATTTGCAGCAACGTAATGAAAAAACATAGCAAGTTGAATTTCTATTTTGAGCAATATGGAAAGCGCATGACAGGACAACATTGAGCAAATATGTTGTGGCTTACTGGTTTCCCTCCAGATGGGCAGATACTCGTCTTGCTGTATATCCAACATGATCTCCAGACCGTTCCCCATCCCGCCTTGCTTGGTCTTCCTCAGTGCGGTCTTGTTGCCATTAAAAGTGTAGCATTTTCCATATCGCGTGTACACCTAGGAAAAGACAGCATAGATTCATATCAGGACCATAACGATAAAAACATGACAACTCCACAGTCACGCACACGCAGCCGGTGACAAGCTGGTGAAATGAAAACATAGATAGAAAGTGGAGAATAAATAAACAAGCTGAGAAAGTGAGGTACTGAGTATTACCCACAAGCCCTTGGGTGTAGCGTGTGTCCCCAGTGCACTTTGATAAGCACCAACTGAATGTATTCCTGGACAGGCTATGCACAATAAAGCTACGCAGAGCAACCAAACATCAAGAGACAATTTACCTTATTTCAAAAGAAAACAAAAGGGAATAATAAAAGATCTTAGTGAATAAATGATCTATCATGTGTGATAGATCATGGCCTGTGATAGATCATGGCCACACAATGGCCTGTCTCCACAGAAGCATGTCATTTACAGTGCACTGAAAAAAAAAAAATCCTCTGAAAGGGCAGAGGGGCTAATCAAATTTTACAGTAACATTACTTATTTATGATTCTCTGTCCAGCACTTGAAGTCTTACAAAGGCAGGTTGATTGTGGCTGATGTTAGACCTGCATGTTTTAAACACGCTGAGAAAACAAGACTTTGTTAACGTTTATGGTGAAAGTCGTCCCTCAGGAATTCCCCTCCTCAAAACCTTCGGAGGGAAAATTCAAAAGTATAAAGGACAGAATAGTCACAGGAACCTCTGCAGTGTGGATCCAGGAGGACTGTGCTGCTTTGGAGGTAAGACTTCAAAGGTTTTACTGGTTTCTAGTCTAGAATGTAGTCATAGTAAAAACATTTTGTGTTTGTTTGGTCTGAAATTAGGTTTAATGTAAGGGCTGTTTCCATGAAACAAATTGTAAGCATGACTGCCCAGTGCCCATCTACAAGTGTGACAATTGTATTAACATTTCAATTTGTTGCTTCCACAGAGTCTGCAAACACGAAAGAGATATCCAGAGCACTTGGCTGTAGCTGCGGGTAAGCTAACACATTTTATACTTGATGTTTAGTTTTTTTTGTGCATTACAGTTTTTCAAATAGTGTATCTGTTAAAATAAAAAGAGTGGGATAAAATCCCTGTATCTTTCAGAAAAAGGCAGGACTTTGAAGACACAGGACACAGATAGACAAAGTAACTCTCCAGTAACAGAGCTATTTTTTTAATAACATATACTTGAAAATGTATCATCACTTGTATCCACAGAGGCTGTGGCAGTAGGAGGACTTTGAACCAGATGCCATACCTGGCACTGAATGACTATTGAGAAAGTTGAAGAAAATCACATGGTGCATAGTCCTACATTTTCTGCATTGTTCAGTGTGATTCTGTCCTGGACCGGTCCACGGTTGTAATAGAGAGTCATGAGTGCTATCACTATATTTGACTTGGTTAACTTGGTGCCATTATTATTTAATTATTATTTCGCCATCCTTCTAAGATTCATAGTCATCTTTTTCATAAGGGACCCAATTGTACAGTTGATTAATGATTAATTAATCTTGTTATAATTCATGTCACAAGCAATTAATCTGCCATCTCCAATCCTCTATCCAAATGCAAAGTCATGCAAGGAATCTCTACAAGAAACCACTGTGTGAATTGTTCTTACTTTACACATTTGTTATTTGAGATGGTGGAATGTGCTAATCGTTTATTATGACCTCTCTAATGTCTTATTTCTTATCCAAATATCATCACACCCTTTAACTCCAGTCAAAGTAAAATACATGAACAGACTGCACCTCTTTAGTCATAAACTCACAAATATTTGAAGTTGCAATATGGGCAGACTCTCATTGAAACTGATGCATTTGAACCTTGCATAAACATGCACGACACACGCCCATATCAAAGTTTACTGGAGGCATAAAACACAGCTGTCCTTGAAGGCACCGCAGTGTAAACAGCACTGCCTCTGCTGTAATCACTGTTGTGGATACAGTGGTATTGTCCATAGAGGGACTTTGATTTGGCCGGATCCCTCCCTGTGGTCACTAAACTTGCTGCTTTTCCCCTGTATTTAAATACCACAGCTCTCATTAAGTGGGTCCAGGCCATATCAGTTAGAATGGGATGTTTTTGTGTGTTGCCGTGGGGTAGTCTTAGTCTCCATAATAGTGAAATAGGCACTCTCCTTTTTGGTAACAGGATAATTCACTACTAACACAGCAAAAACAATTGTTATGCGATTATCACAATTTAAATGTAGAAACGAGTGGTTGAACCTAGCCATACATAATGAGTTAGATAATCCTACACTGTCACGAACAAAAAGAAAATAGAAAATAAACCAAGTGACCTTCACGACCTTCACTTTGCCACAGGTTTGCTGAGAGACAAGTTCATGTTTTTTTTTTTTTAGTTCAATAAACACATCTGTAAAGAAAATAAATGCCTTATTATTTTTGGCTGAAATCTTACATGGTGGGGCATTGATAACAGCTTTTTTATATATGTGAATTTGCACTTTTTAAACACTCAAGACGAACAATACATTTTCATGCATTATTCATGGACTGTCTACACTTGGTGATGTTAATCTGCTGTCTGTTGTCATCTGAAAACATTTTATTGTTGGATTTTAGATGACATCACAACATTCTATGAGCCAATAATATTTAAAGAAGACCTATTGTGCTTGTGTCTGCTACATGGTTATAATCTATGACACCATGGATCATTTATATGTTATAATTTGCACATTCTAAATGCCAATATTCATCTAAAATGACGTAATAAAAGAAACAAGTCTGACTTCCAGGTTGGAAAACTGTGGTGCCCAATGGGAGCTGACATCGCCATAAACGTCATCACAAAGAGTCAGTACCTCCGATGGATAGCTCCAGATTAGGCTAGCAAGCAGTGGATTTTTGTTATATATGTAGCAAAATGAATATGCAGTACTGCTGAATCCTCTGTGTATCACAGAATAAGAAAGTAAAATTGGAAAACAAAGTAAGTTCAGCAGTGGGTGTATGCCGGTGGTGTTGACAATGGGGAATGATCGGCAATATGGTGTCTTGAAATGAAGTGATTAAAGATTGCACAGACATACACATTTCACTCCAAATACAACTTCAGGTGTGTAAATGGTTAAAAGCTCTGAAAATCTTGCATAATAAGTCTGCTTTAATGCAGTTGGGAGCAGTTAAAATATATATGGTTAAATGCAGTTTTATATATAGTGACTGGGTCTAATCACCCGTAGAAATGATCAGGTTCATCATTTGTACATTGCGTCTTATTATATATTTCATGGGAAAGTACAATGTAATAGGAAAATGTAACTCTTGCCCCATTGACATTATCACTCTCTAGAATCTGAAAACCACCAATATTTGTATATGCAGCTCAAGTTCACTGCTCTAGTTTGATGAGGTACATGAGGTCACTACTGCATGAAACCTGTACTTTTGCCTCTGCTCATGCTTGTATGCAGTATCTGGCTCAGTAGCGGGTGATTAGAAAATGGGGGGCAGTGAGGTGTTTAAAAGGCCAATGGAAAACGAAGGTGTGACTTGTGATTGACGTGCTATTCGGGGTGAAATAGTTTAATCTGTATTTGGGGATGAGAGGAGCAGAGTCAGGGGTAAGACACTTATCATTGATCCATCCCAGTTCCTGACAGTGAAACCTGCACAGGGCCCACTTTATCTGACGAGACTGACAACAAGAGGAAGAAGAAGGGAGGATTTTACGCATAAGACCAGAGATAAACCAGGGCTGAACCTAAGCCGGACCATTTCAAGTTTTGAGCAGGACTAAACTAGGATTTTACCAGCTTGAACCATATAGGAACAAATCTGTTGTGGTTGTAAAATGTATTTGAAATCAATATAGCACATGCAAAATAGGTTGGAATTTTTTTTTGTTGTCTGGGGCCAGGTCACGGTCTAAGCAGTGACTCCCAGGCTTCCCTCATCCAAGACACTTCCTCCATCTCCTCCTTTCTTATGTTTTCAGTTAATACCTTTTGAATAGAAAATAATAAGATTGTGAATGCTGTTGTTGCTATGACCTAATTCTCACAATATTTGGATCATATTATGCAATGGTGTTTCCTCAATTATTTCATAAACTTTACTGACAAAGTTAACTTTCTGCGAAATAGTATTATGTCATCTTAGTACTGATATCTGTGCATTTTTTTCTTAACTTTATATTCAAGATGAGTAATAGCAGTGTTTATAAATTATTTTTCCCACAAAGTAATATAGTCATATTTTTATATAGCGCTTTTCCACCACTTTTCACCATTCAAAGTGCATTACATCAAGGAACCACTCACTCATTCACACACACATGCACACACCAGTATATGCAGGGTTAAGGGTCTTGTCCAAGGACACAATGACAGCATTCATCTGCTGGAGTTGGAATCACTTGGAATCTGTGGGAGTTGGAATCACTTGGAATCTGTGGGAGTTGGAATTGCCCTAACTGTGAGTCAGTGGATCTGACGTTCAACCAATGATGTTTACTTTGAGAGTGGGATTTGAACCGGCAACCTTGACATCAGTGGACACACACTCTGCCAAATGACCTATTATCGCCAATATCTTCTCCTGAATCATCTTCTGGTTTACAATATAACCTCAGTCCTTAAAATGTATACTTTGAGTACTACTTTGAGTACTTTTGTTTTGTTGCATTTGCCATCAAACTGAGTGAGTTAACAGAACGACCTGAACTACTCCCAAATGGGGGACTTGGCTTCAGCGCTGACAAGCTGAAACAGTGCAGCGACATGGCAAGACTAAAAAGTGCATTTATGAAGCTCAAATTGTACACACCAGCTAGTTATCACAGCTCTTAACACCACGTTGGTTCTCTTTGTTGACATTATGATGGAATTTACAGTTCCATTTGACTGTTATAGTATGGGCAGGGATGACAAAATGTGTTTCTGTTTTGTGTTAGTTTGACATATTACAAGAAACAACTTAATCTGAAATTACATCAGTGTTGTTTATAGGAAAGGAGCAAGAGAGAAAAAGAGAGAGAGAAGAGGACAAGAGGACTGTTAGCTGGGAGCGATAGGAACAGATAATGTATGTAAAGTGAAGGCTAGTTTAACACACTGTTGCTAAGCTAATGAAGCAGAAAGAAGCCAACTGAGGAGTTCATTAAAACGTTACACACGGCTCAAGTAAATGGATCCTGGTTCTTCTGCTTGGACATTCGCTCTCAGTTTAGGTCAGTTTAATATGTGAAAAAGGCTTATATATGCATTACACATATTGAAATGGATGAAAATACATTTAAATAAACTCATTAACACTGGTTTTAAAATGCAAATTATAATTTTAAAATAATAATAGTATTGGCTAAGTTTGCTCAACATTAAGTGTCGTACAGTCGTACAGTCGTGCTGTGCAAATTCAAACAACAAAAGCATATCAACCATGATAAAATCCAATAAATAGAGCACTTTATAAAACAAGGAAACAGGAAGTAAAAATAACATTGCTCAGCGTGTGTGAAACATTACAGTGTATGCAACAGCTTTTGGGAAAACAAACAAACAAAACAAGAAAAAAAGTATTCTCAAAATTTCAGAATTTCCTAACAAAGATCAGGCAGTAAATAAGTGTTTAAAGTGATCACAGAATTGAATTTAATGAAATGCTTAACAAGAACCTAAATGTAAAAATGTAATGAGTAAATGACTGGATTAGGCCATACACCCATAGCTCATATTTTTTTTCCAGGATATTTTATTATTAATCGATTCTAGTAGCTGGAATTTTGCTTGTATAAATAGAGTAAGAGCTGATCAGTAAGCATACCCTTTACATCTCTTATAATATGAGCTTTTAAACCCTTGTATCCAAAGGGAGTCAGCTGTACATTTGTATCCATTTATAAAGTACTTGCAGACAGTCTCTAATGGTGTAGATGCATTAACATGGGGCTTTCCTGTAGCCGCCGCAGCCTTAAGAGACTCTATAATGTCACTTGCTCACTATTATTTAACATGGAGTAAAAGCCAGCCCATTAAACATCCTGTCTACATGCTTCTCTTTATCTTTTAGCTCATGGTACAGTACAGCTTGCAGTTCATTTGAAACCAGACCTTTTGATCAGATTTATGGCTTGATATGGTCAATCTAATCTAATACAAACAATATTACGATACAGATAGATGATATAGACTCTTTTATCCTAATCTGGAGACTTTCAGGTCATAACAAAAAAAAGTCCATCTTACTTGTGGAAGGTCAATAGACTAGTTATCAGTTATTTAGTTAGTTATTTATCAGTTATTTATCTGATACTAAACCAGGCTCGAAACAAGTGTGAAATATGATTAAACAAGGTCCGATAAGCCCTTTCTATTTCTCAACTTACAAATATGGGTCACAGTAGCTCAGTTAGTAGCGCGTTTGTCCACTATTCCACAGGTTGGCGGTGTGATTCCAGCTCCCACAGATGAATCCTGCTGTTGTGTCCTTGAGCAAGACACTTAACTAACCTTACCCCCAGTGTCTGTGTACACTGATGTATGAATGTGCGTGTGAATGGTGAGTGGTTTCTTAATGTAAACCAAAGCTTTGAGTGCCTTAAAGGGGAAAAAAGCATTGCATAAAAATGTAACTGTTAATGTGTTCCTTTGCAAATTGTATTGATTATTGATTGGCACTGGTTTTAGCAGTTGATCACCAGTCACCACTATTCTCATTTAATGCTGCAACCCTTACATAAACCAATCCTAAATCAGCATCTAAACGACATAATTGCCTGCATCTCTGGTTCAGAAGAGTCTGCGTTAAGTATCTTTTCTCCCACATGCTCCTCTCTGTGTAATTCATAAAGCTTTGGTGGGTAAACCCTTTAACACCGTCTTTATGAGTGTCCTGGGACCGTCCCCTGGCTCTTCCCCTTTAAATAACCTGCATCATCACTCCTCTGCCTCGGAGAACATCCATTTCCAGGCAGGCCACGTGTCGTCGAGTGGCACTCCCGCTCAGAGAAAAGGGGGATTTAAATTCATTTGCAGAGGGTGGTAGGGGAAAGCATGGGAGCAGATTGGCAGTAGAAAACTATTAAGGCTGACTCATGCAGGGTTAAGGTTGTACAAGAACTGTGACTTGATTTAATGGAGGAGTTACAAGAACAAGATACAACAAAGAAAGAGTGATATGTGAAAGTGATCGAAGCACCCACTGTTGGATCAAACTCCAAAAGATAAATGTAACTTTTAATTCATTGGTTTGTAATTTACATAAATAGTAGTGCTGATGAAAAAAAAAAAAAGATCATTACTATTGTCAATATGTTGTGCCTTAAGGGGTTCATTTTAAAGGGCTATTTTCTGATATGATGTTATAATGTTGTTTCCTCATCAAAACATACCAGGAGTTGTGTTTTGTTTCATATAGAGCATTTTGAGCTTTGGACATGTAGACAGATTAATAATGCAGGATAACTCAAACATGTGTGAATGAAACTAAATACAACTCTAGGTATGTTTTTGATGAGGTAACAACATTATAACATGGCTAAATGTGCACCAAATTAGTATCTGTAAGTCTACTTCAGTAAAACAAGCTAAAATGGCCAGATTAGATTTAAATTGGGAAGGAAATTCAGTGTTGAGCAATATTAGTAAGTCCATCGATCCAAAAAAAAACAAAAAAAAAAACAAAAAGATTAGGTGGTACTCATTCTTTTCTGCTGAATTTCTTTGTGCTGTTTTGAAATGAGACTTAGAATGCTTGAACAGCCACTCACAATGATTCATGATGATTCATTGTTCACAAACCAAACTAAAAGCTATAAGACGCAATCAAATACATATTTTTAATCATAGACGCAAACTGAATGTAATGCTGAATGGAAGCATTTAGTGTTTTGTCTCTGCATCGTCAATAAGACTTTTTGAGTGTGTTGTACCTCTCCTTCAAATAAATTGGACAGACCATCAGCTGATCTAAAATAATAACCATAACACAAGAACTGACAACACTGTACAATGCAATGAGTAAGTGTACAATTCATGCAGCTCAGAGTCCCAGTAGTTTTGTCAGTGTTTTGTCCCTCAGATGTGACATTTGTGCTCTGACACTTGAAACAGGGGCCTCTCTCCTCCTCATCTCCCTCCATCATCGCTCACTGCACCAGTGCACTGGGCATAACTCCTGTACTGCTAAACAACAGAGCTCAACACAGTGCAAAAGTTTATATTCTAACTAAATACATACACAGATTTAGTTACATAATATTGAATTCAGAATCAATGAATCCTAATTTGAATAAAGCTAATACTTGATGCACTAGGTAAAATTTCTGGTCGTGGGTATGGCCACCTGCTTGTCTGGAATCTTTCACAGTGTAGCATTAACTTGCCTGAGAATGTACCAGAGCACAGTATTCTATCTTGCACTCTTTTATTCTCAAGGGGAGAATTATAATTAAGTTATGTTATGCTAATTTAACTTTAAACATGTTTTTTTACACAGCAGGAGTCTTTGTGATTGAACATAATGTAAATTACATTTTGATCAAGTGATTATATGCTTTATTAACCTTCCACTTGAATTTTCTTGTTGCCATCCTAAATCTCTTCTTTGTTGTTATTTGCCAATGACAACCCTTCAGATTTAATTCCACTGCATTGCCTCCGCAGGTCAACTGAGAATCAGATCTCATTACCACTATCTGACCAAGCAGTACCACAGATTTTGGAACTTTGTCACACTCATTCTATTTCTAGACTCAAAGCCAAGTGTCCAGTATCCGGTAAACTCCTACAAGGTAAATGTAAAGAAAGCCAAGCGTTCAGACAGCTCTTGAGCAGGTTTTAGCCAGCATGTTGCCACTGTCACTGCTCATTCACATATTACACTTTTTTTAAAGTAATTTTCACACATTTCTCTACTGAAAATTTACTTTTGAAAAAACTCTGATCATGTGTCACAAATTGTAGTTTTTTGCTGTTCTGATAGAATTTCTATATTGAACAAAAGTTTCAGCTAAAGTTCTTTACCACGTGTGAACAGTCCTGTAGTATTAAAAAAACAAGGTGAATTCACTGGTGATGTATGTTTCTGAATGAATGCTGTGTCAAGTGCTCTGAGAAAGAGCTACAGTGTTGTCAGGGGCTTGCAGGTAACAGCATTTGTAAATGAAGTCTTGCACTAACGATGTTAGTGGTGATCATCAGAGAAGGTGTAGTATGGAACTGGCTGTGGTGACGGTGGCCGCTCTGATCGCTCCCCCTGCCCCAGGTGAAGCAGGATCTTCTGAATGCTTGGTAAATGACAGTTGTTACAGTACACTTGATTGCATTGTTTAAGAGCTAACTCCATGATTTTGTGTTTACAGACTGGCACTACTGCTTGTAATTTTGCTCTCTATTATGATTTATTCTCAGTGCTCGTTCTCATTGTATAGAGTGCTTTTGGTATAGTAGCAGAAGTCTTGATTATTGCAGTAAATGGTGGGGTCCTTAGTGCAATGCAACAATAGATCTCAGGGATGGCACAAAGCGCTTTAAATATCTAGGACTAGGACAAACCCCACACAGTGGCACTTTAGCCCTTTAAATACCAATTGTCAGACATCACTCACGTTTTGCAAAGTTTATTTGTTGGCTGGTACCTGTCTCATTGATTGGTGCACTTTCAGTAGAAGGAAAAGACTTTTGAAATCACTGTAAAATACATAAAGCCATGTAAATATTTGCAACTTTGCCTTTGTCCTTGTTTTGCCAGACTTATGTGTGTGTGTTTCTGTAGGAGACTCTAATCTATGTCTCTTTGGTTACACAAGTAAAAAAAAAAGAAAGACCTAAAACAAGAGAAAAAAATGTAATGGTTTTGGACACAGCGGAGGCAAGTGCTTTAAAACAACTCAACTTTCTGAATTAATGCTCTCAAATGTGACAAACTCAAACATAAACATAATCAGATTAAACAGTAATTATTTCTGCAGCAATAGTAGCACAATGTTTGGGTGAGCTGCAGCTGCACAGGTGAGACAGATGTGCAGTGAATCACTACCACAAAAGTATTTTAAACAGCAAAAAACAGTATGACAGGCTGACAGTGGTGCTATGTGTATGTGCACAACGGACATGTGGCTGCTACAGGGATAAGTCTGAGTGTTCCACAGATTTTTCCCAATAGCAGCTAGAGGAGCTTGGATGTTTTTCATAGCCCTCTAGAACCCAGAGAAAAATGAAGATCATCCAAGGATCACGAGCTGCTTCAGAAGCAGCTCAGACAAACTTCTTCCCTTTAGCTACATAGAAACAAGCCTAAGAAACAGCAAGATTTATTCTCCAGTTTTATTTTTTTGTTGTTGGTGGTACATGTACACTTTGGCAGCATCACATAGACATTTTGGTACCTTTAAAAAAAAAAAAAAATCTGCTGCTAGCTAGTGTGATCTGAAGTAAAGGCGGTGCTGACAGCTCCACGGCTCTTTGTTGTGATGGCGTTGACGTCAGTTCTCATTGGACACAGCAGTTTTCTAACGCAGAAGTCAGCAGACTTGGTTCTTTTATTAAGTCTTTTTAGACTAATATTGCAATTTAAAATGTAAAAATTATAACATAATGATCCACAGGCATCATAGATTATAACTATATAGAAGACACAAGCACAACAGGTGATCTTTAAAAATAAAGGTGTCTTCTATCTCAGTGACTAAAGTCAAAATTAATTTACAATACAAGATATTATCCCACTGGTCACAATTGGGTCCAACTATAAAACTCACTTTTTCTTGCACTTTTTGACAATTTTCATTTAAAAATAATA
Source organism: Periophthalmus magnuspinnatus (assembly GCF_009829125.3). Taxonomy (NCBI): domain Eukaryota; kingdom Metazoa; phylum Chordata; class Actinopteri; order Gobiiformes; family Gobiidae; genus Periophthalmus; species Periophthalmus magnuspinnatus. The sequence goes on from NC_047146.1 coordinate 24,473,553, forward strand.
CTTCAAATGACACATGAAATTCATAATTTCATCTCTGAAAATTTTGAGCATGGGCTAATAATATAGTGAATGAAATGAAAAAAAAATGAATCAAAGATTAAACAATGTTAAATAAAAATGTGCTGTACTTAAGGGTAGACTCATTTGTATACCATTGTCATTTGTATATCCTTTTCGATAATGTATTTATTTTAGAATTTGGTACACTATGTCTGTCACAGTAGGTGACATCCTGCATGAAAAATTGTATAAAATAGAATAATGACAATAGAATAAGAAAGAATTGGTAAAATTGAAGTCAGAGCAAAGTTTAAAATCAGATTTTGCAAATATGATTCACAATTTGACAGTAAATGTGAGTGTTCAACCTTTGATGAAATAAAAGCTTGGTTAGGTTTAAAGCATCAGCCCAGGACATCCATGAAGTGCCTGGCAAATGGTAGAGTTCATATTTGATTCTGTTTAAATGTCCTTGTCCCGTCATAAACCCAAGGTGCTGGTCTATAAATGTGGTTTTGAATGGTATAATGAAACACACTGTAAAAGCCTTGAGTGCCAATCACGCTCTACAAATGCACTCCACTTTCCCACTTCCAGCCTCAACAGTCAGAGCTGCAGCTGTACAGGAGCATTATGTCCATTCAGGTTATTTTGCACATTTTAAAGTCATGGAGGACAAAATTATGAGTTTGGGCATTAAGAAAGTAAACAGTAAAGTCTAACGTAGTTCATTAAGTTAATTAAAGTGAACTCAGACAAATAAACTTGTTCCATTTGAATTTCCTTACTCAAAATATTGAATTAAATAAGGTAAGATAACATAAACAGTTGAACCGTTAAGTGACCAAAGAAAATTAACTGTATTATTTGATTTGAGCATGTGTCGCCATGGAGATTTTATTGCTTTGCCTGAAATGTTCCACAATATGACATTAAACACTATATGTCAAACCTCTGGAGAGGCTATTCTGACCACAGCAAGAATGCATTAGCTAAAAATACTAATGCCATACTGCAGAGTAGATCAGTTGTTCCGCATTGGTCTTTTGAGCTTAGGTTTAAATGATCCAACTCCATAACCTTACATAATACTCAATAGGAATTACATTAAATGAGATTGTTGTACGGAGACAACTGGAATAGTGATCCCCAAAGATTTGCCCCATTAACCTCCATCTCAATGTCGGCCTCGCCACAGACCATAGGCATTGCTATTCAGTGCATTCCTCCCATTGTGTATCTGCAGCCTTCATTACACAACTGAGTGGCTAAATCTCTATGGTACTTTTTAATACAATCGTTCAAGTGAGTAAATACTATGCAATCATCATCATCAGGGCCTCGCCACGGCACAAAAGTGGAATAATGTTTCGTAAATGCAGCAATTTGCCCAAAATGTCAATGATCGTGTATATACAAAATGGATATAATCAGTATTGTTAGTGGTAATGAGACAACATTTTGTACCTTTTTGTACAATTATCGATGAAGTCACCATGTTCAGAGCAGTAATTTACTTTTTGGGATAGAACTTGTTCCAGATGCCCTTCCCTAAATAACCCACACTATTAATCCAGGCTTTTGTATTACATAATGATAGGGATGGGATGAGACACAACTCCCCGATGAGACAAGACAGGAGATTTGGAAGTAATTTCTAACGAATCTATTGTGTGGTTCAGTTGATCATTTCTGCCACGCAATTTTTTATCTATCTAGCTCTTGTATGTTTTTGCAGTCACTGCAGCTCTACTTTTTCAACTACTTCAACTACAACTTTTCAATAAGAAACCTTTCCGGTGCTTTACCCTTCCTACCATCTGCACACCCATGGTATCAAAAGATCATTCCACATTGGTGGCACAAGATTTTTATATATATATATATGTGTATATATATATATATATATATATATATATATATATATATATATATATATATATATATATATATATATATATATATATATATATATATATAAAACTACCTTAAAAATTATGAGAGAGAAAAGCATCAAAATAAATAAAATAAGAACATAAAACCACCTTCCTATCCTCACCTATGGTCATGAGCTTTGGGTAATGACTGAAAGGACAAGATCACGTTTACAAGCAGTCAAAATGAGTTTCCTCCGCACGGTGTCTAAGTATTCCCTTAGGGATAGGGTGAGTTAGGAGTAGAGCGGCTGCTCCTCCACGTCAAGAGGAGCAAGCGTTTCTATATTTGTTTTATTATTAATATATGTATGTATTTATTCTTTTTTGTGAAAACCATGAAAATAAACAGTTAAAAAAGAGGAGCCAGCTGAGGTGGCTCAGGTTCTAGATACCTCCTCCACGCATCCCTAGGGGCGTGTGGTGGGAATGTCCCACTGGGAGGAGGGCCCTGCAGAAGACCCAAGACATGCTGAAGAGATGTCTCTTGGCTGGCCTGGGAACGCCTTTGGGTCCCACCGAAGGAGCTGGAGGAAGTATCTGGGGTGAGGGAAGTCTGGGAGTCCCTGCTTAGACTGCTGACCCCCTGACTCGGCCTTGGATAAGAAGAAGAAAATGGATGGATGGATATAAAACACATTTATCAGCAGATTTTCTACACTTACACTGTATATGTTTCCAATTTCCATATTGAAGGAGTTTTATATATTTTCTTTTGGGTTTATGTGAGGGCCATTCTTGGCGTGAAAGAACATTATTTCAAATATTGTTCATGTAATATTGAACCTTCCTGCATTTCACTCAAACATGATTTTCAGTCATTTGTGTGGGTGGTTTGAGTCATCTCATCTTTGTCTTAGCTGCCCTACCCTCTCCCACTTTCCCTCTTTCTCTTGCTCTCAATCTTTTTCTCCTTCCTTCTTTCTCTCCCTCCCACACTTTCCCTCTTGCACCATCACTCCCCCTCCAGTTTCTCCGTCTCTCTCTCTCTACCTCACTATCTCCTTCCACCCTCCCCTCCTTCTCTCTCTCTCCCCTTCTCCTTCCCTTCTTTCTGCTTTTTCCTTTCCTTTCCCTCTTCATCTCCCTTCATCACTTTTCCCTCTCCCCTGGTTCCTCCCTCTCTTTCTCTCCCTTTCCTTTCTTACTTTTTTACTCCCCTCTCTCCCTCTTTTGCATGATTTTGCCCCCCCACACTTTCTCCCTCTCTCCTTTTCCTGTCTCCCCTCTCTCCCTTGCTTTCTGTCGGTCAGCTTTAAAAATAACCAAAGCATCCAGGTCAGAAGGGTGCACTCAGCAAAGCTCTCTCTCTTCAAATGTTAGCATTCCCAGTGTTTTCTCTGCTTCGCCCCCCTTTAGCCGCGCACTCCTGGTACATCCAAGGCTCCTGGGCTAATGGAGCGCTGAGAGGTGCTTTTGGAAATGGCCTGCTCTCCAGCACAATATGGCTGCTCACAAATAGAATAGACTCTGCACACCGCCCTCAGACACGCAAAAGTGTTCTTTACCTGCACTACGACCAGGAATATACTACATTTACTCACTTATTTACTTGAGTCATTTGTACTGACATTTTCTTCTTGAGTAATACATTGCACCAAAAATATTAAGGGTGTACTGTGTAACTTTTCTGTGCAGGGTATGCAACATGGATATTAGATTGCTTTGCCTACTGTTTGCATTAATGCTAGGAATCTACATGTAGACAAGAAGGTGGTGCCAGGCCAAATTTGTGGGGAAGTTCTGTAAATTCTGTAATAATACAAAGATGAACACATGAAATATAAAAGCTTAGCATACCTGTTACTAGAAATGTTATGCAGTACACCTTTAGTGATGAATAAAATGTGCCTGTGGGGCTGAAGAACCTCAAATGGTTTAGTGGTTCACACCCCTCACATTGCACCCACTTTGTCTATGTCTTAAACACTAACAGTTAAGTTGGATTTTTTTAGATGACTGTGTAATCCCTCAGTCAGTCCTTCAGTCATCCTCAGACCTAAATCAAAACAATGGGTGCTCTCACAAAATAGGTGTGAGAATGATAATGCAAAATATGACTCAGGCACCGTTCACACTTAGTGTAGTTCAATAGACCTAGCTAACAAACAGAAACTTTATACAGATAGGTGTGTTAGCTTCAATGTAGTAGGCTCCTCCCTTCAGATATAAGGCAGTGTCCTCCAGAAATCTGACCAGAACTGAAGAAGCAGCTTGAATGAGCAGAGAAATGTCTTCACTCAAAAAATATTGTCTAGTTGAGAGAATAGAATTGTACTTTTTTATAATTTGTTTTTAGATATAAAATGTATATTTCAAACAAATGTTTTTTCTTTACTAAACCTTTGCTTTAAATCAAAAGCTTTAGCACGACTTGAATAAATTTCAAGTTGTGGTAAAATGTAACTAGTCTTACCTGAGTACATTTTTGACTACACACTTTTATACCTGTGCTATAGCCTTGGGCCGATACGGTGCAGTTTTACAAGCGTAATCAGCCCATACTTCCATAATAGGATAATTCCAGTTGCACATCAGAGACACAGCTCCCTCGTCAGTCTGTCTGTGTAATTGAGATGAATCATTTAATGGAAAAATATGTCTGGGTCCAAGTAAGCTGCTCCTGACCTTAAGTCAGACGTCATATTAATTACACAGCACTGCTAACTTAACTATGTTCTACAGTGATTTATGCTGTGAGGTCATTAGCGTTACATCACTGTCATGTTAAAGCTGTTATAGTTAGCACTGAATTCTATGTAGCATGTATCTGGATTCATTCAATAAAATAGGCAAACTCTTCTGAACAAAATCTAAAGAAGATTTCTAAATGTCTCTATAGATTACAATATTATGTTGGTACTATAAAGCTTTTATATGTTTGCCACCTGCCTGTCTCCATGGAGATGTTGTTGCTTTTCCTGGAATGTTCCACAGTATATCTATCTAGCATTTAATTTCAGGTGTTTTTATTGCTCAAAATTGAAAAACGTAGGCTACTGTGAGTTGGGGCACCACTCACCAGGTATTACCTGTAAATCAGCCTGATGGCGCCATATGCTTGTCTCCATAGGGATATATAAGTTAAATGCCATAGTGTGAAGCATTCTGGGCAAAGCGATAATATCTCCCTGCCTGTGCCATGAAGACAAGCAGATGGCATGACCTCCACCAGAAAAGTTCTACAGTGCACATTTAATCTAGCTGCTCCATGGAACCAGCAGATAGCATACCTTTGACAAGAAAAGTTCTAAAGTGCAATTTTAAGATTGAAATTGCTATTAAATTGTTAACTACTGTAGAACAAATCAAAGTCCAATGATACAAAGTAAACAAAAAAGTTTCTTTTAAAAATAATTTGACAAAAACAAATCTCCAGCCTTCTCTCTTTGTGTATAACCTCGGTAGCAGTGGCTTAGGCTCTGCAGCGCCTCAGGCATTTGTCTAACTGTCCATTTTGTTTCTCCACAGTCATTTGGATATTCTGCTTTAATTAACTGACCTCTATCATTAACTCAATGTTTCATTTCCAAACCTCTCCATCTCTGCTCCCTGGCACCTACTACCAAAAATATCCCTCCCACTTACCCTCACCTTTCATTCAGCATTCATCATAACTGGAACGCACCTGGATCCTTGCTTGTTTGCCATCCCAAAGCAACTCCAGGGAAATGATTTGATCTGTTTGGATGGTAGCCATGTTTCCTCTTTATTTTTATTTTTGCAAGTTGTGATGAAACTTCAACAGAGGCAGAGCTAGCTATAAGGATCTAGTACCGCCTGACATGTACCATCAAAATAAAATATGCTGGTGGGGATAGGATAGGAGCATACGCACTGTCACACATACAAATAAATTCACTTTGTATACCTTGTGAGAGCTATATGGGTACTCACAAATGCAGTAGTGATTGTACTTTATGAAAGGAGGGCTGGGGAGCGAGATCGCCGTAAATAAGGGGGTTGTTTCTTGCTCTGTCCCGGGACTCTTAATGGCATGCAGGACTTGTTTTATTCACAAGATGGTGCAATAAGTGCGGTTACTTAACCACTTAGAGTTTAAAGGCCCTTATCGTGCAGCTGTAAAACAATATCAGGGCTCCACTGAGTAGCATTTATGACGGGGGAAAGGGGAAGTGGTTTAGTTCAGAAAACGTTCATGAAGTATTCACAGTGTAAAGGATCCACTAACCAACTGTGTGCATAAGATCGTACTTGTTATTTCAACAGATTACATTATGTGCACTATAATATGGGCTAGGTGTTATTTGTAGTAGTAGTAATAGTAGTCATCAGTGGTGGAAGAAGTACTCAATTTTGTTACTTAAGTAAAGTATAGATACTGGACCAAAAAAAAACCCTCAAGAAAAAGTAAAAGTATCACATGAAAAATCAACTTAAGTAAAAAGTATTAAATACCTGTTTAAAAATGTACTTAGAGATCAAAAAGTAAAAGTATTTCGCACAGATTTTGAGATCTTACAAAGCTTCAAATGTACTGATGTTGATAAAGATTTGCACTGAATTTGTTCAACAGAATGAACTGAATTGTTGTTTTCTAGCTGTTTTTGTTGGTATATTTTTATTTCCTCAAATTATGAACGTGTTAAAAATAAATCCTCAGGCTTTTCAGCAGGTCTTAAACAATACTTAATACTTTCACCTTTTACTCCAGTTCAAAAATGTTGTGGAGTAGAAAATACAGATATCTGCTCTCAAATGTAGTGAAGTAAAACTAAAATGTATTCACTTTAAAATTTACTTAAGTAAAGCACAGACACCTAAAATTTATACTGAAGCACAGTACTTTTTTTTAATGTTCCGCCACTGCTAGCAGTAGTAGTAGCAGTAGTTGTAGTAATAGAAGGAGGAGGAGGAGGAGAAGGAGGGGTTTTCTCACTGGGTAACTCTGGGCTAAGGTTTTACAAAACACAAATAGTAGCAGCAGTAGTAGTAGTAGTAGTAGTAGTCATAGTAGTACTAGTAGTAGTAGTTTTAGTAGTTTTAGTAGTAATCCTTCCAGCTCCACACCAACAACTTCTAATACCACCATTGTCCCATTAAAGATCAAGTAATTCCTTTATTGTACTAGGACTTTATTTCCACACTTACTCACAATATGTTATCAGTATTTGGTACATAAATGATCCACATAGATACGTGTTCACAGCAAAGACAAAGCAGAAACCTTCCATTCTAAAAGCACAGGGCCAAGCTCACAGTCCATTAGACAGCAGTAGATCTCAGTAACTGCAGCACACAAAGCCTTTAAAGTGCCCCTCCAAACATAGCCGCTTTAATTCAGCCTCTAATCACCTCCACTGGCCCAGGTAAAGAGCCTGATAATGGGACAAAGGACAGCGAATCCGACCAAAACCAGCTCTCTCTCATCACAGCCATGAATTGAACTGGACCAAATGGCCACGTCGCATCTACAAAGAGTGATGGATAAAAAGATTAATTTCTCAGAGTTAATGATTATAATTAAGGCGCTGACATTTCTGGCATTAAAACCCAATTTCCTGCTCTGAATGTGAAACCGCAAAGACCCTTAAACACAATAATTCTCCACAAAAGACAGAGATTAGAAAAATAAAGTTTAAAACGTCAGAGATGGGTAAAATTATTCCACTATTAAAAGTCTGTCATTTTCGGAGAGTTCATTTATGCAGAAAGCATCGCTATTTGAAACAGTAATGAAAGGAAGTGGGTTTTAAATTAAAAGTGAAGTAATAACAAGGTCCTTAAAGGCTGCTTTGATGTCAGAAGATCTACTCATCTCAGGTTTAAAATATACTTTTCTTAAAGGTAGAGGAGCTGCCTGCTTTTCCCCATTCCTCAAATATATGGCATTAAACATATCAATCTTACATTTACTCATTTGCTTTAATAACTAGTGTTGTAAGTCGTAGTCATCTTTAAACGGCATTTTACCATACATCTTTTACATAATATATTGGCCATGGGTTCTGCCTTTTGGGATTTGTTGGTCAAATGAATTATGAAAAGGATGAATGTAAAACAGGATCAAATATGGAACATCAAACTCAGCAGATGATAACTGTCACATGGTCACATTTTTATATAGCGCTTTACATCAAGGAACCACTCACCCGTTCAGACACACATTCATACACCAGTGTACACACACACTGGGGGCAAGGTGTGTTTAGTGTCTTACCCAAATACACAACGACAGCAGTCATCTATGGGAGCTGTAATCACATCGCCAACTTGTAGGTCAGTGGACGAGGGCAAGGGTGAGGTGGGTTAAGTGTCTTACCCAAACACACAACAACAGCATTCATCTGTGGGAGCTGAAATCACACCGCCAACCTGTGGGTCAGTGGATCTGACCGCTCTACCAATGATTTTTATGTCGAGAGCATTCGAACCACCAATCTTCGAATCTGACACTATCAACTGAACTACTGTCACCCCATAATCTCGTCAGTATCTCATTCAAATTATAATCTATAGGCCATATTAAGTAAGCAATATAAATCTTAAAGCAAAAAAAACTTTAGCTTCATCACATTGCTCCTGGGGCTAACAGCAATGACAGCAAAATTGTAACTATGACAACTAGTTTTAAAAAGCTGTTACTTAGCTACACTTATTGGATTTAAACAGGCAGCGTTCATTCATGGTGAGTTTATTTCACTGCACTTGTTCAATGGAGTGGTTAAAGCCTGTATTTGATATTACGTCCCTATAATAGCAGGTTTGGAGGAGTGAGAGTCCAGACCGCTCTAATCCCTGTGTGCACTTCAAAGCTAGAGTGATGTGTGCTTTGTGATTAGGACCGTGGACTCGTGCCACCTGCCCAGATGTTTGGCCCAGGCTCAGCTGCCAAGATTGGGACAGGAGAGCACCAGAGCCTCCTGGAGCTGACCGGCACCAGAGCTTGCTAATATATGAATGACACAATTCCTGGTTTAAAAATAACAGACGGCATCACAACATTTTCTATAGCTCTATAATATTTAATGGAGATGGTAGGTAAAATTATGCAGAGAGTACCAAGTTCAATATTTGTGAATTCACCTTTTTGTTATTTCTTAGGAAAGTGCAATGTAATCAACTGGGAAATCTGGCTCTTGCCTCCCATCTGGAAGTATGACATCATCACATTCTAGTATCTGAAAACCACCAATAGATCTGATGTATGACATTTATTGTAATTAACAACAGGTTTTGCAGCCAACAGAGATTCATATTGCCAAAAGTGACTGCAATCTGTATCCAAAGTTTAAACCATATAATTAAACATCTGTTGAGTTATCTGCATTTGGAAGAGTTCATTTTGATTTAGCAATTATATTTTTCAATTTCCCCCCCCAATAATGACTTGGGAAAAGACCATGGAGATAGACCCTCAAAGAGCAATCTACAGTTTGTGGCAGCTGCTGTCATTGTGTCCTTGGGCAAGACACCAAACCCACCTCACCCCCAATCTCTGTATGTACTGGTGCATGAATGAGTAAGTGGTTCCTAGTATTTTGAATGCCTTGATGAAAGCACTATATAAAACTGTGACCATGACCATTTCCAGTATTATCACTTTAGTCGCAGTTGCAATTTGAACAATATGTTTTTCCCCCATTAGCATTTTAATTTCTCAACCTATAATGAGTAATAACTATATCTAAAGAGCAATAACCACCTAGTAACCACCCACCTTATTGAACGACTAGTTTTGAAATGGCCAATGGCTTATTTTTGTTTAGAACCACTAGTGTACATTGATAATTGATTGATAGCTGTGTTATGTAGCACCTGTTTGGCATGCCCACATCCACCCCGGAGCAAAGGAAGCGTTCCAGGAGCCCCATCAGACATCCCTGACTTCAAGGATAAGAAACCAATTAATATTTTACCACCTTTCTTAATATTTCACAAATCTTTGCCATACGCCCCACATCCATGGCAAATTGGAGAGCCTTTTTCAAAAGATCAATTTAAAACCAGCTCCAACGAGGTTATTTCACATGCTTGGGAGTACACAGCTGCCTGATGTTAAACTTTAATTTCCTGGAAACATTAGGGAAACTTTTTGATTTGTGCGCAGGGTTCAAGATGAGTTGATGCATTGCTGTGTCTGGTGGTGACAGTCCCAAGATGGCAGCGCGGCTTTAACTGTCACTTAAAGCACTTGTTTGTGATGGCCTCAGAATGTTGGAAGGCTTCCTGTGGTTGCAGCCCTGACTGTCAATGTGCATTTGTGTTCCTTGAAGTTTAGCCACACTGAAGTTGTTTGTTGTTATTTTCAGCCGTACTCACAGTTGACTCACAGTGATGTAACTTTATAAGTGTTAAATAACTGATGCATGGTCTTTGCAGGGTAAATATCAATATACACCGCATTATTATACTCTTTCAAGGTGGACTATGGAACTATGGAGCCAAATCCCTGCCAAAATGTTGCAAACATATCCAGTATGTTTGTACAAATATATATCTGTATGGAGACAAGCTATTGTTGGTCAGTATATTGTCCATGTGATAAGTAAATAAATAATCCAAGTTAAGTAAGAGGTCAGATCTGCAGAGAAGCGACCCCCGATCACAATAATAATGCATTTTTTCAAAGTACTGAATCGCTTGGTAATAAAAACACCAGTAACTGAACAAAAGATTTAACAGGCCCCGAACAACTGAGGTGGGGCCCAAAACCAGGCTGTGGGCCATCCAGTCCTGAACCCCAAAGGAGATTATTATATTTGTTAAATAATGTGTATTGTAAAAGCAGAACTTTGTACCTAAAATTAGACTGGCAGACTGGCACCCAAAAAAAATTTGACTGGCAGATGCTGTCTTCATCTAATTGAAAAACATGTTTTTTATTACAAACTTGAGTCATGAGCCATGTGAGTCACAATATGACACTTCGGGATGAGAGCTGATTGACTGTCTAAAGGTGGTCCACCTTGCTTCACTTTTCTCTCTGAAAAAGCTGTTCTAAAGCTGTGCTAGTGGCTAAAAAGTTCTTGCAAGTGAATAATGAAGTGCCAAGAGGACTGGGAGAGCTAGGGACTTGTTAAATAGATTTAAATACATACTTCATTTTTCACACTTTGAAAATCAGCTTTAACCTTTTAAACTTAACATGAATTATTTCTTTAACTATTGTTAAGGGTTGTATGCATTTTGTTTTTCTGCTCCCATCCCTTTTACTTGGTCCCTGGAAGAACTAGATGTTTAGTCCTGGTTTGGCTTGCTGATTTAATACTACCATTCCAGGCAAAGCAATAACATCTCCGACTGACAAGCAAGCAGACCCTCCACGTAAAAAGTTACATAGTGCCCCTTTAAGAGGCGCATACTTGTTGGGATGTAAAGCTTTGGCATGACTTACCAGAGCTTGTCAGTGGGTAATCACAGGGAGCACGGGCCTGTCTGTAGCTGAGTCGTCATAATGGATGTGAGCAGCTGAGGATAAGGTCAAAGTCAAGGCTGCCTCCTCTGAAATTGATTTGACACAGATTCATCCACACGGAGCAAAGTGCTGTTAAAAATGCATGGCTTTTCCCTGTTCTTAAATGATAAATATTCAAGCTATATTGACCAGACGGCAGGGTCAAAATAAGCGCATTCTTATTTTTCTCACCGAATATTAATGGGTGTTTGCAATGGAGGTAAGATATCTGTTTAAGAGAATGAAAGATTGCTGTTGATTTTTTTTATAGGCAGTTTATTAGTTTTATCACAATGGTCATGACATTTAAAATAAACACTGAGTGACTTAAAAAAATGAACTAGTTACAGAGGCCTGATAATCTACTGCTTATGTGTTGACATTTTAAGTCCAAAATGTCAATACTATTCCATTGTTGCTGCCTCTGGAACTGATGCATTTCACTAACCCGTCACTACCAAAGATCACGATAATATGTTTAACTAATAGAACACCACAATGGAAAGCTATTTCTTGCATTAAAGAACACATATTTAGGCCTGTTATGATTATGACTATATTGACTTATCGTTCAGTATATGAAAGCTCGGACAATTTTTTTGGGGTCTGTATTTATTGTGTAGTTTTTGTGGTTTAAATCTGTTCTTGGGTTATGGGGTCAGCGGTTTAAATTAGTTTCAATGTTATCGTTTATCATCTACTCAAAATTTGTTGACATGACAGGCTTACATATATTATGAATTCTTGTGGCTTTAATTCCGTTTTACGTCAAACGTCAAAATGGGGTAAGTATTTCACATTTTCAAAGTAAAAAAAAAAGTGTGTGATGGTTTATGGTTTTAAAACATCGTAGAAGAAATCCAGTTTTACCTGTGACACAACTAAGCAGGGAAAATGCAGATGGGGCACTTTTGAGATCTCTGAAAATACTAATTTGGATTAATGAATTTATTAAACAAGCATGAATGAAACACAATACAATTTCAGCTATGTTTCTGACTCGGGTACAATAATATGTCACGGTTAAAAGGTCAAAAAAGTCAATTTTGCATAAACATAGAAAACATCTAAGCTCATTATTGTGCATAATTGAGACATTTCCTTTTTCAACACCCTTTGACTGTAATTTGTAATGTTTTTCTTTGACAAACAATAGGAACATAATAGCATATATATCTTCTTCTTCCATCTGAGTTTTGTGTCATAATCTGATGCTTGAACGTAAACACATCCTGTATTTACATTTTAATGCATTCATAGATAATTCCTGTGGTTTACTGTGTTGATATTGGATCGTCACATTTTGCATAATCATTTCTCTCCTGCTCCAAGGTCAACACATTCTCTCTCTGAAACATGCATGCACACACACACACACACACACACACACACACGCACACCCCCCCACACACACCCACGCACCCCCACACACACACCCACGCACATACACACGCACGCACACATTGGTTTTCCATGCTTCTGGGGAGATTACATTGACTGACATTCATTTCCTGAAAATTGATCCTATTCTTAACCTAAGTCACTCCTTGCCTTACTTTAACCTAAATCCTAACCATAGCCTATTTTAACCCCTATCTGAATTATAAATCATGTTGTTGAATAATAAAGGACTTGCGTCATGGGGACCTGATTTTTTCCCCTCTGTAAAGTAAGGGTTGTGTTGTGAATTTCAGATTGACTCAAATTTAAGTCATTCTTAGTCAATTATCAGCTTGGGTCTTTTTAAGTATAGTAAAAGCATATGGTCTGGTTTAGAGCAAAGTGCAGAACTTTGGTTTAGAACAAAATACACTTGAATATTTTTGGTGTTAAATGGCAATGATGAAAGTCGGTATTGTTTCAGGTCATACATAATGGCAGAAAATTGTATTTGTATTTAATAATACAAAATAAATAAAACATCTACATTGTTCAATATAAGACATTTGTTTATTTTTTTAAAAGGCGACAGATCTCCATAAACTGAATGTGTACACAGGTTTAAGTCCCCACAATGTGATAAAAATGTGCTCACACACACAGCACAGCTTGTTTTTACCTAAAGGTGGAAGCAGCTGCAGTTCTGAGTCTCTCTCCTTTTCCGCCTCAGACCATGTTGTATCTGTCAGCTTTCACTCAGGCAACACAAACCCATGACTTACAATAACAAACAAACAGAGCCATAAAGCCATAAAGAATCGCGACTCCTGTTTTTTTTTTTTTTTTTTTTTTTTTTTTTGAGTTTGTGGAAAATAATTCAAAATGACAGATGTCAGAAAAGCCTGGCCCTGACAACAATCTCCCTGTCTCCACTTTGCCCCAGAATGATGGAGTTTGCATGAGTTATAGTGAAGGCAAACCAATAGTGAGACTAAATTATGATCACACATCCTCAAGGCTATAGGACCTTCAACCATCATTTGAATATGTCAGATGAGGGGGGCCTTTGAGCATTTCAGACAAGTTGTCATCAATGAAACACAAAACTCAAGGACTAAATGTGTTACCAGGGTAATGAATAATGCACTAACTTTATCATAGCAATATCAGTTTTTGGTTGTCCCGGCAAGTCCAGAAGGATATCTCTCAGAGGGATAACAGTTGGTCACCACTCCCTCTGTTGCGCCCACAGATTGTATATATAAATGGACATAGCTAACCCGCTATCCGCCACGTTCCAAATAGGAAGTGAGCATGGGTGCATTTCCGGCTCCATCGACTCAAATCGGCTCAAATTCATTTAACATTGGAAAAAACTGTCGCCCCTCTCTCCGTAATGCTGCTGTCAGGCTCGTCATTTTGGTCTTAAAATGTTCATACTGCATATTGACTCAAGATATGAACATAAATAACAGACAAATCAGGTGCCTTCTTTCCCCAGGGTCGCTCCCGCTAGTGTTAGCAACAGGTTCGATTGACAGCGTTGCTAAGCACCCACACCACTGGTTTAGCAGGATTACCTTCGACAGCCTTGCTCTGGATTGGCTTTTTGGTTGCTATGATACTTGCGGTCGGAATTCCTAATATGCAATTTAGCTCCAAACTCGCCCCTATAACCACTAGCCTTGATGAGCTTCATTTGACTAGAGCCGAATGCTATGGGTGACGTCACACTCCCTCAGTCCACTTTTTTATACAGTCTATGGTTGCGCCTCAAGCCAGATTCAGACCGTACCATGTAATCAGTTTTGTTTATTTCAGTGATGCATGTGAAACAAAGGAGCTCATCAAAATCTAATTTCTCTCACCTCAGATTAGCAGAGTTTAGTGCTTCGCTCACCGATTTGGCAAAAATCTGAAATGTTTTTCACTCCCCTGTGATATATTTTTTTCATTTCCATACTGACAAAATTTCTAACAGTGTACTCTTGACCAAGATTACCTACTGGTCCGACAGCACGTCCAAAGACGCTGAAAGAAGGGTCAAATGCAGTTATTTTTTCCCTAACAAGGGCACAGCAAGTGCACTGTAAAACGATAATGGTATGATGTTTATGTTTGTATTTTTGTGTGACATTTGAAAAGATTTATACCAAGCTGAATATGAACTTACTGACACTACAAGAAGGTAAACAAACAGCAAATCTTCCTGTTCAACATTCAGTCTCTGGTGGACTTTATTATTTGTCATAGTTGCTAAGGAAAAGACAAGTGTGTTGCAGACTATGCGTCATGCCTCCACCACAGCACCTCTGCTCTGTCACTGACACAAACCCACAGACAAAAATATATGTAACCAACTCCAACCAACTTTGGTTAAAAACATAGACTGTATATATAAATAGACGCTATGGTCCCAACAGGAAGTGAGCATGGACAGGCTTGCCTCTCTAATCTTAAAATGTTTGTATTAACCCACTCCACATGATCCTTATATTTTTATTTCACTATTGTGTCCGTAAAACAAGATATGAACATATAGCAACAGGTTTGATTGACAGCGTAGATAAGTGTTACCTTCAGCAGCTTTGTTCCAGATTGATGATTTGGTTGCTATGATACTCGCAGTTGAAATTCCAAATATGGAACTCGGCACCGCTGTAACTGCTAGCCTCGATGAGCTTCATTTGACTGGAGCCCAACACTATCGGTGATGTCACACTCACTTAGTCCACTTCTTTATATAGTCTATGTTAAAAATAGAAAGTTTTATCCTTCACCAGATAAAACACGTGTCTTGTTGTGGCTGTGGAGGACCAGCGGCAAACAGCGAGCAAACTGATCAACACGACAGTCAATACATCAGCATGCGCACTGGGATGAAGAAATCAATGTCCCTGGGTTCCTATAGTCGCTCCATCACTGCCACTGGATCTCATATAAAGAAGCAGACCCATCAAGTGAACCTACCCAGAGGGGATAGCACACAAGCCATATTGATGTTTTGAAGGGTAGCTTTGGTGCCCGGAAAGGCCCATTGTTGAGAGCCATGGAAAGGGATTACAAGAATGTTCTCCTCGAGTGCATCCGGGAACACCAGTCTTCACCCTTGGTACTAGTTTGAAGGGTCATTTTTAAACAAGGGCTGCACCATTGGAACAAACAACTATAGGAACAAGGAGGGGCAATCTATCACTCTCTCCGCTCTACTCTCCACACTGCCGCTTTTGTGCAAGATAAAGTTGGTGTTGTCTCCAATAAGCATGAAAACTCCGGCGCCAATGAGAAAAGGTGGAGTTGAAAATGTAAAAGTGATGGGCAGATATGTTATGATGCTGCGTAGAGGTAATCACACAATTGTTAGCATGTATATTGACAGGATAAGTACTTATGGCTGTGGCTCAACCAGGATTACATGCAGATCAATAATGTTTCACCTTTCCTTATCTCTGCCTGCATGGCTATGCAAAGTGAGCAAAACAAATCGAAGTATTTTGAATTTCACCTTGCACCCACAAACTTCACGTTCTGTTAAAATAATAAAATGTACATCAAATAACTAAATTTAAAAGGTCACAGGCGTAGTGCTGACTCTATACTCATGGGTGTCAGCATTTTGTGGATTTTTTATCATTCAAAAGATATAATATTTGGTTTTAAATTGTTATTTGCTATGGAAACAGTCCTAATATTTCATCATTCAGAAACCCATGGATTGACATTGAAACCCTCAGGCAACGATTTCAGCTACTTCCTGTTTGAATTCACAAGCCAGATAAGAGAAAAATGTGCAAAATAAAACATTTATTATAACCCAACAAATACAATAAAATAAAATCTATTTAAATCTTACTCATTTTTTTCTTAAATGTTTTATTAATTTGTTTTTTTGGGGGGACATTCAAATGGCTACTGTACTACTCAAAACGTTTAATTAAAAATAATCTTTAAATTCAATAAAACATATTAGTCGATGACCTGGTTACAAATACCACCAAATGCAACAAACCCAGCAAACCTTCAAAGTTTTATCTAAGATGAAATGAAGCATAAATATTGTATAAAAGATAGCGCTGGTGAGCTGGAGTGGTGTGCGTGAGGAGATGTTGGAGCTGTGGCCCGGGATGTAGCACGCAGCTGAGCAGATAAGATTGATGTGACACTCTTGTGCCAAACAGACAATGTAATTAAAGTCATGCAACCATAGAGTGTACTCAAACTGCATCTTCAAGGTTTAACACTACTGGACACGCTGGAAGCATTTTAGAGAGGTTTTGTCAAAAGATTGTAAATCCAAATTTCAATGTATCTGCAAAAATGACTTCAAATTGAACATGACAGCTGGGGTGAAGTGTCTTTTATTTGATTGCGATGTGGATGTGTGCATACAATGGTATATGAAACTATGAGTCACCATACTATAGCTTGTTAATTTCCTCTACTTTCAAAAAAAATGTGGGAATGAAAAGGTAGTTAGAGCTATCAAATAAATTAGGCCTCCTCTAGAGCTGCCAAAGGATTATATTTTAAACACCAAGGTAAAGAACAGTGTTAGTGTTTATCATGTTTGTCCTTGGGCACAACCTTTTATCCAGAATTCATACATTCGCCTATAAATAAGTCCTCAAACCTGTGCATATGTGAATGGTATAAGGGTCTCCTGGTGTAGTTTGCAGTGGTGGATGAAGTACTCAATTTTGTTACTTAAAAGTACAGATACTGGAGCAAAAAATACTCAAGTAAAAGTATCACATGAAAAAAAAAAAAAATCTAAGCATTAAAGTACCTATTTTAAAGTGTATTTAAAGAGTAAGAAGTAAAAGTATTTTACACAGATTTTAAGGTTTTATATGGCTTTAAATGTATTGATTTTGATAGAGATTTGTACTGAACAGAAACAATGGAATCAATCACTTTTTCCTACCAGTTTTTATTATACTATATTTGTGTTTGCTCAAACCGCAGACATGTTAAATCCCTCAACCTTTTCAGCAGGTCTCAATCATAAAAATACTTTTGCTTTTCAGTTCATGTTCAAAAAATGTAGTGAGGTAGAATGGACAGATTCTGGGACCAGAACTGAAGAAGCGGCTTGGATGAGCAGTGAAACGTCTTCACACCTACGATTTGTCCAGTTGACAGATTTGAACTCGTCGTTTGATGTTTAAATTTGTTACTACTTTTGTACTACTTTTACTTTGTTATGTTCCACCACTGGTAGTTGGACTGAATTATTGTGACAAACACAAATAATAGTAAGATATATATGTTTAAACAAATAAATGTGTACAATGTCAACTATGCTCAAACGTTTAATATAATTCTTGTTACAGAAACAGAAGAAGATAGAAGACCTTTTATTCAATCATGCCATCCTAAATATTCAAGGTAAAAAGTTCCCCTTAACAGTGCTGCAGCACAATGTCTCTGTAGAGTTGACTTTTCCAGTACCTATAGTGTTACACCTAGGCTCACAGAATGGCTGAAATTGTACATTTTTTCATGTTCAAGGTCTTAAAATACACGTCAGCATGCATAGAGATTCACACCTGTGTTGAAGTTTGAACGCATCCTGATGCATACACTAGGCTAAGGTCTCTGTGGACGTTTTAGGGGCAGGAGGTGTGGTATTGCAAGTCAGCACCAATATACGTTAACACCTGTACCCACTTACTCTATACCCAGGTCACCTCCAACGTTGTCCTTACAGAATCTCTGCAATCAATTTAAATGCAGATATGTACTTCTGGTACATTATATTAATCAGTAGACTAATCCACATAAAGCAGACATACAAAGTGGTGCCATTATTCAGCCACAAAATGCATCATTGTAGTTAAAAGGGAGTATATTTTACAAATATTTGGACCAAATCCCCATTTATTTCATACTAGATTATATTTTATTTTGGGCCCTGTCCTCCATTTGAAATGATTGTCTAGATTGTCTAGAATGCAGTCCATGCAACCAATTTGGGGGAGTGGGGGGGGGGGGAGTGTGTGTGTGTGTGTGTGTGTGTGGGGGGGGGGGGGGGGGGGGGGGGTTGAAGCCTTGCACAACAGTGTTTTACTGCTACTTGATGACTTTTACTAAGGCTATTACTACTGCTTTTAGTACGGTAAATCTAATTCATTCTCGTCTAAGAAAACCTCTCAAAGTAAAAACATGCCATCCTGTGCTACTCATTTAAAGATCAGAATATGATACAATCACATGAGTCGTATTTCCTTTAAAGGCCATTTCCTTATACAAAGACCAAATCACTCACCCACCCAGATCCCCAACTGTTACATATGCATACACTATACTGAACCCTGTCAACCATGCTGTTTCTACAGTGTGGAGCTTGGGGCATTATAAGCCACTGCAGATCAGTATCTTAGTTAGAGCTGCGTTTGAACCATGTTTATTCTTTGTACTTCTACATAGTTTCTCTTCATTTAGTTTAGATTAGCCATCAGTCATTTTATGTGAGCGAAACATTTTCACCACTGTCAATCCACTTTCTATTTACAATGTTAATAGAACGCACTCTGACAAGCTATTTCAAGTCCATCAAACATAATGTCCACATGTAATGGGAGACCACCATATGCTTTGTGATGGGGTCTTTTGATTGTTCCAGGAAGCGTCAGGTTTAGTTGAAGGAAAAATACCATCTTGGCATCTGAGGTGTAGAACAGCGTAAATGACCAGAGCCTTTACTCTGGTGAAGCAGCAGGTAGTGGCTGGGTGATCATTAGATAGAAATAGCGGCGCAATCACAGAAAGTCATGTTGTCGGCAAGAAAAAACGGTTTGTTATTTGAAAAACATGCTAGGGAAAAGCAACACCTGATGTCTGCCAATTAGCCAGATCTGACTTTTTCTCTTCAAAAATGATATACCAAATGTGGACGATGCCTTTTGTGATGAAATTTTATAAGTTTGAGACTGAGAGAATGAATACATTTGACTTCTGTGTCAGGAAATTGAGTAATGTTAAATTTCTTTGGTCAACAGTGGATAAAGAATCAATTTTGTGTAATCTAGGAATGTTAAGGTACAACATTTAAAAACTATATCTCAAAAGGGGAGATGTTGTTGTATAGGAGGGTAAGGTTGGGAAGAAATCAAAAGGTAGGCTAGTAATGCGAACAACGGATTAAAATTGAATGTAGTAGAAAAGTGGCTTTAATAGCAGTTGTGAATTACCAAATATAGTTCAGGATTACTTTTCGTTTCCCCAAACCCATGAACACTTTGAGTTTCATAACCTCACTTTTGCCTTATTGTAACCTATAAATCACCGTGGCATCATCTTTTGTTAGTTCCTACGTTTATTTAACCCACATGCGGCACCCCCTATCCTCTGTTTGGTCATTACAGGCGACACACAACACATAAACAGATAAATATGAGGCTCTGACCCCATGGAAATCCCTGTTTAATTAATGCCCGGTCCCCTCTCTGTAATTCGGAGTGTGCTTTATTAAAAATGTGAAAAGTGGCATCTCCAGGGAGGCTCCAGAAACTATGGTACAATATGTTTTTAATTTCCCCTGAGATCCTGGCACAGCAACTATTTAACGACAGAGCAGTTTTCCTCAATGAAACTCAAAGGTATGCCGTTTTCCTTTGTCACTATGACTGGACCCAAAATGAAATATCTAATCCATTTGAATGCTTTCCGCTGGCTCTTCTGTACAGATCTGCAAACGTCTTACTTTAGTTGAAACCCGCTGGGAAAAGCACAGTACTGATGTTTCTATATATAAAACTAATATTACGTTAATGGAATGAGGTAAACAATGAAATCTATATAAACTTCTAGCATAATGTGGTGTTACAAAATGTGAACACCAAATACGTATGGGTAAACACAGATTTCATGGATAAAAAAAAAAAAAAAAAAAAAAAAAAAAAAACTAACCCATGAGGCATTGCAGAGTCAACTTCTCCTGACAGTTGTCCTAGCAGCACTGAAGGATGCGTCAAATGCAGAGGGCAAATTTTCCTATACAAGGACAATAAAGTGTACCTTAACCATAACCTTTTTTAAGTGAGCAGAGCAATAAAACTTAACCTCTGGCCATGCTGACCCATACTGGGAAATGCAACAACATTTTTTAGTACTTTTCAAATTTTGAAATATAATTATATCATCTTAATACAGTTGTGGAAAAAGTATGTATTTTTGTTACGAGTAAAGATATTGAAACACTAAAGTAAAATCATCAAATGAAAAAAATCTACTTAAGTAAAAGTATTAAATTACCCGTTTAAAAATGTACATAAAGAGTACAACGTAAAATTTGACTCTTGTTCAGCTGAAACAGTTGAACTGAATCTTTTTTTTTTTTTCCTAGCCACGACAAATGTGTTTTTTTCAACTGGTCTCAGATAATAATTAAAAAAATACTTTTACTTTTCAGCTCAGTTGAAAAAATGTAGTGGAGTAGAAAATACTCTCAAATGTAGCTGAGTAAAATGTATCCACTTTAAAATCTACTTAAGTAAAGTACAGATACCTAAAATTTGTACATGTAGTCCCTCATTCCTCCAGGTATGATCCATAGTAAAAGAAAAAATCAAATCTGTCAACTGGAAAAAAACCTTTAGAGAGAAGATGTTTCACTGCTCATGCCAGGGGCTTCTTCAGTTCTGGTCAGATTACTGCTGGACACTGCCTTATATCTATCTGCAGAGAGGAGCTAACTACACAGAAACTAAAAGACCATACAGTTTCTGTTCATTAGCTAGGTCTAATGAGCTACACAAAGTGTGAACTGTGCCTAAGTCATGGTTAGCAGAATCATTCAGGCCCCTAATGTGTGCTCTCACACATATTAGCATACTGGCTAACGCTATTGTTTACTCTGTTTAGATATAGGTCTAAATTCTAAGGAGATAAATTATGTCTAAGCCCCCATTCCTGTTCAAGATGGATTGTCATTCCTGACAAGCATTGCTTATTTAACTCCCCTCTCAAACCTTTTCTTTTCTTTGGCTAAGGTCTGTACCTCACTATCTTCAAAGGAGTGATTAGTGTCTTTGAGATGGAGATGTATGGCAGACTGGAGTCCTGAGGAGTACTCGTGTCTGCTATTTTTTCCCTAAAATTTATACTTAAGTACAGTACTTTACAGTTTTACTATATTTCATTCCACTGCTGTATTAATATAAGGAGCAAGCAGCATGTTTCCCTAATAAATACACTATTAGTGATAAGACCCTAGAACTCACTGTATTACAACAGAAATCTGCACATTAACAATAATCATTTTAGCTGCCCCCATCTGTATTACATAATATCGGTTTATAGAAAATTGTAAAGTCAGGCATGACAAGAGCTTAACCCTAACCCTAACCGTTATGAAGTCCAATAGCCAAAACATAGCAGACTGTAATGTTTTAATTTGACTAGATATTCACGCTCATGTAACGCAACTTAGCTAATGTGATCTTGTTTGTTTGGATATAGAGTTAATAAGTGTATAGAACAGGGGCGTCAAACACATTTTCACCGAGGGCCACATCAGCAAAACGGCTGCTCTCAAAGGGCCAGATGTAAAATAAATCTAACAAATTTTTTAACTTGTTAATTAACTGTTTTTGTATTTATTACTTACTATTCAATTTACAAATATTGCATATGCATTTGCCTACATGGAAAAATATGGCTGTGTAACTGTGTAATCTCCTGATAAATTGAGATTTTAAGACCATCATACCTTACCCTGTCGAAGGCCACATAAAATGATATGGAGGGCCACATTTTGCCAGTGGGCCTTGAGTTTGACACATGTGGTATAGAATAAATCATTGTCTAAATCTGTTCAATGCTGTTTAATATTTTGTCTTCAAACCATGCACAGCCCAGGCTAACATGTCCTGAGATGACACTTAAATAAACTTTTTGTCAATATTTTGGTCAATATTTCCAAGGTTAAATATTCAGAAAAAAATTAATTTATGAACCGATGATGCTGCTTCTCAAAGACCTAACGGTCAGTCTGACAAAGCCTCTTTAGTTTAAAAAATACTCAAAACACAAGTACTGCTGCTAAATCTGTACATTATATATACAATAAGCATGCAAACTCTACTCAAGGAACTATTTACTTCTTTTTTCTCTACTTCCTAGTTTCTTCCACTTCTGCATACTTAGTTTTAATAGAAAAAAAATACTCCAAGGAACATGACGGCCTCCATGAATAGCCTCTTATTTCCATTTTTTCCAGGGTTGGAATACAGCTAACAAACAACAAAACACTGCGATTTAACACCCATTATCACACATTATAGACTGGCACCAAAATAAGTATTTTTCTTCACACATTTGAATTTAATTTAAAGGGATAATGTGTGAGGTCCGGGTTTCTTAATTAGGCAGTATAAAAAAGAGCTGTCAGTGGACTCTTATCTGTTTTCTCTTAAAGGGACAGTCACTTGAAACCAGCATTCAAGGCAAAAAGGTTGAGGATTATCAAGTGTGTGCATGCTGTGTTTTTGCATTTCTCTATATACGGTGTAATCTTTAAGGCAATCTGTTCACCCAAATAACAAAGCTATTACATCTTTCCTTCCTTCCTTGTTTATTTTTGCCATAATTTGATGTCAACTTCCCATTTTGCCATTGTTTCATTAATATATATATATTTTTTCAGTTAATGTATAAAAAAATCTTTTGCAAAAACAGGTAAGTGCCGTTTAAAAAAGTCATCGGAGGGTTGAAGTTTATTCTCCGTGTAGTAATATTTTACTATTATCAAAATATTATTCCATCTTGTCTTGATAAAAATGTATAATATCAATAGAAAATGGTAACACATTTTTATTTATTTTGTTTTTTATCTGTTTTTGGCTATTGAACTTCTCATATATTTATATTATATCCTTGTGGATCAGTTGCTGAAATCATAATAACTATATAGCAAGCAGCAGTACATGTGTAAAATCGTGGTTGTAGCATTGTGGATGCATTTGTGGATGCATTTTCATACAAGAAGGGATAAAGAGATCCAGAAATTGTACAAGCAACAATATTCTCACGTTCAAATACTTTGAACTTGCATCAGAGAATTGCAACATATCAGCGCTCTGTGTCAGCTTAACCTCTTCAGCTTCCTCTGTGAACGTTTATAGAGCAACTTTATTTTGCATTGTTTGTTGAGTGTTGCTATGGCAGTGCTCATTTTTCTTGACTCTGCATGGATAATCTTGTAGAACATGGACCCCTGTAGCATTGAGTGCTAAAACAAGTGTGTTAACAGTAATGTGCTGCTTCTGCATCTTTCACAGTGGAACAGACGGGTTCAGGTGCAGATTTGGTAAAGAGCGCCCCCATTTGCCCCGGGACCACCAGCTGATCCAGGAACAGATGAGACACAGTCTGTCGCCAAGGTCTTTAAATGAGAATTACCATCTGTACATAGGGCTATTTTAGAGACAAAAATGCATGTCTTATTATATCTGGTACATTTAATGATGAGTTTTAAATTCTAAAAATAACATGGGCTAGTCTGTTAATAATTTAAGTTTTATTTACAGGTACAATATAGAGCCTTTTGATGTAGAGCTTTTAGAAATTTAATTTTTTATGCTTATTTTTAGACATGGCAGGTGACTCTGCAGGTAAATGCAGCACATCTCTCCAGATCATGTACTCTGTGATGTATAAGCTCCCACGGTTGTTGACTAAAATGTAAACGTATCTGCTTATCAGTGTTGCAGATCAAAACAGAGCTGTGGTTGTCTTTCAAAAGCAAACTTCCTCTATCTTCTCAAGTGCATCATCGACAGCTTGATTTTCTCTAAATAAAGACAGAATTTTTTAAAAAGGTGTTAATTTTCACAAACAGTAGCAGTTTCTCTTTGGTTATTTTTGCTGAGTGCAGCATTAAGCCCCAAGAAATCCACCATAAGCAAAGAAGATGTTTCACCCGACGCTGAGCATGCCACGGTCGTCATATTTAGTTCTGTTCAGCATGTGACCCAGTGCAGGCCACTGAGGACACTTAGACACTTAGAAATGCTTTACAAAGATTAGTGTGTGGAAAATGTGCTTTGTATAATAGATGATTTAAATATAGCTATCTAAGTGAAAGTGGTGAAATGCAGACATATGTGAAAATGGGTGTGTATATTTAGTTGATCTATTATCAGGACTGTTCAGGTCACACTAAAACCTTAAGAATCAAAATAAAACTAATAATTATAATTGGGAGAATATAATTAATTATAACCATCTCTGCTGTTATGAAGTCAATTTTTAACTTATCTTTTAAAAACAATAGCACATTTTTTTCCTCCAAAAACTGTAATTTAACAAACTATTTAAATGTGTAACAGTGCCCCAGCCCACATTTGCTATAATTTGAGTGATTACTGTTGTTGCTTCTGGTTGTGTTTTGGCTAGCCTGTGAGTCCACTCCACTGTCCCATTTTCCAAGGCGCTATGTTTACCTGGTCACCTGCAGGCTGGAACTCCACCTCAAGGTCCACCCAGCACACCCCAGTGCCATCTGCCATTAGTATTTAAGTTTTTCTGTTCTAGATTATGGAGATAAATATACATGCAGGCTTCAGCCTCTACTTTGAAACCTTTAGATACACTCAGCCCTTCATTTCATAGCAGGTGATGAATTTAAAATCTATCACAGTACTCTCTATAGAAAAGTAGGTTGGCCTCACTATCTGTCAGAAGAGAACAACACTGTATAAAATGTATTTATAAGGCACTACTTCATAGATTGCCTGAATATCTCACTAGCTTGTTGAACTTTGATACGGGAACTTTTAATACAAGATCACATGATTGTATACGACTAAGAACTAGCTGTGCCAGAACTGAGATGGGAAAAAGGGCTTTTGGCTGTTTTGCTCCTCAAAAGTCGAATATATTTCAAGGAAATTGGATACTTTGGTGCCACAAATGCACTTTGATAATCTGGTAGCAAACATTTACACTCGCACCTGTACCTGTTTTTAATGTATTAAATGGACTTATGTACTGATTTGTTTTTTGCTTGTATTCTTTCTGTATTTGAAAGGAGTGCCCATGAAAAGAAGAGTCTAAGTGCTCTCATTAGGCTCTCCCTATGTAAATAAAGATAAATACAATAAATAAATAAATCAATAGATAAGGAGCACCTTTCATATGCTAATATTTGCATTTATGTTCGACTTACGTGATATTTCCATGTTTTCAGATACTACTACTACGACCAACTTCTGCTCACCTCCAACCACCTCCCTTTTGCCAGCCAATTGTTCTTGTTTGAAAAGGAACTTCAAAGTATTTATTCCTCTCTTTCTACATTTTTGGATCCAGCCTTGTTCTAAGGCCGTTGATCTGAAGGTTGGCAGTTTGAAACCCTCTCCCGATGTAAACTTCATTGGTCGAGTGGTCACATGCGCTGACCCACAGGTTAGCAGTGCAATTCCAGCTCCCCCAGATGAATCGTTATCGTTGTTTCTTTGGATAAGACACTTAACCCACCTCACCCCCAGTATCTGTGTACACTGGTGTATGAATGTGTGTGTGAATGAGTGAGTAGTTCCTTGATGCAAAGCGCTTTGAGTCCCTAGAAGGTGGAAAAGTGCTATATGTAGTGATTTACCATTTAATTTGAACTAATTGGTTGTTTAGACACAATAGTAGTAGTATCTATTACTTGTCTGCGGATGGATGAAGGCAGAGAAATCCCATAGTAAAGCATTATTAACCTGCTCATCAAGTTGTGAAATCTTCCTCGGGTTCAAAGTCTTTTCTGTTGTCTTTGATGTGAAGTTTAATGAGAACATTTGACTATATACCTGTTGGGAAGAAACGCACTCAGCAAATCAGTAAGCTGCTAAGTAACTGTCTGGAGCATCTCCCATTCTAATGCCTGTCTATACTGTCTATAATACAGTGCGCAGGCCTCATGATGACACAAATCAATAGACAAAGTAATCCTCATGGATCCAAGAGGCCATTGTGTTATCCTGGGTGGATTTTCACACACTAAACTTAAAATGTGTTGAGTGGTCTGCAGGGCAACTTCTTTATTCCCGCCAGAGGCAAAGAGATTAGGTTTGATACGTAAAGCTTTTCACGCACTTCTTCAACACTGAGCACAAAGAAACCTCATACAGTATAAAACCGTTTTACATTTGTTGTCATTATACTAACAGCCAGACGGGGGCAGCAGACAGAGTGTTCTTTGTAAAGACAAGGTTTAGTCCTAGTGCAGGGTTTTGTACCAGTTTTGACATGGTTTAGTCTTGGTATAGTTCTGTTTTGGTCTTTGAGTGCATTCACACTTGCACAAGCACTATAAACTGGGCTCAGATATAAACCTGGACCAGACCAAGACTAAATCAGGACTAGAATGGGACTAAACCAAATCTACAGGACATAAACCAGGTCCAAATCGACTCTGAACACGCCGTAAGTCTAGTCTTTGTATAAGTTTCTGGTTTTCCTATCATTTTCAGTGTGAGCCTATAAGTAAAGCAGATTACTAGATCGCTAGTGTACTCATGTTTGATGTTAACTCGAAGGCTGAAAACCACACCGTTAAAGGTGCACTGCGCAACCTTTCTAGTGAAGCATCTACCACCAGCTTGCCAATCTTAAGATGCTGTTTTTCCCTATAATATTGCACAGCATGGCATTTAACTTTACTAGCTCCATAGAGACAAGAAGTTGTTTTCATAGAGTCACAGTAAGAAACAAGGTATTTCTGAGCAATAAAAAAACTGTGAAATAAAATCTATAGATACGTTTAATGCCATTCTGAGGAACATTCCAGGTGAAGCAATAACTCCACCAGAAAAAAGTACAGAATACAAACATGGCTGGAAAGATATAAAAGCAAACGTCAGGAAATGGAGTGACAGGTAAATCGTCCTCTGTTTTGTTCTGGGTGTTGACATTGTTCAAACTGCAAAAGCCTTTTTCTAGCTGAAGTGTGGTGCAGGGATGTCATTGAGAGGTAGAGCCTGATATATTTGATAGTTCGTCCTCCATATTTATTCTTAGACTCGGGTCCAACAGCACTGACAGTTTGGGAACCGCTGCTGTGCTCTCTGCTCCAGTCATATTTCAACCATTCATTACTGGCCTTGGTACTCCTGTTACACCTGTGCTATAGCGCTATAAAGCCAGGCAAGCAATCAACGCTCTGAATGGGGTCTGACAATGTCCAGCTCTGTTAATTAGTGCGAAAAGTGTAATGTTTCAGCCTGCAGTGTGAGTGGGCCGAGCTTAACAAGAGGCCTATGTACATTGTGCCTGTCAAAGTCCTTTGTCAAGCGTTAATAGGATCAGCGTTTTTTAGTGCTAAGGTGAAATCTAAAGTAGCGGTTTTCAAACTGTGGTGCAGGCGCAAGAGGAGCTGGTGGAGAGTCTATTTTAAGTTTGAGTCGGTTTGTACTTTGAGTGGCAAATTTAGTGTAGATATTTCACTAAAGCCAGTCTCAAAAACAGACCAGTAACTGTGTCAGCATAGCAACCAAGTGTCACATACAAAAAAAGTTACATTACAACAACACATTAACAGTAACAACAAAAAAAAAGGTGTCAGCTAAACACAGAATAATAGATCATTACTCATCACTTCTTTAGTGGTTTGTCTCTATAGAAATATTATTGCTTTGCCTAAATTGTCCCACAGTACGGCATTAAGCATAGGTTATACCTCTGCATGTTGTTTTTGAATGTTAAATGTATTTTTGCGTATTTCATTAATTGCAAAGTTTGACATCTTACATGAAACCTGACCATTTATTTCATCGATTCATGCATGTTTGAGTAATCCTGCATTATCATGCATGCTCAAAAAATCCCTTCTTTCGACCTACCTTCTATCTCTGCCCACATGTCTATAAATAATTGCACATTATAACTTGTAAAACTCATTCCACTAACTGATTTGGAATAATATGTTTCGTGCGTATTTATATCGCCTCCTTTCCACTTTGAACCCATGTGTTTCTCATGGTAAATGTGAAATATGAACGCAGTGGTACGAGTCAGCACGAGGACACTGATGAGTCCACTGTCTGCGCAGCTGAAGAGGAGAGGAGGAGAAAGGAAAAAGAGGAGGAGAGACAGAGGGAGAGGAAGAGAAACAGACTGAGCTGAGAGAAGGACTCAGAAAGCCTTGTATTTTTGCAGAGCACTGAGGCCCTGTGTTGTGCCAGTTCACAAACCAATGAAAGTCTTAATGTTTAAACCTTAATGGCAAAAGCACTGGAAATAAATTGACAGCATCGTTACTGTTACATCAGCAAAATGCATCCTTTATATTTTTATTATTCTGATAGAAAGCGTGTGACAAGAGACATTTTACCAAAGTCTCTTGTCAGTGGGTTATAATAGTATCTGCTTGGCTTAAATGCCACCACAGTCTTCTGTTTTTGAACTGAGAGAACATTAGGAGTGTTTAAATTTGACATGCGCTGCCTCCTCCTCTCTCCTCCGATCCTGCGCTGTTGTCTGCTGCTATTTTGAGGCGATCCAAAGAAGATAAAAACGCTGCACCTGACTGATGGTAAATTATTCCCCCGAATCCTTGAACTCTGCGTCAAAGTTTAGATTCATAACTCAACTCAACATCTAACATGAATCCAGAGGCACCTTATCTGACAACACAGTTAAGGCAGCTCAATCTAACTTCTGCTACTTCTCCACACGCACATATTTTGACAAACATACTGAGCAAAACTACACAATGTTTTCAGAAGTGAGTACACATAATGTCCCAGTCTGTAAAATGCATTTATATTTTTGTCAGGTTAAACAATGGTGAGACTTTACCAGAATGTAGAAACGTACTGAGAGATGGTACATTTATATGGCCAGTGAAAATCTCATAACTATAATAATAATCTAGTAATTAGTCTTGATTTTTTTTTATCTCTTCACAGCTGGTGACATGTTTCAACAGTGGCATAGGTGTGAACAACCAGCAGGAAATCAGATTACTCATATCAGATGTAACTGCTTGCATGGCTTTTCAATTTAATAGTCTTATTGTGGTGTCACTGAGTGACACCATAGACTGTATAAAGAAGTGAACCAAGTGAGTTATGGCTAGCTGTTATAGGGGCAAATTTGGTTCCATATTTGGATTTACAACTTTGAGTATTTTAGCAACCAAAGAGCCAATCCGGAGCAAGGCTGTTAAAGGTAACACTTCTTTCCTGGTTTAGCAGGGAGCAGGCGCTTATCACCAGTGTCAATCAAACATATTGCTAATTTTAGCGAGAGCGACCTTGGGGAAAGAAGGCACCTGATTTGTCTGTTATGAATGTTCATATCTTGGTTTACGGACAAAATAGCGAAATAAATATACAAGGATTATGCAAAGCGGGTTAATATGTACATTTTATGACCAAAATGACGAGTCTGACACCACCAATTATAGAGACAGGTTTGATAGTTTTTCAATAGAAAGTCAGCCAGAGTTCTTGGAGCTGGAGGCGTGCCCATGCCCACTTCCTATTTTGAATGCAGCAGTTAGAAGGTTATGTGTGTGTGTGTGTGTGTGTGTGTGTGTGTGTGTGTGTGTGTATATATATATATATATATATATATATATATATATATATATATATATATATATATATATATATATTTCAATAGTGTAAATGTGAAAGGTGGTATTCAAAAAAGCCTGGCAGACACATCCATACTAACCTGCTCCAGGACAGCTGTAGCCAACTAAAAAATGAACAAACATGCCAAACAACGGATAAGCTATGGAATAAAAAAATGTCAACAGACAAATCAGTTATATCAGGTTGCAAGCCATTTTCTGCTATAATCTCTTATGTGCATTAACCAACCTGCAGTGTGGACTATTTCATCATCTAAAAAGATTTTGACTATAATTCCCCCCCTGAGATGAAACGCCGGAAGCTAATGTTTTTATCCTATACAAACACCACCTCTAATACTGTATTATAGCTGTTGTGATTGGTGTCCAGTGCATTTTCTCATTTGGTGCAAAAGTCTAAATAAAGTGGACATTGTTGCGCGGGAATGTTATCATTAATAGAGTCATTAAAGCCATGGAAGTTGTGTATGTATAAATGGATTTGCGGTAATTGTTTTTGTAGCCTGGGGCCTATGATGTGGATTTGTTTTGTTGGTCTGTTTATTTCTCTGTATCACGGTTGAGCCTTGTCCATTTTCTGCATGAGGCTACTGTTTGGATAGAGCACAAGGTCGGCCATTTTAATTAGGCCCAAATATCCAGAGCAGGGACGGCTTTACGAACAGCAGTGCCCACAGCTCACATCCTTTGACAATTTCACGTTCAGTATTTCTTAAACAGATAAAAGGCAGTGAATTTATTCTGAAATTAGCACAATGATGCCAGTGACAGATCACCTCAATTGAAATGAAGGGTATGTCAAATGCAAGTTTTGATTACTCTTCCCATGTGTACAAGGTTCCAAAAAGGTGACAATATTAAATGATTTGAATATCTGTGTTTCTTGCACTGCTCCTTCAAATATGAATGAGTTTTTCTTTTTTTTTTTTTTTTTTTTGTAGATTATCCTTACAAAATAAAAGATTTTGGGATTTTTTTTAATATCCATACACTTACTCCTACTCTTACTTAAAGGGCCCATATTAAGCTATTTTCTGATCTGTTATAATGTTATTTCCTCATCAAAAACATACCTGGAGTTGTGTTTTGTTTCATTCACACATGTTTAACCCACAAACCCTGCATATTTAGGCTGAGTTCTTCTTTCAAACTAAAAACACTCTTCTACATTTTATGAGGTCATGTACAGGAAGCTCTCGATTTACCGGTCAATCTACGTTCCTACCCTCACCTATGGTCATGAGCTTTGGGTAATGACCGAAAGGACAAGATCGCGGATACAAGCGGCTGAAATGGGCTTCCTCCGCAGAGTGGCCGGGCGCACCCTTAGGGATAGGGTGAGGAGCTCGGTCACACGGGAGGAGCTCGGAGTAGAGCCGCTGCTCCTACACGTCGAGAGGAACCAGCTGAGGTGGCTCGGGCATCTGCTCAGGATGCCTCCTGGACGCCTCCCTAGGGAGGTGTTCTGGGCATGTCCCACCGGGAGGAGGCCCCGGGGAAGACCCAGGACACGCTGGAGGGACTATGTCTCTCGGCTGGCCTGGGAACGCCTTGGGGTCCCACCGGAGGAGCTGGAGGACGTGTCCGGGGTGAGGGAAGTCTGGGAGTCCCTGCTTAGACTGCTGCCCCCGCGACCCGGCCCCGGATGAGCGGAAGAAAATGGATGGATGGATGGATGTACAGGAAATTTTCCACTGTGTTTTTAAACTCTATACACAACTCCAGGTATTTTTTTTGATGAGGTAAGAACATTCTAACATGGCCCAAAGCTCACAAGAATTGATTTTGTATAATATTTAAGTATAGCTTCCTTAAATACTTTTTTAACTCATAGAATATTTTCTTGGACCACCGCTTTGTACTTTGAGTAATAGTTTCTTGACGTGACAGTACTTTTGGTTACTCTTCCCACCTCTAAGTACTTCTGACCAAGATCCTGGGTATATAGTCTAATGCTTATTTGTATCCTCTTAAATAATGCATGTTTAAATAAAAAGCCATGCTAGTGAATATATACATGTTATTTTTACTTTCTTGCTGCTTGTGGTTCCTGACAGCTGTACGATTTGCCAACACTCCTCTCAGATAGGAAGCCAGCGTGTTAAGGCAGCTCTATTTTGCTCCCAAAACAAATATGGAAATAGAACCTGCCATTTTGGGGTCCCATTGGATGTCAAATTGGTCTGACATGTGACTGTGGTCATCAGATGCCACGAAATGGGCCGTGTGTGTGTGTAGTGTATGTGTGTGTGTGGGCATAGGGTTAGAGCTGTATCTCTGCGTTAGCCACAGTTAGCTTGTCTTGACTGTCCCACCAGCGCAGAGTGATGAGAGGCAGGCAGTGGGGCTCTGGCAGCAGCAGGCAGCAGTGATAAGGAGTCCATAGCTCCACAGATTAAACAGCGGGATTAACCTGACTGCTGCGGCTCGGCTCACTCTGTCGTCAGCCTTATCGGCCCTCGCCCCTGCCCCGCCAACATGCGCCGCTATACATTTGTACTACTGTCATGGGCTTGGAAATTGCTTTTTAACCCCTGTGTGGTTCTGCTTTCTCTTTGTCAGTTGGGGGAAGAAACTTATAATTTAACCAAAACTAAAATAAGTGAAAGTGTGAAATAGTTGAAATATTTATAACTTATAACAATATAACTTTTCTGGTAGGGTACAGCATCAGATTGTCACCATGGAGCTGTTAGAGCTTTGCCTGTAATGTTCCATATTACGGCATAAAACTTTAAACATGCATAAAAATAAACAGGTCACGTTGCAGGATCTGTGGAGAGACTGCAGTAAGAATACATGGGTTTTTTTTTTTTTTTGTTTTTTGTTTTTTTTACTGGGAACATTGCAGAGCAGAGGGCAGAGCTTCCATGAGAAAAGTTACTTAGTGCAGCTTTTAAATGAACAAAATGGAAACTTTCTACCATTTATAATGTGGAGGTTTTAGACGTCATCCATGCTTGTTTGGGTAATTTTGCGATCTCTCCCGGGCCCTATTAGCTATGAAATTCTGTGCAATGCTCCGCTCTCAAGTCTTGGTCACCAATGCTCCAACACAGCGATTTTCAATAATTATACAAAAGCATGACACAAAACTGTACACAACTGTGCAACTTGGCAAACCTCATGTGATGTGCAGTAGTTTCATTAGCAGGATGCACGCTGATTGTGTTGAGATAACGCTCTGAAGGGGGAGTGACTTACCACGAGGAGCAAACAGAAGGGAGGGGAGATGAAAGTGAAACTTATAAAACACATTAATACGTTGTTTTGGGCAAATATAGCGTTTTCAAAACAATAAAGGATAACATCTAAATGCGCTGCTAATATCCCATAGATGTAAAACATCTCCTTCTTTAATCAGTATTGAATACTATATAAAAATATAAACAATTAAAAGTTACATGTAATTGCTATATGTAATAACATGTACTGCAACCAGTCTAAAACACATTTATACCAACATACATAAAATACTTCCTTGAGTGAAAAACAGCTCTGAAGTCAAAAGAAGGAAGTTAAGCTATGAAGGCTTCAAAAATCTCTGCATTTTTTTTTTCAAATGTTCTTTCTTGGCCTTTATTTCATCAGATTTAATAACAGAAGACTCGGTTGCAACAATGGCGTTTTTTTATGTTCAAAGGAATGAATGATAAGTATTCCACAGATAGGATGTCCTCAGCCGTGTGGGCCCAAAGCCTTACCCTGAATATGATTATCACACATCCTTATTTATTTATGCCTGAAGTAGTGAGGGCCCCAGAAACAAGGGGACATGCCCAGCTCACTGTTTTCATGGGTATTGGCAAGGCAATCCCAAAATGTATACGTTTAACCAATGCACTAAATTGAAAGGCATATATTTCCATAATTTATGCGGTGCAACGTTGCCTCATTCAGTATTCATTCAGAAGTCAATGCATTTCAACTATCTTCGCTGAAGGCTCAAACAGTAATTATATCAGCATGCATTTGAGAAAGGCAAAATGGGAATTTTACAAAGCTCGTGTTTGTCTATTTCTATGTGTTTTGGTTAAAGTTTTTTCAGTTGTTTTAATTGTACTGTTACTTATAATTACAAAACACTTTTATTGTAATTTTCAAATGATTATGCGACAGTGTTAGTGAACTTGATACACATACTGTACACAGATTGCAACCATGGGATAATCTCCATCTGTAGAGATCTGTCCTGTATTCACACTCTCATCCATACACCAATGTACGATATACTTCCCCATGAAAATAAATAAATATAGCTCCTATAAGGCCCTTCTAAAGCATCCAATTTTGCAGCAATAGAGTGGCACATTTTCAGAAATTAACACAAGATGTTTAATTGGAAAAGGTGAGCGGTTTCATTTTAAAGTTGAGCCGTGTGAACTGGAAAGTTCCCCATGTTTTTTGGTGTCGATGTTTTGCAGTGGGTGATCAGGCTGGATACACAGGTGCCCTACTCTCCTGGTAATTAGGCTTGCCCTCACTGTGCTTTACCTGCGATAAGAGCCAGGGACCGACTGGGCTATGACGTTCCATTGATCCAGAAAATTGCTGCGGAGCCACCCTTGAAATTAGTTTAAATTGCTGAATCAAAAAATGTTATCCTGGATTTGGGCAAGGCCAGCGTAAAAAGCGTATGTGCGTGTAATCCGTGGACTGATGTGGGGTGTTGTCAGGGATTGTGAGGCTTGATGGTGGACTCTGGGCTAAACGTGACAGACACAGACACACAAGCCACTGGGATTTCACTGGGAGGCTGCAGGGTCGTGACTCGCTTTCAACTCTTCGTGCTTTTGAGAATTTCCAGTACAAGCCATCATTTTTAGAGTGCTTTTCAAATCAGTTATAAGAGGGATCAGGACTGTAACAGCTCATCATCAAATACTGAATCCTAAATTTTTGCAGAATATCATAAAGGTTGAACGCATGATTTCAGTTTACATCTCTTTGCTCTTAAACCTTGTGTTGAATACTGTGTGTTACAGACATTGAGATTTGAGGGACTTGTTTCTCAGTAAGAATGCTACAGATACTTATTTTAAGATGTCTTCACTGCAATCAGCTACTTAAGTTACAAGATGCAGCTATCCATATCCCTGTGACAAGAGGCCCTCTTTTCAGTGACTGCAAGTAATCTTTTCTGTGACATATTCTGCCTTCCTGTAACCAGTTAAAAATATATCCATTGTACAGGCAATATGTAAAATGTGTTTGTCCATGTAGAACCAGCCGTCTATAGTTAGTAGCTTTCTCAGTGTATAAGTACATGCAAAAGCACCTTTTTAATGTAACACACGTGCCTACTGCCTGTACCTTCACTCTTCTGATATCGCATACAAATGTCTTTCAACTCTCTGCCTGGTCTGGAATCGCTTCCTTCAAAATTACAAAGGTTGTTTCAAAATTTACTCTGATGACACTGTCTATGAACACTTGAACAGTAGTCTGCTGGTATGAATACACATGTTTTGTCTTTTTAAAATCTTGCTAAATCTTGATCTAAAATTTGAAATCAAAGCAGACATGATCACAAGTTTGAAGTAAGCTGGAATTCTAAATGCCCAATCAGAAAAAAACAACAACTAAATAATATGTAAATAATAAATACATATGACATTTGTTTGGTTGCTTTTTATGCTGACTTTTAAACTGGCCATTATACATGACTTCCTTGATTAAAATGTTTTTAGAAACTGCAATCCAAACAGTTCTTTTCCCAATGCTTGGTTGAAGATGGCTAGAGGTATATTTCACTAGCCTGCATAGACCCACACTATTGTATTTAGTACGAATAAATCTATGTAAATGAAGAGGCTGCCTTAATTGTATATAGTGTAAGATTGCAGCTACATGTGCGAAAAAAGACTTCCATTTTCTTTCTAAAGTTTTCAGCAAAGTACCATGACCACTCTCTTGAACACTTAGCAGTACACACTAGCTAACTCCTCTATGCTTATGGCCAGGAGTAATGAGGCAAATTGGCCAAACGAGGGAACTTTCTTCAGCTTTCTAATTGAGGCTGCTCTGTGGCTGTCCTCATGCGGTAGGCTCCGACTCTCAGTTAGGGCGCAGTTGATGGTAATGACAGGTTTATTAAGTGATCATGGGATTTTAATGGCCACTTATCTACAGCTGTCTTAGGCACGGGCTGCTGGGAAATGCCATATTAGCTGTTCAACTCTGCCATGCAATTTGTACAAGACTAAATATTTCATTGTGATCTTGATCTTCTAAAAAAGCACGGACAGATTCAAGACAGAGGACTGGTGTACAGACTATGAGACATGTGTCTGGTCTCATACTGGGATTCTCTATGAAATGCATCTTTAGAATTTCATAGGCATATTTGATACACTATTTCTAACTGGAGTTGCCAGATTAGACCTTAGTTTATGGCTGCTCTCTTATAGCATATTATTGAAGGCCCTGTATATCTGGGAGATGCAATGTTTACCACTTCAATGTTGAATTCAAAGCAGAAGACTTTAAGTTCTTACTTTTGCAAAACACAAAGGCAAATGCTTTTAGCTCATGCTTTTAGCTCAGAGAGAACACACTTGCACCATCCCTTATCACCATTAAAGAGGAAGCTGCATGTTTTTATTTTAGTTCTGACATTGGCATCTATCTGTGCTAAAATAATGAGAAGGTGGGATGAAAAGGCTGAACTGTGAATCCAGTAGGTAAAGCGTCTTCTGTTTTCTTTGCCGTAAAGGGTTTTTCAGAGCGAGTCTCTTGGGAAGGCATTTAAAACACATCCAACACCCACATAAGTTTGTTTCAAGATGCTAAATGTAGCAGCTAATATCTCACTTCTTATTTCTGTGCACAGGCCCCTGTACAATGCTTTGTCTTGTAGTAGTTTTGTACTGTAAATCTGTGATTATCACCCTGGGGCATTAGTCAGAGGAGAACTCTTGGCTGCAGCAACCCAAGGCAATATTTGACAAAGGGCCTTTTTCAAAAGTGGTCATTCTGAAGGGTTTCCCTGCAGGATATTGTGTAGCAAAACTAAAGGTCTAAAATAGAAAACAATATTATATGTGTAAAAATGCATTATGTAATATCTCTGTCACATTGTAAATTGGAATGAAAAAGAGGAAACATCTAGACTGTTCCTGTTTCATTTGAAGTCATTGAATTTTTTTAAAGGTCAACATGTAACTTTTCTTGTGGCATGTCTGTTGCCTGCTGGAAAGTTGTTTAATTGCTGAAAAATACCTTGAAAAACATGCATTCTCATTTCGTCGCCTCTACACAGATCTCACTCATAACTTAGCCTAGTAGTTTCACCTGATTGTATCGTAGAGACAGAAAAGTTTAATGTCATACTGTGGAACTTTTCAGAAAAAAAAAAAAAAAAAAAAAAAGTTATAGTGCTTTAAGTGTTTTTCATCCAAATCACATACTGTATTAAATGCAAGTTGTATCTTAATTGAGAAAACCATGACAAAACCTACCTTGAGTGAATCTGAGAACGTCACCGCAACACTACACAAAATATGGGAACATCAGAAGTTCCCATATTTTTGGGAACTTCTGATGACATGGGCACTTTAAAGTGTCCTAATCACCTTGTGGCAAGAGCACCTTGTGGCAAGAGCAGAAGCTTAACCAATAATTCTCATGTAATGAATGCAAATATTACACATTACTTTTGTTCTCAAAGGTAAAAGGCCTTTCTTATGGCAGCTCCACACATCTCATCAAACCATATTTGAAAGGCCACCGCTCCCATTGATTTCCATTAGCTCAGTCCAGCTCTGTCCACACGAGACCAGCTTGTTTAACACAGTCCAATGCCTTTAGTGCTGTCCGCCATCACGTATAGCGTTTAAATATAACCCTGGTGTGGGCTTATCTCATTAAAGGGAACAAAACGTGACATATATTTCCGCCCCTCGGTGACATTCATTCACACCTCTCCACACATCTGACTATACCTCGGCTCTCCTGTGGTATTGACTTTGGCTCAGGTGGGTCTGGAAAAACAAGAGATGATGGCTGCGTTCCCCGTAGGATCGAATAAAAGGGAACACATCCAGGACTTTTAAAGGTAGGCAGCTCTCAGGACGCTGCTGTGGTCCAGGGGATGTACTCGCGTGTCATGTCCGATCACATCACGCACACTCACTCACGCACACACTCGGAATAAGGGCAGTATTAGAAAGCACTGAGGAGCGCAGAGATGAGGGGACAGCGGAGTTTTAACATTAATACAATTCCTATGTGATTCGCATTATTGAGACTGTGCAAAGGAAACTGCTACATTTACAGTAAATTTTAAAAAGCCCACGTATGAAGTAAAACATATTATGGTTTGGAGTGTATACCTGTACTTTAAAGTGCCCATGTCACAATGTTTTCTGATCTATGTTGCAATGTTGTTTCCTCATCAAAAACATAGCCGGAGTTGTGTTCCACTTTATAATGTTATGTAATACAGGAATAGCTGTATTACCACACAATTCACTAGAATCATTTGGATAATTTCAAGTCTAGAATTGCCAGTCTCTACCAAACAAAATATTAAAGGTAGCTCTTAACGTAAAAAAGAAAAAACAAAAACAAAACTACCACTTCGTGACATCACAAGGTGGAAGAGAGCATTTTGAATTTTGGAGATGTAGACAGACTAATAATAAAGGATTACTCAAACATGTGTGATGTGGCTTAAAGCTCTCAAGAGTCAATCTTGCTTAATATAGGACCTTTAAAGATGTAATATGTAACTTTTCTAGTGGATGTTCCTCCACCTGCTCTGCTCCATAGAGATATCATTTGCCTAAATGTTTTGCAGTATAACATTATCTTTATCCATCTCCATGTAGACAAGCAGGTTGTACACCCTCCCAAGTTACAGGTCAGATCTGTGGAGAGAAGACCACAGTAATCACAGTAATAATACCTGACAATTCCCCAACCAGAAAAGTTACATAGTACCAGAGCTAGTAATTGAGTTCGAGTGCAAATATGTCTAGCACTCTGTTTATCTCCCTATTTGAAACTAAACCAATCAGACACAATATATTTAGTAGTGGCATTTGTTTTGATGGATTTCTGCCTCTAATTTGTCATTGCATTGGACTAATGACAGAGAGAAATTTATCTCAGTGAAACAACACAACAGGATTACTTCAAGAACAGCGGTAAATCTGAGAAGGCACTGTCTGGTCAGGTATACAAAGTCGCATTTTAGTCCTTATTTGATCTAATTGGATGTTGTCAGTGGCACTCCTCCTCTGTCTCGCTTTGGAAAAACAACAGAACAATGCGATAGACTTTGATATCAGTTGTGTTGACTGACAGGTGTAATTGACTTGGCTTGTTGCAACTTCAGAGGGAAAGATACCATGGTTTAGTAAAAAAAAAGAAAAAGTTGTACAAGAGGGGTCGACTGTCACATAACAAAAGTTTGACTTCTACTTCTATTATCAGATCAAAACGGTTAATTATTTTTGCAGTAATGACATTTGAGACTGACTCTTGTCCAGCTTTGCAGAGGATAGAGGATATATGGATTTTAAAAATGTCAGATGCCCTCCCTTAAGCAACTCAATCCAATCTAACATCATTTTTAAAGCACATAGTTTTAAGTGCAGCAGGAACAGAAAGATGATAAAAATACATTGGAAAATGAAATAGAATACAATGTTAAAAGCAGCCTTTAGTTTACTGATTATATTTTAAACATATTTGCTCAAGCTACTATCACTATGTATTATCCAGGATCATATTGCAGGGTCTAGTTTTAGCAACAATGGCCCAATTTCCAGCTGTGATGTGACTAGTAAAGACAATTCGTTTTTTGTTTGTGAGCAAGTCGGCTCTTTTGAACAGTTCCTTAACGTGAACAGTTGGAACTGGATCTCCGTTTTGAAAAGAACCAAATCTTTTTCTTTCTAGTTTTTATGCATTTTTATCCTGATTAATTCTGAATAGACACAAGAATCAACTCGGAATTTTCAGAGATTTGTGCACAAAAAATTATTATTATTGTAGTGAAACATTTTATTTAGATTTTGAGTAAGGGTCAACACACTCCCACTCTCAGTTCAAACCATTTTAAACCAGTCTGAGTTTTAGTCATTTCTCTCTGTTATTTGAAAGATAAAATTAGTTCACACTTTGGGTTCTGTGATGTAAATAAATAGTTAAAAGAGCCAGTCTTTTGAACGGCTCTTTGACATAAGCGGATCTAAAAGATTCGGATCTCATAAATGAGCCAAAGCCATCGCTAAGCACTGCACTTTCTGAGCAGTTCTGTGTAAGTAACCCGCACTATACAAAGTCCCATACATCAGTAAAAAGTGGTGAATAATTGGCTGAAAATAACAGTACTTGAATCTGCTCAGATCCTGTTGAGCTGCCCAGAGCGGCCCCACAGTGCACAGGAGGAGAGCTTTTTAAAACTCTGCATAAAAGCTTTGAACGCAGGTGAACGTCTGGTTTTGAAGGTGAACGCGTCATCCATCATACCTGTTTGGACAAAGGAAATGGCATGTCCCATCTGGGCTTCCATAGACACATCATGATGGGTTCAGTGGTAAGGCAGGAAAAAATGTTCAGTTGTGTCATAGAATGTATATATAAATGAACATAACTAACCTGCTAGCTGCTGCGCCCCAAATAGAGAAATGGTTACGCTTCCGGCTCTATCGATTCTGGCTCCAATAAAAAAAAACTCTCCATAACTGCTAGTATCACGCTAGTCATGTTGGTCTTAAAATGTTCATATTAACCTGCTCTACATGAGTCTAGTATTTTTATTTCTACTGTGTTTGTAAATCAATATATAAGTATGTGCCTTCTTCCCAGCAACAGGTTTGACTGACAGCGTTACTAAGCACCTGTTCTGAGCTACACCAGCATTCTTAAAAGGGGCATAACCTTTAACAGCCTCAATCTGGATTGGGTCTTTGTTTGCTATGATACTTGTGCATTTGCAATATGGAACCAAATTCGCCCCTGTAACCGCTAGCCTCAATGAGCGTCATTTGACTGGACCCCGCTGTGGATGATGTCGCACTCCTTTAGTCCACTTCTTTATACAGTCTATGCTTGTGATTGCTCTATATATTACTAACAGGTTTATAACATCACACATGACACATCACCAAAAACACACGCTCTTTACAGCGATGCTTTACACATTAAACACAAGTAAATTAAGTTGTTTGTGTTGCTGTGTTTATCCTGCCATCAATAGAGCTATTAAACCCTTCACGAAAGCGCTGCCTCATCACTTGTTTAAGCAGGACGCCTGGGGTCTGTTCTGCTCCTGACCATAATCACACCGTCTCCGATCTGCCAACATCAAGCGCTTGGAGCACCTATAGACTTCTACCTAGTTGAGGCATTACCACTTTTGTCAGCAACATGCAAGCGGGCTCGCTAAATGTCAGCTAACAAGGCTAACGGAAAAACAAGCAATAACACACGCTCATTATGGCGTCCTGTGATTCGCCCCTTGGTCCCTGGCTGCATCACGAGGTAGTTGTAAAGAAAATTTAACCCAGGAGAAAAGTCAATGAAGCGATGATGAAAATGAGCCCCCCGGTCGCACCTGATTGATTTTTGAAGTGAAAAATGGCAGGTGCGTAGGGAGCACTTGTCGGCGATACACAAATTGCAGCAGGTAAAGGGAAAGCTTTTTACAACGT
Source organism: Periophthalmus magnuspinnatus (assembly GCF_009829125.3). Taxonomy (NCBI): domain Eukaryota; kingdom Metazoa; phylum Chordata; class Actinopteri; order Gobiiformes; family Gobiidae; genus Periophthalmus; species Periophthalmus magnuspinnatus. Next base: position 24,515,538 of record NC_047146.1, read on the forward strand.
AGGCTTAAGCTAGCAGGATTTATCTAACAGAGAGAGGACATAGGGGAAGTAAATGGTCGCTAATGTGCAGTGTTCACCTTGGCGAAAGTAAACCCAAGTAAATGATGTAGAAATACATCACACTAGAGTACAGCTAGCCCGTTAAGAATAGCATAATCCAATAATGGTGCAAAGCAAGGTTTGCTTTACATATTTATTGATTTTAGCTTCCTGTTATTAGCAGTTTTGAGGTTCTTATTCCTTTTTAAAAGATATAATATTGTGTTAATTTATACTAATTTTGAAGAAAACTCAATATATTAAACCGTGACATATAGTTTAGTTGTACTATTTGGTTGCACTCATAGACTGTATATATAAATAGACACAGCTAACCTGCTAGCCACCGCTTCCAAATAAAAAGTGATCATGAGTGCACTTCCAGGTCCATCAACTAATTTTGGTCTTAAAATATTTGTATTAACCTCCTCTGCATGGTCCTGGTATTTTTATTTCGCTATTGTGTCCATAACTGAATATATGAACATTAATAACAGACAAATCAGGCGCCTTCTTTCCCCGAGGTTGCTCCCACTAGAATTAGCAACACCCTGAGTGACAGCATTGCTAAGCGCCCACTCCTTGCTAAACCAGCGATGAGGGCAGGAAGAGGTGTTATCTTCAACAGCTTCGCACTGGATTGGGTCTTTGGTTGCTATGATACTCACGGTTGGAATTCCTAATATGCAACTTGGCCCCAAATTTGCCCCTTTAACTGCTAGCCTCGATGAGCTTCATTTGATTTGAGCCGAACACTGTACGTCACACTCACTTAGTCCATTTGTTTATACAGTCTATGTTTGCAATATAACTCCAAAACTTAACATCTCTCTCTCTTTCCATGTTTAAAGTGAGAAAAAATCAAAGAGACTGACTACAAACACACAATGAAGCAAAGATTTATTTTACATAATTATTCACTTAAGTGTGAGATAATACCTTGGCAGAGGTCTGGGCTTTCCATCTACTTGTTGATCCATACAAACTAAATGCCAGGCCAAAATGTAACTTTTATCCCTTATGTATAATTATTTAGGGCGTAAAGCTAAAAGAGGATTTCTATTGCAGATCATGACAATACCAAGGCAAGGCAAGGCAAGTTAAGTTTATTTGTATAGCACAATTCGTACACAAGGTAATTCAAAGTGCTTTACAGAATAAGAAAGACATTAAAATCACACAAATCAAAACATAAATAATCACAAATAATCATCATAAAATTAACATTAAAAGAGAAGAGTGCAGAATAAAAACCTTTCAGTCATATGCACAGCTAAACAGAACCGTTTTGAGCCTGGATTTAAACATTGTCAAAGTAGAGGCCTGTCTCACATCTTCAGGAAGACTGTTCCAAGTTTTAGCTGCATAAAACTTAAACGCTGATTCCCCATGTTTAGTCCTGACTCTGGGCACCAGCAGGAGGCCGATCCCTGAAGTCCTCAAATTGCGAGATGGTTCATATGGCACTAACATGTCGGAGATATACTTTGGAGCTAGGCCATGGAGAGACTTATGTCGTATTCACACTATCACTGGTTAGTACGCTTTAATCGACCTCTAGTTCTTTTGGCCACAAAGTCCGGTTCGTTTGGTCAGGTGTGAATGCGCAATCGAACTCTGATACGGTCCAAAAAAGCGAACTCTGGTCCGCCAAAAAACCTAGGTCTCGGTCCGGTTGAAGTGAACTCTGGTACGGTTCGAATGCATATGTGAACGCCAAGCGGACCACAGGCCGCTCCAAAGACAGGAAGCGGATTACATGCAGAGCATTCTGGGTAAATAAAACCAAAACAAACACGGGTGCAAAGCTAGCGGAGCGGAGAAATGGCTCGTGGTCAGACGTGGCGTGAAGAGGAGGTAAAAGCCCTCATAGAAATATGGTCTGACGAAAATATATGTCAGTTACTCGTGACCACGCACAAAAACAACGAGGTTTATAAATTAATAAGTGAAAAAATGAAAGCAGTAGGATTCCCCCGCACTGTAGTGCAGTGTCGGACAAAAGTAATTTTGTTTACATTTCCCTGCGGAAAAGAAGTTGCGTTGTATTGACCAATAGACGAGTGACGTTTCGTCTTCATGGTTTTTTGTCTCGTTTCCTTCCATGATTTTTGGTACAGCGCCACCACATGTGAAGGATTAGACAAGCTTCTCAAAAGGTTTGGTTCGTTTGACAAAAAGCAGTGTGAAAGGAAACCGCTCCAGTTGAAAATGTTAACAATGTTTCAATTTTGGTCCAGAATCGAACCGAGTCTACTGGACTATTAGGTGTGAAAACGACCTTATACACAAGCAGAGCTGCTTTAAAGTCTATTCTTTGAGCTACAGGAAGCCAGTGCAGAGACCTGACTTATGTGCTCATACTTCCTGGTTCTAGTCAGGACCCGAGCAGCAGCGTTCTGGATGTACTGCAGCTGTGTTAAGGCTCGTTTGGAGAGGCCAGTGAGCAGGCCGTTACAGTAGTCTAACCTACTGGAGACAAACGCATGGATAAGTCTCTCTAAGTCTGGCTTTGACAGTATACCTTTGATTTTTGCAATGTTTTTTAGGTGGTAAAAAGCTGCAGATGTTATTGATTTGATGTGGCTGTTAAAGTTCAAGTCTGAGTCCATTATTACCCCTAGATTTCTAGCCTGATTTGAAGGTTTTAGAGATAGAGACTGGAGGTGACTGCTGACACTTTCTCTATGTTTCTGTGGGCCAAAGATGATGACTTCAGTCTTGTCTGAGTTTAGCAGAAGAAAGTTGTTTTGCATCCACACACTGATCTGTTGGATGCAGTGGCAGAGTGAGTCCACTGGTCCATATTCACCTGCTGCTAGTGAGACATAGATCTGAGTGTCATCTGCATAGTTGTGGTAAGACACATTATTGCTGCGTATTAACTGGCCTAACGGCAGCATGTAGAGATTGAGCAGCAGGGGTCCCAGGATTGACCCCTGGGGCACCCCACAGGTCAGGGACATTTTATCTGATATACATTTTCCAATTTCAACAAAGTACTCCCTGTTTTCTAAATAGGACTTGAACCAGTTTAGTGCCATACCGGAGATGCCCACCCAGTCCCCTAGTCTCTGTAAGAGGATCCCATGATCCACAGTGTCAAAAGCAGCACTCAGATCTAACAGGATCAAGACTGAGACTTTGCCTGCATCAGTGTTCAGACGGATGTCATTTGTCACCTTGATAAGAGCAGTCTTAGTGCTGTGATGGGGTCTAAAACCTGATTGGAAGACATCAAAGGAGTTGTTCATTTCGAGGAAGTTAATAAGCTGTTGGTAAACAACTTTTTCAAGGACTTTGCCTAAAAACGGCAGATTTGAGATTGGTCGATAATTGTTCAATATTGTGGCATCAAGACTGCTCTTCTTTAGGAGAGGCTTGATAACCGCAGTTTTCAAAGCACTTGGGAATGTTCCAGATTGAAGTGACATATTAACTATGTGAGTGAGTGGTGACAGCAAACTGTTGAGCACAGACTTTAAAAATTTAGTGGGTAACACATCGAGGCAGCATGTAGATGAACTCAGACTGGTGACAGTCTCTTGGACAGTTTTATCAGTTACAGGTGTAAAGTCAGTCAGCTCTAAGTGTCTAGGTGGGTACAGGGTTGTTATTTGTGTTGTGGAATTTATGGCATTTTTAATGCCCTGAACCTTGTCATTAAAGAACACTGCAAACTCATTGCACTTAGATGTGGAAATTAGTTCTAACGGCAGTGGAGCTGGGGGGTTTGTTAATCTGTTTACCATTGCAAACAGGGCACGAGAGTTGTTACTACAACTTCCAATAATGTCAGAAAAATACCTTTGCCTTGTTCTACATAAACTGTGGTTGTACATGTGCATCTTTTCTCTGTAAATTCCATTACCAAGAATGATTTCATATCCTGTATTTACTTATGCACAAACCAAATGTGTTGTGATGTGGCTTCAAAGTGCAAACAGGTGCAAAGATGTGAGAAATGCCACCGTTTGTTTGATATTTAATTTAAGTTTATAAGGGCAAAGGTGACAGGCAGCACAACCAGCTTTATGTCTGCACATCCACATGCAACAGGGGCAAATCTATGCTGAAGAAAAGTACATCTTTTTTGTAGTTATACGTAGTTTTGCTGTGCTTGAAATCCCGATTTATAAGTATACAATTTAGAGGCATTTTCTCAATCGGCAAGAGGGAAGGTTGGGGCATTGGAGAGACATAAAACCACACTTTTGGCAGAAGAGTTGCCATTCCAGCACTAAAACGGTTTCACTCCCAGGTGAAGGCATAAAACTGAGACATCAAGGATTTCTGTATAAAGAAGTTGCCAAGATGGTACCACAGTAAAAAAGCTGTTGGAAAGTCTGTGCTGACTTCACATTTTCAGTTTTTGTCTTCACAAGTTTTCTTAACTCCTTTCACACATTTAAAGAAGCAGCTAACACATGACCGTAATGGCAATGTTAATGTCTAGTAAAAGAAGGAGTACCATGAGTTCATTAACTGTTTAATTCTACACAGACAATACAGAACAATGCACTACACCGATCAAGTCTATGTCATCAGTATTCAGTAGCCAAAACATGGAACCAATTAAGAGTACCATAAGCAGAGGTACAAAGTAGAGGTTTAGGAAATGACTGAACTGAGTGAACTGTCTGAACATAACATCTGAATTTTATCATTTAAATTTATGTAAGTAGAAGGATATAACATATTTTCCAAGAGTTATTCAAAAAGTTCTTCAAGTAAATGCACTTGAGTACATGAGTAAGAAAGTCAGAAAGTATAGAGTGTTTAGTATAGTGAGTAGTTATTATACTGTGTTTTTTTATAGATTTTTTTTTAGTAGAGATAGTCAGAAAAGGTTGGATTCAAAATAATAAATGCACATGAAAAACAAACAAAAATAAATTCACTGCAGATTTGGTACAATGTGATGTGAAGGCGAGCCAGAGTATTACTGCTAACTGCTCATTGGAGGCTTTTTCCTTCTTGGCTGGTGTTAAATAACAGCACTTTCTCCCTCTATGAGAATGCCATAAACAGTTAAATCATCAGCAGGCCAAAGCTGTTTGCCCTGGCCCACTTTCTGCATACACTTAAGTGCTCACTTGGAGCTGCCAGTCAGACAAATGACCGCTAATACACAGGCAAATATTCAATGTAGAAACAGGCTGGAAGCATTTAAGGGACCTAACCTCTTTGGTGCTTGTATGGAAGAGAGAAAGCAACAAAGTCTACATAAAATTGCTACTGTTTTATGTAGACTACAGCTGGGCAAGGATACACTTTACACTTTATAAACAGTCTTATTATTATTATTATTATTATTATTATTATTATTATTCAGATACTTTTTAGAAAGAGAGAGAGAAAGAGAGAGAGAGAAAGAGAGCGTTAGAGTGAGAGAAGAGACATGTGGATAGAGAGTAAAAGTGAGAGACGAGGCATGAGGATAGAGAGAGACAGTAAGAGTGAGAGATGAGACATGAGGATAGAGAGAAAGAGAGAGAGTTAGAGTGAAAGAAGAGGCATGAAGATAGAGAGGGAAAGAGAGAGAAAGTTAGAGTGAGAGAAGAGGCATGTGGATAGAGAGAGAAAGTAAAAGTGAGAGAAGAGGCAAGAGGACAGAGAGAGAAAGAGAGAAAGAGTAAGCGTGAGAGATGAGGCATGAGGATAGAGAGAAAGAGAGAGAATTAGAGTGAAAGAAAAGGCAAGAGGATAGAGAGAAAGAGAGAGAGTAAGAGTGAGAGACGAGGCATGAAGATAGAGAGAGAGAAAGAGAGAGAGTTAGCGTGAGAGAAGAGGCATAAGGATAGAGAGAGAGTAAAAGTGAGAGAAGAGGCATGAGGATACAGAGGGAACAAGAGAGAGTAAGAGTGAGAGAAGAGGCATGAGGATAGAGAGAGAAAGAGAGAGAGAGTAAGAGTGAGAGAAGAGGCATGTGGGTAGAAAGAGAGAAAGAGAAAGGGAGTGTGAAAGAGAGAGAGAGTAAGACTGAGAGAAGAGGTACGGGGATAGAGAGAGAGAGAGAAAGAGGGGTTGGGGGTCAGTTGGCATGACAATAGATAGAGAGAGAGGGAGAGAGAGAAGGGGCATGAGGAGAAAGTAAGAGAGAGATAAATAAAGAGAGCGATGGATAGAGAGGTTGAACCATTGAACCTTGGCCTTTCTGTTTTACTCCATTCGGGTGGAATTGTTCTGTCTCTCCCTGTCAGAGGCCAGTGTTAATTAGAGCTTACAAGTCGTTCAGCGCTTCAAAAAGGGTCAGAGTGAAGGTTACAGTTTGTATTATAATTATTTTACATATTTGACCTAGCACAGTTTGCCTTTACAAACCCGATCTGATCTAATGACTTCTACACTGCACCATACACAACTTTAAAACATGTATTACCAATATTGATTCTGCTGCGAAAATGAGTTTTAACACATTTGTTGATGCACAGCTTTCATAATTGAAATGCAAACAGTAACAGAAGCTAGAACTTACGTGGATAAGTGGGAAATACATTATTATTTGTTTATTTCATGCACTTTTAAAAGCTACACTGGACATGCCTGCACAAACCAATATAATCTCTGCTTCGTAAAAAACAGAATGCAAAGCTCAGCTATAATGAGACCACAATCCATAATCCCTATCACACTGTGCAAACACAACTTTAGCAAATGACTATTTACCATTAGCCATTGGACTACAAGAGTTTGAATATATTTGATTTGTTATCGAGTATATACGTTTAATATTATTTCTAAAACTGCCAATAAGAGAAGCAAGTAAACAATGACCTCTGGGTTTGTCAGTTAGAAGTATGAGGAAGTGGTGATATTGGCTCGTACAATTCCCATTTCAGAGCTGTTTTGTTGAAAAAAAAAAAAGAAAAAAAAAAGACATAATTAAGAATAAGACCCTTATTGGTAACCATGTACCATAATGTACACTGTTACCTTATTATCTTATTTGTTAATTTTGGAAATGCAATAAAATATGAAAATTAACAAATAATAAAACAACTAATTAATAACTAATAATACAAATATTCTTTACTGGCTGGCTGATTTTTTTCAAACAAAAGTGCAAAACTGGCTCTGGGTTTCTGCTTTAGCACAACAGAGTCCCTGAATGTTGTAGACATAATACTATCTATAATTTACTTAAAGTGATAGTATGCAACTTTCTGAAGGTTTAAAGTCAACTGCATAACTCCATGAAAATAGAAAGTTAGAGACAGATATGATTTAGAGATAGACACATTTTATACTGTGCACGACTAGTAAAGTATTAAGTAAACTTAATTTGAGTCTATTTTTGGTAGAAAGTTACATATTATGGCTTTAAGAGTAATGATAATGTCATAAAGCAGTTTATGGCAGAAACAGTATTTACATAGCCCCTTAAATACTTTCTCTGTGTTAATAGAGGAAGATTTTATTATGTTACAGCTTGACATGTGAAAGGTTTAAAAACACTAAAAATAGATTATCTACTATGAGGTCCAGTTTTGTTGATGATTATAAAACTTCTAAACTAATACTGGCACTACTGTCTGAAACTGCATTTTGGAGAGAAGATTGTTAGAGGTGTGAAGAACATGCAAAAGTGTGACCAAAAATAGTGTGTGTTTCTGCACTTCCTTTTAAACAGAAAAGGATTTCAACACCTCTCACAAGTCTGCAGAAAGAATACACTGGCAAAACATGAAGGTTTTCATATTTTTGACTTTTTTGACTTTGGCTCTTTCTGATGAAGATGAAGATGAGGTAAGATATTTATTTAAGTAAAAGTTTTTGTATTTACTCATTTATTTTATTAAGGAATTCAATTTTATTGCACTGATTTCATACGTGATTACTGAGCGCATGCTTGCACCTCCACAAACCTGACTTTTCTTTGGTCTGGTGTATGGCCTTCTCCGGCTTGTTTCCATGGAAGTGTTGTTCCTTTGGCTATAATTTTCCACAGTATGGGTACAAAATATATCTATCTCCATGAAAAATGTTCTGAAGTATAGTTTTAAATAATTTCCATAGAATCAAGCAGGTGACATACCACCTCCAGAAAGTTACACATTGTACTTTTAAAATATATTTAATTGACCAATTAAGTAGCTTATCCCTAAAAATGAATAATTGTGTAGAGCTTTTTAGTAAATGTTAGCAAATACCTAATGCCGCTCATTTGTGTTGAATGATACTATAGTGCTAACAACACAGTGTCTTAACAGTAATAATATGTTGAAGTTGAAGATATTTGATATTTTTGACAAGTAGACATAAAAATCACATAATAGGCTTTATATGGTTCCCAATAGGAACTCTGTTGTCTTTATTAAGGATACTGATTCAAATTCCCTTGTTTATCCAGGACTACTTCAATTTTGGGAACTTCAGCTTATCAGAACTTGGAAACAACACATGGAAAGGGGAGGGCAAGTCAGCTCCATGCAGTTTCAGCGCTCCTGGCTTCAAAACACTGGGAATCATGATCACCTACATCATTGTTTTCATCTTAAGCTTCCTTGGAAACAGCCTTGTTGTTTTTGTGGTCTCCTATATGAAGAAAGTCAGGGCTAGTACAGACATCTACTTAATGCATCTAGCAATAGCTGACCTTTTGTTTTGTCTCACACTTCCCTTCTGGGCAGTGTATATTCACTCCGGTTGGGTTTTCGGGAACGCCCTTTGCAAAATCCTGTCTGGTTTCCAGGAAGCCTCTGTGTACGCCGGAGTCTTCCTGTTAGCTTGCATTAGCATTGACCGCTACTTCGCTATTGTGCAGGCTACACGTAGCCTATCTTCACGTAATGTCGTGATCAAAGTCATTTGTGGAATAGTGTGGCTAATTGCTGTCATGCTAGCCTTACCTGTTGCTGTGCAAAGGGAAAGCATGTATGTGTTTGGGGAAAATATCTGCTATGAAAATTTGACTGGTGAAAGCATTGAGCGCTGGCGTGTTACTGTACGTGTTTTAAGGCATACAATGGGATTTTTCATCCCTTTGGCAATCATGTCTGTATGCTACGGCTGCACTATCATCAAACTCTTTCATGCTCGCAACCAGCAAAAGCACAAAGCAATGAGAGTCATCCTAGCCGTAGTTTTAGCGTTTATCCTTTGCTGGTTGCCTTTCAATATGTCTGTTTTGATTGACACCTTGATTCGGAGTCACTTCATGCCTATTGAGACCTGTGAGACGCAATACACAGTAGAAAAGATGCTAAATGTGACACAAGTGCTAGCTTTCACACACTGCATGGTAAACCCGATCCTGTACGCCTTCATCGGGGAAAAGTTTAGAAACCAGCTTCTGTCTGCACTGTACAAACATGGGGTCATCAGTAAAAGGATCCACCAGGCTTACAGGAAGGGCTCTTGCAACAGCGCTGGAAGCCTCAGATCTAGGAACACCTCAGTGACAATGTGAAGACAACCACTTCACACTGACTGATGGATAAATACAAGATCAACTACCTACTGGGACAAATGTGTGCATGGACAGAAACACTGGGATTAGATGTTTTTGTTATGTAAATGATGTTATTCTTAACTGGCCTTTTGGTAAACAAATGTAATTGACATTTTTATTTGGTGTTTTGCATAACATTATTATATATACATGGATTTCAGGATAATGAGAACTTAGGACAGTTGCTATAGAGGAACAATTTAAAACCCAACGTTATGTTTTTTGAACAGGAAAAAGTCCTCAAAATGTTGTATATAACAGAAATCTAAAACCTATGAATATCTGCAGAATTGTATGGCTTTGAACTTCCTATATTAAACTTGATTAATAAACTCCAATGTCCATTTTCTACATTAAAAAAAAAAAAAAAATATTGTCTAAACACTATCCGACATACCTGGAGCTGTGTTTTGTTTCATTCACACATGTTTAACACAAACCCTGGATATTTAGGGTGAATTTTTCTTTCAAACACTAAATGCCCTGTTCCACCTTGTGATGTTATGTGTAATACATGAAGTGCTTCACTGTATTTTTAAACTCAACATAGCATTCAAGCATAGTGTGAATAAAACAGCATTATAACATGACTTAAAGTTGCTGTAATTTTTCTTCCTACGCATTTTAGATAGAACACCTACCATGTATAGCACAGATGCTCTTGTCATCTAACAATCTTGTGCATCTGTGTGTTAACCCTACACCCTAATCTGAAGGGTTTAGGGTTAACAGGAAAATAGACCACTGATAGACAATCTGCTGCTCCGTTTTCACACTTAAATTTCCTGAAGCTAAAAAAAAATGCTTTCTGCTTCCACCCAGTCAACCAGAGAACATCGAATACCCTCCCTCCCTCCTCCTAGGTAAATAGATTGGTCTTCTTTGTCACACAGGTTCAGACATGTGGAATTGCATGTGTTGGTTAGTCTTCTTAGCTTTGTTATGAGTTACGCCTTGATTAGCCATTATTGCAACATTATATATGTGTAAGTCAAAGGCCCTACTTATTACGCAGAGCTAATGTGGCGGAAGAACAAAATGTAGATTGCGACAGGGACTTTAAGACATTTGAGTCAAAACTGAACTCTTGTAGTCACAGTCTTACTTATGTTGAGGGAGAAAAACAAAACAAAACAGTACTGATCATATTATCAACTGCAGTATCAACTTTCAATTCAACTACTGTCAATGAAAACCTACCTCTATACAGAGCTACGTGCTCTTTGAGGGCCCCTAGTGGTCAGGGCAGGTCCATGTCTAAATGTGGTTTTAATCAGTGATGGAAAAAAGTACTCAATTGTGTTAATTAAGTAAAAGTACAGATACTATAGCAAAAAAAAAAAAAAAAAAAAAAAAAATTCAAGTAAAAGTATCACATGAAAAAATCTACTTAAGTAAAAGTATTAAAGTACCTGTTTAAAAATGTACTTAAAGAGTAAAAAGTAAAAATACTCTGCGAAGATTTTGAGGTCAAATAATTGATTATGATAAAAATTTGTGCTGCATTTAATTGATTTTTTTTTTCCTTTTTGTTTTTATGTGTATATTTTTGTTTTGCTCAAACTACAAACCTGTTAAAAATAAACCTCTCAGACTTTTCAGCAGATGTCAAACTATAATAAAAATACTTTTAAAAATGTTTAAAAATGTAGTGGAGTAGAATGTACAGATACCTGCTTTCAATAGAGTACGAATATCTACATTTTTTAATTAAGTACAGTACTTCACTACTTTTACTTTGTTACATTCCACCGCTGGTTTTATTGACAAACCAGTCAAACCAATTTCAAGAAGTGTATGTCATATTGAGCCATATTTATGTTTAAATTTGAATAAAACTAAAACTAAAACAAATGAATAAACAAATATAAAATGCTAAGACAATCAAGTGTGGTTTCCATTTGTAATGTCTTGGTTTGCAGTATCACATTTCACCATCTCATATTTTTTCTATGTAATGAATTCAAAAGGCTGCATTATTCACACTAAACATGACTTGTAGCGGCTGAACCTGTTTGAAAATAAAGTTGTATCATGTATTAAGATTGCAGCAGGTGTTTCACTCTCTCATGCACCTCAGCCTTATATCACCACTCCAAGTGTGATGTGAGGAATTGACATTTTTAATCTGCCTCTCTCCTCCTCGTGATCTACAGGACCGAACCAGAGACAGGGCCCCGGCATGAATCTCCCCAACGCATTCATTCTGCAGGCACCGTAAAGCATTTCAACCAGCACCCTATGTATCTGCTCATAAACCTGAAATGTTTCTGAACATCTGCACTAAAAAGACGGAAAGCAATTTAATGCCGTAAATATAGTGAAGACAGGCTGTGAGACATGTATCAACACATATTTATGATCTCTGTTGATAAAAGAAAAGAACAAATACATTAAAAAACAAACAGTGAGAGGATTAGCTGGAAGACTAGCGTAGCCTTTATCGCAATGCAGACCAGTGCCAGCAGTTGTCCACGATGAGTAATGGCCCAAATGTTGATAGCAGACATTACAATTTGGAGTATTATTCAATCATTTTAAATATTTGCTGCATGCTTGTTTAGCTTACAGACAAAATTAAATTGGTAGTAAAGCAATTTATCATTTATTCATTCATTTGAAATAAATCCAAAACATACAGCTTATTATGTAAAGAGGCACATTTTCCAGTGGATGGTATGTCACCTGCTTCTTTCCATAGAGATGTGATTATTTTACTTTGAAATGTTCCACAGGATGGCAGTAAACATATCTATTTCCATGGACGAGTCACTGGTCAGATCTACGGAGAGGCAACAAAGAGTCAGCACGATGGATAGCTGCACCTAGGGGATTGATTGGCAATATGGCGGCTTGGAAATAAGTGATTAATAACAAGTAATAACACCCATAATAAAACAAATGCAAAGTAAATATATTTAATACCATACTGTGGAATATTCCAGGTATGTGCTGGGGGTATACATTAAAAGTTCTGACATTTCCACATCATAAAATCCTCTACTTGCTCTATAGTAGACTTCCTGGGGCAACTTTAAAATAGTTTTATGACATAATGTAATCGTGATTAGCTTCGTGCTAATTGCAGACCACAACGCACAATTAACAGAACAGCACTGCACCATTACGCGTGTCGTAAAACGGTAAATCACGAGTTGATTGTCTCTAAAACAGATGCACAGGTAGTGAGTGCATTTGGTTCTCACATTGTCTGCACAGGGGTCGAAGTAAATGACACAAGACTTTCATTTCAGTGAGAGCCTGCTGGGACTAAACACTACTGTATTTCACTAAAACCTTGGGCACTTTTCTCAGATCGCACTTTATACATAAAACATTTTCTATAGAGGTATTATGTGCAGCCTTGAAATTATAAGATGGCAAGGACACTACACCAAATACCAAACCAATCCAGACCAAATACTCTCTGGGACTCATGGGAAACATTGTTAAAGTCTTTAAGAGTATTTAGTATTTAGAGTAATTAAAACCGCAATTTGAGTAGTCTACAATTATTCAAGTACCATCATTTCTTCTTCAGTTCTTCTTCATGTATTAAAGCAGCCAATTCTGTAGTTTAGATCTCTATAAACATGGATTTTTACACTACTTCAGCACTTCATATTTCAGTCTCCTCTCCTTAAACAGAAACCTACTATTAAAACATCAATCGCAATTATATACATGAAAGTCATTTTAAGATTAGTTTGAACAAGTGCCTACAGAAATATGGATTTATTTCATTTATCAGCCCAAAGAAACTTTTACAGGCACTTAAGAAGTATATGAACAGCCATTCATTTCTTCTGTGTAAAACCTGTCCAAACACTCCTGGGGTCCAATAAACTCGTTTTATATATTTGTTCAGTGTTATTTATTTGGTTTATTTGAGTAGGGTTTAAAGCATGCACAGAGCACACAGCAGTCCCATGTAATATGCTCTAGTTGGATTTAGCAGCTCCCCTGCAAGTTACTCATATGGTGATTTGGCAGATTTTTATTCCTGATGTTAGAGGAAGCCACATTTTTCTGACTGAATTAGGCGAAGAGATGACACAACAACAGTATGCGGTTGTGAATCAGTGGCTATGTTTATATTGTCTGATTTCTGGAGTTGTCAGATTATTGGAATGTCATGTAAACAGTAACATCTGGTGTGAGTAATCTGGTTCTGTCTGATCGTTCACACCTGTGCAGGTTTTGACAAGAACACTAGGCCCTGTGCACAATAGAGCCTGGAAACGTCACTGTTAGCATCACAAAAGAAAGTGTAAATGTATTGTATTTTCGTCTTCCAATATAACAGTTATTCCTTAAAAAAAAAAAAAAAAAAAAAAAATAGATTAACGAACACATGTCACCAGAAATCAGATCTAATTATTGGATTTTCTGATTATTGTAGTTATCGGATTTTTCTGCCCATGTAAATATACCTAAATGTACCCAGTGACCCTCCCAGACCTTTATTAACAACATGGAAAACTAGTTCTTAATAAATACGCCAATAGCACTACCTCCAGCACTGAACTGCATTAGCCCATAGTCACACCTGTTTGCAGTCCTAACAAGCAGATGAGACAGCTGACACAACGGTTTAAAGCTAATTAATAACATGTAATTTGTCCCAGTGTAACATGTAACTCTTTAACATGACAGCACTTGTATGGGTTGTGCCCAAGTAGAAGCCCTGTCTGAGGAGGGGGGCCCAGGGGCGCGCTTGATTCGCTCATCAACATAACGAGGTAATTGCCGCAGAGAACCATAATGGGCCTATCATCAGTTTGGCAGCCTGACCTTTACTAACAAAGCATAAAAAGCCCTTCTGAGCACAGGCCAGCCCTCATGTCAACTTTTTCAATAGTGAGGGGGGTAAATTGATAATGATACAGACTGGCGTGTGCATGTGTTCATTTATTTCATTGGCAGTTTAGCAGTTAGCTTGTTTGGTGATAGGATAATATTCATGTTTTAGGTTCAGTGAGGGAGCAAGACAGGAAAGTGTATATACAAACTTTCGGTCCACAGTTCAGGAATATGGTGTGCTACAATCCAAATAACATGTGCAATAGGCTTATCCTTCAATTGATACTCCTGCATACACTAAAGTCCTAAAGTCTATACATTGTACAAATACATGTAAACTTAGCCAACACTTTTACTCACGTAACAATAACACTTAACCTCAATATTACTACTCACCACAGATGGGTGATAAACTACACGTTAATTTACAAGCAGACATTTAGGTATTAGAGCTCCCTCTGCTGTCAGTAACAGGAAAAAACAAATCCTTTTGCCATAAAAATGCTATGCTAATAGCTGTGCATTTGTTGGTCACAATTTGACTATGAGTCTGGAAATCTTTTACGAGCTTAAAAAAATTTGCAGGACAAGTCCAGAGTTTTACCTGTGACGCAGCTATCTAGGCAAAATTCAAACAGGGCATTTTTGCTTGCTCGGAGAGGACAACTTTAGATTAATGGATTACTGAAACAAGTGTGAATGAAACAAAATACAATCCCAGGTATGTACAATAATAACATGGTTCAAAGTCAATTAAGCACAATATGTGTGCTTTGATAACATCACTTTCAACTCGTTCAGGGTTTTCCCTTACATGTTTTTACCTATATTGGAGGGACTGACATTTCACCTTCATTCTTTCCACTCATTCCTTTGGGTCTTTGTTTGGTGCTGCAGCTGAATGCTCTCATGCAGAACATGGAAGTGGCCTCCCAAGTTGTTATCGATCTGTCCACAGCACCAAAAGATCAGGCTGTTTTCCATTTATGTGACACTGATCAAAACCAAACCTCCATGTTTTACCCCCAGGGATATACGCTTAAATGCATGTGTATTATGAAACATGTAATTCAACGCAAATGTGAGTGGATGTAGTGGGGGTTCTCTGCAGTGGAAGTGAAAGAAAAGTGAATACCGGTAAGTGAATATCTACCACCAACATAATTCTCAACAGAAAAATGAAACTTTTTATATTACAAGCATTGAAACCAGTGTATAGCTTATTGAATGCAAAATGTATTGAAATATGTGAAAAAAACAACAAAACCATTACTCAAAAAATGACAGGAATGCAATGCAATAATGCAAATGCAAGAATAATGCTAATCATTTTAAAAATCCAAATAAGTTTCATTCACAAAAAAACTGTAACATATAAAACATATATGTTATATATATTTAAATAGTAATAATAACAGTATTAAATTATAACAATCTTCTCTACCTCCATACACGCTCAATACCAACTTTGTCCAATTCATCAGTGTGGCAAAACCATTTTGATACAAAGGTGTGTGATCCATTTTAACTCTATACCAGAAAAAAAACAAACAATATGACTTTTAAATGCTAGATACAAATATATGAACATAAATAGCATGAGTATCTTGTTGTCACCAACATAGCATATTCAAATGTGTTATAGTCACCAGAGAAAAGGTTAAAACGTCAACATATGCACAGACACGGACCAAACAGCAACGGGGAGGAACTCTACAGCCTATAATTACCACTCAGTCAAATGAACGCAGGTTTAGACAAGGCATTTGAAGAACCTCCTGATCATTCAGACCACCGTTAACCTCTGCACGACCCCCATTCAGCACCACAATCCCACGTTTTATCAGGATTACTGCCACATTTAAATAATTAGGGTCAGCAGTGGACAAACAGCACATGACCTTTACATTTATATATATATTGATGGATAAGGGGTGATCACAGCTTTTGAATTTAATAGGATGAGCTCTCAAATCAAAGGGTACTGAGGATGTGTTAGAGTTAGAACACTGAATAGGCCTGCTTTCATAATATCAGAAAATACAATATTGCAAGAAAAGTATAGATTCTTGGCTCGTCTATTATAAATAGAATAATTAAATAATTAATCATTCGAAACAAGGTCATACAAACTACTTGACTTGGTTTTAAAGGCAAATAATACGTTTACTTTGCTATAAATGAATTCACACTCATTAATTAATAGTGCTTTAAATTTTTTCTGCATTAACAGACACATATACACAAGTAAAGTAAGCAGAAGTAAAGATTGACAAGTAGACAGTCGCTTAATCCCAGCTATCAATCAATATTATTAATGAGGGAGTAATTGCTGTGTACCTGTACATTTTGTATTGTTCCTCCCATTCTATTTTTGTTTTCTTCCTGCAGGGCTTGTGTTGTGCGTGACAGGGGGAGTGGCTGGCTCTTTCTGCTGAGAGTTTCTAGTTCTACCATAATGTCTTGTCCGACTCTGACGCCACTACTCTGACAGATTATTCCATTTTACGTGGTAGGGCTGAACCTCTGCATGTGATTTTTGAAGCTCTGTTACTTTGTCATTTCTATTCTTATCCTTTTTTGCCCTGTGCTTAGGTTCTCGCTGCCGTTTGAACCAGCTTAGTAACCAGCTCTCCGTCTCCACAAGAAGGAACGCTAGTACTGTTAAGAAAAAAGTTCCACGTTATGACGTAGTAAGAAGGTCATCCTGGGACTAAACCATAGACTGTATAAAGAAGTGGACTAAGTGAGTACGACGTCACCCATAGCATTCGGCTACAGTCAAATGAAGCTCATCGAGGCTAGTGGTTACAGGGGGGAATTTGGAGCCAAGTACCAACCGCGAGTATCATAGCAACCAAAGAGCCAATCCAGAGCCTCATTGTGGAAGCGCTCATGCTCACTTTTTATTTGGAACGCGGCGGCTAGCAGGTTAGCTTTGTCCATTCATATATACAGCCTATGGACCAAACCATTTATACCCGTAAAGGCTGCAACTAACTCTGCATCTGATTTAAGCTACCGTAAATTTCGGATTATAAGCCGCTACTTTTTTTCCACGCTTTGAACCCTGCGGCTTTTACAGCAGTGCGGCTTATATATGGAATTTTACTGGATAACGGCCCCTGGGGGGCGCTCTCTAGCTGTAAACGTAAAAGTGAGACAGACGTGGGGAAAGATTCTGCTCTGAAGAATTCACTAGTTTTGATTTTGAACGATCATTTTGCGCATCATGAAATGGATATGATGCAGTTTTTAAGATAAAGAAACAGAAAGGAAACAGAGCAGGGGTCGGCCTTTAACACGCAAAGAGCCATTTGGACCCACTTTCCACATAAAATAAAACACTGGGAGCCGCAAATACTTTTTGACATCTAAAATGAAGATAACACTGTATAATAACAATAATGTAACGGAATAATGTAGGTTTTACTTTCACGGACAAGCCTTCTACACGTGGCAGATAAATATGGCAAAAACAACTTAAGTGCATTAAAAAAATACAACTCACCAAACCGCTGCATCATGCATCGCGCTGATTATGTGATTATGTCTACTCTACTCCGCAGTTTCTTTAAAAAAACAACAACAAAAAAACTCGTAGCGTATCGTTTAATCCCAGGTGCTTATTCTCCATGTGCCAAAGCAGTTTTGAAGGTTTCATTGCCTTATTTGCTTTTCCCGTATGTTACGCAGAGCGGACTCTGTGCGTGAGAGTCACCTGTAGCGACAAACCCAGATTTTAAGTAGGCATTGTCTGTTAAATTTATCTTTCTTTTTCTTGGAGGTCGTAGTCTCCTCTTCTGGCTCCTCAGTTGTCCTTTTCCCCTTTGTTAAAAAGATCTCCAAAGACTTTTGTTTTGGCTCATTTTCACTCGCTTGTGGCTCTACTTTTGTGCGTCGTGTCTGATGTGTTATACGTGATACGTCACCGCGGAGACAAGAGCAGATAATATACTTGCTACTACATCAAATAGATTTCTGTGGCGATTTCCAGCAGGATTTTCATGATACATCTACGGACGAGCTTATTAGTGTGTCATTAGGGACGGGCCAAAGTTGCTCCTGACCCCTGTGCGCACAACGTCTGAAAATCAGGGCTCTTTACGCAGGACTGTGAGCTGTGTTTGTGTCAGTTCCCAAGCCACGCAGAGCCGCAGTATAAGGCTGAAAGAGGCGCATACGGCTCCGGAGCCGCGAGTTGCCGACCCCTGAAATAGAGCCACTGCACGTGAGCTCGACATCAATGAATCCAACTTGGTCAATGTAAAAAGACGACAAAAGTTTTCAGAGGAAATAAAAGCAGATTTTCCGTGTTGGTGCAGCTTTATTTTCTAAACCTGCAGATGTGTTCATCCCGTGTTGTTGTCGTGTTGGTTCCAATTTTCAGGCACAGTTTAAAAAAAGCGTGTCGATGCACCGTCTTTCTGTGTAAATATCTCATGTTACAATATGAAAACCTGCGGCTTTTATTCAGGTGCGGCTTATATATGTACAAAATTGATTTTCTCTTCAAATTTAGCTGGTGCGGCTTATATCAAGGTGCGCTCTGTAGTCCGAAATTTACGGTATTTCTTTGTACAAAAATACTTTCATTTTTACATAAATCTCCGTATGCATATGGCTTCTTTGAGATCAAAAACTGTATATCCAAGCTTTTCTAAGTCAGGCGATTGACAGTTGGTGGCCACATCACACCAAGAAATGCAAAACAAGCCAACATACAAATCTGCCTGAAATGTAGGAATCTTTCTTTGTAAAATTGGACCTATGGATGCTTTTTATTGCGGGGAGGAAAAGGCAAACAAGATAAATTATATTAGAGCAGTAAAACAAGTGACAATTGCATATAGGCAGAGGCCATATAGAAAGGTGTGTGTTGAATATAAAATAGCCTAATGCATAACACAGGCCTTCGTCAGCCCACAGCTCTCCTCACTGAATCTCATTTAGCACCTGCTGTTGGCGTTTCAGATCAGCATGATGTAAGTAATAAATGCCATTTAAATCTAACGCACTTAGGCTAATCTGCATTACACAGGGTGAGGAGTGGGGTTCGGGGATGAGATGTATCTTTGAGTCTCAAGTTGGTGTAAAGATGGGGAAGAAAAATTCATTCCAATTTGCGTGGAGGATTTTGCCATTTTGTTTTTCCTTGTAGTTTAAAGATGCAATAATATTGAAACCAAAATTTAAAGCAGAATTATCCCAAAAGTATTCTTTATATACAATATTGTTAAAACACAAATTGCAATAAATAAATAAATAAATAACAGAATGCAACACTTCAGTAGTTAGTTTGTGTCTATAATGGGTCATAGAAGTTCATAATTCAACCTTCTTCAGCTCAAATCTCATCATAGAATTGATAAACAACCAAAATCTTTCCCATTAGTACAAAGAAAAAGTACTTATTATCTCCATACCAGTTTGTGTGGAGGTTTCATTTTTTCCTTATCTATCACATCTATAAACTATAGATGTGATAATACTGAAGCCAAAATGTAAAGCAGAAAGTATTCTTCATATAAAATATTGTTAAAAACACAAAACTGAAATAAATAAATAACAGAATGCAACAGTTAAGTAGATAGTTTGTGTCTATAATGAGTCAATGAAGTTCATAATTCAAGTTCAAATCTCATCGTAAAACTGAAAAACAACCGAACTTTTTCCATTAGTACAAGGAAAAAGTACTTATTATCTCCATGTCAATGTTATTACTTAATCTTGAATGTTCCACAGAAAGAGAGAGTTCCAGAGAAAATCAGGCAAAGCCATCAGGGCAAGGTACACAAGAAAAGCATGTTTGTGTACACCTTGAATTGAATACATATTTGCTAGATATGTTTTATGCCTTACTCTGAGGAAATCAGAGGGACCAAAACATGATAATAATAAAAGTGATATAGAATGGATATAAGGCAGTTTCCACCAGTAATCTGACCAGAACTTAAGAAGTGGCTTGGATGAGCAGCATCTTCACTCCTACAACTTTTTGTCCAGTTGACAGATTTGAAATTTTGTTTTACAATGGATCATACCTGATGGAGGGATTACACAGACATGATAAAAATGAACCAAGAGTGAGACAGTGTGCGGGAGTCTTAAAAAACCTTTGCAGCTAAGTGCCTCTCCTCCAACGCACCTGTCGCCCAATCCGGTGTGCAGAGTCTACACAGTACATCATACTGTGGAACATTTAAGCCAAAGGATTAACATATCCATGGAGACAAGAACCATAAAAGTCGCATAGTGCTCCTTTAAGAATGGGTTGTGGTGGTTAGATAGATGTTTTTTATTGATATTAAAACAATATTACAACATAAATATTCAAATTTCTGTACTCCAGGAAATAGTGTGTGGAAGCAAAAATGTAGATGTAAAGCAGTTAGTTGTTTTACTGAGCAGATATGGTGAGAATGATCAGGGCAGACAGATACATGACACTTCAAACAGAGGCAGTGATCCCTGCATTGGATTATATAATCTCAAAATCGGACATAAATTTAAGGCTACTTCAGAAGTGCAAATGAGCTGTATCGATCGTATATCGTAAAGCCTAAAGCAGCCAGTGTTTAATCTGCTATAGACACTGAGAGGATGCTAGCTCACCACTTTTGTGAAGGACAGCTCTCCCTTCAGGCCTCTCATGGTATAATGTCGCCTTATTTGGGGTGTGTCGACTTTAGATTGGAGACGGAGTTACAAGGGTTTAGTAAACAATCCTCCGTTTCTGTCCTTTTCACTTTGGTCCTCGTGAATGTCTTGGCTTCTATTAGAGGTTAAAATCCGAGTAGTTGCAGAGGGGCGGTAATGGTGGACAGAGTGACAGGGCAGTGACAGGAGACAAATGTGTGCCTTCATCGTGGCGGGCGTCAGTATAAACAGCGGTGGACCTCGGGTGATGCTCAGAATTGCTAATTCGCTAGAGATGAGGATGTGTTGTGAAAAGAGAGGAAATCATGGGTGTCAACAGGACTAAACTAACACTTGCAGCTATTCAGTGTGGTCTGCAGTCCTATATCACCATTCAGAAGGAGGTTTCATTACTGACTACAGAGCTAATGAAAAGGGGCTAAATGGTACAGCTGGATTTAACATTACATCATACAATTATAGGCCCATAATGTCTGATACAGATGGGTTTGGGGAAATCAGTAGTGTTCATGCACAGATTCCTTTTGTGGTATAGTGCCATATGTGATCTGGTATAAATGATCTGTTCCGTAAGTTTCCCCTTGTGATATTTAAGCTATCATCTAAAATTCGCTGACCCACCCCGATTGCATTCCCCTATACCACCACTAGATGCTATTTACATCACTCCAGTCTGATAAAGTGTAGATTAATAAGGCACACTGTAAAAAAAAACTCATTCAGTGAATTTAAAATGTTTTATTTAGTTTAAAACATTGTAAACAATTCCTTTTTCCGTCTTCAGCCCCAGGAGATGTACCTGATCCACTTGCCACACTATAAAAGTGCTCCTGAATAAAAAAGGAACCATACAACTTAATATTGAATGTTACCACAATTTACATTACTTTGAAAGCAAAATAATTATTCATAGCCTGTCTTGGCATAGGGATTTTTGAGAGAAGGAAATGCCACCACAATCCCAAGAGTTTATTGTTCTTAGAGGTGAAGTTACTGAAAAAGAGGAATTACACTTATTAGAAACATTAAGAATCATGTATGCAATTGTGTGAACAAATATAGAAACATACCCATACTGTTCAATCATGTGGGACATCACATTAACCTCTTCCTTCTTGTAGTATGAGTTAGAGTTTCTGTTGTTTTGTTTTCCTTTATGACTTCTTTACCACCAGCTTTTTCTTTCAAAGCTGCCTCTATTAACTGTTAAAAAGAGAAACATATGTCGTATTTTACTTGGAGGAGAAAAAGAGAGCAAATTAGAATAAATAACACAAACAGTTTAACTTGTCTTCAGAGGGTTGTATCTGTAACTTTTCAGAGCCGCACTGCACCTGGGCCAGCATCACCATTTCACCTAGACCTAAAACATACATTTAGTGACACAAACTTCACCACCAAAGTCAGAGTCATATGTAATTAAGCAGGTGACGACACATCAACAGCGGTGGACACCAATTTCGCTCGGGCAAAAAAAAATAATAAAAAATGTAAAAGCTTACTTCATTTAGTTCTACTGAAAAAAAACATACAAGACATGTAAAAATACAGATAAAATATCTACACAATCATAATTCTTGAGTAAAAATATTATAAAAATATTGTATATACAGTTTAAATCAAAACGCACTTACCAAAAAGAGCTGCATGTGAGGAAAAGTGAAAAACTCACTGCATGTGTGTCTGGTTGAAATGTGTTCAAACTGGTTCAAACCATTTCAAACCGGTCTTCTCTGGCGGGAGTTTGAAGTGGTGGGTGGGGGGTGCCAAAGTAACATTAGAGGAATTTGAATTAACACCTGGGATGTTGAATTAACACTCGGGGAAGTTGAATTAACCTCAGCTACATCAACTCAAATAACCCCACCTTGAACTCCCATTTAACTTTTAAATAGTTAAAATGACAATTTTTGTGTTAAAAACAACTCATCGCAAAATAAAAATAAAATCTGTCATCTGGACAAAACGTTGTAGGAGTGAAGACAGCTGTGATCAAACTTCAAAAGACGGAGCATATGTGAACTCAATGTGCAATGACTGCATAAGGATTTTATTGAAAAGGCCGAGATGGGAAAGTGCAAGTCACCAGTTTGTGTCAGCAGAGATCAGAACTTTTGAGACGAACATACGCTGTATAATGCACAAATCCATTTGTCACCTTAATGACTGTGAGGACAGTATTATCATATTAAACTCAGCGCCATGCGGTACCAGTCTGAACTGTGGAGACACTGGTACACCTTGCTGGGAATATTGTGTTGGAGGAGTGGTATGTGTTTTACTGTTGTGTCTTTTAACCCTGGACTAAGTATTAATGATGATAACGATGATGATAACGATGATGATAAAGGTGATGATGGTGGTATTTTGGCAATCCAGTTGAAATGTGCAAAATATGTCTTTTAATGTATAAGTTGCAGTGTAAATTGGAAAAAGGACCCTAAAATTGCCCAAAAAAGTGCCCAAAAAATATAGCGATAAACATTTGTTTGGAAAATTATAACATAAGTTTGTTCCAATTCCAAGTTTATTTTTTATGAGCTGTTTTTGGCAGCATTTTCAGATATTTGTATTATTGACCAAAATTCGCAATATTATCAATAATCTATGTAATGTCCATCTACTCTCGTAAAGAAAGAGAAAAAAAAAATGCAGGATTTTGCAAGTGCCATGTCATTAAGTGGCCAAGTAAAGATCTGGCAATAAAAGCTTGAGGAAAAAAATCCATTAGTGAGAGTCTTAGCTTTTTCAGGCAAAAACACTTTTCTTGAGCTGTCCTTGATAGAATTTTAAAGCCCAATATTTCCACAAAACTCAAGTTGCCCCAAAATATTATTCATAAGATTTAAACGTCTTGTTGTAGCTTAAATTTCTACTTTTTAAAACCATTGAAAATCCTCACTGTCACTCTGCCTAACCGAGATTCCCCTTTAACCAACTCATCAATTCAGTTTGCTTCTCTCCTGCTCTGTCTCTTTGTGAACCAAACCGACAGCCTTGTGTTGTGGTCCACATTGATCAGGCCGGGGAGCTGCTGCTAGCACGGATATCGGAGGGAAAATGATCCGGTCCGCCTGGAAAAATGGCCCACCGCTGGGAGCCTGTGATTGACTTGTACTGGGAACAACACGGCTTAGATCTAGTGCGAGGGATTTGATACAACGGACCATAATACCAGAGACAGGACAGACTATCAACAAAAGGGAAGGGCAGATGTGGACTCCCTGCCGTGCGGATCTAAACTGCTAATATGTTTTTAGTCTTCGTGAAGAAAAGACGACGCCAGCCCTGCTTCTGGTATAAAATGTTTGACCATACACTTTGTCTGCAGGGGGTTCTGGGTAATCAATGATGCTGTGATACAAGTACAGAAAGAAGAGGGATTTAACGCTGGTTAAAATGAAATGCCAGTTTACACTGCACTGCGTTATTGGCATTTCTATTTTACATTTTGTTCACTGTAACCAGCAAAATTGATCTAAAACAACATATTAAAATGCACAATTATTTACACACTATGACTTGTGCTATTAGTGTATTTTTGAACGCAAATCAATATAGGAAAGTGGTCAGGTATTGGGAGTAGGTGAAAACATAAATCGTTAAGCTCTCAAGCCACAGATGCAGGATAATACAGGACAAGTCAAACCTGCTTGAATCAGTCTAAATACAACACGTAAGCTAATGCTAAGACCATAATGGTTAAAAGCTCATAAAAATAGTTTCCAGTATAGGCTATGTCTCGGTGGTGGAACAATTGGAAATGAGGATTTTGTGAGATTAAACACAGGTTAATGATGTTTATAGTAAAACTATCTTGACAGTACTGTTTACAAAGGGGCCTAAATAATGCCATTGGTAAATATGAAAAGGCTTATTGTTGATTACACTGTGCAAAATAATACAAATGTATGTATGTACTTGTAAATATATGCACATAACATGAACGTATTTGTACATTCATATATGCAAAGACATTATGTATATTATGTTCAGACAACTTGTAATAGCATTGTCTTGTGTGTATATATATATATTTATGTATTTATTTATATATTTATATACACATGATGACCAAAACTATAACTTTTTTCTGGCAAACATATACGGGCCAAATCTTATATTTATGATATATTGTGAGTGGTTGGCTCCAGTGGGCAGCAGTTCCACTCTAACCTTTCCTGTGGCTCTGAGATAACTGGCCTCTCCATCCATCATCGCGTGTTTTGTCTGTGCACTTTGAGCCTGTAGCAAGACCAGACCAATCACACACATGCATAACCTATGGGGAACATTTACAATCATATATATATATATGGGTTCATGTTTATGTATATCGTGGAAACATGGACAGGAATTCATGTTTGATAATTCCACAGTTTACAGATGTCACAAGTGTTTCCAAAAGCAAGTTTTCAAAAGTGAAGTGTCTACAACTATATGAGTTTATTTAGGTTCATACAGCTCTTTTAGTTCTCATTAGTGAATGTACTGGGAATAGTGATCTTGTTTACTTAATATCTTGAGTTTACTCTGACAACTGAGTATGTAGAGTGTAAGCAATTGGAAACCACACAGAATGTATGATTACTTTCTTTTTGATCCTTTAATGACCCCTTGTGCCAGGGTGTAGTATTGCAGTACAGGGTCAGATTAAAACGTGCTGTGCATGTATGTAAACAAACTATACTCATTATGATAGTACAGAACTGGCCCTATCATGCAAACATCCCAAATCCAGATGGAATTAGTAATGTTATTAATCCTGATACTTCCTCCACTGTAACCTTCACTTTTATTTGAGGCTAAAGTAATATTCTAAAGTTTGGTTTGCCCCAGAAAATACTGTGATTAAAATGGATCAAATTCCATAATAAAATTTAATCCAACTGTCACAAAATCACAATATATTTCTCTATTTTTTTTCTCCATAAAATTATCCCTTAAAAAATGTTTATGCAGTAGTCTTTGCCAGGTAACACTCCATTTTTCATATGAATAACAATGGGCCATTGGAGCTTTAATGTCACAGATGGAGATCTCAAGTGTTTTTGTACAAAATGACATAATACATAGAACCTTGTGAGTGAATAAGCCATTAGTTGTTAAAACGAAACAGAGCCAAAACATATAGGCCTATGGGAAAAGTGGGGCATGCCAGTATAAAAATATCATTTAGAGCACTACATAAGTTTAAAATACTTACTACTACCATTACTACTACTATTACTACTGCTGCTACTACTACACAGTGTTTGCACCTGGTTAGATCTTTGTATTTGGTCCAAAGTTAACTGTGACATAGTTAAGGATCCAATAGTGTTTAGATTTATAGGCCTATGGAAAAACTGGGGCATGCCACTATAAAAATATGCTTTAGAGCAGTACTTATGTTTAAAATACTTACTACTACCACTGCTGTTGCTGCTACTACTACTACTAGTGTTTGCACCTGGTTAGACCTTTCTATTTGATCCAAAGTTAACTGTGAAATAGTTGAAAGATCCAATGGATTTTAGAGCTATAGGCCTATGGAAAAAGTGGGGCATTATTTAAGTTTAAAATACTTACTACTACCACTACTACCACTACTACTTCTACTACACCTATTACTACTACACAGTGTTTGCACCTGGTTAGATCTTTCTATTTGGTCCAAAGTTAAATGTGAAATAGTTGAAGGATCCAATAGATTTCTATGATGTAAAGCTCGTGTGCACGCTAAATCAGCCCATTCCCATTCACCTCCACTTCCCTGGTCTCCACTAATGGCACAGAATCCCCGGTGGCGCCGCATCTTTTTCCATCTCGCTGCCAATTGTACAGGACATCTTTCACATTCTGTCTTCTTCTTTGACACTGTCCCCGTTGGGCTGCCAAAACAGGCCAGGAATACACAAGTCATATGTGTATCCTCTGATGGATATTTGACTGAAATAGTTATTAAAACACGCTGTAAAGTGTGAATGAACAATTTCTGCAGGTCCCTGGGTATGCACTCTGTTATTCATATGCAAACATTATGAAATGAACTACCATGGGGTGCTTGAAGCTGCCAATTTACCCCTGCAAAAATAACAAAAGTGCAGGACAAGCATTCAGGTCAGATTTGTAGAGATGCAACCTCACCCAATTGAATAAATACAAGATATGTTTAACACCAATCTAGGCAAATCAAGACTCTATGGAGACAAGCAAACCCCCTATCAAATATAGTGCATCTATGCTTCATAATGAGCCAATGTTACGCTATTTTCTCATGTTTTGTTTCATTCACACATGTTTAACACACAAACCCTGCATATTTAGACAGAAAACTCTTTGTTCCACCTTGTGATGTTATGTGGTAATATAAAAAGTGTTCCACTGTGTTTTTAAACCCTCTAAACACCATTTGTATAATTACAGCCCTGGAATTGCCAATCTCTACTGAACTAAAGGTAAAAGGTAGAAGCTAACCTGAAAACTACCGCTTCATGAGGTCACATGGTGGTACAAAGCATTTTGAGCTTTGGAGATGTAAACAGACTAATAATAAAGGGTTAAGCGTGTCTGAATGAAACAATGGCAACCACAATGGTCCCTCTGTATAAGAAGGGGGACCAGTGGGAGGAGTTTCGAGGTTGTGAAACACTGGACTGGTTCTATACTCTCCATCGGGTCCTCGAGGGTTCATGGGAGTTTGCCTAACCAGTCCACATGTGTTTTGTGGATCTGGAGAAGGCATTTCACCGTGTCCCTCGTGGTGTCATTTGGGGGGTGCTCCGGGAGTATGGGGTCCGGGGCCCTTTGCTAGGGACTGTCCGGTCCGGCCGGCAGTAAGTCAGACCTGTTCCCGGTGCAGGTTTGACTCTGCCAGGGCTGCCCTTTGTCACAGGTTCTGTTCATTATATTTATGGACAGAATTTCTAGGTGCAGCCAGGGGTCGGAGGGGTCTGGTTTGGGAACCACAGAATCTCATCTCTGCTGTTTGATGATGTTGTTCTGATGGCTTCATTGAGCCAGGACCTGCAGCAGGCGCTAGGGTGGGGGCACCCTTAGGGATAGGGTGAGGAGCTCGGTCACACGAGAGAAGTGTGGAGTAAAGCCGCTGCTCCTCCGTGTCGAGAGGAACCAGCTGAGGTGACTCAGGCATCTGTTCAGGATGCCTCCTGGATGCCTCCCTAAGGAGGTGTTTCAGGCATGTCCCAACAGGAGGAGGCCCCCGGGGAAGACCCAGGACATGGTGGAGGGGCTACATCTCTCAGATGGCCTGGGAACGCCTTGGAGCTGTGTCTGGGGTGGTGAAGTCTGAGAGTCTTAGACTGCTGCACCCCTGACCCAGCCCCAGATAAGCAGAAGAAAATGGATGGATGGATGGATGAATGAAACAAAACACAACTCCAGGTATGTTTTTGATGAGGTAACAACATTCTAACATGGCTAAAAGCTCACAAGAGTCAATTTTGCATAATATAAGACCTTTAAATTAGAGCCATACACATCACATTTATTTAGAATTCAAGATGTAGTAGTTCCAAGTAATTGCTCAGCTTGTTTTTACAATCTTGGGGAGGTAGTTATACAAAGGGGTCCACCATTAATGGGAAATACTGCACTGATATACACATGATATGATGTCCAAGTTAAAGATTCCAAATCGTTGCACTGTGTATGTATGTAAAGCAAGAAGAAAGACTTAATTATGATGGACAAATAGTTTTAATATTTAGAATAATTCAGACCTAGTAACTTCTCAATGTACTAAGTCCTAATGCCAACCCCTTAATTAAGTAGTTACTAGCTCTCACTCATTCTTAACAAACTATGAATAAACTATTTGTTCATTATAAATTAAGGGCGCACTCACGATTCATATATTTTGAACTGTGCCATAAAGTGTTCTAAGGTCCGTTCACGTTCACACCTGCACAACAGAACTGAGCCGGTGACATTATCACATGCCGCTGTTTGTTTACATGTCGTGCAGCAGTGCTATCGTTTTACTGGAGAAAATAAGTCCAGCGGCATGAAATATCTTTTAAATAGTGAGGGAGATATGAGTCCTGCTGTGATAGGCTTTGTGAGTTTATGGTTATAACGGCATGAAGGAGTGAGGCCAACCAGAGGCGAGAGGCTGCAAAACTTTTGTCTCCATCCACCGTCCTCATTGAACATAATTGAATGAGCTTATTCACAGTTTTTCTCTGACAGGACTCATATACTTAAGCGTGTGCCTACATGAACAACCATGCTGTGCTTTGGCCCACCTCCTCCAACCAGGCACAGTTCGATTGTGTTCGTGTGAGCACTACACCCTTTCTTCATGCATAAATTCAGCTTAATATATCTTAATATCTAGACTCTATATTCTTTATTATAAAATATATGATTACACAGCCTTTTAAGCAAATACCTCCAACTTCGGTGAAGGATGAATTTGGACCCCAACCAGCCTCTGTAATTGCATCTACCTGAAAATAGCAAGAACACAGCCCTATTTAACAATTGGCACTTTGAATGTCCAGACCTGACTGCTGGTGTGTGGCGAGGAACCAAAGCGAATGCAAAAATAATCAAACACTTTGTGAGTGCAGCTCTAATCTGCGTGACACTGCACTATGGCTGATAAAGTCCATTAGAGCAGAGTTAATATATCCAGTCTTGACACATTTGGCTTGTGAAGTTAAGGCACCGCGTCGCCCCCTATAGATCATCAGCAACTCTACAGTGAGAATAATGCCCCACACTTACGGGAGCATAGGCCAGTGAACAGGATCGGAGTTTGAAACAACACCGGGTACTGCATTTAGTATCAGTGAAAATATGTAGAGTAGGTGAATTTACCATGCAACCCTAAAAAAAATCCTTTGTACACACAATATGGCATGGAAAGTTGATATATGATTACAAGACCAAATACATCTTGTTGTTTGTTTAGTCCTACAAGTTTCAAGGTTGACACACCAATGAAGACATTTACTGTTCAAAGCTCAAAGCAGACCTATTCTGCCAAATAGACATTTTAGAGCTTTTAACCATGTTATAGTTGTTTCCCCATACCATTTACTCACTCGATGGTGTATTTGGAGTGATTTGTGCATGTTTGAGCAATCTTTAATTGCTTATTTTCAAGATGGCATATTGCCGATAAACGCAATATGCAATGCAATATGTTCTCCAATTTGATTTTCTTAATCCGTGATACGTGTAGGCTTCAGCAGCATCATGTAGTCATTCTGGAACAATTTTTTTTTTTTTTAATCTGCTTCTCACTAGAGTGATCTGCTGCTATCCATTGAAGATGCCAACTCTTTATAATGATGACAACTGGCGACAGTAATTCAGTTGGTATGGTGTCAGTTCCACTGATCTGAAGGTTGACAGTTCGAATCCCACTCTTGCCATAAGGTAGAGTAGTCAGACCCACTGAACCACAGGTTAGCAATGCAATTCTATTTCCCACAGATGAATTCCGTTGTTGTGTCCTTGAGTAAGACGCTTAACCCACCTCACCCCCAGTGTCTGCATACAATGTGTGTGTGAATAGGTGAGTGGTTCCTTGATATAAAGTGCTTTGAGTGCCTTGAAGTTGGAAAGGCACTATGTAAAAATGTTATAATTTATCCTGACGTTTATGGTAACGTCAGCTCCCATTGGGCACCAAAGTTTTCTAACGCAGAAGTCAGCGGACTTGTTTCTTTTATCAAGTCATTAGATGAATTATTGCAATTTAAAATATGCGAATTATAACATAATGATCCATGGATATCATAGATTATAGCTATATAGCAGACACAAGCACAATAGATCTTCTTTAATGTCTTCAGCATTACAGAACAAGGATTAAACCATTTAAATCAGGACTTAAGCAAATGTCTTCCATGATAAATGCACAGTAATTTGTGAATTGTTTCAATCAAAATACTACAACCGTATTGTTGAAAATGAAAGTTGAGTTAGCATGAAAGGAAGTAGGTATTTAAATCGTATCGCTCACAAACCTTTTGGTAAATCGCTCCCATTCACGTTTTTTTATGTTTGTTTTTTATTTTTATTTTTTTTACTTAATTGTTTTTTTTTAGGCACTCGTAGAGCTTTAAAACAGCTTTTCAGTGTAGAGAGAGAAGCAGGATCCAGCCAATCAGCTCTCATCTAGAAAGAAATATAGCGACACAGACTGCTCTTTCTTATGAGTTTGCAATGGGTGAATGTTGTTGATCAATGTTTTGCCATTAAATGCAGACAGTGCGCAGCAGCCTAATTTTGGACTTCTTTCACAATAAACATTTTAGGGAATACAAAAATTACTGAGTTATGCAAGAGAAAGAAAGGTTTGTTAATGCAGCTTTAACTGTTTGAATCATTTGAAGGATTAAAGGTACACTATGGAACTTTCAGGAGTTATACAGAAACAGTAGAATGATAAAAGGCTTTCTGCTCACAATGTTGCACCTATAGAACATAATATCCAAGCAAATAATCATCTTGCATTTGTTATTTTCCGCTGGCCAGGACCTCTCAGATTCCAAAGACATCAAGCTCTGACGGAACACACCTCTTGCATATCGATAAGTTTTGTTTAACATTCAAATCAGGAGCTGCTTTGGCCAGTGTAAAAAAAAAAAGAAATGTCAGGTCATTATAGATCGCGATTTTTGCTGGGGTAAAACGAATACATGAAACCTTTATTACCCACAAGGCTGTGCGGCAACAGAAGAGAGACACCTTCGGAATAATTTGTTTCTTGTGTGGGTTTGGTGGTCAGATCAGACAGCGTTGGGCTCCTCTATGGGCCAGTGGTGCTTGTTCTCCCGCTGGTCATGTCAGGGTCACTGCCTCATCACATTACAGGCTGATCAAAGTAAAGCAGGAGAAAAGCAGAGAGGCTCATTTAGAACAGATCTGGGATTAGACCTGCAGCAACAGCATCTCAGGGTCACTAAGACAGAAGAGTAGGCTGGATTGAGGCAGTTGTTAAGAACTGATACCCAGATATTAATCGAGACAAAAACTGGTATTTAAATGAAAAACATAACAGAATTTTCAAAAAGAATTGTGGTACACACTGTGCAAAGTATGGATGGAGCAATATGTTTATCGTCATAAAGGGGGTTGACAATAATCATTCGTGGGACATTTTATATAATTGTGAGAATCGCCAACAAAGATAATCGCCATTATATCTCCAGAATACGAGAAAAAAACAACTTCTACACAGGGGAGTTAAAAGAGATCTATTCTCTGGGGTCCCAGAGTCTTAGGGGCCCAGAATTGAACCCTCTTCCTATTAATTTGTATTACTGTGAGGCTTATTGCCCCGGACCCACAAATTTCAGTCAATGGTTTGTTAAACTTATAATTATTCATATCCATAACAATTTTTGTAATCATTATCATGATATAATTGTTAATAATAATTATTTTGGCCATGATAATCGTCACACAAACTTTCAATTTCGTGCCATGCCTAGGGTAAAGCATGTTGATATATTTCTGTCAACCACGCAGATTCCTTTGCTAAAGAGGGGGTATTGTGCAAAAACATTGTTTTAGTTTTCTACTATGTTATAATACTGTTCATTCATCAAAGACATCGCTGCAGGTCTCATCTATGTATGTTAGTGATCTCTCCCGGGCCCTATTTGAACCCTCCTTATGGTTAGCTGTAAGATTCTGTGCAATGCTCCACCCACAAAACTACGTCATCTGTGCTTTTTTTTTCAAATTCAAAATATACCTAGAGAAAAATGCATATCGAAATTTAGAAAATGTTGACTTAATAAAAGTTTTCATACAATAGATTATTCATGCTCACATATTTTACTTTTAATTTTTCTATCTTACATTAAAATTATACTTCAGCATCACTCCTTTCAGAACTCCACTAAAGTTTCTGCTCTGGACTAGTGCCGCACACACACACACACACACACACCCAAACACACAATACTGCAGCAGTTGTAATCGGAAAGACTGACTACAGAGGGCAAATCCCAGCCCCTCCGAGTGCCAGGCAGAGATAGATGAAGCAGCCGATAAAAATAAAATAAAATACAGGAAGTAAATCACAGCTGTGGATGTCTCTGAGGTGGTGATCAAGTGATCTTAAGTTCTGAGCAGAGGGAGAGTCAGAGGAGCCGTTCCCAGACACATGCACTTAATATTTCACACAGGAGCGCACCAGGACGTAGACTGTACCACTGCAATCTTCACTGAGCAAATCAAATTCTTACTCCTCACACGTGCATATACTGCACCAAGCACCGGTTAATTTGACAAACAGGGATTGGTCTTCCTTGAATGGAAGAAAAACAAGTGTTAAGGGCACGAAAACAAATTGTACTGACGTCGGTATGAAAATGTAATGGAGTTTTGACAGCATGGAGAAGAGTAGAAATACAATGGAGCGCTTATCTTAAAGGGGCAGTGATGTGTTATTGTAGGGGAGCGAAAAATAAGATAGTAATTATGTCAAATACAAGATTTACTGCACAATTGAAATGAACTAAAAGGATCTAATTATTTATTAAAAGAACTAAAAAAAAATCTGCCAACCAAATTTCTATGAAGGCTTGGAGCGTTTGTTGAATTAGTTTATTTACTTCTATGCAAATCTTTTAGGTTTGCTCATATAACACAATTGTCTTATTTGGTTGGTCTTATGGATTGTATGGAGCACAAATCACTACAGCGAGTGGAGAAAACTGCCCAATGCATTATCAGGACA
The DNA here is from genome assembly GCF_009829125.3 of Periophthalmus magnuspinnatus. Lineage (NCBI taxonomy): Eukaryota > Metazoa > Chordata > Actinopteri > Gobiiformes > Gobiidae > Periophthalmus > Periophthalmus magnuspinnatus. The sequence continues at coordinate 24,549,203 of NC_047146.1, forward strand.
TCCAGAGAAGGACACGTCTCACCCTACCCACAGACCATTCACCCTACCGCCTTCTGCAAAGTGTTTCAGTGCCTTCGGACTAGAGCCAGCAGACGAAGGGACAGTTTCTTCCCCCTAAACTAAAACTTACACTTTGAATGATGCACATGAGTTTATCTAAATGTAATGAATGGCAATATGCTCATGTTATGTTATGATATCGGTTACATGATATTCCTGTTATATGTACATTTGTATCTAGTACTTGGTGATTACAGCCTGGTTAGATGGTAAAACTGCATTTCATTGCACTGTGCTTGAGGAAGTCCAATGAAAATAAAGGTGAATCCGAATCTGGAATCTGAATCTTAATTTTAAAAGGATACTGTTCCCTTTAGTGTAGTGAACAAATGCTTAGACAAAAGGGGAAAGGGAAATGAGGAGCAGAATGTCTAAGCCAGGAATCAACCTCGCAACAATGGCCACTCTCTGTAGCTGTCTGCAGATAGATTGATACCTTTGCAGACTTTTGTGATTATCCCAAAAATAATATTCCAATGATATTATGGCATTGTGCAAAAACATGCCTGTAAATGTCTTAATTTAGGTTGGAATGCTGCTTAAAACATTAATGGACCGTGACCACTTTAACCACTAAAGTGCAGAGATATTCCAAGATTACACTGCAAATTTGTTTTATTTTGAATTTCCATTTGCTCTTTTTGCAGCCCTTAGGTTTTAATTATAGACACTCAATATTCTAATTTCGGATCTCTCCAAAACGACTACTACAATATAATCCACTTTTTCATATATACTTGGTTATTTAAGTTTTTATTTTATTTTATGTTTGGTGGTTCAATCTTTAACAAACAATAAATAGCTACAGCCTTATCCTCTTTGCAATACCACTTTTTAGTTTCCAGTTGGATTATTTTACCTTGTGTCTGTGAATCTCAAATCGAAATTACTCGCCCATGTCTATAATACCACAACCATGCCCTTTGTCCTTCCTTTGAAATTAAGGGTGTAATGAATGTCTTCGTAAACATGATCAGGGCTAACGTTGAGGGCACCACATCAGCCTGACCCCACCATGAGACGCACAACTGTTTGATTGTTTAAAGAAGATAAAGTGCTCTATGTTTATGCAGGTACAGTATGGTGTATCTTTTTGGTTAAAGTTAAAAGCCAAGATTATAACAAGTGTTTAGCAAAGTACATGAAGAAATTAGATGAGTAAAATTCAATCCTTTACGGTATGTTTTATTAGATCTGGGATAATTATTGTATCCGTGGCTACTGCAAAACCTCCAATTAAGTTTTTTTTCTTTTTTTTTCTGAGCAATCTCCAGCCACAAGCATCCACGTTTTATTGTTACTATTGTGCCTATTTCTGTCTGTTTTAATAGTTGTCCTATTCTTTAAATTATTTTTTTTTAATGCCTACACTATATCATGATAATCAGAACGATTCTTAAACTTTAAAGCTACCATTTTTCACCCGTAGATGGCAGATGTGAAAAGCTAAACCTGGCAAACTATCACACTATAGCATCGAGTGGTGATATGTGAGAATACAACAGACGGCCAATATATTTACAGATGGTAGCTTTAAAGCACAGTAGGGAAGGCAAGCATTAGAAAAGTAAGTTATGTAATTATGGTTCTATCTATTGTTTTAGGTTGTGCAAAACTGAAAGACCCAGACTAAACCCAGCGTAGACGTAGAAGAGGCAAACAGAAATGCTGCACTTTATACACCTCTGCGTTCACAAGGCAAGAACAATACTGGTGACTGCACATCTGCAAAGAGTAAAAATGTAACTTATTTGCCAGAAATTGTAAAAAAAAATTGAACACTATCAACAAGTGTTCCACTTTTGTTTTTAAATGATTCAGGAATGACATCAGACTTCACTTTAACAATGAATTGGCGAACTTGGTGAAGTATTTTCAACAACCTCAATTAATAAAAGGCTTTCGAAACTTTCTACTCCCTACTGAAATTTTAAAATGTTTGATGTGAAAGGGTGTGAAAATTCTTATTCACAACTAGCAGGTGTCTCTTTTGTTTAACAGAAAGCTCTGAAAAGCAGCTCTGAGTCACGATGGGTCAGTTCCTCTTTGTCTGGATTTGAATACTGCGAAAGTAACAACAGCATTGTTTAAACCAATGGGGGCCTCTGTATTTACATTGGTAAAAATATCCACTGCTTTGTTATTTTAATGATTATAGTTGCATTTTAGTATTTTAGTCAGCAAGCAACTTAAAGGGCCAGTACCTTTTGTTTTTAGTATACATGGTAAGTATCATGATAACAAGCAGAATGAAGCAATAATCAGCTATGGAAGTTAGTTATTTAACCTTCTGTAGGTCAAATCTTACTATAACAAAAATACTTTAAATCTCCCCACTTTTACAAAGCAAATGTGCACATGATAAATATTGAGCCCCAAAACATATTGTACCAGCTTTAATATATTTAGTCATAAGTCAGTATGGCAATCATCATGATAGGTCTATTCTTGAGGTACAAATAATGTTATAAAATGTAATTATAAAGCCTTTTCTTGTCTGAGAATCAGATGCACTGTTAGCATGCTAGTTGTTGTTAGCCTGTGATGACAAAACTCTGCTCTGATTTCTGAAATTGCAGTGATTAATTAAGATTTTCAGAATGCAAAGGGTGGAAGAATAACTTTGGACCATGGTTTAAAATAAACTAGTTCTGTTTTTCATGTTTTTAAGACAGAGAAAATCAAATCCAGCGACTTTAACTTCTTAATCCACAATGTTAATTATTTTTTTTTATCTCGATTAGTCATGACAGCACATTTGAAACCATTATATACTGCAGTGAAAGTGAGCAAAAAGCCCAGGAATAGTTGACATTTATATTATTGAAAATATACTAATTATTTGATAAGGGCCAGAGTTGTTGGCAGGCAATTTCAGGATGACAAGGCAAGCTGAAATAGTTTCAACTTTTGCAAAAATTCACAGTACGTGTGTGGATATATAGGGCCAGTTTTGACGAGATGTTTTCTGATACTGGAGCTAACAAGGTGCGGTAATAGAGTTTGAGTGAGATTATAAAGACATCAACACCCACAGGTAAACACAGCCATCACAGTATAACCGCAGCATCCATTTGAGAGGCACGTTCTCCCATATCAGGCTGAATGATATGGAGACAGAAAAGTGTGGCTCTTGGATTGCCGTAAAGCACACTGGGAATACTTCCATACACCAATATTAACCTTTCTCAAACTGTTCCACACAACACATTAAAAGAGAAGTTTGTAAGAAGCACCGATACCGATACCGATACTGATACCGGGTATTAGTCTGATGCCAGGTCTGAGGGCACATTAACTGTTATGCACAAGCTAAGTCCTCTGACCTGAAGGTTGGTGGTTCAAATCACGCTCTTGATATAAACGTCATTGGTAGCCGGTGCGATTCCAGCTCTCACAGACAAATATTGCTGCTGTGTCCTTGGGCAAGACACTTAACCCATCTAGCCCCCCGCACTCACCCCAGTGTCAGTGCATGAACATGTGTGTGTGAGAGAGTGGTTTCGCCATCAAAGTGAAAGTGCTTTGAGTACCTTTAAGGTAGAAAAGCACTATATAAATGTGACCATTTGCTATATAAATGTGACATTTTGTTTACTCTAAAGGTAAAGGTCAAAGAACGTATGCTGACAATTTCAATTATCTGAATGTCTCTTGCCACTCTCCTACTTATCGCACACACTGCTCTGCCAAATAAAGCACCCAGGTCAAAAGATCTAAAGAAATAAAGTAAAAAAAAAAAAAAAAAAGTACATTACTGCACTATTGAACATGAGGTATATATCAGTCATTGTGTTCTTAGGCAAGACACATATCCCACTTTGTGAATGTACAATATGTATTAAGCCCAATCCCAATTCTCTTTTGTACCCCTTAACCCTAGGCCTTCCCCTACCCCTTCAAAATGAAGGGCAGGGAACCGCACTAGGAAATGGGACAGCCCTTATTTTGTCTCTGCTTATTTTTCTATTTATAACAAGCCCAGAGCTGTGTGCTGTCATTTATGAATATGTCTAATTAATTAGGCTTTCATGATCATTAGAATATAATTATGGAGCCGAATATTATGGGGTACCTTAGGCTATATTATTATATTATATGGACATTTAGGCTAAATGAAGTATTCAGAATCATTTTGCCTATTATATATTATAATCTGATAGTAATATGACATTTTGCAAGCTCAATGACACACACACACACACACACACGCGATTACTGCATTGATTAGTTGCGATGCTATAGGCTGCTTTCACTTAGTCAAATGAGTTAAATGACAAAACAAGACAGAGCAGTGAACTGTTATATCATTGCATATCGCATCTCTACTTTGCTGCTACGTGTCTCCTCTGTGTGTGCGTCTGTGCTGGACCACGGTCTCTTGCACCGCTGCTGAATACGACCCCAAAGTGGGGAAAGCGAATCTGCTCTCAACAGCAGGGAGAGAGCACTGTAAGGTTTGAGCAGATTACAGTTGTGAAAAATGAACAAAAACACAATCTTATAACTTTAAAAATGTCATTAAAGCACTTATTAGTTACATTTGAGAGTTTATTTCACCAGAGCATTTTCTCCTCCTTCTATTCGGTTTGAAGTATGTATCTGGATTTGCTCCGTTTCAAGGGCATACAGCATTTCGCCTTACCTCTAGCCCTCGCTGCTAAAGAGAATTGGGATACTCCTTCATCTCTCGTGAACTCACAAAATGAAGGGGTAGGGCTGAGGCAAAGGGTGAGGGGGTAAAATTGGGATTGGGCCTTAGTGTTTGGTGGTTATTGGTATAGACTCCCAAATTTTGTTACACCAAACTGGGATGAAAATACAAGTAAGAGGAGCAGTAGTATAACGTTAGTCAATGCACCACTTTTAATGTAGTAGTGTTTACTGTAAACTTGTAGAATTGACTGTGTCCCTCGCTACTATTTGTAACCACATTTGTTTAGATAATAATAACCGTGTAAACCGTACTTATTTTAGGGTTTTGTTGAGTTCGCCAATGCTGTGTGACTTTGCAGTATCAGTACTTTGATTGGTGTACTGTCTGCGTGTATGCTGCTCTGGCTAAATTGAAGTGGAGATGTGGGAAAAGCAGTGCTGTCCAGGGAACACTCATATTTCATTTATATCTGTCAGTTATGCTCTCATCTCAGCCAGACATCCAAGAAATCACAAGGATACAGCGCTCCTTAACTTTTACTCAGAGTCGTGAAGAAGGGGACGTCTCACTATCATCTTAAATGGACTCTTGGATAAATACAGGACTATGCCAATCTGTAAATGACAGAGCGGAAGGACGAGGTTATATTATTTTACATATGACTTTCATGTGTAATCTGTGTTTTACTTTTATTGTCATTTGATCTATTATCTCAAGCACTTTATCGGGGTACTCAGTTTTTAAATGTGCTATATAAATAAACATTGACTTTGACCTTTCATGACAACAACAATGATAATAATAATGATGGTGATGAAGAGGATGATGATGATGATGATGATGATGATGATGACGACGATAATGATATACTAAACCAGCGTCTGTCTTAAAACTATTGTGATATTTAATTAGGTTCCTCTCTTTTTTGTTTTGGATGTTCTTTCATGCCAGATGCCCTTTTTTTTTTTTTTTTTACCCTGACCGTTATGATAATGATAGATGATAATATTATTATTACAAAAACCTATCCATAACCCTTTTCTACAGCTGCATAATTAATCAAATGTTTAATTACAATTATTGCTTTTATCAATTATAAAAGTGTAATAACAAAGAGGCTTTTACAACTCTACTGACCTTACATAAATAATTATTTAATATAATCTGATTTTAATTACTACCCCCAACATTTTAGTTTTTTTGTTCAGGCATTATGGAAAATAACTAAATAAAAAATCAAAATGTCCAAACTGCACTACATTTTAGATCTACTATGCAAGCATACTAACATACTAATAAGATTCCTTAAATGCCCTGATGATGAAAAAAAATACCATGTTCTAAAGTCGATGTATGGACACTATAATCCGAAACAATAGAACAACTTGAGTCAAATGCCAAATCTTTGCAAACTATGAGTAAAAGTACTATGGCAGCGCTATGGTCCTCATGAAGATAATTCCCTGAGACTCCCGGTCGCCCTTTTCCTTTGGGCTCTGCAGCCTGAGACGGTGCATGTGTTTACTTATCCATGGGGAGCGTAATCAGGGGGAAATTGCATGTTCATAGCACAGACAGCACAGACCGGTCACCAGCAGGAAGCTCTTCGGCTGTGGCCAATTTATCTGCGAGACAAACTGTCACCAAGTTTTTCAGCCCGGCGTTTGAGACCTAACAGCAGGCTAAGGCGTGTAAGGGTCAAAAGAAAAAGATGACATTCTTGGCTTTCTTAAAAGAAAAATAAATGATTGAACTTTATTTTACAACGGTGATAACACGTAACAGAATGGAAATATGGTAACGTGATTAAAGGCTTTGCACCTTTGCTTCCATATTATAAACAAGGAAATACTAACCATGTTCCCTGGTATAGTCTTCATAGGGTTAAATGTAGATCAGTGTTTTACTATTATCATATTATTTTAATTATTGTGACATATATGCATAGACTACTACATAATAATAATGTAATCTATGACACAAATCGCAATACAGTGGTCCCTCGCTATATCGCGGTTGACCCTTCGTGGTCTCTGTTTTGCAGATTTTTCCAGTGTAAATCTACATGCACAGTGTATGAAAGTGCATTGTACTCTGCGTCCCAACAGGCCGAGGGACTGCAGACCACCGTCAATCGATCTCCTCCGTGCCGCGTCTACCGCACCGCACTGAATGCGTTCAGCCCGCCAACTTTACATAAATGTTCGATCGACTCTCCAGGCACGGTCAGCGGAACTGTGAAATACGTGTATACACTTTTCTCAGACAGGCATTTACATTTTCTCACATTTCTCTCTTGTTTAATTAATTAATCAATTTTACAGCCTTAAAACATATATAATAATTGTAAAAAATAAAGCCTACTACTTTGCATATTTAGCCTATTGTGGGTTATTTTTAGAACATAACCCCCGCGATAAACGAGGGACCACCATATTCATCTAAAACAATTTAATAAAGGAAACAAGTCAGTGCCCAATGGGAGCTGACATCAATGTAAACATCATCACAACAAAGACCCATTAATATGACGGCCTCTCCAATGGATAGCTGCAGATAACACTAGTGAGCAGCTGACTTTTTTCATGTGTGCCAAAATGATTACGTAATGCTGCCAAATCCTACGCATATCACTAATTAAGAAAATAAAATTGCAGAACGAAATAAGTACAGAGTAGAGGGCGTATGCCTGTGGCAGTGAAAATGAGGCTTGATCGGCAATATAGCATCTCAACATAAATCACTCCAAAACTTTGAGAGGGTAAATGAGAAAGGGAAACAATTATAACATGGTTAAAAGCTCTGAAAAGTCAATTTTGCATAATAGGGGTGCTTTAAAAATAAATGGAAAAAAATATGTTTACTTGTTTGTATATGACACTTTTCCAGTGATTTTAAGTCTTCAATTGAGAGAAATGTGTGGACAACAGTTCCCAGCGTAACTAGTAAATCTGTATGAAGAAGGGCATCTGGCATAAAACAAGAGGAGACTTAAAAACAGACAAATACGTGAGTTGGATCTATTTCGACCTGGAGTGGCTGGGGAGGCTGAGGGTTCTCCTGAAAAAATGGGGTGGAGATGTTCAAAGCGTGTAGCTGCGTGTTGCAATTTTAAAAGAGCAAGATTAAGATTTTAATATGTCAGTGTGGATTTATTTCTCATATCGACTTCAATAAAACACAACAAAGCTGATTCCACCCTTGCTGTTGGAATAATTGAACTTACTCATTTTCGCGCTGTGTTATATGCTGTGAAATAAATCAAAGGTTATCGGAGCCGGGCTTATTATGGGCCTCTGAAGGGGTCACCTTTAACCGCGCCTCTCCCTAATGCAGGTTATGCAAGACTAGAGCCTGATCTGAGTACACACAGGGCTGTAACAGGCGAGATGCCACTGAATAAATAACAGGCTAACCCAACAAACACAGCCATGAGATCCAGGGATTAGCATATCATTATTTGCAAGTGAATATACGGACAAAGAACTGAACGTATAGTCTTAAATGAAGCATAAAAGTAGTTTTTTTTTTACATTTAACATTTTTACATTTTGAAAATGTATGATCTATTTTTTCCCAGAAGAGCCTTTCTAGATACTATAAGCTTATTATGAGGAAAGAGTCCAACATGTTACCCAAGCTCCACTTCTATGACAGTGTAATTTATAATGGCCCAAGGATTATAATATTCACCATTTTCATGACTGTATTCAGAACGCAGGCTAGCCAATTTTTCTGCTGCTTAGTAGTCCAATGTGATTTTAAAGGTTTTTGAGCTAGCTATACCATGGATATTAAAGATTTCTTAGGGATGGTATTTAAATATGAATAAATTGCTGTAATTACCTGTAATTTTATTTCCTTTAACTTTTCACCCCCTTGACAAGAGCTGTTCTGATCTACCACCAAAGTAGACTGAAATGAATAGCTTACCCATTTTTCTTGTTTCGAAATTGTAAGATTACAAAACCTAATTCTCCAATACGTAATCTCTCACAAACAGGTGGTAGAGTAAAGATGGCTTTACTCACAATGCTTCCCACAATATCCCTGTTAGTATTCCAAACCCAGTGGGAATTTTTGCATATTTTTCCACGCAGCGGAAGTAAGACACATCTCTCCGTGTAGCTGCTGACAACTTTTCTCAGTAGCTGAGTCAGGCCGCGGGGAAATGAAGCAAATAATGGGTTGATTTGGAGAGCCTGAGCAGCATAAGGCAGGTGGAGATGAGAGAGGAGGCCGACCGCTCTGCTTCACCGCCACCCGCTGAAGAGCGCGAGTAAGCCAAGAGGTGTGCCTTCAAATCACCTTTCTCCAAGCCATACAAGGACCTCTCGGGCGGATAATCGCGACATAATCATCCCTACATCCATCGATCTCTTCACACCACGCTGCAGCCAAATGGTGTCCTCCGGCTCCTCTCCAGCCAAGTGAAACACGGAGCGTCCAATTAGGTCCAGTCATATCTGAAAACACACCAGCTTTACTCTATGTGGAGCGAGAAAGAAGGGGATTTTTACAGTGTGCACTTTGTCTACAGGTGGATAAAACGCCAACAATTCACTAAAAAGATTTCTGTCAGTGGAACAACTGTGGTAGTATAAAACGAGCAAGTAAAAGAAAAGTACTTGAAAAAACACTTTGATAAAATTGTTGGTACATAGTGTAAGGTGTAAAGTGCTCAAGTAATGACACATAATGCTACAGCTGATGCAACATCCATTTCTACTGATGTACTTAAGAAATAAAGTAAAGACCTATTACTACTTGTACTAAAACAATGTCCAGATACTAATTGATACTCGAACTAGTATTGACATGAATGACTTGAATGTTATATTGGCATGGATTGATACAGAAAATTAAAAGAAAAGAAAATGAAAAAAACATACCTGGAGTTGTGTTGGTGTCTTGTTTCATTCACACATGCTTGAGTAATCCTTTCAAAATGCTGTGTTCCACCTTGTGATGTTATGAAGTGTTTTTTTTGTTTTTTTTCCAGATAAACAGCTACCTTTTACCTTTAATTCAGTAGAGCTTGGCAATTCCAGGGATGAAATGACCCAAATGGTTCTAATGAAGCTGTATGGAGTTTAAAAACACAGTGGAGCACCTATATTACCACATGACATCACAAGGTGGAACAGAGTGTTTTCTGTTTGAGAACTTAGCCTAAATATGCAGGTTTTGTGTGTTAAACATGTGTGAATGAAACAAAACACAACTCCAGGTATGTTTCTGATGGAAACAATATTATAACATAGATCAGAGAACAGCTTAATATAGGCCCTTTAATATCAAAATCAAGTGTGAGGTTTTAGTAGTATGACAAAATTAAGTACATCTATTACTGCTACTAGTTATGTTTTGTATATTATTACCTCTTTTCTCAAAATCTCACAAAAAATGTACTACGTTTGTTTTCAATCTCGTAATTATCCACTGATTATATCTGAATACATTGATTGCGAAAGCATAGACTGTATATATAAATGACCATAGCTAACCTGCTAGCCGCCGGGCTCCAGATAGGAAGTGATGATGAGCGCATTTACGACTCCATCAACTCTGGCTCCAATTCACTCTACATTAGAAAACTGCTGCCCCTCTCTGCTGCTGTCAGGCTCATCATTTTGCTCTTAAAATGTTCATATTAAGCCGCTTTACATGATCCTGGTATTTTTATTTTGCTATCATGTCCGTAAATCAAAATATTAACATTATTAAGAGACAAATCAGCTGCCTTCTTCCCCTGAAGTTTGCTCCTGCTACCGTTAGCAACAAGTTTGATTGACAGCGTTGCTAAGCTTCTCTCCAGATTGGCTCTTTGGTTGCTGTGATACTCACGGAAATATGGAACTCAGCTCCAAATTTGCCACTATAACTGCCAGCCTCGACGAGCTTTATTTGACTGGAGCCGAATGCTATGGTCACACTCTCTTAGTCTACTTCTTTTAGAGGCAAGCACTCCGTCAGTCCGTCTCTGGGGATAACTATGATCATCTTATATGTCCACATTACTTATTAATATGCTGCTAATTCCTGATACAGAAGTGAAGGTCAGAGCAAATGGCGTGCAGTGATTTGTGGCTGAAGCCCGGTGACATTTATCCCCCCTGTGTGCACTTTAAGGACCCTTCTCTGTGCCTTCTTCTTTTTCTTCTTCTTCTTCTTCTCCTTCTTCTTCTTCTTCTTCTTCACTTCTATCCATCCCTCCTTCTATAAAAGCACTCTTTGCGTCCAACATTGCTTACATCAGGTACAATACAGAATCAAAAAGCTAGATAGGTGCTGGATGACTCATTAGGGCCTTGAAAGATAAAATATGACTTAGGTGGCAGTTCACACCTTAGGGTAGTTCAATAACAGATTATTCTTATTATAAACAACTGGGGTGTGTTACATTGTAGTTAGTTCCTCCCTCAGACAGACATTTAAGCCACTTCGAGGGCCTTGTCAGAACTGAAGAAGCTACTTAAATGGCAAAACCTAGTCACTATAAGTATATATGCTATACTTAATTCCAATGTCTATTCTATTCTCACCCATCTTTCCAGCCTTGCATCTTTCCTTATTTTTTCTCTTTTATTTCACTGCATCTATCTTTTTCATGTTTGGATATGTTTATTAGAAGTAACCTTCAATAATTACACCCATTCTTCCATGTTTGCATAGTTCCTTCCCAAAGCAATGTCCAAAAGTCATATCCAATTTTTCCAATGTCCAAAAGTCATATCCCATTTTTCTTGGATGATTCTGATATTATTATAATATCTGATACCATTTATGTACATAGTAGCAGTATCTTTATATTGCATTTAAGAGGAAACTGAGACATGTTCTTTATAGCGATTGGTTTATTTTGCCTGTCAGTCAGAGCTTGATGCAATGGAGGGATGAACTTGATGAATATTTCTCTTTTTTCCATTTCTCTTTATTTATACAGGGAGAGCCCACATGAGAGCACTCTGCTTTTCATGGGTGCCCTGTTAAAATACAGAAGAATACAAAAAGCTACATAGGTCCATTTAAAACATTAAAAACAGGTGTGATTATAAATGTTTATCACCAGATTATTAAAGTTCATTTGTGGCACCAAAGTATCCCATTTTGCATGTCCTTTAAATGTATTCCATTTTTGGGAAGCAAAATGATCAAAAGCTTTTTTCCCACTTCAAGTCTAGTACAGCCAGTTTCTAGATGTAGCCAATCAAGAAATCATGTATTAAACGTTCCTGTATCAAGTTCAACAAACAAGTAAGATATTCAGGCAGTTTATCAAGTAGTCCCTTATAAATGAATGTTATACAGTGTGTTTTTTTCTTCTGACAAATAGCGATTGTCAACCTACTTTTTCAAAAATTGTACAGTGATGGGTTTTAAATTCATTACCTGTTCTGAATCGAAGGGCAGAGTGAAAGAGTGTATCTAATGGTTTCAAAGTAGAGGCTAAAGTTTGTATGTCTATCATACCTCCATAACCTAGTACAGAAAGAAAGATTGCTTGAACAATTTCTGGTCTGTAATTCAATGGGATACAATATTTGTTTGTAAATAAGGTCAGATAAAGTGTCTGTGTTCAAGCATAGGCAGCATTAAACAAACAAAAAAAACACCGGATTGTGTTTTTTTCTCTGACACAATTATAGGGATCATGATTGGATTTAAATGAACATACCACCCTGCCTTATTCTTTCATTTAAAGGGCCCATATAACGCTGTTTTCTGATATGTTATAATGTTGTTTCCTCATTATGAACATAGTCGAAGTTGTGTTTTGTTTCATTCAGTCATGTTTAACACAGAATCCCTGGATATTTAGTCTGATTTCTTCTCTCAAACAGAAAACACAGTGTTCCATCTTGTGATGTCATGTGGTAATACAGAAAGTGTTCCACTGTGTTTTTAAACTCCATACACCTTCACTGGATCATTTCAGCCCTGGAATTGCTAATGTCTACTGAACAAAATGTAAAAGGTAGCTATTAACTTGAAAACTATTTCTTCATGACATCATAAGGTGGAACAGAGCATTTTGAGCTTTGGAGATGTAGACAAACTAATAATAAAGGGTTACTCAAACTTGTATGAATTAATGAATACTACTACTACTACTAATAATAATAATAATAGTTGTAATTTGCTGTAGGATTGTCTGAACTGGGATGTCCTGTGTCGTGATTTGAAAAGCGGAAGGGAGTCGATGTTGTGGATCGCGGGTGGGAGTGAGTTCCACAGCTGGGGAGCAGAGCGGCTTAAGGCTCTGCCCCCCATGGTTACAAGACGGGCAGAGGGAACAGAGAGCTGGAGAGAGGAGCGAAGAGACTGAGAGGGAGTGGCAACGTGGAGAAGACCACAGAGGTATTGTATAGAGGAGCAAGGTTATGAATCGCTTTGAATGTGGTGAGCACAATTTTGAAGTTCTAACGTGGCTTAAAGCTCACAAGAGTCAAGTTCGTGTAATACAGCTATACCTTTATTAAACACATCCTTTAATTGTACAGTTCCTTGCATTCTTCCCTCCTTGTATCCTCCGTTCGTTATCTACAATGTTAATGTCAAGGGCGCGCATAAACAGGGATGCCATAGCTCATTACTGATCGTATTTATTCTACCGGAGATGGCCTTATCACAGCGCTCATAATTAAATGGATGCGATGGCCATTTTGAAGTGATGTGTCATATTTTATCTCTATGCTCCTGGGGGGGCTGTTTAATGAATGGGGGATTTGTCTCTTGCAGTCATAAGGCATGTTCTCTGTGCTCGATCTCCTTGTAAAATCAGACAATCACGTTTTGGAGTGGCTCTAATTTTAGCCGCTCCCATGAGTTGGCATTAAAATACAGACACAGCGAGACATCTGGTATTCAAATAATTGGCACACTCAGAAAAGGGCCGTGGCATTTCACAGCTGTTCTGATGCACTGTTTCTAATGTGACAGGACAGACATTATAGACAGACACTTGCTGGCAGACAAAAAAATGTATATTCAAGTGTTGTTACCTCAAAATGGAACTGCATTTTTGTTATAGGTAAAAGGTCCTACATTATGCAAAATTGACTCTTGTGAGCTTTAAGCCATGTTATAATGTTGTTACCTCCTCAAAAACATGCCTGGAGTTATGTTTTGTTTCATTCACACTTATTTGGGTAACCTTTTATTAGTTTATTAGTCTGTCTACATCTCCCAAGCTCAAAAATACTCTGTTCCACCTTGTGATGTCATAAAACAGTAATTTTCAAGTTAACAGCTACTTTTTAACTTTAGTTGAGCAAAGACTGGCAATTCCAGGGCTGAATTGATCCAAATGATTCTAGTGAAGACGTTCGGAGTTTAAAACAGAGTGGACCAAGTCCTGCATTACCACATGACATCACAAGGTGGAACAGAGTGTTTTGAGCTTTGGAGATGTAGACAGACTAATAACACTAGTAGCAAAACAAGGTATTTGTGGTATTTCCTAAAAAGCATTATTATTATTATTATTATTATTATTATTATTATTATTATTATTATTATTATTATTATTATTATTATTATTATTATTATTATTATTATTATTATTATTATTATTATTATTATTTCTATAATCATAATAATACGTCCACTTTTCATTCACTCACTTGACATATACATACACACATACATCATAAATACATAGGAAAGGAGGGTAAAGTGTCTTGCCTAAGGATACAACAACAGTATGCAATAAAAGAGCCACTGCTGCCTCACTACAGCACCTGTTATTATAAGATATCCCAGTATTAACTAGGCCCAATCCTGCTTACCTTCAGTGGTCAGAGAGGCACACTATTTTTATGATTATGACAATTACAGTTAATTATTACAATTTAAATGCCATTGTAAAATTAATGAAAATTAAAACGTCCAAGACATTTCAAAATATAAAACAAGAAATAACGTACAATGTGATGCAATAATGATATTTCAAAAGAAATATTCAAGTAGTAGGGACAAGTACATAAAACTACAAAACAATTACTCATAAAGCTACTGAAAAATATATTTTTGAGCTTCTAGCATCAAATCCACTGTGGTTTTGAGGTCAACTAAAGATACACAATTTGTTGGGAATGTGAGCTAGAAATAAACAAACCAGACAGGAGCTCGGTTTAATGGGTGTTTACTCAGTATTAGATGTTTTTGACAAAATGGAGAGGGCCAAAGGCCAAAGCAGCTGCAAAAGAAACTGTGAAGATATAATCATAGAGGTACTGAAAATAGCCGTATCTGGACAAAAACCTTTCTAATAAATGAGTTTTTCTGCATGTTTGACAGCAACACTAATGATGCAACAGGCAACGTGTGATTACGGTACAACAATCGTATTTCACTTAATTAGAGACAACTGCAATTGTCAGGATAATACTGAAAGATGCATTATGTAAAATTCCAACACCTGTTTGTCTCCATGGAGGTGTTATTATTGCTTTTTCTTGTTCTGCAGTATAGTATAGAACTTAATTCCATCATGAAAACAAGCAACTGCAGTACCTTTAACCATAGTAAGTCAGGATTTCTTAAAAAATGACATTTCTATGGCTTTTCCATACCTGCTCTATTGTACATGCTATCCTTTATACAGGTGGCATTTGTGTTTCAGTGGTGTTTTCTTTGGATGGTCCACTTAAGCAAGCTTTTTGTAGGTATATTGATTACACTACATTTCACCAAGCTAAAGAATAGTATGCCTACACATATCTTTAAAACATTAATTCAAACTATGCACCACCTTACCACATAAGTTAAATCATATTTTAATACTCAGATGGTGCAAATAAATGGTCTGCTGTGACTTTAACTGCAGGCTTTAATGCAGTTTAAGACTAGATTGAAAATCCACCTCTTCTCTCATTTAACACTAGGTAGACAGGATAGCTGGATGTTTTATTGCTCTTCTCCTATGTATCGTGTTATCTGTTTATTTGTTTTGTGTTGACTTTTGTGTGAAGCACTTTGGTCAGCTGAAGTTGTTTTAAATGTGATATATAAATAAACTTGAATCTAATTGAATTGAATAACTTTCAGAAATGATTTGTTCCCAATAGCACTGAAACGCAAAGCTAGCATAATTTATCATAATAAATATCACACCAATAATCATTATTAGATGTGTGGCTGAATAATCATATTAACTTTTCCATCAATTCAAACCTAGCATTGAAATAAAAATGCACATGTGCTTTATCTATCCCACTATGCCCTCGCTGTGTACCTCATGTGTAAGTATTTGATATGGTCTAAGTAAAATCTAGGACAGTGGGCTATTAATGGCCAAGGGACTCGTCTCCCGGGGCAACAGTGTTAATCGGAGCAATAGGTCTCCTTCCTCTGGATCAATGTCAGCACAAATTTCAGATTGCTTTCCTGATGCACGCCAACTTATCTGTGATTCAACTTTAATAGGTTATTGAACGGAGCAGGCATTTAGGGAGCAGGGCCGTATTTCACGTTATTGACAATCAAATGCACACAACTTTCTCATTAGCATGCATTAGGCTAACAGCGGATTAAACCTGACAACAGCATCGGGAAACATGACTACATTTGCACGGCTGTTTAAGATAACATGCCTTACAGTGCGGCCAGGCTACCACGTGAGCTCACTGCAGAATGAAGACTGGGATTGCAAAGGCTTTTGAAATATAAATTAAACATTTAACTAGCCTACATACAATATGGCCTGTATGCGGTTTTATAAGCATGGCTGGACCAAAGTGAATTTTAAATCTTTTATAGTATATATTTATATAAAATCAGTTTATCTTCCCGGGTAAAAAATATATCCATATTTTCTGGACTATAAGTTGCACACATTTTATAGTTTGGCCGGGAGTGTGACTTATACTCGACTTATACTGCGACTTATACATGAAATTATTAAAATATATAATTTCACATCAAAGTAACAAAGGCTACCATCAGTAACACACTACACCGCCCATCCAGGGTCAGGCCCATCTGAAGTTTGCTCGAGAGCATTTGGATGATCCAGAAGAGGAT
The DNA here is from genome assembly GCF_009829125.3 of Periophthalmus magnuspinnatus. Classification (NCBI taxonomy): domain Eukaryota; kingdom Metazoa; phylum Chordata; class Actinopteri; order Gobiiformes; family Gobiidae; genus Periophthalmus; species Periophthalmus magnuspinnatus. Next base: position 24,565,947 of record NC_047146.1, read on the forward strand.
TGGGAGAATGTCATATAGTCAGATTAAACCAAAGTAGAACTTTTTGATAAAAACTCAACTTGTTATGTTTGGAGGAGAAAGAATGCTGAGTTGCATTCAAAGAACACCATACCTACTGTGAAGAATGGGGGTGGAAACATCATGCTTTGGGGCTGTTTTTCTGCAAAAGGACCAGGACGACTGATCTGTGTAAAGGAAAGAATGAATGGCACCATGTATCATGAGATTTTGAGTGAAAACCTCCTTCCATCAGCAAGGCCATTGAAGATAAAACATGGCTGGGTCTTTCAGCATGACAATGATCCCAACGAAGGAGTGGCTTCGTAAGAAGCATTTCAAGGTCCTGGAGTGGCCTAGCCAGTCTCCAGATCTCAGATCTCAACCCCATAGAAAATCTTTGGAGGGAGTTGAAATTCTGTGTTGCCCAGCGACAGCCCCAAAATATCACTGCTTTAGAGGAAATCTGCATGGAGGAATGGACTAGCAACAGTGTGTGAGACTTACAGAAAACGTTTGACATCTGTCATTGACAGCAAAGGGTATATAACAAAGCATTGAGATGAACTTTTGTTATTGACCAAATACTTATTTTCCACCATAATTTGCAAATAAATTCTTTAAAAATCAGGCAATGTGATTTTCTGATTTTGTTTTTTTTTTCTCATTTTTGTCTTTTATAATTGAAGTGTACCTATGATGAAAATTACAGGCCTCTCTCATCTTTTTAAGTGGGAGACCTTGCACAATTGGTGGCTGACTACTTTTTTGCCCCACTGTAGTAACCCCATATTTAAAATTGAGAAAGCTTCTTGGATGGGAGGTCTACTTACTACAAAGTGAATGGTTACTATGAAAATTCTAGCATTCTGAATGGGCATAGAGAAAAGCATTCAATACATTAATGTTGTTAAACAGATCGCTAATGTGTGAGTTTAAGTGCTCAAAATACATCAATTACTCATACAAGAGCATATAAAAAAAATGTTATTGTCCTTTAAAAAGTCCAGGTATGGGAATCCAATGGACCTCTCCTCCCCTCACATACATTCTTAAACAAAATGAGGCTCAATAAACAAAATAAATGGTGGCCAGGGGCCCTGTGTGCATTCGATCACATGACATTTGGCTGCTTTGAAGGTCAAATGTTTAGTCAACATTCGACACAGCCACATCTACTAAAAAGATTTACTGTGCAGGTGTGGCCCCGGACAGCAGCAGTGACAGGGAGGAAAGGTAAATTTAATTAAAGCGTTTAAAGTCAGGCCCATGGAATAATACAGTGCACTCAATTATGGATAAGGTCAGACGCTGCTGCTGTGATGTAAATAGGCAGTTTCTAATGGTTGTTAATGGAATAAACATCAACAAATGTTTTTTACTGTTAAAAGGGAATTAAATGTGTGGACTGTGAACTCCAGTGTTTGAGGTGCATCTGAATAGTTTCATGTTTTGATTAACTGTTTGGAAGTTGTGTGTGTCTCTGTATTTGGTTTTAATGTGTGTGCAATGACATGGAATAACTATGGTAGATTCATTCTAGGTTCTTCTTTTAAGTCTTGTAACTTTCTCTACTCGTGGGTACTAAATAGACAAAACTGTAGCAGAACTTAACACGATAAGCATATATATGAAAAAAAACCAACAGATATTTCTGTATATTAATTTCCAATTGCATGGCTTCATTTTATAATACTCTATTTGGGATTATGTTAAGTATAAATATGGTCACATGTTGGGTTTTTTTGTTTTTTGTTTTTAAATATAGCAATTTTCCACCTTCAAGACACTCAAATCACTTTACATCAAGGAACTGCTCACCCAGTCACACATTTATACACCAGGGTACGCAGACACTGGGGGCGATGTGGCTAAAGTGTTTTGCCCAAGGGCACAACAACAGCATTCATCTGTGGGAGGTGGACCGCCAAGTGTGAGAGTCAGTGGATCTGCCCGCTCAAACCAATTATGTTTACGTCAAGAGCGGGATTCTAATTGCCAACCTTCAGATCAGTGGAATAATATGAATAGATATGATTTATGGTTATGCCAACACTGAAAAATATGGGGTAATATCTTTCCCCATATTAGTAAAATAACATTAGCACACTGCATCCTTGAATCTGGCATAGGCTCTAACACAGGGTACTAACCTATTCACTGTCTGTTTACCTTTCCTTACAAACACTGCAACAAATGTAATCCTTAAATAATACAATATTTGTCTAAAGTAAACACTCAGTAATAGTGGCCAGCAGGAGCGCTTGATAGCAGGACGACATAAAGTTGAATTATTCAGCACTTTCCCCATTGCTCCATACAGGCTTAGTGTACATTATTAAGTACCATAGACTCTTAGAGATTTTCAGTTTGTGCGAACATTACACAGGAGGAAAAGAAACACATTTGCAGCATTAACAGTGACCTTAACATCTCAGCCATTTTGACGAATTATTGTATGCATCTCCCAGGAGCACAAAGCAAGGTAAACATAATAATACAAAAAGTGAACGGGCTGCCTGTGCCGGTCTGCTCCATAAAGCCACATAGATTTAGACAAAATATCACACCTGTCATAACACCTTAGTATACTGTACTTCAGAGCCGCACCGGAATAAAAGTAGGCACACAAATAGGCCTTGCGCATTATATCAGAACATTATAGGGATTTTTGGTAGCATCCTCCATGCTGGCAAGATATGCATCTATAGAGTTATGATGTTCAAAGTGATTTATACAAGATTTTCGGGCATTTTAGTCGTGTGTAACATGTTGTACCCATAGAGTGTATACATAAATGGACAAAGCTAATCCCCAAGCCACCACGTTCCAATTCACTTTGTATTGAAAAACTGTCCCCCCTCGCTCAGTGACTGCGACTGTCAAACTCATCATTTTGGTCTTAAAATGTAATATGTTCTACACTACAGGATCCTGTTGTTTTTTTGTGTTTTTTTCCGCTATTTTGTCTGTAAAACAAGATATGAACAATAATAAAAAAAAACAAATCAGGTGTCTTCTTTCCCCGAGGTTGCTCCTGATAGGGTTAGCAACAGATTTGATTGACTGTTTTGCAAAGTGCCTGCTCCCTGCCAAACCAAAAGTGCGGGCAGAAAGGTGAGTTACCTTCAATAGCCTGACTCTAGATTGGCTCTTTGGTTACTATGATACTCGCGGTTGGAATTCCAAATATGGAACTCTGCCCCAAATTCAGCCCTATAACTGCCAGCCTCCATGAGCTTCATTTGACTGGAGCCAACTTCTTCACACAGTCTATGGTAGTACCTTTATTTCATGCCCAATTTACATAAAAAGAATAGAATTTTATTGCAGCAATCGAGTTAACCCAAGCTGTATGTAGTATTGTAACTGAAATCTTGCAAGCACACTTTCAAACAAAAAAAATGCCAAAAACTCAGTAAGACATTGGTATAAACTTGTAGAGCGGTCAATTCCACTGATCTCTGATGTAAAGCTCTTTGAGTGCCTTGAAGGTGGAAAAGTGCTATATAAAAATGTGACCATAAATTTGTTTGCGATAAAAGATAATAATGTAAATAAATAGACGCTATAGCTGCTTTAACTCAAAAGAGACATGAAATCAAGGATTGTATAGCGAGACAGAGAGAAAGGCTGAGAAAGACAAACCAGCAAACCATATTTTGTTGAATTAGAACCTTTGCCGTGTAAACAATCGTATTTAGCTTTTTGCCATGTATCAATAACAGTGCAATTAAAACACTGTATAATCCCGTTCAGCCTGAAATGAAGCTCTTTTTATTTTCGCTCTTTTTCCTGCCAATGCTGAGGATTAGCACAGCAGGTCATGTGACGTCTGAGCTCTGCGATACACGTGATACAAACATGAAAAACAACAGCAACAAGGGCCTCAGCCAACACTGTGACATTCTACGACAACAAGGGCAAAACCGTCCAGCCGAGCAAGACCGGACCAGACCAGACTAAACCTCCAGACCAGAGGGGACGGTGGTAAACATGCAGCATGACATTTGGGCTTCCACCTGTTTAACCCCAATCATCTAATGCACAAGATATGAGAGCTTATTTGTACAGTTGAGTGATGGGAAGAAAGTGATTTTGAATCATTTGCTTTCTTGAATAGTGCGTAAAGCGAAGCATTCATCCTGAACCACTGATCCAGGACATAAAGAAGCTGCATGGTCGCCCGTGTGTCTCCTACTAGAACAAAACCATTCTTTTTAGAAGAGTGGCTCATCTACTTTTCAACAACCACAGGAGCAAAAGTAGACTTTAGATAGTGCTGAATACAAATAGAAAGACATGGGGGAGAATAAATTTGTTTAAGGATCCAAGAATATTAACAGTAGCTGCACATCACTTCAGCAGAACAATTTATTTCCTTGTCTAGGGTAACGATATGCAATCATTTCCTTTAAGACTTAAATTGAACTCAAATGTGCGTTTTTTTCTCCCACACTACTCCATGACCCATGTCGACACTTTGCCACTTGTCGCCAAAAACTTCTAACCAATCAGAGCACTCATTTGAAAACCATGCACGCTGCCAATTGCGCATTCTGGAACTTCTGGAACTGCGAGACAGATACATCTTGTGACGGCTGATGACGCTTTCCAAATCACACAGGGACACACCGTACATAGTGCTGTACCCTCCACTGGCTTCCAACAGAGGGAAGGAGAATTGCTGTGTACTAGGCTTTGTTCATTGGTGGATGAAGTACTCAATTCTGTCACTTAAGTAAAAGTACAGGGGCAAAAGATACTTAAGTAAAAGTATTGCATAAACTACTTACGCATCTACTTACGCAATATCCAGGTAAAAAAAAAAGTACTTAAGACTAAAAGTAAAAGTATTTCGCGCAGATGAGGTCTTATAAAGCTTCAAATGTAGCAATTTTGATAAAGATTTGTGCTGAATTTTGCTCAGTAGAAATAATTACGTTGAACGTTTTTCCTAGCTGTTTTTATTTGTATATTTTGTTTGCTATGAATGCGTTAAAAAATAAATACTCAGCCTTTTCAGCAGGTCTCAAACAATAATTAAAAAAACAAAAAACAAAAAAAAAAACTTTTCAAACTACTTTTCAGCCCAGTTAAAAATGTAGTGGAATAGAATAAGTAAAGTGAAGTAAAAGTAAAAAAATATCCATTTTAACATTTATTTAAGTACATTATTTAAGTAAAGTACAGATACCATAAATGTGTAATTAAGTACAGTACTGTATGTGTGTGTAATGTACAGTACTTTACTATTTTTACTTTGTTATGTTCCATCACTGGGTTTGTGTTAGCATTTTGATGGCAAACTCAAATTTTATTGTTATAGAAAGTTCATGTCAACAGTCTATAAACCAGGGAGGATAAAAGAAGAACTTAAAAGTAAGAAAAGGACAGTACAAAGAAGATACTACAGGCAATGGACAGATAAACAATGCTCCAAACTTCAAAAGCTAAGAGTTCATACTGGATTTTAGTAAATGTAATACATAAATGGTTTGTTTGGACTCTGCTGTTTCCCCTGGGGCCAATCACAACTGACATTTTCACCAAGAGCTGTAATTTTTAGATTCGAAAAACTCCGGTCAAAATATCGTAAACAAAGACGTGGTTGAGTGTGAAAGGGGGGCCTCATAATAGATGGAGAGGCTGGAGTGCTGAAAGCTTTCATTAAGAAATGCATTTCACTTTAATTTGAATGCGGAGGGAAGCAACAACAAACCTGCCACACAAAAAGGACTGTGATTTTAAGCCAACCCCCTCCTCCTGCACTTACACTGGGGAATTCAAAGGTTACCTGTGAGAAAAACAACACCTATATTTTTGCATATTTGTGAAGAAAATTTCGTTTTTATTTTTGTTTTAGCTTAGTTGTTCAAAGTAGCAAAAATTTTATGGTGGAATTTTAAATTTTCAGACAAGGGTTCAGAGGATAATTACTAGTTCATAGAGTGGTCTTGTTTTTCTCTATCAATGTAAGATAGGGACAAAGATACCCATTACAGTCACTAGGGTTCCGTTAAGGCTAGGGTCAGTGAAATATGAAATTATTTGTTAAATCGTTTGAGAAATAAGCGGTTCGTTTAAACAGAGACACTCATGGTGCACTTGGACTTTTTTTGGCAGTTCAGATATGCCAGCCAATGCCAAAACAAATTAAGGGTTTTTACTTTATTCTTTTTGGTAAGCGGACAAATGAGCCCACACAAGAACTGCTCATTTCCAAGGGCTGTGCTGAGACCTCAGACCTTCTGCTTCAATGAGTAACATTCCCACAAGCATTTCAGCTCTGTGTAATGTGTGGAAGAAAGACGGAAATGGAGTTTTATTTAACCATTTAGAGAGCTATAAATTCACATTACAAATTACATAGAGACATTGGATTTATGATTCTCAACTTGTTTATCAGGCTTGCATTTAAAGTTGCACTACAAAACCTTTCTGGTCAAATGCCTGGTGTCATGAAGACATATATTTCTTTCTTTATATATTCTCTATTTGTGAGGGACCATGTACAGATTCATTAATCTTACAAAAGAAAAGATGATTTGTACCAGATTTAGCTACTACTGCTTTCAATCTGCAGTCCTTGGGCAGGTAAACACATTTAAAAAATAGACATTTCATTAGAGAGTAAAAGTCAAAAGTAAAGTCTATCAACTGGACACAAAGTTGTAAGAGTGAAGGTGTTTCACTGCTCATCCAAGTCGCTTCTTTCGTTCTGGTCAGATTAGAAGTGGCTTGGATGAGCAGTGAAACGTCTTCACTTTTACAACTTTCTGTCCAGTTGACAGACTTTACTTTTGGCTTTTACTATGGATCAGACCTGGACGACTGAGGGATTACACAGACACATTTCATGACAGTTACATTAAAGGAATATCAGTTCATCATTAACCTTAGCAGTTAAATATAATAACATGTCTAATACAAGATATTTTCTACAGTCCATAAAAAAAACATTATTTACAGGTTTTTATGGTGAATACAGAACAGTACATATTAACTAGACTGAGGGGACACATTTGATTATCTAAAATGTACTTTTTTTCAAATTTAATGATACTTTGAAAAATTCTAGTGTAAGCAAAAACATCTTTGAATATGTTGTATAAAGTAGCCTCATTTAGCAATACTATTACACTTCTATCTCAATATACTAATGATAAGGTTAATAACAGGAGCTCACAAAGATAAAGATATATGCTAACCAGAAGATCCTCCTTCAAAGACATTCACACACTCTCTAAAAACTTTAAAACACCCAACTCATGGCACTCCTCCTATCGTCTCTGGAGGGCCCATAACACTGCTGTTCACTTTGCCTCGTCACCTAAAATACCCTCTAACTTTACATTTCATGTTCCTCTTTGACGCTTACACCATCCTTACCAGTGCTGAAAAAAGCTGTATTTTTAAATTCTCTACAGACACATTATTTTAATTCATAAAACATAGATAATATTGTACATTCTTAAAACAAACTCTACATTTACTGTGCTTATTTAAGTAACTTAAATAAACACAGACAGAACGTTATTGTGTGCAGCTCCTGTTGTGCGCACACACCATCTCCGTGCACTATCCCTGGCAAAGTCATTAAAGCTCACGAGTGTGGGGAATGAAGAAGCACAAAGCCATTATGTGGCACAGGTCTAAAAGCAAAGCCTGGTTAATTTTTCAGAGGAATATGCACTAATGTATTCAGTGACTGGGAAAGATGACAAAATAAAAAGCTCCCATTGGCAGCTCAGAGGAAAAGTGCACATTTAGAGCGTGCTGGCCCAAGGCTTTCATAGTCTGCGTCTTTATTTCTGAATACTCATCGAGTTATCAGCGCGGCATAAACAGAAAAATCACTCACAATGGAAAGACAAAGGCAGACGGGAGCATGTTTGAATAGTGGGTAGACAATCTTATAGGAGTGTGTGTAGTCTATAGCAGTTTGCACCAACATGACAAGCCTAAACATTGTGCATAGAATTTTCCAACACTTTTTCTATCCCTAAATACTGCTTTGACATATCTGGACATATTTAGCATATTTTCTGTTTCTATTGTGTTCAGCTTTCTGTTATATATATTTTATCACTTTATAACAAACAGTGCAATAATAACTGTAATCCCCATTCATCTAATCTAAAGCAGTGATCGGTGAACACTGAACAGGTGGATAAGTGCTCTTTATCAGTCATCTATCGCTCTTTAGCTCAGATTTGGAGTGAGGTCTATTTAGTCTAGGGCTATGTATATGCGGCAGCCGGTATCAAGTGAAAAGCACTTAAACTCATGTTCTCACTAACCGTTTGTATATTAACTTGTATCATTATATAGAAACCACTAAGGAGGACCGTCCAAACTTTTGTGTCTGACCTAAGCCTGGATAAATAAGCATTCACATCAAAATGGGGTATTCACTGTTCATTTCATTTCTAGAATACAATACAAACAAAAACAAAAAAAGTCTGTGCAGTTTAACAGTTTATCAAGTAGTCCCTTTTAAATACATTCTGTGTTGTTCTCTTCTGACAGATGGCAATTACTTTTTCATATGTACAGTGATTAAACTCATCAAATGTCAGTAAAAGTATGGTATAGTAATTTTGGTACAAAACCCTCCCCCAAAAAACAAAAACCTTCTGATACAATTAGAAACGGAGAATTAATCAAATACCTTGGTGAGTGAGAAAACAAGAATTTAATAAAAAACTTTTGATTCAGTTATTTTTCAGTTTGACTGATACGTTTAAATGGAACAAATAAATTCATTTCAGCACATAAAAATAATTGGTAGTGAAAGCTTTTTTGTGTATTTGGACCTCCACTTCAAATTTTAGTTTGTTTTATCTAAATGCCTTTCCGTCTGTTCGGGCTGTGAGTCATTTTGAATTGCTCGATAATTCCCAGCATCCCACAGGGAAAAGGTAGACAGTGTATATTGATGGATTTGGGTTGGCCTTACGCTAAAACAAACAGATATCTTGTTGTAAAGATCTTCACTTCTCCAGCAGTGTTAACAAATGCAGCCGATGCTAAAGCCCAAAACACAGGCACAAGATAATTAGTCAGAGCAGTGACTAAAGGAGAGAGGAGAGGAGAGGAAAGAGGAGAGGAAAGAGGAGGAAAGTGTTGTGACTGAAGGATGTATTGATCTGGACCAAAGGGAGGAGCACGAGGCAGGAGCCATGATCAATCTTCTAAACCAACTCTCTCAATGTGTGTGGACCTGTGTGTTGTACAAAGAAGTGACAAAACAAACCAAACTCGGACATTTACAGCAGTAACAGTTAAATGTTCATTCATTTAAAATGTAAATGGCAGGATCTTAGCAAAACACATAAGACCAAAGACTGTACAAAGGAGTGGACTAAGTGAGTGTGAAGTCGCCCATACCGTTCAGCTCCAGTCAAATGAAGCTTGTCGAGGCTAGAAGTTTGAATTTGCATTGTGCATAGAATTTGCAGGTCCATATTTGGAATTCCGATGGTAACCTTGCACAGCAAGATGGACTCTTGCGATATTTGTGAGTTCACAAACTCAGTAGAATCCATCTTGGTGTGCCCCCGCTGGTGTGATAGGGCCTGACAGGTGGTTTGCGGCCAATCACAGAGCAGTGTTGAGGTTTGTGCAGAAGCTAAAGGCCAAGTGCTCAAAAGAACCAAAACAAACATGTTGATGCTGACAGATGTACTTCAGACTATTTTAGCATCAATAGGAACTATTAAGTTTGTGAAAAACTTACAGAGAGGAGCGCTTTGTGCATCTGTGGACAGGGAAGATGTCTGTCCTTTTCTCTCAACTGGACATAACAAAACATGTTCCGCTGTTGTGGCGCCCCGATTCAAATATTCGTCATGACATTCTGCGTTTTCCAATCGCTTTCAGCGAGAGCCTTCCCAGACTGATAATGTGTAGAACTCAATTCAGAGTGACACACATCAATCTGACATGAGCCAGATTATTCTGACTGCAAGTATCACAGCAACCAAAGAGCCAATCCAAAGCGAGGCTGATGAAGATAATCCCCCTTCCCACCCGCACTGCTGGTTTAGCAGGGAGCGGGTGCTTAGCAGTGCTGTCAATCAGACAAACAGTGTTCCTAATGCTAGTGGCAATGACCTCGGGGAAAAAGGTGCCTAATTGACCTGTTATTAATGTTCATATCTTTATTTACGGACAGAATAGCCAAATAAAAACACCAGGATCATGTAGCGTAAATTAATACAAATATTTTAAGAGATGTTCTTATGGTTCTTATGGAGAGAGGAAAGACACTTTTTCAATACAAAGTGAATTGGAGCCAGAGTTGATGAAGCTGGAATTGCACACATGTTCACATCCTATTTCAAAGGTGGCGGCTAGCAGGTTAGCTATGCTTAACACTTATTGATTGAACTTATGAAATGACTTTGGGTTATGCATGTTTGTTGGTGTTTGTCTCTTACGATAACCAAAACAAGAAGGTTGAGATTGTATGTATTACAGCATATTAAGCCCAACAATGATGCAATAATGAAAGGCTGTATGTTTGGTTTACCTTTAAAAACATGGTTTACCAATGATAGGCAATATGAATGATATAAAGACCAGATAGTGCGCGAAAAGGGTACATAGAAATTTGTAATTTTTCCACCATTAAATAAAAAAACTAAACAAAAAAACAAACGTTTATTTCCACGCTATGTAGAGTTGGCTTTGAGAAGTAAACCAAAAAGGTGGTGTAGTGGCTAGCACTGTCAGCTTACAACAAAAAGATTCTGGGTTCATTCTCCCCACAAACCATGCACCTAAGGGTAATCCTGACCAGTGCTGCTCAGGTAAATATCAGTGACGAAGGACGGTTCATCATCTCACTGTTGAAAAACTGTACATAAATATAAATAAGTTGTAAGGATACTAAAGATTTATAAGTTATATTGCACGTTTATTTTATTTGTACTGGGATTATAAAAGACACATTTATAATATTTGTACTACTATCAACTTTTTGGAGCTTACTTTCATATTATAACGTTGATCCTCCATCAAAAACATGCCGGAAGAGGTTTCAGATATCGTCCATGCATATTTGAGTAATCTAGCGATCTCTCCCAGGTTCTCTTCAAACCCTCCTTATGTTTTGTCCAACACTCCGCCCACAAACCATCCATGCTCCCAGATAACAATTCTCCATAAATATACAAAAGCATGGTACAAAACTATACACTACAACTTTACAAACCTGATGATTATGTGTTAGCACTGTGAAGGGGGAGTGACTTTTTAATTTAGCATAAAAAATGTTAATACGTTCTTTTCGACAAAATTCAGCATTTTCAAAACAATAAAACATGGTGATCTAAATATGTTATGTGTTAGCAATTAATACCCTATAGATTAAAGTTTTTCTTAACTTTATCTTTGAAAACTTCTGTTTCTTCTGTTGGTTTGCTGGATGTCAGTAATGAAAAGAATTTCCCCAACCTGATTTGGACTTTGATTTAAATGCAGAGGACACATTTACCTTCGGAAAGAACATCTATAAACCCAGTGGTGAAGAATGTGTCTAATAATATGATAATAATACACTTTTCACAGTAACTCAAAGATGCTTTACATAGCTGAACATAAAACAAGGACAATCAAAAGCAAGTATGCAAGTACGCAAGAAGGCCTAGTTCCTGTGGAAGTTCATCCAGCATCTTTTATTTTTTCATAAACTTGATTGATCCAAGCAGAGGGAGTGTCAGCTGGCCGGAGCCATGATCAATCCCCCTCTACATGTGTGTGAACCTGGTCTGCACTCTTATTACAGCAGCACATTAACACCTCCACAGAGCCGCCGTATGATGTGTCAGAGGGAGACAAATGCCTGTGCCACTAAAAGACACCCGGGGGGGTTCCAGGGGGGCTACGCTTCACAACATCGGAAACCTTTATCATCGACTTAAAAGCCCTAGGCCGCAGATCCACACAATCAAACACACTGCTCCCAAACAGGTGGACTTTTACCTTTACTCTGCTACTCTAACTAACAACTTTTTGAATTAGGTGTAGTTACAATAAAGTTCAGGTGCACTTTTTAACCCTTTAAGGTTAGATACTAGTAATTCAGTATTGAAAGTCATAGCCTAGCGAGATTCTGGGAGATAAATTCATAATTTTTTTCCAATAATGTACAACAAACATTTAACAACAACAAATATTTTATTGACTGTTAATCAAGTGTGTTTTAGCATGCCAGTTTTTGTTAGCTTTACCGACACGGCAAAACTTCGCTCTGGTCTCTGCAAGTTATGAAGAGCACTAATGAGCTCATTGAGGTGAATAATTAGGATGCTCGGAATCCATAAAATATAACTTAGGACCACTGCAAACTGGTTAAAGCAGACATATTATACAAAATCAACTTTTCAGGGCTTTAAACCATGTTATAGTTGTTTCACCTTCTCATTTACTCTCTCAAAGTTGCTTTTGGAGTGATTCGTGCACGTTTGAGCAATCTTTAATTGCTTATTTTCAAGACACCGATCAATCCCCATTTTCACCACCTGCGGCACACGCCCACTGCTCTGAACTTACTTCATTCTCCGGTGTTATTTTCTTAATCTGTGATATGCATAAGATTCTGCAGCGTCGCAGTCATTTTGGCACAAATCCACTGCCTGCTACTGTGATCTGCAGTTATTCATATGAGGTGCATCTCCATGGCTCTTTGTTGTGATGACGTTTATGGTGACGTCTGCTTCTATTGGGCACCACAGTTTTCTAAGGCGTAAATCAGTGGACTTGTTTCTTTGATGAAGTTATTTTATATAAATATTACAATTTACAAGGAGCAGATTATAGCATATTGATCCACAGGTGTCATAGATTATAACCATATGGCAGGCTCAAGCACAATATGCGTTCTTATTTTTCACATTTTTAAGACAGTAAAAAAGCAATACTTTTTTGAAATTTGTATTAACTTGTTGGTTTATTAAGTTTCAGGAACAGATTTGAATGTTTTTTATTTTGTATTTTGGTCATTGTTTCCAAATAGCTAAATAGTAAGGTTTCAAATTTGAACATTAACATTTTTTTAGGTCTATGGGAAAAATGAATGGTAAATTTCCTTCTGAAGCCTCAAAGTGGGCGGTCATTGTTGAGCTCCATTACTTTGATTACCTTGAAGTGACCTTGAAGTATAATTTCTATAATCTACCATTTACAGTAGCTATTCATGCGGCTCTGTGAGTGTTTGAAGTATACTTGGGACTAATGTGAAGAGTAAATATTTGCAAATAAATGTTGTTTGCATATCATTGTTGTGCGGTGGCTGTTCACAGGTTACACTTGTGTTATTAGATAAAGGTGAGGCATATTGAGGAACAGCCCAGAGGCTAAACTGCAGTACATCTCACAGTGAAGAGGACAGAAGAGTAATATTAAGTCTCCTCTTAGCAGAATGAGAAGAGAGTCATTTTATTATTGTGTGTTATTTAACTTCACTGTATGTATGTATGTATGTATGTATGTATGTATGTATGTATGTATGTATGTATGTATGTATGTATGTATGTATGTATGTATGTATGTATGTATGTATGTATGTATGTATGTATGTATGTATGTATGTATGTATGTATGTATGTATGTATGTATGTTTATGACCAGGCAAAGGCAGTTCAGTGATTCAAATTAGTCTGGGTATAGTTTCAAACAGGACAGAGGCATTTAGGAAATATTAAAAAGTTTTTATTCAATCATTGCCAACACGTTTTGGCCATACTGGGTCTTCATCAGGGCATAGATATTAAAAGAACAAAAAGGCTGCCAGGTCTCTTTTATACTGACAGGTCACATGATCTGGTCACATGACAAGACAAAGATACAGAGCACACTTCAAGACAATTAAAGATAGTATAAGCTTCATCATATTTAGAGTAAAATACAGGTGGTAACATTAAACAAAATGTGTAAAATGGAAGACAAGAGATTAAATGCATGTATAATCACAAAACGTAAGTGATAGCTTCAGCCAATCTCCACCACTTGTAGCCGTTTTTACATGTTTGATGCCCACTATTTTCAGACTAATGCAGCTCCCATGCCCTGCTTCTTCATAATGTGCTGCCATGCTGTATTGAAGGTTACCAGTTTTGATAGCACGTTTATGTTCTGCAAGTCTAATTTTCAGTTTTCTCTTGGTCCTTCTTAGTCTCAATAAAGTTTTAATATTCAAGTTATAGCATATACTTTATCGACTCTAATTTTCTTTGTACATAGAGACCTGTTTCTAGTTTTGGTTATAATTAAAACCTTTAATAAGCTTCTTCCTGTCAACTGGACAAAACTCCTTTGAAGATAGTCAGGTACCGACCTTAGCCAAAGAAAGAAATGGTTTAAGAGGGGAGTTAAAAGGCAAGTTTTGTTAGGAAAGACAATCCATCATTTTAACAGGAATGGGGGTCTTAGACATTTATCTTCTATGTATAACTACATCCTCAGACCTAAAGCAAAACAAGGAAAACAATAGTGCAAGACAATATGCTAATAGTTGTGAGAGCACCCATTAGGGGCCTGAATGATTATGCAAAATATGACTCAGGCACAGTTCACAATTAGTGTAGTTCAATAGACCTAGCTAACAAACAAAAACTGTAAACAAATAGGCGTTTTAGTTTCAGTGTAGGTAGCTCCTCCCTTCAGACAGATATAAGGCAGTGTCCACCAGTGATCTGACCAAAACTGAAAAAGCAGCTTGGATGAGCAGCGTCTTTACTCTAACACTTTTTGTCCAATTGACAAAACTGAATCTTTCTTTTCCTATGGATCATACCTGGATGACTGGGGGGTTACACAGACCTCTTTAATAAATATGACATCCACACATTACCATGGCATTTATGTTTCTATGCACATGCTGCCAGTTTGTGTTGTTAGGAGGAATGTGTGCTGTGTGATTACAGACGTTGTATTTTTATATTTAATATTTATTCTTTTTCTGTGCTCCCCTGACAGTGCACTTGAAATGTGTTGCATATTTGTACAATGATACTAAATTCTAATTCTAAAGTTGGATGGGACAAACTCAAATTTAAATTCACCAAGGGCTTAAACAAGGCACAGATGATGCAATGTTATCAACAACTTCCAGAAAATATGGGACATTTTCCTGCCAAAGTATTCTGCAGTATTTGAATAATTCTTAAGTGCAGAGTTTTTTCACACAACGCCAGGACAACTTTTCCCCTCTTTTTATGAATTGATAAAAGGTTCTTAAAAAGACAAGCTATTTTGGCAACCCTCTATTTGAGTACTTACACAGTGAAATGGGTAAAAAAGAGAGAGCTTCAAATCAAAAACATAGCAATAAAATCAAATTGAAGTGTTGTGATTTGAATGTGTTATTTTAGCTTATTTTCTATAGCCTTGGAAACAAATGTTCAGTGGCACCACATCATTCTCACAACATGGCTTTATTTTAATTTAGTTAATAGCAATACATTAACATAAAAATCTATTAGAATCTTATAAACGCTTGATCTCATAAACTGCACTCTAATGCACTGTGAGTATTGCAACAAGGAGCTGATGCGGTAAATCCTTGGACAGCTTTTAGCCTCCATTCTTACGAAACAGTAGTAGCAGCACCAGCTGTAGTAGTAGTAGTAGTAGTAGTAGTAGTAGTAGTAGTAGTAGTAGTAGTAGTAGTAGTAGTAGTACTTGTAATAGTAGAACTAGTAGTAGTAGTAGTAGTTAGCAATAGTTGTCATAGTAGTACAAGTAGTATTAGTAGTATTAGTATTAGCAAAGCTTTTGCCTCTAAACCAAAATGACTTTAATATAAAAATATACTTTGTATTGTATAAGTGTTTTTTGGGTTGTTTTTTTTTTACTGAAAAACATTTTAAAGAAATTGATACAATTTACTTTTATGGAACTCACAAAAGAAGCTTTTGTGAAAGGCTCCCACTAATAAAATACAGATCAATACAAAATTACAAATTAAACTTTCAATATACACATTCTATCCCATATCTGTTTCCAGCAAGAAAGCAGTTTTTTTCATGAACAGTTCATTGCACCACACCCACTTACACTACTCTAGTACTATTATTAATACTAAGTATTATTAGTATAAGTAAGATAACATTTTCCTTGATGTGTGAAACACTGAAACATTGACTATGCCAATATATCAGTTCCAATAAAGGTACTTTGGCATTTTTTTTAAGGTGCCCAACTCTCTGTGGCCATGTGATGTTCCCAATTAGTCCTATAGTGCTTCAGATTTGTACTTGAACTGACTAGACTATAGAAATAGAACAGCAATGAGGCTAAAAAAAAATCAATGTATGTTTACACTATCATGCAGCACATTACCCTATATCTCAAATAAATATATGTGTGACTTGTTGTGAACTGTTAGAACATAGTATAAGGTTGCAGGCTATTCTATGAATTTTTAAATTGTAATAACACACAGACAAATATCAGTTACCGACTACAGCAAATTCACATCGGACCATCCCGAACACTGACGTACTTTAAACTGAAAGCTCCAGCCCCTGTTGTTTATTTGTTTGTTGTTTATGTGAGTAGCAGTAACAGTGCTCCCTCCCGGGCCGGCCGCATGGATAAGAGACCAGCCGGGTGCTCAGCTGCAGGGACACCCACAGCGGAGCAACTCTAGAAGCCTAATTGACAGACGGGCTGTGCAAGAGGAAGTGAGGCCAGATCTCCAGTCACTTTCACGCTCCCCCTACTGCTCTGGAGGGGGGGGATGAGGGGAGGGAAGAGGAGGGGAAAGGTGGAGAGGTAGATCGGGTAGGACGGGAGAGGGAGGAGACAGGAGAAGGGAGAGAAGGGAAGGAAGGGATG
Source organism: Periophthalmus magnuspinnatus (assembly GCF_009829125.3). Classification (NCBI taxonomy): domain Eukaryota; kingdom Metazoa; phylum Chordata; class Actinopteri; order Gobiiformes; family Gobiidae; genus Periophthalmus; species Periophthalmus magnuspinnatus. Next base: position 24,582,792 of record NC_047146.1, read on the forward strand.
GAAGAAAGGATGGGGAGAGAGGGAGGTGAGATAATGTAGAGGGGGTTGTGAGGAGGAGAGAGGAGCTAGAGAGACTGGAAGAGGAGGGTGGAGATAAAGGGGGGGGGGGGGGTGTATACTTGTGTGTGTATGTGCGTGTGTGTGTGTGCTCTGGTAAAGGGCTGTGCAGATGCGGAGCCCAGTGGGAAAGTGGATGTCACTCTCCAAGCCATCTGTGCACTTTCAAATATATGCACGAGGGTGGGCCTAGACAAGAAGGTGATACTATCTATGTCTGGACACATTGAACAGTGCTAAAAAAAAATGTAAGACTTAAAAATAAAGCTGAAAAACAACATTTCATGAAATTTATTAAAATCAGATCATTTTGGAGCCTGGAGTTTACATCTGTCATCTGTGAATGCGTCAATATCTTTTGAGGAGAAAAGATTGACAAATGCATAAGCGGATCAGAGAACCATTAGGCATATCTAAACAAACACGGTGCATTTGGAGATAATTGTGAGTTCTGAAAGAAAGAAAAAAAACAAAAAAGTGAATATGATATGGCTTAATTTAACAGAAAAAACCTTTGATATTGATTATGCTTTAAATCTGACGCCCTTAGTGACGAACCTCTCTATTCATCCAGCATTGGGACGAGCACAAAAAATTCATTAGATTTTAAGAATTGACCAAACATTATATTTCACAGCAAGTTGCCAATATTTATTAGAAAATGCATACTCGCACACAGATATAAAACAGCAGTTATTTTTCAGCATCTGTTGTTGGGGCGGTGAGTCTTTGGTGGTATCAGAACAATCAAACCCATGTTTTTCCCTCTACATCAGTGACGACCGACATCTTACAAACCCACGGCTGGTAAAAGGGGGGAGACTGACAAGAACCCAGCGCCGCTCCTCCATCTCACAGGATAAAAAGAACTATTTTGTCAGCTTTTGAGTGAAGCTGGATTTTGGGAGGAAAAACAACAAAACAGACAGAGAAGAAACAGTGAGGTGATGTACCAGTGGTTTTCTCATTTGGAATCATTTACTGCACAAACGATGTTATTCCCCAGTAGACTTAGGGGGAGGAGAACAATCTAATTACCTAATCGCCTGTAATAAGAATTATCAGTGAAGATAAATTGACTTTTAGACTCAAATTTGCGTACTTTCATGTTGCTTTATCTGTTCTTGAGTAGCACTAGGGGGCACTTTAATGGCTCCAGTCTGCTTGTTTTGTCAGCATAAATTGGTAGAAAAAATTCCAAAATGCCCACTTTAGATGTCTATGGGCTTCAGACAGATGAGAAATTACCATAGTTGCCATAGCAATTAACAATTCAAAACAAAATATATCTTTTAAATGGTAAAAAGTCTTCAAAATAGCATCCATAAAAAAGTAAGATGAGTTAGATGAATAGGAGGACAGATAAAGTAGGCTTATAGTTTGTTTTGTTTTTTTAATAAATTGGATATAGTCTTCCATTGCATGGTATTATCAAATTTGAATTAAAGATTACTGTTAGTTTTTTTGTTTTTTGGTTGTTTTTTTTTGGTTATCGGAATAATATTATTTGCTGGCATTTATGCCGAAGAATAACAAATAGAGAAGTTAGAATGTATAGAATGTATATGTACCTAGACTGAAAAGCGACCACTTCACCCTGATGTGAATGTGATGAACAAGACAGGATATCTTGTTCTTTAATGGTGTTTTAGTGTTGTATTGTTCTTTTCCTCTGTGTCGTATTATCTATATATTGTTTTTTTGTAGACTTTTAATATGAAACCTAAATTGTACTTAAATGTGTTATATAAATACAATTGAACTGAATGTAAAGTTCAATTTGTAATGCTTTTTATCATCTTCCTATAATTACATGCCAAAAACAACATTAATTACGCAACTATTTTCATCAAGTAAACTAAAATAGAGCAAAGCGACCAAAGCAACCATTTCTTAGATGTCACCATGTCTTTATGTTTACAGAACACAACGTTTTATGTTTTACACCTTTGAGTAAATATTCCCAGTTCTGATGATATCCCTGTGTTCCCAAGAGCACACACTGACATGGCACGAGCCCATAACGACTGTTTGCTGTGCTGTTAGTCCCTCCCGTATTGATTTACATTAATGTGTTTTTAGGTCTCGCGGTGGAAGGAGAGGACGAAGAGGGGAAGAGAGGACTCATATTCTAAGCATTCAATTAACTATAAAATGCAGCAATCACTGTACTGCACTACCGCCTGCGTTAACCTGTGTTTTTTATAGATCACCTCACATGCCACCCCTATAGCATTTTAGCTAGCCCCCCATGAATATATGCAGAAGCGATGTTGTCCTTGCTCTGAGCCAAATCTGATAATGCAAGCAACAAATACCGCTGAGAGCCAGAGCAATCCAGTGTGTGTGTGTGTGGAAAAGAAAAGGCAATGGGTTTCACTGCTCAGCTCCCAACACAATAGAGTGACAATTATTCAGTGTTAGGCCGCGAGAAAAATATTAATCTATTTATTCACGGCTTGTTGAATCAGCTTTATCTTCCATGAGTCAATAATGTAATCTTTAATTATAAGGAATGGCCTTATTAGCAACATCAAATAATCATGTAGGGGAAAAGGAAAAACAAATTTCACTGCTGTGTGCCGCTGTATGTTTAAGCCATCATTAGATTTGAAATAGACCATTTTGCATTGTCTTCTGAGATATGGAAATTGAAAGTGAGTATGTAGAAGGCAATTAATTTTCACAGAATATGGAAACAAAACAGTTATTTAGCAATGGGCATTTATAACAATGGCTGAAAAGAGTGGTAGAGTTTTTGACTCAAGAATGCTGAGCAATGGAGCAAAATTATTATTATTTTTAACCAAAGGAGACACCTGGAGCTTGTAAAAACTATATATTACAGGAAGTACAGTGGGTCACATGGAAAGAGCAAGAAACTAAGTATCTAAGTCTAAAAAAACAAAACATAATTGCAAATAATGAGTACTTCAAATAACAATATTGTTTGGCTTTTTTTTTCTAAATAAATCACTTTTTAGTATACAGTATATGCATATGAATGCATGCATACATGCATATGCATATATGTATGCATGTATGTATGTATGTATGTATGTACGTATGTAAGATCCTCTCAGTCTGCAGAGCAGTTTAAAACCCACCTCTTCTCCCTTGTTCTAACTAAGCAGGATAACCTGGTGTTTTATTGTTTTATTGCCTATGTGTCATATTTTATGTATGTCTGTTTTTGTTTGTTGTTGTTTATGTGAAGCACTTTGAGCAGCTCAAGTTGCATTTTAAATGTGCTAAAAAAATAAAATAAAATTGAACTGAAATTAATTGAATTGAATGTATTTACTCACCATAACATAGACAAGTTGGAAACTGCATTGCATTATATTGGATATTTTCGTATAAATGGGTTTCAGAATGCTGAAAAATTAGTACAGTTGTCATAGCAATTACATTTTAAAACAAAATGTGCTATCTTCTGAATGGTGTAAAGCACTCAAAATGTTGCCTATGACAGGAAGCTGAAACCTGTGAATAGTTTTTTTTAACAAATCATCATGACAACAATAAACACTCACTGAGCACTGGTAAATTTTGCCTACTTATTCTAGATTATGTTGTCATTCCTATGCAGTCTCCATGGTGTTCCCAGACAAGACTAGGGGAAAGTCATTTGTCATGCGTGGAAGGTAGCTAGTAGCCTGTAACAAATCTAACTGACAAGTCCAAAGCAAATGTCTATAAGAATCCTTCAATGGGGCCCTGCTTTGAGATGTGAAGTGGCAAACTGTTCAAAAATAACACATGCTTTCTGCTGCTCACTGACACGGGACAGCCAAAGCAATGCTAATTAATGGGCTCAAAATGACAGCATTGATTGTGGTTATGTGCTGGAAAAACAGTGTAAACTTTTTGCTGCAATTTCATCAAAGTTTGTGACTCCCTGAGGTGCGCGACATTTTCAAGCGTCTGACAAAACAACTGAGAAGAAAATTCACCCATTTTCCTGTCATAGCTACTTTTACTCTATAGGAAGCAGAAGAATTTAACTATTATCATCTATGATGGGCAAAGCATCTATGTAGTTAAAAAGTTCATTCAAAATAATACTTTAGTTAAAAAAGAGAAATACATTTGATTAAAACATACTTTAATATATGAATAAAAAGCTTGTAAACACAAAACATAAACACTGCATATTGCTGCCACAGATGGTAATCGACTAAGAATACATGAATATATGTAGAATACATGTACATAAAAAAAAAATTATGTTGGCCCTATGTAAATGTGTTATGTCACCCTAATCCATGTAATTAAATACTGTTTTACATTAACTGCACTTTAATTAGCATGAACAAATAATTTATTAAGAAAGCTTAGCCACTACTTCATTTAATACCCTAAATCCAAACCCTAATCTCCTAAATGAAGTTGTTACTAACCCTGAATCATTCTTGATAAACTATATATTCATTATGAGTTAAGTCTTTCTTCATGATTTATTCAAGTTAATTAAGATGTAGTTATTATAAAGTGGCACTTTACACAAGTTATATATATATATATATATATATATATATATATATATATATATATATATATATATATATATATATATATATATATATATATATATATATATATATATATATATATATATATATATGACAAATCCAAGATAAAAAAATAAAAATAAAATCCAGGGAAATGAATGTCTGTAGCAGGAGACAGCGCCAAAGCAATAATCTATCTCACTGCTATGAGAGGGGCACACTGTCATTATTCCTTTGGTCTAATTTGGCACATCAGACTTGGATGTAGTGCCCCGGCGCGATAAGGCTGCATCTCGTAGGTGAGCATATCAATGTTCAACACACCCTATTAAGACTTGACACCTGCACTTTGTCATCACTAAAGCAATTGCATATTCCCATTCCTGCAAGAGCGATGGGGAAATCCATCTTTGGCAAGGACAGGGTTGTTAATAAATAGTGCCCAGAACACGGGAACTAACTCCTCCTTCACCTGTGCCATGCTTTAAAACATGCATACAAACAACTGGACACTTCCTCGTCTCCTTACTCTTGCTTTTGGAATTTTTTTTATTCCCTTTTAGTCAATCTGGCTAATGCAAAAATCATGTATGTCTTTTGTTTAAATATTTAATCTTGAAATACAACGTCTGAGAGGCATTACTCCGCTCGGCTGAAAGGTAGCTCTCAGCAAGAGGCAGCTGATGTCAGGAGCGAGGGAGCAGACCAGACCAGCAGCCGGGAGAAAGAAGAGAAGACACTCACGAGGCTACGGTATTTTTGATGACAATTTTGTTACCGTGCTCTCTTAGCTCCTGGAGTTGCATTAGAGCGCCTTAGAAAGTATACAAGCAAGCACACACGCGCAGGCAGTCAGCTGTCCACTCAATGTAAGAGGGTTTTTTGTTCTTTGACAGAAAAGGTTCGGGCTGAGGGGGGAACTGTTGCGACATACAGAGAGGGGCTCAGGGATAAACGCATGAATGTTACATGCACAAAAGCATCATGGAACCTCTTAGCCCCCAGAGTGTAAATACAAAGAGAATTTCAATCCCTCATTCTGTCAAAGTGCTCTCCTTTCATCTGTCTATTGAACAAAACAAGCTTTGAAACTTTTAGGAACACTCTATTATTCCCTAAACTGTTACTTCATCACTGCTGTAGTAAGTTTTACAGAGCAGCGGAGTGAAGTAGTAAAGTAAACTTGTCCAAACTTTGACTCACCACAGTGAAGTCATCCACGGAGCAGTTCTGTCCACTGAAGTTGCAGCTCATGAGCATCTCGTCCAGCTGGTGTCCCGTGCGGTTGAAGATGTCCTGCATGTCAGGCGCGGGGTACTGCAGGTCTGAGGGTTTGTGCCCATCTCGGTTTTTGGGGGGCAGTCCCGTCAGGTTGGCCAGATGGTAGATGTCGGCATCAGTGAGAGCGGAAAATCGAAAGCGGTTGATGTTACAGATGGTGACGGCGGGAAAGACCATCTCCGGAGTGGCCTCTTCGTTCAGAGCAGTCACGTGTGGGTGCTCCAGGTACGAGATGGCACATTTGGCCGCCTGGTACAGAAACAGAGCCAGTGAAGTGAGGAAGGCCAGTGCCCAGAGAGTCTGCCGGATACCCAGGCGTCCCGACACAAAGATGTGGTTAATCCCATGGAGGGAGCACGAGTTGGCGAACCTGGCCAGGTCTTTGGCCGGAGGGGAGCAGCTCTCTTCGATCAGGCTCTCTTTGTCCCCATCCTGCTGGCTTTTCTGCTTCTCATCCTCCTCTGCAAATTTGATTTTGCAAACAAATTCGATAGGCATGGGGGCAGCCAGGTCTGCGTTTGGGTTTTTTGTTTAGAGGCAGCTATCAGCTCTGGATCACTTCCTCGTGTCAGTGGCGTGCTCGGAGCAGGAACAACTCCAGAAGAGCGGCGCGAGGAGAGTGAGCGGAGGGAGAGGAGAGATAGAGAGAAGAGAGGAGAGTTTGTTGTGGCTCCGCTGCTGCCTGCGCTCTGACTGATACTGTGCTCTGGCTCTAGCGCTCTGTGCTGCGGCTCCGCTTGTCTCTCTCCTGATCAGCTCAATGCTCCGCTTATATCAGCCGTAATACAGCTGTCAGAAACACCGCCATGTAGCCTCGCACCGACCATCAAATACTGTTTTTAGATGGACCAAAAATAGCCATGCACTGCTTAATAATTCATGAGAAGGTAGCATTGTCATTATTTCCTCTTGACTGGGAAGAGGAGAACTTCCCCCACTGCTCCCTCCGCTCCTCCCTCTAATCCACTTGTTTGGACGCCTGCTTCACTTGTTGGCTCCGGTGAAGTCTGTGTCAGAGGTGGTGCCCCAAACATTCGTGGTTAGATGTGATTCGCATGGGGTCACCAAACACTTTGTAACACCTCTCTGCTCATTGCGTCCCAGGAGACCACCTAATTGAAACCATAATGAGGAAAGGAAGGAGGAGCAGGGACAGAGCATGCAGCAAGACCTGGCAATCAATCTTGTCTTCAGAACAAAAAAAGTAAAAGACTATCGATCGGATGAACGTGTCCGTCAGAGATTACGAAGAGGCAGTGCGACACCGTTTTCTTATCAGCGACTAATAGTAGCATCACAATCCAACCGCACGGATTTGAATGACTGAATGCCTCCTGATGCTGCTAAAGATGTTGAAATAAACACCCGACCCACCCCCACCCTATCCTTTACAATGCCCCCTTTATAGCTGTTAATGGCTCTTTTCCAACTTGCTAAACAAAATTATGCGAATGCAGGAAAGAAAAGTGAGATGCGTGTTCCTCCTTTAATGGAATTAGTCATGCGGGCCACATCACGAGAGGCTGCGACCCCGAGAGGAAAGCCATATTTTGGAGTGAATTCAAGCGTGTTGAAGCCACGTGCTGGGTCAAGTCCAAGACAGCAGCTGCCATTACTTTAAACAGCACAACACTTATACCAGTCAGAGCATCTCTGAACATGACCCATGGATAATGAGTAAAGAACCATTAAAGTGGTTTTGGTACAGTTCATCATCTCCCAGAAGAGAGGGCACAAATAAATGGTAAGAAATTAAAGTCAATGTTTTGCATGTACATGAACAATATTTGCATGGGAAAGGAAATTTGAACAAAGTAGGTGGCTGTGGACATTTGACCCACTTTGTCTTCATTGTCTATATATGTGTATGAAGTGTTTGTAGACTGACCAAGCCTGGGCCAAAATCTGGAGATGGGTCCCCGGATGAAGGAGTGTGGCTATCACTGCTCCTGTCTGGTTGCCTCAGTGGCATTGAAGCATGGGTCAAATGCAGAGGACAAATTTCCCTATGTGGACAATAAAGTATAACTAAGAAAACAAGCTTTGCGAAAGTGCATGTGTTACGACCTAGCTCGGCTAAGGAAAAGGGGAAGTAACAAAACAAGATGGAAAATTGTAAAGTTATAATTTATTTTTAAGGAATGTTACAGTAAAAACTAACAAAAGAGGCTCTAAACAGAGTAGATCAATGTGTAAATAAACACAGCTAACAAACAAACTACCAAAAGTTACAACTGCACAAAATAAACAGGTCTCAGAATTAAGAAAAACAAAATCTAGGAGGATCACAATTTCCAAGTCCAAAAGTAAAGAATCACAAGGTACAAAAGTGGCATGCTGTTCCAGCCAGAACCAAGCAGCCAGGAGTGGCAGGGGGCGGGTCCTTGTAAACGGGTACTGCCAGAGGTGGAAGATCTTGATTGGCCAGGCTCGTAATTGATGCTCCAATCAGACGCAGGCCATGCTGTCAATCAACAGCCAGCTGGAGGAGCATCACCTGAAGAGGTCTTGGAGAGATAGCCGAGACAACACATGGGCATATAGGAGCTAAAGGCCTAGGGCCGTAACTGCATGAGATAGACGCTGAAACCATAAGGAATAGATTATATCTTTTATTGAAATTTTCACGACATTGTGGTTATAAAAAAAGCAACATTATTCTGTTTAACTTTAGTTTAAACTGATGATGTCTCATAGATTGATTCAGCCAAAGTTTCAAGAACACAAACAAGACAAACTTGAAAGCTTGTGCTAACCTTTAAGATTTGAAACAAAAAATAACTGTCAGAAAAATCTGAAATATTGTCTGTGACTTAGGTAAAGGCAAATTAATTTCAAATTGTATCTAGGTAATTTGTTCTAAAATGTATGAGCCAATAATAACTCACAACCCACAAGAGGTTTTTTAAAGAAAAAAATTAATGTGAACTATTGCGTGAGAGGCTTGTGCTTCCATTTACCCTTGAATAAAACGATTCCCAAATTGGCTCTGTATCTTTATAAATTGTCTGCTACTGCTACTAGCTCCAAGAATGGTTTGTCACAATAAAGATGTTAGTCCAGGTTATTATTGCCAAGCCAAAATCTCCTATCTCCATCTACAAAGCTCTTGAAATGTTTCTTCTATATAGTTTTTATAGTCCATTTGATAGCTGCAGTGTCTTATGTGCCAGATACACACAGATATGGAGGATATAGCCACTTTGCTCTGTGTGGTTTAGCTGTAGCCTCTGGCAGCCTTAGCCCTGTTCTAACCACACTGTTTTATGGAGTCACTCCCGGAGGAGGCCTGGCTTATTTACACTGGCACACAGGGAACCGGAGCTCAGAGCACATGCCATCACTAAATACCAACAGGGAGCAGGGGACACACGGAGACCACATCTGGCAACGCAAACGCCATCCAAAAGTCTGTGACATTTTATTTGTTTGAAACTTCAGCCAGGGTTTGTGTTCAGAGTCCTCAAATTGATTAAATGTGGATGACCTTCAGGAACAAAAAAGTAGGGACATTGTGTAAAATGTAGTTTTCAAAGACCTGCAAAGACTCTATAAAGTTTGGACAGATAGAAAAATCTGTACTGGACGCTACACACAAACAATTACATAATTAAAACTCAAACCCTACCATTCCGGCAGTAAAAGTTATTGGAAGTCATTTTCAAAATCCTAGTGTCCTAAAAGGTTTTTGAGTGAATATGTTTTACCACTCATCAAGTCACTCCCTTAAATCTGTCTGAAGGGAGGAGCTAACTACACTAAAAATAACACTAGTCCAATGAGGTTCATCTGGTCTTCCGTTAATTTATTTTTAATAGATTCCTTTTTTCCAGACAAACAAACCATTGCTCTGAAAAAACAAACAAACAAAAAAACAAAACAATTAAAAACAACACTAACACACCCATCAATATGACCAGACCTGAAGAACCCACTTGGATGAGCGGTGAAACATCTTCATTCTAAAAACTTTTGTCCGATTGACAGAATTGAATTTTCATTTGCTACACACACACCCTAGTTGTTTACAGTAAGAGGTACTTGTTATTGGTTAAGTCCATTGAACTAACCTAAGATGTGAACAGTCACCTGATTGTTCAAGCCCCTAATGAGTGATCCAACACATATTATCATACTCTGACTATCCGTCTTGTTTTCTTAGTTATCTGTGGATGGAAGTTGTAAATGGGGGTCTTTCTTTTCAAACATGACTTTGACCTCTCTCTCAAAACACAAATAATTACATTAAATTGATACCATGATAAGTAAAAATGCTTTAATATTCTGAGTCTTAAAGGGAACCAAAACAATACAATTACAAAATGATGAATTCAAGCAAGATGTAAAAAAAAAAAGTCTTATATCCTTATGCAACAAGTGTATTACATTTGGCTGATATCTTTTTATATTTGAACAAGCAAGAACTAAGCCTAAACCTGTAACCTGCTGATACCAGAGAATGAATTTACTTCTGCAATAACAAACACTGCAGCTTTTAGTACCTTTGCATACATACAAAATGGTGCTTTTAGATCAAAAGAAACGATCGCATTAGTAATAGATTCAGAACATTAAAGTTATAATTAAGTAGTGGCTGTAAAAAGAGATATTGAACATAATGATGCATGCATAATACATTTATTCTGGAAAATTGAATAACTACACTTTTTTATTTTAGCACAAAGCATAATATTTTATTGGGTTTTCCACTGACAGGGAATTTGCTTATTCATAAACTCTCTATTGTTATGTTGATTAAAAGGACTCTGTACTTACCATATAATTTAAGATTTGTTTTAGTTTTCCCATTCACATTTTAATGACTGCTCAATGCTAAATAAACCCGTTTCCTTCATGTCTGTCTGAATGAGTCATGCTGGTTCTCGAGGTCCACTGAGCGTCAAAAGAATTGAAGATGCGGGGGACAGGTCATTGGAAATTCCTCTTATGGACATCTGCTGACTAATTACAGTGGTGCCCTTCATATGATGTCAAAGCCATTGCGACATTTAAAATCAATTTGCAAGTTGCATTTAGGCAAATGTGCAGAATCAGCAGAGACAACAATACATTTTTATGACATCTGCCTTTATCTTTATCTTCCAATTTTACCAATACTTTCAAGTGGACTATTATGGTTTGGAATCATAATTCAAATTCAAAACAAATTATAGTTTCTTGTATATAACAATACATTTTTATATTGAGTGGAGACATTTCTTTGTGCATAATGTGGAAATTAATCATCACAACTTCCCCTTAAAGGCACTCACCCATTCACACACACATTCACACACTGGGAGTGAGATGCGTTAAGTGCCTTGCCCAAGGACACAATGGCAGTATACAACCTGAGATGCTGTGTCTGAGGAGTGGATGTAGTGGTGCATGTAAGTGTGTAAGCTTTACAGTAATGAAGCAGCTTTGAATCCAAATGTGCATTTTTATTTATTGTTAGCATAACTCAAGTATATTTAAATAGATTTAAATAACACATCTTTGCAAACTGGACAGTAACAGCAGACGTGTAGTTGTACAAATACTGGTGCTTGTATAATCTTGAGCATTTTTATTGAAGCGGCAAATCACTTGGAATACTTATAGACTTGTATTCTATTTTAATATCTTTAACAGAGATTTTAAGTGCATTAACCTCTGCTTCAGCTAAAGTCCTCTTCTTTAATACATTTACGCTCATGCAAGAGTCCCAACCCTGTAATTTTCTGTTATTTATTTGTTCATCACATATAATGAGGTTCAGCCCGAGCCTCTGCCGCCTCAGCACAAAAAACGACTCCTGTATCTATGGTCAACAAAGAGCTGCCCGACCAGACACTTCAAATGTCAGATTTACATAAAAGCCAAAGTATTGTATTTCCTGTTTTCCTGAACGCCCCGTGTTTGAAGATGTGAGTTTGTGAGGCCTGATATTTGCTCTGTTGTGTCTTCTGTAAACACACAGCCCTCTGCACCACATTTAGATTGAACTGCTACAATCTAATGAGGAAATGTACTGAACGCTGCTCCACTGAATTAACTTTGTAATGCCTGTGGTCACGGAGTGGCTCTTTCCCACAATCTTTCACTTTAGGTCATATTGTAGCTTGCATCAAACACACATCTGAGCTTTATGGGAGCATTTAACTGAATTCATTCCTGGTGTAAATTGGGACTGAATGTGTCAACCACAATGCAACTATTTTCAACATATGTGTTTAATATTGCAACAATAACAACTCAAACAAACACAGGATGGGTTTCCATGGTTCTTGGGGACATTGCATTGAAAATTATTCATTCCCTAGAGATAGCTCATAACCTTAACCAGTAGTCACTACTTGCATAACCTGAACCACAAACATAGGGGCACATATTTGAACCCATATAACTTTAAACCAGGTTGTTAATAATAAAAGATCTACATATAGAGACCTGATTATTGTCCCCATAAAGTAGATGTAAGTGTGCGTATATAAATTTATGTTCCCACGATGTGATAAATATGTGCCCACAAAAACAAACTTCCCTTTCAAGTTCATTGAGGTCCTTGTCCATGCATGTCACATTTTCACTCAAATAGTGAAACATAAACTGATTATAGGCCAATAATCTTTGAGAAATGCTGGTTGATGGCTGCTAGCTGCTGAAACATCTGGAGATCTGTAAAGTAAACTAGTCCCTGAATAAGTGTAAAATGGTTGTCCTTTGGTGAAAACTACTAAAATTTTCTGAACCAAGATAACTATTATGTGCACGCTCTACAAGGATGCCAATACTGAAACCAGGACGAAACAAAACTAGTATTGAAAGATTAAAACAACAACAAATACTGAAAAAAGACATACAAATCTGATATTCTGGAATAAATAAAATTGTCTTCATGAGTATCAGAACTAGTAAAAGAAATGGTAATACTGAAGAAACCACCATTGCTTTTGGTGAAAATGACATTATATTGTCTCCAAATCAGTACTGAACCCTTCCCTTAGTACCAAATGCACATGTTACTGAAGGATGTAATGTACCAAAACATGGGTATACATTGCAAAAATATATGAGGTCTTTTTACTATCTTTTTCAACTCCAACTGTGACAGAACTGTCTCTTTAACAGGCCAGATAACGTTGCACTTGTATACCTCACTTTTACATCTATCCATAATTACTTCAGTTTAACCAAAGAACATTACCTGGCATATTACTTCACTGATTTCACAGCACTGTGGCTCCGGCTTTAAGAAAACATTTTATTATGGCTTGCAGTGGTTTAGGGATGATTGTGTTGATGCTGACAGCGGTTGTGCTATTATCTTGAACAATGAAAGAATAATTTATCTGTTAGATTTGACTCTGAACCTTTCCGACATCCAATCCCTTTCTTCAGGCAATCAGTAACAAGCAAAACAGGGCTGAGGAATGCAAGGGGAGGAAATTGGTTTTCTCTCATAAAGGGGATATGAAAAAATTGATTTTTAAGAATTGAGAAAATATGTAATGTTTTAATCAGCGTGCTCAAAAGGCCCTGCATGAACTGTAGACTTGTGCTTAAATGATCAGACGGTGAAACAGTGGCTTCCATGTTAAAAATTTGTTGTCATTTCTGTACCTTTGTTTTGTGAAGTTTTGGCCCCACGCACACCCTCTGCTGAGACATGATAGATTTCCATTCTATATAAGCTGATCGACTGCAAATCCAGTTAATTACTTGTTCCCCTAATTTTGGGCGGTCATGGATAAAATGCGTATTTTGTCTATCCATCTAAAATGGTAAATGGTTTCAATTATATAGTGCTTTTCTACCTTCAAAGCATCTATCTATCTGGCAACCTTCAGAACTATTAGGTATTAGCAAACAACCCATTTATTCTCCACACACTCATGTAAGCTACTACTTGCCACCAATTTCTCATTTACACACACATGACAAAGTGGGTGAACTGTTTTGCCCAATGTCACAACTACAGAATGCATTAATCAGAGCAGCACTCAGACCCACAACTTTTTGATAACAATAAATAATAGCCATAGCAATGCCCATAATAAATGAAAGCTGAGTATCTGCCAATGTAAGTCTTAATATAAATGTTTATGTGTGCAATTAAGCTGCAAATACTATTGACCTAAACAAAATAAATGAAAGAGCCCATATAACGCTATTTTCTAATCTATGTTACAATGTTGTTTCTTCATCAAAAACATACTTGGAGTTGTGTTTTGTTTCATTCACATATATTGAACACACAGACCCTGCATATTTAGGCTGAGGTCTTATCATAAACAGAAGACACTCTGTTCCACCTTGTAATGTCATGTATTAATACAGGAAGTGCTCCATTGTGTTTTAAACTGCATACGCCTTCACTAGAATCATTTGGATAATTTCAGTCCAGGAATGGGCAATCTCTACTAAACAAAAGGTAAAAGGTGGTTGTTAACTTGAACACTACTGCTCTATGGCATCATAAGGAGGAACAGAGCATTTTGTGCTTTGGAAATATAGATGGACTAATAAATAATAAAGGGTTAGTTAAACAAGTGAATGAAACAAAACACAACTTCAGGTCTATTTTTGAGGACATAACAGCTTGATAACATGACTAAAAGCTCGCATGAGTCAATTTTGCATAATATAGGACCTTTAAATATATTGTCGGTGCAATATTTGAAAACAGACCTGTAATTAGCTATTCACTACACAGCATCAAAAAGACAGCGTTTGAGGCATAGCGCTCACTTCAGAGGGCTTGTATATTTGTTGATGTAAAACAGCAGGCTACATGAACCAGGGACGGCATGATCAAAGCCAAGAGCAGTGGAAGAGTGTGCATTCGTTCAGGCAGGATAGGGCTGATACTAAACTCTTTACAAATGTACAACACTTGACTTCTGCTGCGGCTGCTTTCATCTGGGTAAAAACTGCTGAAATGAATGAACGGTGTGGCACAGGGCTGGGTTTACCGGCATGTTTTTTTGTGGTAAGAGGGGACATGGTGTGGTTCGGTGCTTTGATTAGACTTTACAAGCACAAAATACTGCGACTGTGCAGTACAAAACAAAGTTAGAGCTCCCCTTATTAGTGTTGTGAAGGACTTTGGGTAAGCTACCACTACTACTACTAATTTCACTGGAAGCTACTAATTACAAATACTCACATACTGTAATTGTGTAGTTGTAGGGCATACATTTAAGTTGATTTTTAAACATGTGCTACTTGTACTTGTAATGGAGTAGCTATTGATTCTAGCTCTGTAAGTGTGATTAGTACATTTAAAATCATAGGATTGATTAAGCAACACAAGCACCAACTGTTCAAATCACCAATTCACACTTGCCCCACCTAAGTCTCTGCTCCTCTCTATACCTACAAGGATACAAGAACACTGCATTACCAGCTCTGATTGACCAGAGCTGAGATAATGTGGACTGTGGTTTAAAATAACCTAGTATAGCTTTAACTGGTTTAATTAATCAGGCTTAAAATACTACTTAAGATTATGGTCATATTTTTTATATAGCACTTTTCCACCCTCAAGGAACACAAAGCAGTTTACATCAAGAAAACCTCTTACTCATTCGCGCACACACTCATACACCAATGTACACAGACACTGGGGGGCAAGGTGGCTTATGTGTCTTGCTGAAGGACACAACGACATCCGTGTGTGTGGAATTGCACCGCCAACCTATGGGTCAGTGGATCCGACTGCTCTAACAAAGTTTTATGTAGAGAGTGGGATTCGAACAGCCAACATCTGGCTCATTGGACGAACACTACCAGCTGAGCTACTGTAAAAAAGGAAT
Organism: Periophthalmus magnuspinnatus; assembly: GCF_009829125.3. Lineage (NCBI taxonomy): Eukaryota > Metazoa > Chordata > Actinopteri > Gobiiformes > Gobiidae > Periophthalmus > Periophthalmus magnuspinnatus. The sequence goes on from NC_047146.1 coordinate 24,598,444, forward strand.
AGCGTAGAATGTCTTTTAAGGAGTACTTTTCATGATTACTTTGTACTTTTACTTAGGTACACTTTTGGCACCAATACTTGTACAGAAATTGTAATTGAGTATATTTGAATGCAACTGTACTTTCATTTGAGTACACACTTCCAGTACTACTTCCACTACTGCTCAGTTCTATATATTTCTCTTTACAAAATCAGGCCCAAAGGGAGGTTAGAGGCAGTGGACTGTAGAATTGCCCTGCTCCACACATGTGCACATAGATCAGGGATCAGTGGAGTTTTGCCTTAAGGATCACTTCTTTTCAATGCACTGTTTTATGGGTTACTACTGATTACTCAACCACACTTGTATGCACCGGCTAAAAGATATTTCCAGGGGACATATACAATAGACATCATTGGAGTGAACGCTATTTGCTCAAGGTAAAATGCAAGAAGTAGAAGATATGTACACAAATGTATTTCAGTTAATGTGGTTTCTGGTCAGATGCTTCTTGCTATTGTTAATGTTTATTGTCTATTACTAATACTAATAATATTGCTACTGCAAAATTAAAAAATAATTGCAAATTCTAAATAGGGCTAGCAAGGATGCTAATAGGTGTGAAATTACTCATTAGGGGCTTGAATGACTATGGTAAGTAGGACTCACAGTGCACAGTTAGGGTAGCACAATAGACCTAGCCTACAAAGCAGAAATTGTAAACAATATTTTTTTTGAGTTTCTGTGTAGTTAGCTCCTCCCTTCAGATAGATATAAGGCTGTGTCCACCGGTAATCTGACTAGAACTGAAGAAGCGGCTTGGATGAGAAGCGAAATGTCTTCACTCCAACAATGTTTTGTCCAGTTGGTAGATTTTGTTTTTCTTTAGCTATGGATCAGACCTGGATGACTGAGAAATTACACAGATATGCAAATTCTAATGCTTTTGCAAGCTAATGCTATTTCAGTATGTAACACAGGCCATGTTTCTCAAAATTATTCTCCATATTTCTTACTAGTACAGACAAGGTACAGTAGGTGTGAGCTGGTTGATCCTTGACTTGCTTTTCAAACGCGTGACTTTGACAAAGGGCAACCAATAATTGAATGGTCAAATAGCATTGGATCTGCCTTTGTCATTAAAGGTCACCATAGAAACACACAGTAAAACTCCTCAGGAAAAAAACAAACTGTATGTCCACGTCTCTAAATTCTAGTGTGAAAAATGAAAGAAATCTGTGCTATCCCATAAGCAACTGGAACAAAGGCTAAATGTCACCTTAAATCTAACCAAACTAAAGCCCTTTCAAGCCAAAGATGGACGGTGTATAGTTGAATGTAAATAATAAATGAGTTGACTTTCCGACAGCCTAATGAAAAAAACAGTCTCTCTGTTGTTTTGGAGTTCACAGTGTCAGCTCTGACCCGCGGCTGCAGAGCAAAGAGGGCACTGTTCACAAAATAAAAGTCAAAAGATACGCTGTAGTTGTTTATTGATACATGTTCATAAATATAATATAAAAAGAAGGGCAGAGTAGTAAGTTATTTTACGTTGTCAAGAATTTATACTTCTATGTGTAGTTCTATTACTGCATAGCCAACTATATATTTGAATCACTTTAACTCATTTTGAAGTAATATGCATTGTGCTTTTTTTCTTTTGGGTATATTTCCTTTTTATTTAAGATTAATTGTATGACAACTTTTTTACTTTCTAGGTCTAAAGAATTTATTTATTTTTTTCATTTATACTCATGCCCTGATTTAAATAAACCAGATTATTTTTTGTGACTGCTCCAAACCTGGATAAATGGCTCGATCACACACAAGGGGGGATATGACCTCAACACATGCCCAATGGCTATGCAAGAACTCCTGGAGTCTTCTTAATATATGGTTCTGATAAAAAAAAATCTGCAATTAGCTTTCCTCTACAGTAAAACTATGTGCAACTTACTGTTATTTCAATTATAATGCTATGTGGGCAATTATTCTATACTAAAGCAAGCGCGACTGACAGATTTTCCAAAAAACACAGAAAAAAGCTTTTTTTAAAAGTATTTTAAATATATAATTCTCTGGTGGGGGTCTTCTACCTGCTTGTCTCCATGGAGAGATATATGTTTAATGATATATTGTGGAACATTCCAGACAAAGCAATAACATCCCCATGGAGACACCCAAGTGGTGGACCCTTCATCAGGAAACCAGTAGATTTAAAACAGAATGTGACAAAAAGAGCATACTCTTACATAAGACAGAGGCCAGACAATATTATGTGTGAAAAGGCATGCAGCCAGCACTTCCTATCCTATCCTATCAATCACCGAAGTATACTGCACAATTTATGTAACAACAACACATTGGTTTAACAAAAGAGTCTCCCATATTGACATTATGTTCTTTAATTTAAATTAATATTAAATTAAGCAACAAAATAATAATTTGACCAAGTTGAATAGACAGGGGATGCCTCAAGCCAGCAGAGAGTAGACCCGCTCCTGACCAGATCAGAGGGTTGCTCCGAAGGGGCGGGTGGTGTACCTACTCGTCTAGCTCTCTCCTCAGGGTCAGGCAACAGCTGAGCTTAACAACTGGCCATCACCGATCATAACACCTAATTCAATAAAATTGTATGAATTATTATGAACAGAACCATAATACCATTTCTGTTCATTGTATTTATGGACAGAATTTCTAGGGGCCAGGGGCCAGAGGGGGTCTGGTTTGGAAAACACAGAATCTCATCTCTCCTGTTTTCAGATGATGTTTTCCTGATGGTTTCATTGAGCCAGAACCTGCAGCAGGCACTGGGGCAGTTTGCAGCTGAGTGTGAAATGGCTGGGATGACAATCAGCTCCTCCAAATCTGAGGCCATGGTCCTCAACCGGAACAAGGTGGTTTGCCCTCCTTGGGTGGGTGGTGTGTTCTTGCCTCAAGTGGAGGAGTTCAAGTATCAAGAGTCACAAGTGAGGGAACGATGGAGTGTGAGATTGACAGGCAGATCGGTGCAACACCCACAGTTATGCAAGGACAACATCATGGATACAAGTGGCCGATATGGGTTTCCTCCACAGGGTGGCTGGGCACACCCTTACAGGTAGGGTGAAGAGCTCGGTCACACAGAAGGAGCTCGAAGTAGAGCTGCTGATGCTTCCTGGACGCCTCCCTAGGGAGGTGTCCCGAGCATGTCCCACCGGGAAGAGGCCCTGTGGAAGACCCAGGACACGCTGGAGGGGCTATGTCTCTCGGCTGGCCTGGGAACGCCTTGGGGTCCCACCGGTGGAGCTGGAGTGTCTGGGGTGAGGGAAGTCTGGGAGTCCCTGCTTAGACTGATGCTCCTGTGACAGAGCAGAAGAAAATTGATGTATTATTATTATTATTAGGCCCGAGCCTGGGACAACGTCCCGGCGAGGGACTCATTAAAACCGTGTCCGGAGCATGAAAAATGGCAAAAATCAAGTAGTAAACACGCCCCGACATGGCAGTGAGTGGTGTCAAAAATTAGAACTTGACGAGCTCTAATTGTCACAAAAGACCCCGAGAAAAAATAACGAAAGACGACTCGGTAGCGCCACCTCAAACTTTGATTTTCATGGGCCAATGGGAGCCCAACTCGGAAAAAAGTCAACGTAAAAATCTGAAACTCATAAAAAAATAGAACATGTCAGGACATGACAAAAATTATATTATGGCCCCGCCCTAAAATGTACAGGAAGTCGGCCATATCGGATCAAACCCGGGAATGACAAAAGTGCACACCCTCACGCTCAGGACATTTTCTCCCACAGTTTTCATCACAAACACTTCAAATTTGGCCAAATCCCACTAAACCCATGTGTGATTAAAGATTATCAATTACATTTTGATTATGACTTTGGGTGTCATCAGGGTGAATTTTCAACAAAATCGCAATTTTTTGAAAAATTTCAATAAAATATTTCTCTTTCACACATTTTTTGTTGGGAAAACGCTAATGCAGCGCTTATGCACATTTGTGATCTGAACGCAATGATATGCAAATCAAGGCACTCTCTCACAAAATGACTCTCTAGCGCCCTCTTGAAATTTCATTTTCAAAAATTCGTAGAAGACAATCGATTTGTTGTAGACTTCAGAAAAAAATCCCAGGGGCCTTATTTGTGATGGGGCACAATGTGAGAAAGTCACATGACTGTAGCTGTTATAGTTTAGGAGAAAAATAATGGGTGGAAAATGCATTTCCATTATTATTATTATTACTTTGGTAGGTGCTTTGAAGCCATTTTTGACCCCCTGAACGTTAACAAAAAGTCAATTTTATTGGACCCAACATTCAAGGTTGGTGAAAAATTTATTATTTTGATGTTCAAAAAAATTAATATTTCAAAATGACTCAATAGTGCCACTTCAAAGTTTGAAATACATTGCGGCAATGAGAGACCTTTTTCATCGTAGACAAATGAAATTTGGTACAAACATAGAACATGCCAAGACAAGTAAAAAATATATTATGACTCCACCCTAAACCCTACAGGAAGTCGGCCATTGTGGGCGGAACCTCATTTTTTCAAAATTTTACCTCTCACATTTGAATTTTTTACACCTCAGATTTTCATTCAAGAAACTTGCAAATTGGTCAAAATGAAGTAGACCCATGTGGGATTAGAGACTACTCTTTTGGAATTTTCTAAGTTATAAAATGTGGGTGTGGCCAGCCTGCAAAAAAAAAGCAATTTTTTTAAGTGCGTTTTGTTAATTGCGTGTAACTCACACAGTTAGTGTCCTATTTCCCGGCATGAATATACTTTTTTTTCAAATGTTGATCTGAACGCATAGATATAGAATTTACACAGGTCAGACATTATATTGCTCCCCAGCGCCCCCTTGAACCTTTTAATGGTATGCAAAAAAAATACTTTGTCACAAACATTTGAAATTTGGCATGGACATCCCTATTGACATACTGAACAAAAAAGCCAATGAGAATATACCTCTATTTTCAAAGGTGTTGCCATGGCAACGTCTGACATTTATCATTGAAATACATGGTTTTGGTTAACTGGGATGAAAAATAATTACTTTGTCATAGACCATTGAAATTTGGTCCACATATTCCTCTCTTCATACTGAACAAAAAAGCCAATGAAGATATACCTCTATTTCCAACCGTTCAGGCGTGGCAATGTCATAAATGGTCTCATTGGAATGAATAGAGTAGTATTACTGAGACGCTGATTTTGGGGGGAGGGGCGATGTAAGTGGGAACGAAAGGCAGGATCTTCACTGTGGCCTGTACCCCGCGGTCGCAAGGGGTGGCGAGAGCCTTTATCACTGCTTGCAGTTTTTATTATTATTATTATTATTATTATTATTATTATTATTATTATTATTATTATTAATTGTATTTATTTTTTACCCATTTATATTCTCTATACCCTCTTTTCTCATTTACAAATTACTAGTACTAGCACTCACACACACACACACACAAATATGTAAATAGCTGTTACGTCTACAAACCATGTTATGGCTTGTTATGTCTTGGTATGTCTTGGTATGTTTTGGTATGTCTTATCACCACGCCATTACTTTATATGTATCGTCACTATGTTGGTCTGTCTTGCATTAAATAAATAAAAATAAAAACATAAATTAGTATATCCCACTTTAATATTTGCTAAAATAGTATAGATCTATTCACCTTATTCTGCTATTATCATTGGGGTTGCATTATTTTGCATGGGCCCTGAACTGCAAAATATGAATCAGGCACAGTTCACAGTACGGTTTAGGTATAGTTTATTGGAAACCTGTCCTCTGCATTTGACCCATTCTTCAATACCACTGGCACAATCTGTCAGGGGCAGTGGACCCATCTCCAGATCATGCTTGGTCAGGACATTCTCAGCTGACATATTCTCCCTAGTGTGCATGATTACATCTGTTCCGCTCTATATAAGGACATTCATAGTAACATTTACCAACTGAGAGCCATATCCTGGGTGCATTTTCAAGTAGGTGATAAGGAGATCAAGTCCTTTGAATCTAAAAGCAGACATATGTGGGTGCATGTGCTTTTCCACACGGTAATGTAACCCATCTTGACATGACCATTAATCATGGCCTTGATTGCAGTGACTGCTCTGACTGGTCCATATCATTATCTGCTACCTGTTTGCATCTGAGATCTCATTACTCCAGTGAACAACTTGTAATTCCTCTCACGGGCTGCCAGCACAGGGCCAGATGGGATGGGGAGCAGGAGGTTAAGGCCTGGGAAGTACCACTGACCCCCCTCCCCGTCAGCTGTGGAGACAAGATGGCCACCCTGTCCCCATATGCCCTTTGTTTGTTTGTTTTAAATAACAAATACGCATAACATTAGTTGTGGCAGTTATAGAGGGGGTATTATGCTAAATCAACTTTTTTGAGTTTTCTACCATGTTATAGTAATAAAAAAGAGTCTCAAAAAAACAAAACTTTTCAATATGTTGTTTTTGCTAAATAGAGCATTTTTAACCCAACAAAAGGAAGCATGGTGATCTAAATATGTTATGTTTTAGCAATTAATACCCCATAGAAGTGTAAAACATACAGGTACAGTATGACATATATATTGTTATGATATTTTTCAGAGTGTATTGCTGTGTTATATTTGGTCTTTTTGATGTACTCTCTGTTTATTATTATTATTATTATTATTATTATTATTATTATTATTATTATTATTATTATTATTATTATTATTATTATTATTGATTAACCAATTTAACAATGAATTAATGAAAGCTGATCATTTAAAAGCACACAGATTATTGCAAATTAGCACAACAAGAAACAAAAGGGGGACGTAATTACAAATGCTGCCGTTAAAATACCAAATTTTGTAACTGATTTAACTTCTGTGATGTGTAGTTCTTTACCTCCTTATCTGAAGGTTGGTGGTTCTATTCACACTTATAATCAGTGCATTTCTGTTGTTGTGTCCTTGGGTAAAGCACTAAAAATGGCTTTGGTGTATGATTATGGGTGTAAATGACTGGATGTGTTTTTGCTCTATAAAATTTGAGTTTCAAATTTGATTTTGATATCAAAGAAAAGGCTTGATCCTCAGCACCAATTTCAATACCAATTTCATACCTGATAATAAAATCACACTTTGTTTAGACAAATATGTATGCAATTTTTAACTCATGGTAATCGATTCTTTGATATTGTCATTGGGTCTGATATAGCTCAAGATCATTCTACACTACTCTTGTTCAAATGAATATCTACATTTGATGATAGGTTTTAGGTTTTTTGGGGGTTTTTTTTGAGTCAGTATCTGGATATTTGATACATTTGACTACCCCAATAGAGGTAGAAAAGCTTAATTGTGTCCATTTACAATTCAAATTTATGGATAAGAAGTTTCAAGTAATAACAATTCAAAATGTACTGAATGGCTCTGGGCTCAAAAAAAGGTAGCACCCCCCAGCAGCTGTGTACAACACCCTGAGCCGCTGGAGTCTACCCTCACCATGGGGGGACATGTTGTTCATTACAGCAGTGACATTTAGTACACAATAACATGAATATTGATTCGTGGGGACAAATGTAGATGTGGACGTGGAGTTGATGGTTTTTACCTTTCAGTCAATCAATACAAGCACTTGTTTATTAGGAAAGCTTGAATAATTGTGCAACTGTTGCTGGTTCACATGCATTTGAAAGGTAGTGTAGTCACACATCAATAGATGAACAACATGCCCATTTATTTTTATTGTTCTATCCAATTTTGATTATTTTAATATGTAGCAATAAGTTAAAACTATGAGTTAAAAACAACACACTGAAATATTGGATGGATGAAAAAAATATTGCTCAAGTATAGTTACTTTCTCTTTACTGTCGAATTTAAAGTGCAACTGGTATTACTGAATTGTATTTCAATTTAGAATCAAAATGTTGTGTACATGAACATGAAAACATAAAAAACAGAACTATGAGCAATCATGTTGTGCTTTGGCCAATCTCCTAGAAATAATTTTCTAACTGTTCATCACTCTGAAACCCATAAACACTGCTAGAGGTTCAGGTGGACAAGTGGCCACACAATACATCAAGTTATTGTTATTGATTGTGTTTAAATGTGTGCACTCTATGGGTCCACTTTATTTGAAGAAGCAGCCCTATACTCCCCTCAGAGTCCTGAGGTCAGCTGAACAGCTCCTGCTGGCTGTGCCCAAAGTAAGACTCAAGACCAGAGATGACAAAGCCTTTTCAGTGCCCAGACTATGGAACAGCCTCCTTCTGCCTGTCAGATCCTCTCAGTCTTTAACACATTTAAGACTAGAATGAAAACCCACCTCTTCTCCCTGGCATTTAATACTAGCTAGACAGGGTAACTTGGTATTTTATTATCTTTATCTTTTCCTATGTGTCCTGTGTATTTGTTTATTCTTGACTTTTATGTAAATCACTTTGGACAGCTGCAGTTGTTTTTAAATGTGCTAAATAAAATTGAACTGAACTGAATTAAAGTTGTTGTAGACACTGAAAGTAAAATTACTGTCAGATATTTTAATTACTTACTTACTTGCTTAACCTATTTGGCTTATTCCACCAACGTCTCGAAGTACCTCAAGCCACAAAAAGTAAAGTATTGATATTCCTGCTGTAGAACTAATCACTAGTCCACTGTTGCCTTGACCACCACCCACCAACTATGTCCAGGTCAAAATGTCATACAATCCTATCGATAGCTAACTCTACATTATTCTGTCATATTTATATAACATACAAGTAGTGTACTTATTTTTTGTTGGGGACTATTTTCTCTCAGTGGGAGATTGTTGCACAGTTTGGGGGAATGATTTTAAGGCATAAATAGCGTCATGCACAGTTATGAAGGTCAGAGGGTGCTGATGTTTGTACTTGTGCCTCATTAAAACTGACTTGAAAACCCCTTTGGCGTAGTTTAGTTTTCGGTTAAAAGTATTTTCTGTCAGCTGTGCAGTGCTTAAGTGGAGCACACTGGGGCTTTCCATTGGGACTCAGTCTAACCATGATGCTGCATTCATTAGGCCGGTGAAATTTTGTAAACAAACGATAAAAGTCCTCTAAGAAAATATGTCTGATGAATCACAAATAAGTGTCCCAACTGTTAAATAATGTGTCATTTTGAGAGGCCAGATTGTGTTTTTTGAATTGCTGTTTGGAGAGTTGGAAAAGGGAGTTTGGGTTTCGTTTGTTTTCAGTCTGTTATAGAAAGAGACAGAAAGTTAAAATGTGTAGAACAGTGTATGGTTGATTGACAAGACAAGCTATGCAATATAAACACATAGAAGAAAAGAAAATGTTTATGTAAGCATGTGATTGCAAAGCATTAAAAAGCACCTACTGTAGATTTTGTTATTCCCTCCAAGAAAATATTTTAAAATTGGCATTTTGTGATCAAATCTGACTAAAGTGTGCTATGAATGATGATCACAAATCCGGAAGACAGCCCAATGCTATGTTGAAAAACTTTGCCTGTCTGCTTCACTTCAAGGTCTCAAAATGTCCATGCAATCAAAAATATCCATGCATGTGAACGCTTTCAATGTATACCAAAAGGAACAAGTATAAATTCTGGATATAATTTTCACTATCTCTTAGCATCAACATTAGCTTTATTGCCATTGTCAGAGAACTAAAATTCATTAACTAAGAATATGCTTTAGTGATATGGAGAAAAAAAAGTATGAAGACAAATTTTAGACTGGGCCATATACTTTTGATTTAACTTCCGACACTGAGATATTGACATGGAAATCCTGTTCTTACTCCATCACAAACACTCCTATTTGCATCTCAGTCAGTAGATCTAAATCCTAAAAAGTTCAGTGCTTTTAAATATTCCCAGAGTGAACTAAGAGCTGACCTGGCCCTGCCCTCTCAAAGCAATACTCAAGCAGATGATGAAAACACAGCTACCTCCCCCTGACTCCATGTATTACAAACGGCATAAATCATGTAATGTTGCTGCATCATCCACACCCTGATCAATCAAACCTGATCAATACATGAGTCTTTGGCAGATATCAGCAGGACAGTGGCACCTGCTCATTACCATCTCTGAATGATTGGCTGACAAAGAGGCTCCAGGGGCACCAGGGCAATTATAGGTGTGGGGCTGAAGTGGGGTGAGCTGCATTAATATTGCAGCGCTTTGGATGGACCGATAATGCGATTCTGGTGATTGCTCTTGTACTGTGCAAAAAGATCAATTTTACACTATTCAACAGCAGCCATATGGTCAGTTAGAGAGCTTCTTTATTAACTATTGTGCTTGATTTCAGATGATAGCACAACAATCTATAGGCCAATAATATCAACATTATCATTTTAGAGACAGAAACAAATATTGTATCCCATTAAATTAGAGAAAGAAAAGAAATTGTTTAAGCAACCTTTCTTTCTATACTAGATTATGGAGATATAATATACATGCAAACTTCAGCCTTAATTTGAAACCTTTAGATACACTCTTTCACTCAGCCCTTCGTTTCATAACAAATGATGAATTTAAAATCCATCACTGTACACTCCAGCCAACGAAGAGAACAACACTGTATAAAATGTATTTATAAGGGACTACTTCATACATTGCTAAAATATCTCACTTACTTGTTAATCATTGATACAGGAACATTTAATACAAGATCACATGACTGTATAAGTCTAAGAACAGGCCACACCAGAACTGACATGGGAAAAAGCTTATTTTGCTTCAGAAAAATGGAATGTATTTCAAGGACATGCAAAACTGGATACTTTGGTGCCAATTTAATAATCAGGTGATAAATATTTATACTCACACCTGCACCTGTTTTAATGTTTTAAATGGACTTATGTACTTAGCTATTTCTTTTGTTTGTTTTTTGTTTGTATTTTTTCTGTGTTTGAACAGGGCTCCCATGAAAAGAAGTGTCTGAGTGCTCTTATCGGGCTCTCTGTATAAACCAAGATGAATAAAATAATAATATTTTTAAAAATACAAATGAATATAGTTAAACATCATCTCCATCAACATCTCCATGACAACCAGCAGTTGGCAGACCTCAAATTATAATAGCATGTGATCAATTTGAGTAAGATTAAAACTAATAATACTGACCTTGCAGTTTCTATTGGGGTTTGAACCAACAATAGTTCCCATTGTTTACATTTTAAATGGCATACCTTCCTGTGACCAAAAAAAAAAAAAGTAAAAGGTTGTGAACAAACTGAATCAAGAACATTACAGTCCCTATCCTATTCCACCCAGAATCACTCCCCATATGCATTAAAATAATAGAACCTAAAACAATAATTCTCATTGGAAAGCACAAAGAGATAATGATCAGCATTCAGAAGGCAATGAATACCAAACAGTACATTTCTGTATAGCTGCTGTTTGAACCTCCAGCATCATTTACTCTGATACAATAGATCAGTAATACCACTTGTACAAGGCTCTGAGCTCCCAAGAGACAAAAATAGAATGTAAATGTCTGGACAGGCTCAAAGCATAACATGGATCAACATTAGCCATGAGCTGTTCAACAACACTGTTTGTTTACAAGTCTGCAGGGAAAACAAACTAGAGCCGCTGACCAAAGGACGTTTCAGTCCCATTATTGAGGTAGATAGAATTGTTAAAAAATAACACAGATACTAAGTGATACAAAAACAACTGTACTATAGAACTGTGCCAAACCTCCTAGCCTGATCTCATCACTATATAAGCTTAAGGCATTCATATTATTACTCACTTGAACAGGTAAATGCTGTAAGAATACTAAGTTGGACATTTAGTGAATAGTTTTAGAATAGTCTTGATCTTTGAGTATGGAATTACTATACTTATGCGTAAATTAAATACTACATACTAAAAAAAAACAATAGTTGTTGAGTATTTTTATTGTCATTGTGGTATCAAAGCTGGTATTGATTACCAAGCCTGTTCTGTTCTATAGTATCAATATCGAATTTGAGATCCTTAAAAGAAAATAAAGTGATTGTATAATGGAGCACGTTTTAATGTCGCTGATGGAAACTGTGAAAGAAGGTAGTGTATTAAACTTACTCAATTTACTCAAACCATTTGGCACATTGTTAATATTCACATATATTAATTTTTCAAACGCAGGCATGATTACAATATACACAGTGGGATACCATTTCTTTAAGGCTTTAAACACATAAAGGTATATGAAAAAAATGAGTCATTGTGTACTGTCAAAAGGTTTCAATTAATATGTCATATATTCATTTGCTATTTTCTATATGATTTCATAGTTAACAGATGTTAAGTGGTTTCTCTCAGTATTGGAGGTATGTGGGCCTTTTATATGTGATTAGCTGAGAATAACAAAGCCTTAAGCCTAACCGATTACAGTGAACTTGCAGTGGAAGAATATTAACCCTGGGTCATAAATTTGTGAGGAATTTTACAGTGTCGAAAAGTTCTGCCGGTAAAGTGAACTCTCCAAGGAGAAAAAGGGTTTAAAAATGATTCCAATCAATATGGCCATAAACCTTTTTCAATCTGATTCAAAGTTTTTGTTAAACTGTTGAAAACTATTTGTTGGGGCAGGGGATGTGACAGAACACAATGGCCTTATGTATGTTTTTATTATTTATATTATCCATAATTATTATTCAGTGTTTTATGTTGCACCATATGGCGAAGTTCCTAGTTTGTGAATTCTGATTCTGATTTTGGAAAACTTTCATCAGTACTTTCAAAATTATCAAGAGACTAAATGAATTTAAAAGACTGTCTTCCTACATATGATACGCATTAACATAACAATACATTAAACCTTCACAGTTCAAAGTAAAAGGCTAAAATTAAGATATGTAAGCCACGTCCGCACCAAAAAAAACGTTCTTTTTTCAGTGCAAAGATGAGAGCTTTCGATGATGGAAGTATTTTAGCAGTGAATTAACAGGGGTTTTTTAGACTGCATGGCTCTAATACGAATCAGCAAATCGGATAATGGCATGTGACCTTTTCCAGCGCTTTTGGCTTCACCTCCAGATTGGAACATTTAGCTGTCATCGCGGCCAATTATTTCTCAGGTACCTCCCGTTGTGTGCCATAATAATACTTAATTAGGCATTTCGGACGATCCATTTCGCCTCATATCCCCTCTTATGCTTCTGTCGGACATAGTGTATCGCTGGAAGGGTCAATCATGTCCACGGTCAGGTAGGCGCTGTGCTGGTACAGGGCTGCACAGTCAGGGTTAGCGGACATAATCAGACTAGTCGCAGGTATCATGCTTTCAACAGGATTTCAATGGGGTGAAGCAGTGTCAGTGGACAGCAGGGTGCACCCCATCTGCCTCTTAGGCCTAAATGCACTGTCCTCTTCATCGTCATTGTAGAGCACTATATGAGACTAGATATGAGACAAACGTACCTCTGTTTACGCTATTTTGTTGACAGAAGTGTAATTCGAGTCGATGTAAAAGTAAGTATCAAGTTGTGAGTAACATTGTTGCTATATAGATCTGGACTACTGATATTACTACTACCTCTACCTCTACTGGCTTTTACTGCTACTATGGGTTGGCAAAAATAGATATTCTGGTACTAGATCATGAACAATTCTGAACAAAACACAAAATACCCATTAAGAATTAGTATACCAAATGTTAACACTAACAATATTACTTATATATTACATGGTGTTTTAATTATCATTGTGGTATTAAACTTTTCTTTGACATCTATATCAAGCAGCTCATAGCATATAGGGATGTTATTATTACCACTACAATATTATTGAGTGACAGTAGTTCAGTTGGTTGAGTGTCCACTGATCTGAAGGTTGGCGGTTCGATTCAACAAAAACATCATTGGTTGAGTGATCAGATCCACTGACCCATAGATTGGAGATGCGATTCCAGCACCCACAGATAAATGCTGTTGTTGTGTCTTTGGGCGAGACACTTAACCCATCTCGCCCCCAGTGTCTATGTACACTGGTGTATGAATGTGTGTGTGAATGGGTGATTGATTCCTTGATGTAAAGTGTTTTGAGTGTCTTTAAGTTGGAAAAGCCCTATGTGACCAGTTGCCATTATTACTTACTGCAAATACTACGGTAATTAGTTAAAAAAAACAACTATTACTAGAAGCAATATGGTAAAAAGTAGTTATTGCTAGTATAATTGCTATTGATACCAAATCTACAACTTCTGTTATGAAGGTCAGATTAGACTTGTGGGTAGAAGCAGGGAGCATCCATCTGCCTCTCCTGCCTAAAGACACTGCTTTAGTCCCCATGCAGAGAGGACCACTGTGTAATGCTGGACACAATCAGATATCTGACCTATATTTAATACAACAGATTTAACTGGGGTAGGTGAAAAAATGACCTCATGAATAGTGACCTCATCTTGCTACTTTAGTCATATCATCATATTGTGATTCACTATTTCACAATGTAATGCACTTGTCTGCTCAAACACACAGTCTGCTCTCTTTAAGGCTCTGCGTGAGTGGCAGCTGGATTTAATCGCAGTGAACTTTCAAGAGATGCAGACGACTTATCACCCGCCCCTAGGTTTTAACGCAAGGTCAAAAAGAGCAAAGATAAAACACATATTTAACCAGCCCTGGGGCCCATAAACAAAGCCTAGGTGGACTAATCAAGCATAATGTGTGTACTAATCAGAGCGTTCATAATAGTGGCCTAACATCAGCTTAATCCAGCTGTCTGTAGCTCGGGGCTCTGGGTTTTGGACTGACAGGAGTGTGTGGGGGCAGGATATGTTTGTTTATGAAGAAAAAAAACGAAAAAAAAAAAAAACTTTGAATGATGTTTTATTTTTTTGGTATGAGCCATAGTGTTTTGAGCTCTGTCCATGGTCCTGACTCTATTTCTTCAAGTTCAAGGAAATCTATTGATTCCGCTGATCTTACAAATGTACTGTACTATGAAATATGTCTGAGGCAATTCATTGACTGACTGTTTAAATAATAACTGACCATTTGAATTATCATTAATTTTTATCTGGAATACAAACACTTTGAAAGACAGAAGACCTTTTATAATGAGGCATACGATATCAATATCACACTGTATTTGTAAATTATGTGTTTATGATAAAGCCTGATTGCGCACTCCACTCACATGTGTTTGTTGTAACAGGTAGGGCATCTGGTTTAATATTTGACATATTATTGTACAACCTGGTAAAAGGGAGAAAATGCAGGAATTCTAATGACCTACAAACATCTAGAAAAATAAAATAAAAATACAACCATTACTTTAAAGGCTACAACTATGAATACCTCAGCATTGCTACTATTCTGCTATAACACTTACTATAGCCTATGTATAATTCAACCTTAGATATATTAAAGAGCAGCTCAGTTCCTAGATTATATGATTAGGCAAGTGTCAATCTCCAATTTCCATCCCATTTCACTGTGAACTGTCCCATTCAATAAAATAATATAGAAGGAAAATCTACCATATTCACTTAAAGCCAAGCCTCCTATAGCTTCTTCAGATATGATTATACACATATCCAGAAATACAGATATTAACCCACACAATGGATTGATATGGCCCACCTGACTGTGCAGAAACCATTGTGCCTTGAACTTTGGCCCTGTTCATATAAATCTGTTTCATCATATGATCTACCACGCCTTTCAGACATTTACCAGCAGCAGATCAATCCCAACTCCTCTTCACAAGCTCTGCTAAGATAACACCGACATTGCTCTCATCATCTACGCTATAATAAATCAAGATTACACTAATAACCTACACAAACTCTCGAGCAGGAGCAGTGGATACTTGAACTAATATGTGTGGACAGAAAGGAGCCACAAACTGAAAAGGAAAAGGCTCATAAAAGTCCATCATTTTAACAAAAGTTTAGATATAAGAGGAAACAGTTTTACAAGAGACAAGTAAAACTGTGTAATGGCACTGTGAGGGACCAGCCACCAGCTGTTTTCTTATCTCCATGGAGATGTTATTGTTTTGTCTGGAATGTTTCACAGTAGGGCATTAAACTTATCTATTTTCATGGGGATACATTTTTCAAGTTTTGCCTCTTTTTCTGTAACCACATAATGTATTTTGTCATACTGTGCAACATTCTATGCAAATCAATAACATTCCTATGGACACAAACAGGTGGCAAACTCCCAACAAAGAAGTTACACCATTAATTTTACGATCTTATATTACTGTGGATATGCTTCCCCACAATGTTCAAAGACATGCAGAAAAGATGTACATGTACAACCACTGTTTATATACAACAAGGGAGAGGTATTTTTCAGACATTATTGGAAGTTGTAGTAACAAGTCTCGTGTCCTATTTACAACAGAAAAAATGACTAACAAACACTCTAGCTCTGCTGCCATTAGAACTAATTTCCACATCTAAGTGCAATGAGTTTGCAGTATTCGTTGGTGACAAGGTTCAGGGCATTAAAGATGTCATCAATTCCACAAAGCAAATCTCACCCCTGCAGCCTCCTAGACTTAGACTTAGACACTTAGAAATGACTCACTTTGCACCTGTAACTGACAAAACTGTCCAAGAGATCATCACCAGTGTGAGTTCATCCACATGCTGCCTCGATGTGTTACCCACTAGATTTCTAATGTCTGTGCTCAACAGTTTGCTATCACTGAGACTGGCCTCTTGCTGGTGCCCAGAGTCAGGATTAAACATGGGGAACAGTTCTGTTTAGCTGTGCATATGACTGAAAGGTTTTTATTCTTCTCTTTTAATGTTAAGTGTGTGATTATTATTTATCGCTTGATTTGTTTGTATTGTGATTTTAATGTCTTTCTTTTTCTGTAACACACTTTCACTTACTTTGTTTATGAATTGCACTATACAAATAAACTTGCCTTTGTGTTGCATGTAAACGCAACACTTAATGGTACTAAATTGCCTACTGTGTATCAGCGTGTAATCGTAAGGATGTATTAGAAACATTATAAACACTCACACACTTTACAATGATGTATATAATTCCTTAGTTGCAGCTTTCTTAGGGCAGATTTATGGTGACTATTAGATACATAATACCTCTACAGAACTTTCCCCCCGAAACTCATCCTTTATATTTGCAGAATCTAAAATTAGAGTCAGACTTACCATGACAAAAAGCTATTGGCAAGTCTAAGAAAAGAACCTGTCTATCCTATTTTTTCTCAGCTCTGTTTGTTCATCTTAACTGAAAAATACTAAATTAGGCTAAGTGCATGATAAATTCTAACTTTTGGAGAAAATTACTGAACCATCCATTAGTGAATCACTGTAAACTACCTCTGTGTGATGTTATCTTTAGAGCAATGTGACACAACCACAACAGACCTATTGCTGTATTATTTTTTAAAAGTACTTTCCACTGTCACAGTCAATGTTTCAGGAAAAAAGGCCACCGCATTTAGAAGCCGCTCCATCAATTGTGTTTTAAAGGTCAAGATATAGTGGAACAGGGATGGTGTTTTCTCTGTAAACTTGTATATGGCAGGATTCTATGCAGGTATATTTAGCTTTTTGTCACTTTTATAAATGAAAAAAGTATAAAATGTGAGGATTTTAAGCTGTTTGTGATAAAAGTTTTGATAATTGTTAACAAACATAAACTAAAATGCCCTTTTGGTTAGATTTAGATTTAGAAAATGACAACAATTACCTTCAATTAAAATCCCAGTTTATTATAACTTTATTTTAATTTGTCTTCAAAAAGCATGAACAAAAACTCCATGATGAACAAATAGTAGTTTAAGGCGTTACTCTTAAGTTTTCAGGGTTAGAGTTAGGGTATAAATTAACAAGTTACTGATGATTCTTAATAAACTATTTGTTCATTATGAATTAAGTCTTCTTCTAATGCTTTATTAAAGTGAACTTATTATGAAATACCATACAGGGTGTCCATAAAGTCCCTTTACAATTAAAGAAAAATACATATATTACAAAGACAATTGATAAGATATCTTAATCAGACTTGTTATATTGTAGTGAGTGGTTTCCAAAGGGTTTTTTTTTTTTTTTTTTAAAAAAACCTCATTTAATACACATCTATATGAGCAGCATTAGTCAAACAAAGTACATTGAGACGGTACTCGATTTCTTGCCATGTTCACTGTAGCATAGCCTCATCAATGGTTCTAATAGCATCATTATCTTTTGCTTTAGTTCAGTGATGTCCAACATCTTTGTTCGATACACGATATCTTTAACACAGCCCCATAGAAAGAAATCCATCAATAAACCATGATACACATTGTGCCTTATCTTGAGGGGTACCCATTTCATTCAAAAGGATACCTCTTTAATCAACAGGGTGTCTGAAATACAAAAATGCAATGTGATTAAAAACGTTTATAACCACTGAGTACAACAGAACAAATCTGCTGAATACATCTTATCAATTGCTTTTGTCATAAAATTTTAAAATTTTAAAGAGACTCCCTGCATATCGATCAAATTATGAGAAAATGGCTATTTAGAATAGTTTTAATATTTGGATACATCAAAATTTTGGCACATCAGGGTAATAAAGTAAACACTTTCCTCTAATATAGTGTACTGAAAAGAATACTTGACCTTTTTTTCATTTTTATTATTTCAAGTTGCAATGCATTTCATAAATAATATTGTATAGAATTGCACAATCCTAGCACCTATCACTATGTGACGTGTGCATTCAGGGGCATAATTTTGACAGAATTTGATGAATCAGAACATTTGCCTGGTGATGCACAACAATGAAACAGGGATAATAGTTTGTGGAGACTGATAAATGACAGGATCAGTGTAATTTAATGAGCCGTAAACAAGCGATTTGTTCAGGATTCCAGTGAGTCTGTACTGACATTCTACAAACAAAACACGCCTCCAAACCCAGGCAATTAGACCAAATACTGTGAACGCCTCAGTAGTTTCAAGATTTGAGCTAAAAATATTAAGAGGATGCCAAATTGAACTAAATGAATAGAATGTAAATAGCAGGGATAGAGACACAGTAGGGCATCAACTGAAATCCATATCACAATTTAAATGGACGCAACTGGCAAATCGCAAAGGCTGCAATTTTTTAAAGTACCATCATTTCCACCACAAACAACAAAATATCCTGTCTTATTCTGTATAAAAAAACAGCTAACCATGTAGTCCAATGAGGTTCATCTGGTCTTACAATAATTTATTTTAAGGCTAAGTCTGTTTTCCTCAGAGTGATCATGCGATGTTGCTGTGATGTGTCCGACCAATTGATTTAAACAGGTTTTGGTGCTGTCTTCCTGCCAGTGGACGCAGGACGATAGCACCATCTGTAGTCCGACTTCTTCAGGACAGTATCCAAGATGTATGAGAGTACAAATGGACTGGGATGGATCAAACATCATAGGGACAGAGAACAACAAACATCATCACGGGATTAAGGAGGCAATTGAAATATGGAAACAAGCCCACAGGACTTCAAATCGGGACAAGGGGGCTTTTTTACTCTCACGCACCTGGGATCCTGTCCTGAAGAAGCTGAACTGCAGATGGCACAGGTATGCACACAAACTAAACTTTGGTATGAGAAAATAATCAATTAAAATAAAAAATAAGTAACTGTTCTGAAATGTGATTTATATTAGTTTGCCAATTTAATTTTTTTCATATTTCTCTTTGTCAATTCTCCTGGAGAGAATGTGAACTTTGAATTCTATTATTAAAAAATAAAACACAAATCTACTCACAATTGCACTGCTTGTTTGAAAAAAATAAAAAAATTGTTCAGCCCTAATGTACAGTAAATGATCAATTAAGATGAAATAACGTTTATAATCCATATCTTGACTCTGGAGAAGCACTTTTGACAGAAGCATAAGGAAAGATTCTTATATTATATATTTAAATTATTTGGCATCGCTACGACGAAAATATATTTAATCAGGTTTTGGGTAGCTAAAAGGAGGATCAACCCTCTGTTACAAGTTGATTAAGAAGAGTATTTGAGGTAATCCGATGAGAAGCGAGGAGGACATGCTCCTAGCACAAACATTCCAACCTTATCAAGATAATGAAATGAAATCTAAAATGTGCTAAAACAAAATAAAATACCTGTAACTGTCATGGTTGAGGTTCAAGTAAAACATAAAGTGAATGGACCATAAAATTGAACGCAGAAGTGCAGAAATAGTACTGTAAACCCTTTGAAAGTTTTTTTTTGGTTGTATTTATTTCCACTTGTAATTAGCTTTTTCTAATCTAAATATATTAACATATCATTACAGTATGCACAGTTTTAACCTATGGAGCCATGCTGTGAGGTAAGTATTTTAACAACTTTGCCTCCCTTCATTCACCTTATGTCCTTGGTCAGACTTCAGCTAAATAGAGATCAGAAAAATCCTATCCACAGTCATTAAATGACTCCAGTCCATTGTTACATTGTCAGTTACCCAGAAGATTATTGGAGGCGGTGCCACAAAAGCACCTAATTACATTTAATCTCGCGCGCAGATGTAAAACAGGAGGTTAACACAATATCACTTAAGCATCTTCATGGTTCAGTGCTGCCAAATGACTGGGCTAATGAAAGTCTGCTACGCTAACGCCTCTGACTGGCCATTCTCACTGAGACAAGGCCCTCTTCACAATCCAATTTTCTGAGTGCTTGGCTTTCTCCTTTGTGTCTATTCACTTGTCATGTCTTTACGTCAAGAAGATTATTATTTTTCGCCATTTCCCCGGCACTTTCTAAATCTATCATTTACAGCAGGTACCATACCCGGATAGGGCAAATCCTTTTCGCATGAGCTCCCCTTCTGTGCCGTGGACTCAAGAACTGTGGAGCAGAAGGAATGAGTTGAGGGCTTTTGAATATGTCATTGGCTTTATAATCTCTGGAGGTAAGAGGCCAGAGCAGCGAGAAATACTCCTCTTAAAGAATTAACGTCTACAGGGGATGGAGCAGAAAAGCCTGTTGTGAAGTGCAATTTCATAAACCAAGTAATCAGACGCCGTAAAGAAGAAAATTAATGCGTAACTTGGGCAAAGCAAAACGAACACATGGGAGGAGAATAACAGATTATCTATTAGGTAAACTGGATTTTTTTTATGTATTATATGTATTTTTTTAGATTTTCTGTCTTGGAGGCATTATTGGACAGGACAGTTCTAGCGTGAGCTGGATGTAGAGGGGGCAGAGGCATTCTGCAAAAGGTCATGGCCAGAAGGTGAACCTACAACGCACGGCTACAGGTAAGGTTGATTTTTTTTGTTTTTTCATTCTCTTTCTCAATACATTTCAGTAGTCATCCAACCTCCACTAGTTGTTTTAAAAGTGCTCCTTACCAATTACAAATATGAAATAATATTGTTTTTTGTACTTGGATAACTGAAATAAACATAAACTGGTAGACTATAGTTCTAAACAGTATAGTAAACATTTAGAAAAATATTTCAGTTCTACTGTATATATAAAATATATTATTTCATTTTTGTATCTATGTTTTTATATAAACCCCAATATCAGTGTGCTGCTGTCAGTCCTCCATTTTACATACATCAGGAAGAGTCATTGCAGTTCTTGCATGTATAGGTAATAGGGGAGCGGGGCCCAATATGACAGACAAATGGCCAATTTTATCGGCAACCTCAGAAGGCCCCTAATACTGCCTGTAGATTTGCTTCTAGTTTGGAGACACATCACACGACTGCCGACTTCTCATTTTAGCCAGAAAATTTCTGGTATAAACAAGGTCTACATGAAGGAAGATCTATGAGCAGTCTGCGACACGAAATTGGTGCAAAAAGAACCACAGCATCGGTGGGTTTGTGAATAGGGATAAATTGGTCTTGAAAAACCTGACTACAAAGTTGCTTGGTCAAATTCGGACAATTATGGCAACACATGAATTTTGAACTGTGTCAAATGAGAATGCAAACCTTGAATCCAAATACCCAACCATGTCAATAACAATAGTGGTGTGGTAAGTTCAAATAATGGACTGGGGCAATTGACAAAAAAAACAAACAAACACATATATATATATAATATTATATATATATAATATTATATATATATATATATATATATATATATATATATATATATATATATATATATATATATATATATATATATATATATATATATATATATATATATATATATATATATATATATATATATATATATATATATATATATATATATATATATATAAAGGCACACAAAATCCCAATAAAGTTTTAAAGGCAATTTCACTCAGAGGGTGAGTTTTTGGTTGAGTTTTTGAAAATATGTCACTTTTGACATCATAAAGTCATTCACATACACATGTAAACATTTGTGGTACAATTGTATCAATGATTAAATATTCTGGACATGCACAGCGCTGTGGCTCAATGGTAGAATTGCGCCACATATGTAGCTGTCAATTTGAGTCCCCTCACTTGTTCCTCCCTATTCTCTCCCAATGTTTTTTCCTGTAAAAGAGAAATCCATCAAACCAGGACCTGGTGTGCCGGTGTGCTGTTAGCATGATAGTTGTTCTTGGCATTACAGTGACTGCAAAACTCTGGCCTCTGAAAATTGTGAAAAGTGTTTATAAAACTCACTATAAACAAACTAGTTCTGTTTCTCACATTTTTAAGACAGTAATCAGGTTGCACCATCTTTAGATAAAGTTATAATTTATAACTTTTCTTAAAAAAATAAAAATAAAATAAATACTGGATTACATCAAAATCTTTTCAAATACAGTGCCATAATCCTAAACCATAATTGGTCAAGAAAGTGCTAAGCCTAGGAGTGGATACATGGATATAGCTGGGTAAGGATGGACATCTGGTATAATAGTGTTGCTATATATGCAAAAAATAAATCTCTGCTCTAATCTTTTGTTGTTCTGAAATCCTACAGCGTAAGTGTTTGCTGAAATGCGAGTTGCTTTCCCTCCTCCAGTGGAGCACATGTATTTGTTCTGATAACATGGGAATCACTGACCTTTAGAGCAGGAGCTGTATCTTTGTAGTGATTCAGATTTGAGCACAAAGCAGCAGATTCAGACAGAAATAAGGTCCCTGTAGATGCCTTGTTCCAATACTCCACATCAGCCACTGGCCTGTTTAAGCCTCTGGGGTTAATCTGCTATTTAGGAGCAAACAGGAACACGCTAAGTGGATTTTCACTCCAGATACTGGACAAACTGTAAAATGACAAACCCAACCTTTGAGCCAGGGCCTTTGTTCACACATGAAGACATCAGTGAATGCAGATAGTTCAACGTATTTTACATCTTTTAAAGAGGACGATTTAGGGAAACCTACTTTTTTTACATTGACAAATGAAAATAAAAGACAGTCACACAGGATTTACAAATCAAGGTAGATTTTGTGCCAAGTCTATATAGATAAACAAAACTTCATTAGGAAGGCCATCTTGCATAAGAAGTATTACAAACATATCACAAATTAACATGTAAATTACTGCACACCAGGAGGCCAACATTTTGCTATGATGAGCCAAAAAGATATAAAAGATGAAAAATAAGGAAAAACTGTAAACATTTCTTCAAGAACTAGCATCCGTTGCCGCTAGCTTTACCAATTTATTTATGAAATTATGTAAATGCATGATTATTCAGCATACACTTTATGGATTCTGCTTAGAATTCCTTTGTAAAACAACACAATCTGTAACACATTGACATTATTTATTAAGGGAAAAATAAAGGGCCATTGCTGGGATGATACCTTCTGCTTCTGTCAGCATAGAAAGATAACACACTTCATGCTTAATACTCACACTAATAGCCCTGGTTAATGGTCATTCATTAGTTCTCTGTACACATAGGGTTACTTTTTACACAATATTGCTTACAATTCACCCTTAGCTGCCTCCAGAACAACTCCAGATCATAAATATAGAAAAGAAATAAAGAGCCTAAACGCTTTGGAAATTAGATATAGATTTTCTGGCTGGTCTCATACCGGCTGTGCTACAACCGATGATTTTAAATTGTGTGTAAATAAAAACAACTTTTCCTAACTATTTTGTGTCCCTGTCAGTCACACAGTGAGGGAATGAAAGATTGATGTGCCTACAGCTGGACTATAAACCT
Organism: Periophthalmus magnuspinnatus; assembly: GCF_009829125.3. Taxonomy (NCBI): domain Eukaryota; kingdom Metazoa; phylum Chordata; class Actinopteri; order Gobiiformes; family Gobiidae; genus Periophthalmus; species Periophthalmus magnuspinnatus. The sequence continues at coordinate 24,622,535 of NC_047146.1, forward strand.
TTAGTTGTTGCTTAGTGGTTAGATTGCACATGTGTGCTGAATTCTAAAGCAGCCCGGAGGACCTGATGGCTTTGAAGTGCGAGAGGGGGAGAGGAAGAAGGCTTTATTAGGCATGAAAAACGTCATGTATGTTTTAATAACTGGGGACTCATTTTTATGCACTTTCTTATCAGTTCAAAGCTGCAATTTGACTTAGTTGAAACAAATTGATCAAATTGTCATGAGCATTTTTGAACATATTTGCATGTCATTTGTGATTCATAACTATTTATTGTTAGTTTACAGTAATTTAAATAGTTACCTGTGCATATGCTGTACATATATGAATGGACATAGCTAACCTGCTAGCTGCCACAGTGATCATGGGCTCACTTATAGCTCCATTGACTCTGGCTCTATTAGAAAACTGTTATCCCTCTCTCTGCAGCTGCTGCAGTCAGGCTCATCATTTTGGTCAAAATCAAGATATGAACATTAATAAGAGACAAATCACCTGCCTTTTTTCCCGAAGGTCGCTGCACTCGTCCCATAACTGTTAGCCTCAAAAAGCTTCATTTGACTGGAGCTGGATGCTATGGGTGGCTTCACGCTCCCTTAGTCCACTTCTTTATATAGTCTATACTCCTGAGTCACAAACATATTAAAGCTACACACACAAACAATCCGATGATTTAGCTGAATTAAAGGTGTACAGTACTATGTAACTTTTCAGGTAGAATGTCTGGAACCTGCTTGAGTGAGAAGTGAACTAAGTGAGTGTGATGTCACCTATAGACCTCCTGTTAAATGAAGTTTGTTGATGTTAGCAGTTACAGGGACAAACCTGGAGTTCCATATTTAAAAATCCAACCGCTCGTATCATAGCAACCAAAGAGCCAATCTGCAGTGAAGCTGGTGAAGGTAACTTTTCCTCCCGCCCGCACCTCTGGTTTAGCATGGATTGGACACTTAGCAACGCTGTCAATCAAACGTTGTTAACGCTACATTTTTAATGTTCATATTTTGATTTAGAGGCATGACACAGATAGCAAAAAAAAGATACTAGGATAATGTTGAGCAGGTTAATGCGAACAATATGACGATAGTAGCGGTTACGGAGAGAGGGACCACAGTTTTTCAATAGAAAGTCAATCGGAGCCGTTGGAGCCGGAAGCGCGGCCATGTTCACTTCCCATTTGGAATGCTAACCTGCTAGCTGCAAGTTCCAAATAGGAAGTGAACATGGGCTCCAAAAACATATATATACAGTCTATGTTTTGAAATCGACACATTGCTCATTATATCACTGTTAGGTATTTGCACAACACAATTTTATATTCAAAATTACACTAATAACGTAGCTTTAATTGGTCCCTCTGGGTGTAAGGCAGACAATGTAACTTCTGTCCCAGGTGAGACCATAGGGACAGAGCCAACAGCAGAAATGTTTGTGTGCCCATTTTTACCTCCAACCCTCTGTATAAGAACTGAAAGTCCCATAAATCATGTCGCTCCTGGACTTATGGAGTAATATGCAGGAAAATCAATTTACAAATAATAACTAATAAAAATGCAGTTCCCTTGTACCTGTGGCTATACTTCAGTTACATCAGTTATAAAAAACAAAACACTATATACTCTATAGACACACAAGGAAAAAAAAATTAAATCACATCCAGCCAAATTCTACATTTGACTGCAATATCTGACTTTATTTCTAGGACTTCAAAATAGTAGGCTTACTCACTGCTTGTGATCATCAGATACAAGTAAAATGTGAACCCACGCATTGAATGAAAGCACATATCAAGTTCAAAGTACTTTTAGCACTGAGAAAATATTTAGACAAGTGTATTTGTCACTTTTCTTTCATAATAAAGGCTGAAGTAGTTTGGTGTTTGAATTGAGATGTCTCCTCTTGCCAACTCTAAATTAAACGGCTCAAATGTACCATGCCGTGCACCTGTGCAATGCATGGACTCACTTTATATGGACATTTGGGCTTTTCTTCATATTCTCACCTGTCTATGTTTGAAGAACGTTGATATCATTGTTAAAATTGTCTGTTGTATTGTTTGGTGTTATGCAATGGAAACTGTGATACAGGAACCCCCAGAAGAACGCAAAATTACCAGTGGTGTGTGAAATACTCAATTTTGAAGTAAACAGTTACTCAAGTAAAACTAAAAGCATGGAAATATAAAGAATGAAAAATGAACTCAAGTCAAAATATTTAAGTACCTGTTTAAAACTTCTAGAGTAAAAAGTAATAGTATTTCACACAAGTGTTGTCCATTTGTTAATATGTTAAATGTAGTGATATTGGTTAAAAAATGACACATATTTTGGTCAAAAGTAACAATATAAATCAAATCAAATACTTAATTTTTCTCATGAATTGTGTATATTTATTTATTTTTGCTCAAAGCTGAAGCTTGAACTTGAAAATTTTAGTCAGAATGTTACCACGAACATGGTAAAAAATAACCCCTCAAATCACGTGAAAAATACTGTTTACTTTTCAGTGCAGTTCAAAGTGGAGTAAAAAGTACAGATAATGTCCTCAATTGTACATACTTTCTTACCTTCCACCACTGAGAATGACCTATGCACTGAGCGTTGCAGAAAAAAAGAAAATCGTCATCTTGCAATGTAAATCAATATAGTAAAAAATTACACACTATTAGGTATTGCATGACTATTAGGTAAAGTAAGGTGTACTCCAATGATGAACCAAAAACATACGGGGTTAGAGGGTAAACGATAGTGGTATTGATGTATTAATATTAGTAGTTGCTGGTTTTCCTCTTTTGACAATTTTGAAAGCAAATATTTTGATTTTGAGTTAGCAGCTTTGAGGTCATAGTGTATCCTGAGGTGCTGATGAAAAGATAACCAGAGTTATTCAAATAATCTGGCTACTATCATTTTATAGTTTGCATGTTTATCTATAACCCATCGGCTTTACAGACACACCTTATTTAGAGAAAAAATGATTCAAATCAAACTCACTTGTAATTCCCCCTTTTGGACCTGGAGCGTGCACAGGAGAACAACACAGTATAACTCCTGGTCTATTCTCATTAGTACAAAAAAGATAGCTGACCTTCACACCATGTTTTTGAGGGAACCTGCCGAGTTTTCAAGTTCAAGTCTTTATGCCAGATAAGCAGTAGTGCGTTTTAATCCCCGCTCTGCTGAGTTGGGCATCTGGTTAAAGAAGGGTCTTTTCACCTCTGCCTTTGTGTGGGGGATTTCTGTTATGGCTGTGCTTCCGTCCGCAGATCCTCCACACTCAGATCTCGCTCTCCTCTCTCTACATTGTGTCAAACTTAAGCCCCCATACTGCTCCAAGTAGACTTCACTGGACCAGGCCAGCAGCAGTGTCAATCTTTCTAATCTCTTTCTTTTTGCCCTACAGTATTCAAAAATTGCAACCTTACATAAAAGGCATTATTTAGTTCTCTTTTACTTATGGGTGTATAGCATTTATTCTCCTTCCTAGTGTGGTAGAATGATTGATTGAGTACTACTACAACGACTACTACTACTACTACTACTACTACCACTACCACTACCACTATTATTAGGCCCGAGCCTGGGACTCCGTTCCGGCGAGGGACTCATTAAAACCTCGTCTGGAGCATGGAAAATGGCAAAAATCAAGTAGTAAACACGCCCTGATATGGCAGTGAGTGGTGTCAAAAATTAGAACTCGACGAGCTCTAATTGTCACAAAAGACCCCGAGAAAAAATAACGAAAGACGACTCGATAGCGCCACCTCAAACTTTGATTTTCATGGGGCCAATGGGAGCCCGACTCGGAAAAAAGTCAACATAAAAATCTGAAACTCACATCAAAAAATAGAACATGTCAGGACATGACAATTATATTAAAATATACAGGATGTCGGCCATATTGGATCAAACCCAGGAACGACAAAAGTGCACACCCTCGCATTCATGACATCTCCTCACAAAGTTTTCATCACAAACACTTCAAATTTGGCCAAATCTCACTAAACCCATGTGTGATTAAAGATTATCAATTACATTTTGATTATGATTTTGGGTGTGGTCAGGGTGAATTTTCAACAAAATCACAAATTTATGAATATTTTTAAAAAAAATTCTCTTTCACACATTTTTTGTATGGAAAACGCTAATACAGTGTTTATGCACATTTGTGAGCTGAACGCAATGATATGCAAATAAAGACACTCTCACAAAATGGCTCTCTAGCACCCTCTTCAAATTTCATTTTTAAAAATTCATAGAAAACAATCGATTTGTCGTGGACTTGTGAAAAAATTCACAGGGGCCTTATTTGTGATACAGCACAATGTGAGAAAGTCACATGACTGTAGCTGTTATGGTTTATAGGAGAAAAATAATGGGTGAAAAAAAATTTCCATTATTATTATTATTATACGTTCCGGATTAAAGTCATTTTTGACCCCCTGAACGTTAACGAAAACTCAATTTTATTGGATCCAAAATTCAAGATTGGCGAAAAATTTATTTTTTTCCAAATTCCTACTGAAAAATATTGAAAAATGACTTGGTAGCGCCCCCTAACAACCCCAATTCATTTTATTTTACAAAGTTCATAGACAATTGAAATTTGGCACATATGTCCTTCTTCACATGTTGATCAAAAAAGTCAATGAGAACATACCTCTATTTTCAACTATGTTACCGTGGCAACATAATAAATGTGCCATTGAAATGAATGGGGTTCAGAGTACTGGACTTTGTTGTAGACTAAATAGATGCTCTACACTCATCAAACTATGGCCTAAAATTCAAGATTGTCAAAAAATGTTGTATTTTCATGTGTAAAAAAATTTATGTTTCAAAATGACTCACCCTAAACCCTACAGGAAGTCAGCCATTGTGGCCGGAACCCCATTTTTTCAAAATTTTAACTCTAACATTTGGATTTTTTATGCCGTGGATTTTCATTTAAGAAACTTGCAAAATGATCACAATTTAGTAGACTCATGTGGGATTATAGGGAACTCTTTTGGAATTTTCTAAGTTATAAAATGTGGGTGTGGCCAGCCTGCAAAGAAAAAAATAGTTTTTTAAAGTTTTAAATGGCCCGTAACTCAAACATGCAGTGTCCTATTTTCCGGCATTAATATATGTTTTGTTTAAAATCTTATTTTGAGTGCATAGATATGCAATTTACATATGTCAAATATTACATTGCTCCACAGCGCCCCCTTGAAATTTTAAATGGTATGCAAAAAAAATTACTTTGTCCCAAACATTTGAAATTTGGCATGGACATCCCTATTGCTATACTGAACAAAAAAGTCAAAGACACCATACCTCTATTTAAAGGTGTTGCCATGGCAACGTCTGACATTTCTCACTGAAATACATGGGTTTTGATCAAATAGGATAAAAAATAATTACTGTGTCATAGAGCATTGAAATATGGTACACATATTCCTCTCATCATGCTGAACAAAAAAGCCAATGAAGACATACCTCTATTTCCAACCGTGCAGGCGTGACATTGTCATAAATGGTCCCATTGGAATGAATGGAGTAGTATTACTCAGTCGCTGATTTTGGGGGGAGGGGCGATGTAAGCGGGAACAAAAGGCAGGATATTCACTGTGGCCTTTACCTCGCGGTCGCAAGGGGTGGCGAGGGCCTTTATCACTGCTTGCAGTTTTTATTATTATTATTATTATTATTATTATTATTATTATTATTATTATTATTATTATCAATAATAATATTTTTTTATTTAGCAGTAACAAAATTTTATTGTCAAACACCACCTGTGATAGGCTCAGGACCTTAAATTGTGGCACACATGTTCATTGTAGAGTACAGAGGCAAGTTATTCACACAAGATTTATTCTTTAAATAAGTTACCTTGAAATTGTTAAAAATTGTTGTACTTCATTTCAAATGTTCATCATCACAATTCATACAAGTCTGTCTTTCTTGAAATTTGTTGCACATCGAGGACAGCTCATGGTCACAATGAAAAGGACAAGACAGCACCAAAAAGCAACATTACATTACTTAAAAGCAGAGGCCATGCTTTAGCCATAAATCTGTAGCGGGACATTGTACGACACTGACACAAACACACCACATCATAGCCTATTCACCGCTACAAACATCCTGTAGCTTACAACACACACGGTCGCATAGTAACACTGCAAAACCCTGAATGTTCAGAAATACCAATTAGTGCCACAACAAAAGTACAACTTACAGTCAAGACTAGATTCTCTCTCCTACCTGGAGACAAGGGTGATGAGGGACAACAACAAAAGGGACCAGAAGTGTGTGAGGTCAGGGGGTGGACGGCTTGAGTGAAGCGCATATATTGACTGACAGCTGACAAAAACAACCAATGAAAATGGAGCCCCTAAGTGACAGAGCTCACCTGCATGCTGTACACACAGCAAAGCCTTTATTACTGTAGTTGAGGCACACATCTAATCTTGTTCTTGGTGCATCAATGGTATATTTCACTTAACAGCATTACTGTACATTTAAGTAATGGTAATAAAAACTTTTCATGTAAAATTAACAAATATCGTTATTGATCATAAACAGCATTTGAACAGCAACTCAACTTCTGATTTAGTAGATGATTTAAATCAAATTGATAGGTCTTATGTGTAATCTTGCACATGCTAAAATTACCACTTTTTTTCAATGTACTAACGTGCAACCAGTTCCCCTGCTTGAGAACTTGTGTTTACAAAAGGCTGTGTTGGTCAGTTATGGTTCAAACTCAAAACCAATTAACTTTTTTTCCTCCTCACTGAGCTGAACATTATCTGTTTTCCGGCACGCGGTGACTTCTATCCAATGTTTCCACGGCAACAGGCACCAAAGTACGAGGCTGCCATTTCTGCTCTAGCATTTCAGCCAGGTTAATTACTTATTAAAGATTTAAAAAGTGCATGGAGACATGGTCCAGGCGTGTCAGGAGAAGTGGGTGGATTCCTCTAATGAAGCTCGTTATTCTTAGCCCGCACTTCACACTATGGTATAAGTACAAGAGCAGTATAAATATGCATGGGGCGTTGGGGTTTGAAGTCTGATAGATGGGACGGAGTATCAAAGGCCTATCCCCACCCCATCTCGGAGATCACAGGATGTGTCAGCACATGACACTTTAGGGTGCTGCTGACTTGGGTGATGCTCCTCCAGGCTATAGGTTCTTTAGTAACTCTAAAGTCAGCTGGAAGAGTTGCTGGCCTGACCTTGAAATGTGTGTTGTAAGAAGAAGGGGGGAAAACACTAAACTATTGTGCAAAATTGACTTTTTTAACCATGTTCTAGTCTATATATTTTTACAGAGATGGGCCTGGTAATAAAGAAGTTCTTATGCTTTTGGTGCACCGACATGGAAACAATAGGATATATATTCCTTATTATTTACCCTCCCAAAGTTGTTTTCAGACTGATTTGTGCATGTTTGAGCAATGTTTAATCGCTTATTTTCAAGACCCTGATTAACCCCCATTTTCACCGCCACCAACATTTTCCAATTTTATTTTCTTAAGCAATGATATACTAGAATTTGGCAGTGTCATGTAGTCATTTTGAGGCAATTAAAAAAAAAAAAAATTGCTACTCATTAGCATGATCAGCAGGCAGCCATAGGAAGGGCTGACAGCTACATGGCTTTTGTTATGATGAAGTTTACAGCGACGTCAGCTCCCACTGGGCACCACAGTTTTCTAACGCAGAAGTCAGTGGACTTGTTTCTTTTATTAAGTCATTTTAGATGAATATTTCAATTTAAAATGTGCAAATTATAATGATCCACAGGTGTCATAGCTATATAGCAGACACAAGCACAGAAGCTTTCTGTTAAACTAAACTTAAACCCTGACCCACTTTTAAAAGAATACTCTGTACCACCTTTTAAAACCTACGCTTTTAATAGCATTAATAAAGCATGGACAAACGCAGTTCACTATGAAGAAATAGTTTATTAAAAATGCTTTAGTAACTACTTTTTGTAATTATTTTATGCACCAACCATACCTCCTCGCCCTAGTCCACTAAATAAGTTGTTACTAAGCCAGAATTATTCTTAATAAATAGAAACTAAGTCTTTATTCATTCTTTATTAAGGATAATTATGTCAGTATTACAAAGTGGTACTGAATACATTGACTGTATTTTCACATCTTTGTGTTTTTCCCCTGCCTTTGTTTTGTGATTTTATTTGCTCTTGTGTGAGACAAATTCTCTTCGGGTCAAAAAAGGGTCAAAAAATATTTCATTCATCACAGCACTAAGAAAAATAAATGATAAACAAAAATTGAATAACATACTGATTATACTAGCCTACCGTTAAGGTGAAAGTACAGTTTATATACATGTACAGTTATGTAACAATATACAATATAATTACTGTTACGATTATTGTCAGAAGTAAAATCACAAATTATTCACAATTATTGACACCACGACCTCAAGTCCTCAATGTTCATTCATACTGTCTAATGTTCCTCTGGTTTGTGAGCAGCTTTATGAAATGAAACTTTCTGAAAGATAAAGTTAATGTAAAGTTTACTCTTGTGGAGCATAGATTGATTCTAAATTTCTCATTATTTATTTTTCAGATTATTTATAATTATATTGTTACCTAAACAATTATGAGCAGTTGACGGATCCTTCTGAGCTGAACGGGGCTGAGGGGACGACCTCTTAGTGTAAGCATCTTCAGGAAAACCTAGATAAAGGATTAGCCTATTGTTTAATTTACATTTATATACTGTAAAAGCACGTTGCATATTCGATTTACAATATAATTGTGTTTATATGGCCTCATCCTGCAAATAATTTACTACTTAGTGTTTTATCACTCACACCAGACCCTGTCTCATAAGGGGTTAATTTATTCATTATCTTTTTTAATTTACCATATTGAGAAAATGAACCTAATTTAAAACAAGGCGGAGTCCAATTACTTACTTCCATGATAATAAGGCTTGTGTAAGTTACAACCGTGGCCTTGTCAACAATAGAAAAGTAAGTCATGATAAAGTAATTTAACAAAATTAAAGAAGGAAAAACTGTGAAAAACCTCACATCAAACCACTGATCTGACCTGTAACTTGGCCTTGTTGCATCCCCTGCTTTACTATCTCCATGGACACAAGTAGGCGATGACAACAGGCCAAGTTACAGGTGACATCTGCGACAAGGTGATCACATTCACAGAAACAAAGCATGTTTTTCACCCTCCACCAGAACAGTTAATCAGTGGTGAATGAAGTACTTAATTTTGTTACCTAAGTAAAAGTACAGACACAGAGGCAAAAGGTTACTCAAGTGAAAGTAAATGTATCACATTAAAACAGCTACCAGTTTAAAAATGTACTTTAAGAGTAAAAAGTAAAAGTATTTCACACACATGTTGTTAATTTGTTATGTAAATGTAATGACATTGATCAAAAATGATACATATCTTGGTCAACAGTTACAATATGAATACATTTCTTAATTTTTCTTATGAATTTGGTGTATTTATTTTGTTTGCTCAAAGCCAAAATTCTAATTATACGAAAAGTTAAAAAAGTAGAAAATACATATACCTGCTCTCAAATGTACTGAAATAAAAGTAAAAGTATCCACTGTAAAATAAACTTAAGTAAAGTGCGGATACCTAAAAATTCTAAGTACAGCACTTTACTTTACCTTCTGCCGCTGCCTTTAATTTATGATATTATTATATTCCACAGCTTTTTGGTCCTTTCACCATAATACCTGTTCTTGTGAATGAAGAATAATAGGAATCATTAGAAAGTTTGGGAGCTTGGATTTCCACCAATTCACTCCTCTAATATTAGTCAATGTATGTTTTTAGTAGTTACATATCCAAAAACGTATTTCATTTCTTTTCCGTTTGGTGGGAAAAATCCATGTCAGATGCTGAGAATGGTAATAAGATACAAAGGTGTGATGTTGTGGAAGTCCATCACATAAAACAGCATGCAGTGGGAGCGGGGCCTGAGCATGAACAGCATTTTAAACAGCACATCAGGGCTATGACCTTTCTGCCACTTCCTCTTACACTAAATGTTTGGGACAACACAGGGGCACAGGCTCTGGTCTCCATGACGGCTACACCTTACACTCTAGAGGACTTTTAAATGGGTATCCAAATCCTGCCTGTACAATGCTGGAGGATGATTACTTACAGGAGAAGGGGGAGAATAAAAATAACCAATATGTAATTATGGAGGAGCACACTGTAGCTCACAATGACACTTTAGTTCAACATTCAACAGATTAAACAGTAACAGTAATGAATATCTGACTGTACTGAGATGACAAGCAAACAATGTCACTATGGAGACAATAAGAGATACTGTGAACTTTAAAAGCTACTTTTACTTTAAGATAGTGTACAGCCTAGTCAACAGTGTTATATTTATTCATACTGGATTGTTTTTAAAGGTCCTACATTAGACAAAATTGACTCTTATTAGTTTTAAGTCATGTTATAATATTGTTACATCCACAAAAACATACCTGGAGTTGTGTTTTGTTTTTTTTTTCATTCTCACATGTTTGAGTAACCCTTTATTATTAGATTCTCTACATCTCCAAAGCTCAAAATGCTCTGTTCCACCTTGTGATGCCATGAAGCGGTAGTTTTCAAGTTAGCAGCTACTTTGTTACCTTTTATTCTGTAGAGATTATTACTGATAGGACTGAAAACATCCAAATGATTCTAGTGAAGGTGCATGGAGTTTACAAACACAGTGGGGAAATTCCTGTATTACCTTATGACATCACAAGGTGGAATAGAGTGTTTTATGTTTGAAAGAAGAACAGAGCCTAACTATGGAAGGTTTGTGTTAAACATGTATGAATGAAAGAAAACACAACTCTGCATATGATTTTAATGAGGAAACAACATTATAATATAGTTCAGAAAATAGCGTAATATGGGCCCTTTAAACAACATACCTTGATCAATCAGAAATACTTTGCAATCCAAAAATTTAATTTTTTTTTTTTTTTTAAAACAACGCAAAATGCCATCTTCTTGAGTTAGGCAGATTCTTTTTCTATTTTCCTCCTTGAAAACCTTTAAATATTATAGAGGCAACTATGCTGGAAGGCTGACATTTTGATAAAGAAACAGTACCAAAAATATCAAGTCATGTAATTTGTGTAACTAAACATGCATGAGATGAAAATTATTTTAATCTTAACCTCAAAAAAGCCAAAATATGTCTTTTTGCAAATATAGACTGATCTGATTTTGAATTGCATAAGAGCAACGTTATGATCTTGCACACATTAAACCACCTAACACCAATATGTGACTGTTGGAGTATTGACTTGGCACAGGGCTGAGGTGGAGACTCAAGACAGAGACAAAGCACATCATAGTGATACTTCCTGGTCATGAATCACACACATTATTACTACAGAGGTGCATAGAGTGTCCTACATATGATTTAAGATATGTGGGGAACACTATTGTATGTATATGAGCTGTATTCAATAGGGAACGTTAAAGAAATCAAGTTCATATAGTTATTAAAGGTGTTATATTATGCAAAATTTACTCTTGTGAGCTTTAAGCCATGTGAGAATGTTGTTATCACATCAAAAACATACCTGGAGTTGTGTTTTGTACCATTAACATATGTTTGAGTAACACTTTATTATTAGTCTGTCTACATATCTGAAACTCACAATGCTCTGTTCGGACTTGTGATGTCATAAGGCCTTTGATATTTTGTTCAGTAGAGATTGGACATTTGAGGGCTGAAATGATCCAAATGATTCTGGTGAAGGTGTATGGAGTTTAAAAACAGTGGAGAACTTTCTGTATTACCACATGACATCACAAGGCAGAACAGAGTGTTTTCTGTTTAAGAGAAGAATGCAGCCTAAATGTGCGGTTCTGTGTCTTAAATGTAAGAATGAAACAAAACACAACTCCAGGTATGTTTGTGATGAGGAAAAATAATAACAGATCAGAAAATTGCGTAGTATGGCCCTTTAAGTAGATTCATATATAACCTAAGAATGTAGCTCATAAACTTCAAGAATTTCATATTTTATGGTTACCGATGTTGTTACCTGTGAGAAAGATTTATATATATATATATATATATATATGTAAGTATAGATGCTAAGGCTGAGTTCTTTTGTCATGTATTTTTTCATAGCATATATCACACAATATCGTGAACATTACCTATTACTTGTCTTAACTATTACTTCTTGCCTAGCTTTCTCCTAAACTGTAACCTTAACCCATTTTAACCCGTATCAGAGGTTGAAATCATGTTTTTGATATGTCCAAGAAGAATTTAAGTTATGTGACCTGCTTTTAGTCCCCATAAGAGGCAGGCCTCCAAGATATGGGTGTCTATACAGATTTCAGTTCCGACAATGTGATAAATTACCACCAACACACACTTACATCTTACATTTTAAATGAATGATTTGGTTCCATATTATTATTGACAGAATACATTCTGTTTCCAATAGAAATTTTATGGTAGATGGCCACTTTTAAATAATGCTTTCATACCTTCTAGGCACTCAAAGAGCTTTACATCACACTCATGTATTCACATACACAATCACATACACACTCATAGACCAGTGTACACTGAGGATGGGGGGGTTGTGTCTTGCCCGAGGACACAATGACAGCATTCATCTGTGGGATCTGGAATCACACGCCAGCCTGTTGGTCAGTGGATCTGACTGCTCAACCAAGAGCGGGATTCAAACCACGAACCTTTGGATCAGTGGATAAACAAAACACTGAATACTAAACATAGTGTTAATTCAAAATATTCTGACATTATAATGTGATAGGTGCATTTAACAGCGGTGACCTACGAGCATATAGGGATGTTCCATGGCTCTTTTGTTTACGTTTTTTTTTTTTTTTTTTTTTTTTTTATAGTTTTGCCTAATACTAATGTATATTTTGTACATTTCACTAATAACACAAAGTTTTTGATGCTCAATCAAGCTCTAGGTCATTTTTCACAAATACTGTCCATTCACATCATAGGTTAATTGCTATGGCAACCGTCTTTAATCACTTTGTTTCACATGGATGCGATTATAAAATAAGAATACAGAGTTTCTGACTTCTGACTGACATGAGAAATAAAAAGTGTATATTTATAATCAAAGTGTTTATGCTCATCTACTGCATAGGTATCCATTACAATCACATCTGAATTACTGCCCAAATGCTATCGGGTTATGATTCCTTTTTCATTCATAGCACATGGGAATGCAATTTAAGCACAAGATCTTTAATACCAGAGCCAGGATGAATGGGCAGCCTTTGGGTTGAGCTCAGAGCACATCATTTACAACCAGTGTAATGAGAAATCGCGACGAACAGCAATTAACATTTAAAAGCAGAGCCCACCTCATTGGTGATGGCACTGGGGCGAGCTGCTGTGTGACTTGGTGCAGTGCAAATATTTAACAAAGTCCTCGCTGGAATGAATGAATGCTAAAGAGACAGTGCCAGCAGAGGCCGCATTATATTTCTTGTGGTCATTTTATATCTGAGAAGCAAAAATAAGTTAAAATGTATCACCCAAATAATTAAAAAAATTAACAAAACATACATTTTAAGATGTAAAAACCAAGCAGAGAAAGTTTGTGCTGTAACCTGGAAACATTTTTAAAGGTATACTATGTAACTTTTGTGGTAGGGGTCTGTCACCTGCTTGTCTCCACGGATTTGTTTTCCAATATCTGATTTGAGATGAAGATTCCACAGTATGGCATTAAACTGACGTGTAACTTATTTAATGCCATACTGAGGCAAAGTAATAACAACTACATGGAAACAAATAGGCAGCAGAACCTGCGCAATCCTTCAGTCCTCCAGGTATGATCCATAGTAAAAAAAAAAAAAATCCAAATCAACTGGGCAAAAAGTGAAGGAGTGAAGAGGTTTCACTGCTCATCCAAGGGGTTTCTCGAGTTCTTGTCAGATTACTGGTGGACACTGGCTTATATCAATAGAACAGAGGAGCTAGCAACACAGAAACTAACACACCTATTTATTCACAGGTTCTGTTTGTAAGCTAGGCCTGATGAGCTACACTAAATATGCATAAATTGGATGAGCAGCAAAACGTCTTCAGTCCTACAACTTTTTGTCCAGTTGACACATTGAATTTTCCTTTTTCTACTATTTTTCTTTGACTAGGTAGCAGAACCATCAACCAGAAAAGTTTGAATAAGTATTCAAATCCTTATAAATCCTCATTAAGTACAAGATGAAGTGTGAAAAGAAAGAATGAAGCGACGTTTGTGTTTGAAGTGTAAATTTTTGCCTCAAGATGGACAAGGAGAGTTTTGGTCCTGTCACATCTACAAAGCAGTGCATTTTGTTAACTCAGAGGGTGACAAATTGTGTAATAAATAAGATGTATATACTCACATAATCAAGCTGATCCTCCCCGCAGAGCAGTGAGCAGCCAATATGTGTGTTTGAATTCACACAAAAAAAAAAAAGTAGGCTCTGCAACAATGGCATTTTTGAGGGGGTGTAAAAATTCCAGTCAAAGGAGGGACTACTATCATACTATTTATTTGTGAAAAATATCTGGGACAACAGCAGATCGGATAGGAGAGGTAAGTGAGTGGTATTTTTTATTTATTTATTTTGTATGTATATGTAAAATGGCAGATTAAACTCATAATACACACATTTACACAAGTTTTCAATTACAGCCCCACAGAACATATTTGTAATAGTAGTTGAATAGTATGACAGATCTATGCTACAGGTGATTCGATTCAGAATTTTCTTGCAGCCCTACTATTTCCCATTGTAAGACTGCATTTTAATAATTATAGATAAAAAGGACAAAAATGTTTTCGATGAATAATTGACAACCTGCACCCATCCAGTCCGACAACCATTTCCGGAATAGGCCATACTTCTTAAATGTCAACACTGTGAATTAGTTAAGCAAAATGCAAAGTTGTTGGAGCAGAGTGAGTGCATCCTGGCTGGGGTGTCCTTGCCTGGCCATTGTGAAGGACGTGCCCGTCTTCTTGACTGCCCAATCAATCAGCCTCCTGCCGGGAGAGGGAGCTCCGTGTCCCTGTCACAACAAGTGATTGCCTGGGCTGCACTACTAACTGAATGTCAAGCTCTCAGCAGCTCATAATCGCCCTTACCTGACAAAAAGTGTCCCATAAGAAGCTAGCATGAGCTGAATGAGGACGATACTATCCACGGATCCTTGGGAGAGTTTTATGATCTCCAAAAGCTGCCTGTCACTTCTCATGATAAAACCCAACTCAAAGTGATAACATGCGATATTAATTTGCACATAAAACTTGAAGTCTATGAAAGTTTCACTGACTCCACTTTACTGCAGACTTCATAGACACAATGCTGCCTCAAGGCCAACTTTATCTAAAGCTTTTTTATCTAACTTTCTACATGTATGTCTTGTATATCTTGCGTGTATTCCATAATTTTATATTTTATTGCTAAAACAATACTTTGATATGCATTCTTACTGTGAATGCAGCCTCTCCTCAAATCTGACGTGTAACATGGTGTCTTGTCTCCATGTATAATTCCATGCTGGGAAATTCCACTTTTCCATGAGGACAAACAAGTGTCTGAACCTTACACAGTCCAACTTTACATAAACTGTTTTGATTAGGATATTACTACAAATAAACAACAAATCATAATATTCTACATTTGGCTATTACTAGTTTGTAAAAAAATACTTCTTTGTATATTCATGCCACAATGCCTCCCATTTTCAAGCTCCTTAAGCAGTTTAAAATCCATACATGTTAAGCACAGTCAAAGGGCCTGATTCTGTTCAATGCATTTGAGCAAAATGTGTCTCGTCCCAGTACACATATATTGTACAAGCAGCTTTTGAGGCTGTCTACTACTATTAAATCGCTTTATTGTCTGAGAATCAGGAACTGTGCGATGGCAAAACTCTACTCTGGCTCTCTAAGGTAAGTGAAGAATAACTTTGGACCACTGCAAACTGTTTAAAATGAGCTAGTTTTTCACATTTTAAGGCAGTAAGCACCCTGATGACTGTGAATAACCCTTTGGAGCAGTCAGCGGGAGTAGGAGTGTTTGGGCTGGCATGGCGCTAACACAAGACACAGCTAAACAAAAGAGCAGTTTCAGCGAGACAGTGTCTGCTTTTAGTGCTATTTCTGTGCTTTTGGAATCCAGGTGAGTGATGTTAGCTGCAGCTTGTCTGCTCTCCTCAGCCTCAGGCACCATTCTCTCCACACACTTTTTTAACTCAAATAAAACACTGTACTGTCAGAAGCACCTGTTGTACATCAAGAGTCGACATGTATACCTCAAAATCAAAACAAATAAGAATAAATACAATGCAAAATGTATATACAGTTGTCCCTCGCTATATCGTGGTTCACCTTTCACTCACTGTTTCTCCGATTTTTTGATGCAATCTTATAAGCTTTTTTACAGCATATGAATGTCTATTGTGTTCTGCGTCCTGATTGGCTAAGGGACTGTAGACCATTGTTAATCAGTCTCCTCCATGCCATGTCTCCTTTACAGTACATAATGCGTTCAGTTTGCCAAATTTACATAAATGTTCGATCGACATCAGGACGAAGAGGAACTGTGAAATACACGTAAGTCACTATTAATTAATTAAACAAGAGAGAAATGTGAGAAAATGTTAATGCCTGTCTGAGAAAAGTGTATAAAGTGTGTCCGGGGTTTTACAGCCTTAAAATGTGTATAATAATTGTAAAAAATAAAGACTACTTCGCTGATTTTGCCTATTGTGGGTTGTTTTTAGAGTATAACCCCTGCGATAAACAAGGGACCACTGTAATCAAAATGTATTAAATATGAACATTTTGGACTTATTTATCATTAAATAGAATTTGGGAAAAAAAAAAAAAAAAAAACACTAAAAAAATGTGGCAACAGATGGCAGCCGCTAATTGTGAGTGAAAGGAATTATTAAATAAACAGTTCAAACATTTAATTGGAATAACCTTAGAAAAACTATTAAAATCAAGTTTGTAACCATTCCCAACCATTATTAATATGGTTGGTTAAGAAAACAACAAACAAAAACATTCTTTTGGCCAGCATCTACAGTAAATTGTTAAAATGTGTGTTTGCATTGTAATAGATATAGATATATACATACAAACCATTCATTAGTCTTTGAACTGTACAAGACACTCACTGTGGTAAACACATGAATGCTATTTTCTAACAACGCAATAATCTGAAGGTTGTTGCAGAAATCCAATTATTGCCATTTCCCCCACTCCTCTCTCATGTCACTGTGAAACTGCTGGGCCACATTTAGGACGAGGGGGGCTAAGAGAGCACCCTTAAGGTCTTTGAAAGCGCACACACACATTTTGTTTCATTTCATTTCTCCGGCTTCAGACTTGTGTTGTGTGCGCTTTGTGGAGAATTATGACCACATATAAGCGTACGATGTTTGCAGTGGTAATAATAAAAAACGGCAAAGTAGAAATGAGTTTTGTGGGGAGTAATGTGCTGCTGTTTTTGCTCAGTAGTGCATGTTATATACAGAATCCAGATAACCTTTAGCGCATACAGACGGGAAATCCTCTTTCACCGTGCTCGGGCTGGTGCCAGACCTGTGTCCCCAGATAACGACTAAACAGAAAAAACATAACCCCACATTCCTTCAAATTTGTGTAGTACATTTTGTAATATGAAATTTTGTGTTTTAATTACGATCACGATTTAATGAATATTCACAATCATTGATACGTACCTAACAATGGTGAAATCTTTCATTTTCTTTAGTTACCATATGTGACCAGTATGGAACTTTTTAAATGCTAAAGGATTTTGGTTTACTTTTTAGGAGTATAGATTGAATTGAAATTACTAATCATAATTATGGGGAATACTTCAAATCAGCAACATCTTAACCACAATCATCCAATTATATAATCCTGACCAAGATTCAGGCTTAACATCCCTGTGGGTACTGCCGCCCACCAGGGCTGCCCTTTGTCACAAATTCTGTTCACTAATTCTAATTCTCATTGTTTTTATGAACAGAATTTCTTGGTGCAGTCAGGGGCCGGATGGGGTCCAGTTTGGAAATCACAGGATCTCATCTCTGTTGTTTGCAGATGATGTTGTCTTGTTGGCTTCATCAAACCAAGACCTGCAACATTGCACTGGGGCGGGTTGCAGTCGAGTGCGAAGCAGCTGGGTTGAAGATCAGGTCCTCCAAATCTGACTACATATTTTTTGCCATCTCCAGGTGGGTGAAGAGTCCTTGCCTTAAGTGTAAGAGTCTTGTCGGGGTCTTGTTCACGAGTGAGGGAAGGATGGAGCATGAGATTGACAGGCGAATCGTGTAGCGTCGGCAGTGATGCGGTCGCTGTTTTGGACTGTTGAGGAGGAGCTGACTCAAAAAGCTGAACTCTCAGTTTTACAGGTCAATCTGTTCCTACCCTCACCTATGGCCATAAGCTTTGGGTACTGACTGAAAGAACAAGATATACCGTGAATACAAGAGGTCGAAATGACTTTCCTCCGCACAGTGACTATGTGCTCCCTTAGAGATAGGATGAGGAGCACAGGAAGAGCTCAGAGTGGAGCCACTACACCTCCACGTCAAGAGGAGCCTGGGCATCTGTTCCGGATGACTCCCTCGGGAAGTGTTCCTTGTATGTCCCACCAGGAGGAGGCCCTGGGGTAGGCCAAGACACGCTGGAGGGACTATATCTCTTAGCTGGCCTGGGAATGCATTGGGGTTCCACCGGAGGAGCTGGAAGAAGTGTCTGGGGTGAGTGAAATCTAGGAGTCCCTGCTTAGACTGCTGACCCGGTCCCGGATAAACTGAAGAAAATGGATGGTTAGAATAAAATTGTGCCAAAGGTTCTACTATAGAATATTACTAAGCAGTGCAACCTCAATTGAATGATGAAAACAATGTTTCTTCAAAGAAATGGAATTAAGAGGGATTAATGAACATAAGAAATACCATTCCATATAATGTTCAATACATCAACAGGCACATAAAAAGTTCTCTTCAGGTACTAATTCAGAAAACCAGGAATGGTACCCACCCTGATTATTCACTCATCCTCACTCTTTTTGTAGGCTGGTAATACACCGTCTTCAAGGACAAAAGATCCACTTGTTGCTTATAGTATGAGCTTTGACTCAGTGAAGAAAACGTCTCTTTATTCCCAATGACAAATAACTGTTGAGATGCTTCTACTTTTGTGCTCCCTGAGTTCCCTTTTGGCTATTATTTTGCAAAGAAGTGTCATTGAATAAAACAGCCCAACCAGATGAGAAGTGCCTGGACTGTAAAATAGTCTCTGAAAACCAAGCGATATCGATTTCTTGTCTGGGCCGCCCAAACATAGTGACAGGTTACACAGCTGTCTTTATCTGCACTTTCCATCGCTGTGTGACTGATAGGAGCAGACCAAGCTAACAAGTGTGTCAGGTACATTGGGCAGGCGGACAGCTCCGACCAGAAGCACAATGTCTCCTGAACCAAGGCCCTGGAGCCAAAGCTTACAGTATGTGACAAATGGACTGATGCTATCTCGCTCAACAATGCACAGGGCCACCACAAAGAAAAGCAATTCACTGGAACATTTCAGTATTTATAAATGTCACCTTAAGTAAAAGCATAAGGTCTGGCTCTCCAAAAGGTTCAGTAATTGAAGGTCAGCGTTTGAGATAAAGCAGTTGTTTTTCACACATTGCTGTTGTATTTTTAACAAAGAAGGCAGAAATAAATGAAAGAAGGATGATTGAATTGAAAGGTCTGCATTTTTGGAGTAAACCGAAAAAATGTGTAATTGTTGAGAGATGAAAAAAAGAAAACTTCACATTGTATTTTGTTTTTCTTCACATGCATTCTACCATCTCAACGCTAATAGAATTCCACTTAATTATCTTCAAGTCAGTCAAAAGTACAAGTAGAGAGGGAGGGAAAAATTGTTGGGAATCACAAATGTAAAAGGTTCAATAGATTCACATTTTGCAATTATGAAAAAAGTGCCAAAACCTGCACATGGACCAGGTTCTTCTAATTCTGGGGTGAATATAGTATTTAAAAAGGGCACTCCATTATAAATTACATTGGCAACAACAGCTGTCCCTATGCCACCTCACAATGGTATAGGAAAATACATAAAAACTGTAATAAAAAAATAAAAATAAAAATTGAAATTGAAATAAAAAAGTGCCATAACCTGCATATGGACTAGGTTCTTCTAATTCTGGGGTAAATACAGTATTTAAAAAGGACACTCCATTATAAATCACAATGGCAATAACAGCTGTCCCTATGCCACCTCGCAATGGTACAGAAAAATACATAAAAACTCTAATAAAACAAAATAATAAAAGTTGAAACTGAAAAAAAAATGTCTTAACCTGCACATAGACCAGGTTCTTCTAGTTCTGGGGTAAATACAGTATTTTAAAAGGGCACTCTATTATAAATCACAATGACAACAAAGGTTATCCCTATGCCACCTTTGCAATGGTACAGAAAAATACATAAAAACTTGAATAAATAAAAATAAAAAAATAAAAAATAAATCTACATCCACTGTTCCAAAGTTACATTCTTTTGTCTTTATTTTGGTTCATTACTTGTTTCAATCTGTAAACTTACTATGCACAGCAAACTTTTAGGAGAAAAGATTCTAATTACTGAAAGCATATAAACAAAATGCAATATATTGAAATTAAAGTAGTCCCCCTGAATTTGTCCTCACAGAAACAAGAAGAGAAATACAAATGCACTCTATGATGGTAAAAAGCATGTTATTTTGAGGCAATTTTACATGACATATAACATGGAATGGGCAGACCCTTTTGTACTATATGGCAGTGGTCCCCAACCACCGGGCCGTGGACCGGTACCGGTCCGTGGATCAATTGGTACCGGGCCACCGGCCGTCCAAGAAATAATTAATTATTTCCGTTGTATTTATTATCTGAGTCTGAAAAATCGTTTATTTTGAAAAATCTTTTATTTTGAAAAATGACCGGATTCTTTCGGTTACATTTCCGTCACTTGAGCGCCGACAACTTAACCACGTTCCGACGGCCCGCCCGCGTTACACGTTACAACTTTACAGCAATGTACGTGTATTTCTGCGTCACCCACACAAACAATCTACACATCAAATGAAAGCTACGGCATTCATCTTTCTGCATATGTAAACCATTTACACCTCGAATCACCACAGTGCTGACAGGAAAGCCGTTTTTACAGAGAAGTCAGAAATGTGGATTTGGACTTCACTTACCATTGAGCGCTCTGGTTCTGTCAAACATCAACATATTCACACAAAGTTGGTCTCATTCGTTCCGTAAAGGTCCAGAGAATATAATCCAGTCAAGGAATGATGTCCACAAAGGAAGATAGAGCCTCCATGTCCAATCTGCTGCAGGAAAGTGAAATCTGTTCCGTCACTTCTCCGCGTAAAAACACGAGACTGGATATAAAGATCCGCGCGTAAAATTACGCGCGCGTATTGCGTAATTTTACGCAGCAGTTTTGTGTTTTAAACATGACGAAACGGACAAAACAAAGGATTTTACCGGTCCACGGTAAAATTTTCAAGCGTTGGCCGGTCCTCGGTGATAAAAAGTAAAAAGGTTGGGGACCACTGCTATAAGGGGTGTAAATTATACACTCAACAGTGACAGATAAAGCCTGACATCTCTCACATACAAGGCCCATCTTTTTTGCCGCATGTGTGATTTTTACCTGTCCAAAGGCTCTCAGGTTAGGGTCTGGGGCATTGGAACTTGGGTCTACATGATCCGAAATGAATGGTGTGTGAAAACATGCAACAGCTGGAGGGCCAAAGAGGTGGGGCTGAGTTTGAAATGAAAGTCAATTTGTCAGTTTGAAAGTGGTGGGGCAGTTGGTTGAAACATTGAATTTTAACCAGATGTATGCAGAGTAACTGAAAATTGTACTCAAGTAAGAGTAATGTTACTAAAAAATTATATTATCCAAGCAGAAGTACAAAGTGAAAGTGAAAAAGTATTTGGGAACGCTACTACTTAAGAGAAAATGCACAAAAACGAAAACAAGAAAACTACTGAGAAAAAGTAAATTCTGATGATAAACTACCAAAAACATAAATGTTCAAATCTTTAAAAATTGTCATCATGAAGCTTTTGTCACTTGTAGACTGATACACTGGGAAGAGTAAACACTGTATCCGAGCAACTCTGAGCTGCTATGCCATATCATAAATTCGTAACCGCAAAACATCACCAGGGCCACAGTCAATAAAACAGAGTGTCAGGGGGAGATGAAGGGACGGACACAGAGGCACAAGATACAAACTGGTGAAAATAATTTAAATACAACTGCAGCATTCCCATCCATATTAAGCATTATAATGTGTCTTCCTCAAATAATGACACCCAGTCCACAAAACAGCGTTATGAATCCAGTTCAAAGCATTGTTTAAAAAGTAAAAATGTGAGAGTAGTGTGTCACGTGTCTGTTTATGTCCATGCAAGAATCAGGTGAAGCTGTTGCAGATTAGCAATAGTGACTCTACTTCCTGTGGAGTTTTTCGCCAGCCTTCTGTGGATTAAAAAGCATTATCTGAACTACTGCATTACATTTCACAAATAACAATCGACTTGCATCCAAACTGGAAGTGCAATGCTCTAATGTTTTCAACACTTCAAAGTCTCAAAGCAAGACTCTAAAGTGATGCGATGCGACACTTCCATGTCCTGCTGCATTCTTTGTCAAATCTTGTAGTATGCGGCGGACTTAACTAATAATTTTTCAATGATAGTTAACTGAGATTTGTAACGATGTAAACAGTGCATTTAAAGGTGGTGCTGTTTTCTATAAGCCCCTCAGTCCTGTACAATGATGGCATTTTTCTACTTCTATCCAAGATGGTCGCAGCGGCTCACGGCTCTCCCCTTTATATTGAGTTGTAGTGTCCCATGTCTGTCTGTATTGGAGGGTGAGTTGTTTTTAATCTCGCTGTGCATGTGTATGGTGTTGTACATGTGTATAGTGACAATAAATGCATTCTATTCTATTCTTCTAGTCAATAAAAATGCATTTATGGAATATTAAATGCTCCAGGACACAAAATACCAAACATGGCAAATAAGCAGTAGGGCAAATACAGTAAAACATTCTTAGCATAAACCCTGATGTTCCATTGCTATGATTTTGCTTAAAATAGACATCTTACATAAGATACAAAAATGAATGTCATTAGAAGAAAGTTTTCCATCTTCCCTCTTATTTACACATGGATTACCTCACTGCTCTTGTCAGGGCTCCATGTATTTTTCCTTCTGGTTTGTGTAGACCTGCATAAGATAATAAGATCAGATATGGCTCATTTCACTCACAGCAGGGGGGTTCTTCAAAGCACCACAGCACAGAACATAATACAAAAGTGTGCGTGTGTTCCACTGTCTGTCACTGTCAATCCTGTGTGGCAGAAATACAAGTCCCCCAAAGCACCAGGTGGAACAGGTCCAACAAAATACATGGATCTGAATTATAATTAGGAATGTAATGGAAAAATTGTATGTGTGCCAAAATGTGTTATAGATTTAGCATGTCATTTTTGTTGATTAAAGTATATAAAGACTATGTATAACTGAGTAAATCTTGACTAAAACGGAAACATATTTTAGCCATAAATACAACATTGATGTCAACCAGGGGAAATTTCTCTAAGTTTCAAAATCTTTCTGTCTCATTGTTGTAAATGTCTTATTATTATTATTATTAGTAGTAGTAGTAGAAGCATTAGTATTATTAATATTATCATCATTATTATAACTATTTCCCTTTCTTTTACTTGTTCTATTTTTTTCCCCCATTTACATTCTCCATATCTTCTTTTTTCACTTATGAATTACTAGTACTAGCATTCTCCTCCCCCCACCTTAGCCCCCTCCAAAATCATGGAAATATCAAACACACACTATATGACTGGTTGCCATGTTTGTATGTCTGGCATTAATTAAATAAGTAAATAAATAGATAGATAAATAAATAAATAAATTTAAAAAACGCCTAACACTGGATGGTTTAACTCAGTTGTTTAGCCCCACCAGATCTACAGTGGCTTGCAAAAGTATTCGCGTATTGTCGCGTCACAACCACAAATTCAAGTACATTTTCTTAGCATTTTATATGAATGAGCAACACAAAATGGCACACAAGTGTGAAGTGGAAGGAAATATTTTACAAGATTTCCTTGAATGCAGCATTTTTTTTTTTTTTTTTTTAAAGTTGCCTAATGGCTTTGGAAAGATTGAATGTTAACCTTATGACTAGAAAGAGTTCACCTGTGTGTAATCTTGTATCGTCTCAGTATAAATGCAGCTGTACTGTGACGGCCACAGAAGTTTGTAAAGAGAGTGTTGGGGAGCAAACTACAAAATGAAGTCAAAGGAGCACACGTCAGAGAAAATGTGGTGAAGTTTAAAGCGGGACTTTGATCTAAAAAAGTTTTCCCAAGCGTTGAACATCTCGAGGAGCACTGTTCAATCCATCATCCAGAAATGGAGAGCATGGCACAACTGCAAACCTACCCAGACATGGCCGACCAAAATTTAGAGAACGAACAAGAAGAGCACTCATCAGAGATGCAGCCAGGAGGCCCATGGTGACTCTGGAAGAGCTGCAGAGATCCACAGCTCAGGTGGGGGAATCTGTTCACAAGACAACTATTAGTCGTGCACTACACAAATCTGGTCTTTATGGAAGAATGGCAAGAAGAAAGCCATTGTTGAAAACCATCCATAAGAAGTCTTGTTTACAGTTCGGTAGAAGTCATTTGGAGGACACAGCAAACATGTGGCAGAAGGTGCTCTGGTCTGATGAGACCAAAATCGAATATTTTGGCCTAAAAGCAAAATGCTACATGTGGAGGAAAACGCTACATGTGGAGGAAAACTAACCCTGCACACACACAGCATCCCCATAGTCAAACATTGTGGTGGCAGCATCATGCTGTGGCGGTGCTTTTCTTCAGCTGGAACAGGGAAGCTGGTCAGAGTTGATGGGAAGATGGATGGAGCTAAATACAGGGCAATCTTGGAAGAAAACTTGTTGGAGTCTGCAAAAGGCTTGAGACTGGTGCGGAGGTTCACCTTCCAGCAGGACAACGATCCTAAAGATAAAGCCAAGGCGACAGTGGAATGGTTTAAAGCAAAACATATTCATGTGTTAGAATGACCCAGTCAAAGTTTGAGCCTAAATCCAATTGAGAATCTGTGGCAAGATCTGAAAACTGCAGTTCACAAATGGTCTCCATCAAATCTGACAGAGCTTGAACTGTTTTGCCAGGAAGAATGAACAAAATTTCAGTCTATAGGTGTGCAAAGCTGGTGGAGACATACCCCAAAAGACTTGCAGCTGTAATTGCAACAAAAGGCGGTTTCATAAAGTACTGACTTAGAGGGGCTGAATACTTTTGCACGCTGCACTTTTCAGTTTTGTATTTTTGTATTTATTTATTTTATTTTTTTATCTGGAAATGAGGAATAATTTTCTTTACACTTTACACTTATGTACCATTTTGTGTTACTTATTCACATAAAATACAAAGAAAAAATATTTAAATTTATGGTTGTGACTTGACAAATTATGAAAAAGTTCCAGGGGCATGGATATTTTTGCAAGCCACTCTAATTCATGTAACAGGACTATTCCAGGTCTAAACTAGGGCTAAGTCCACTACATCATTCCCACTCTAGTTGTACAAAATAAATTATCCAAGGGTGGACCATAAGTGGTACACGTCCATGTATAACACAGTTTGAAAAACATTGGCTTAACCCTCTATATCTCTCAAATCAGTCAATGGATCCAAGAACTTACACCACTTCCTTCTGTATTTTTCCCCTCCACAAACTATCACTTAACTATGCCACTAGAACCTTGATTAATATTTACCACAGGTCCTATCCAACCCAAACCAAGTAATAATTAGAAAAACATGAAAACCTGTCATATGCACTTTAAGTCTCTCAGACGTCCATTCGAGCCAAAGTGTCATTTTCCAGTGTGGTCTGATCCTCATGTGCTGCTTTGGCCCAGAGCTGTGTGAGTGAAGCGGGATCTGTCTGGCCCACATCTGTAGCACCTCTTTGATATGTGGTGACTCGGGGGCTCACACATAAGCACATCAAGCCACAAGTCAAGGTCAGTGCTGCAAACTCATGAATATTATGATTAATCAGAAGCTTTGGATCAAATTAATGACCATTTCGACATTGTTGTGAGCAGGATTCAAGGCCGGCTTTGGAAGAAATCGCTCCATTTCTCACACACGCATAAATTTGCCTTTTTTTTTTTTCTTTTTTTTTTTTTTTCTGCAATCAAAATGGTCGCAGGCAGCTCCAGAATACAAGACCCTCTTCCCTACACGGAGCTCTTATGAGGTGTAATCGTTTTGGATGGGACAACAAGTGGGAGCATCAAGATGAAAGCAGTGTCATTTTAACATCTAATCAATATTTTCACAATGCCACATTACGGCGTGCATAAGCAGTCACCTCACGGGGGCAATGATGAGCTGAATGATAATTGTATTCCTGCTTTGGGACAATTTTTAACCACTTTGTAGCAATAGTGTCATTGTGTGGGATAATAGCTTGGTTTTATGGTAACTGCATGCTTAAGCCATTATTGTCATATTGTGTATTTCTTACATAATTTCATCTTCATTGGACTTATTTCAACTTATGAAACTCTATGTTCAGAAGAGGTGGAAGAAGTACAAAATTTTAGGGGCAAAAAATACTCAAGTACAAGTAAAAGTATCACATAAAAAATATGTAAAAAAATAAAAGTATTTTGTGCAGATTTTGAGGTCTTATGAGGCTTCAGATGTATTGATGGTGATAAACATTTGTGCTGAATTTTGTTCAACAAAAACAATCAAATCAGTTGTTTGTTTTTTTTCCTAGCTTTATTTTTATTTACTCAAATTATGAACATGTTAAAAATAAACCCATGGCCTTTTCAGCAGGTCTCAAGCAATGAATGCAGTAAAAAGTACAGATATCTCATTTCAAATGTAGTGAAGTAAAGTACAGATACCTAAATTTGCAGTTAAGTACATTACTTTACTAGTTGCGTTCCACCATTGATGTTCAGAACTGCAAAAAGTAATATCTAAGTGAATTATACTAAAGTGATGTACATGTTACTTAATATATTTGGTTCCATTCATAGTATTATTTGGAAAAAAAATCAAAGCTATTCAAAGAAATTAGATAAGGAAGTCACAGCTTGGCATCTTTGCCACTTAAATAATAACCATTGCCTCAGTCATCGCAGCTTTAATACTTAAAATTATCACCACTGTCAGTTTAATTTCACTGTGGTGGTCTCAAGTCAACTGTAGGTTTATCCTGCACATCCGGTTCTGAAAAGTATAGGACCCCCCGGCACATAACTTATAGGGTCGAAGAACTCAAGTTTCTTCCTTCAAAAATGTATTGCACGCCTCTCATTCATTTTGAAGTCTTTCTTTAATACATTAGGCTACTATATATGGTTGTGTATATGCTGGACAGTGGAGGTTTATACAAGGAAGCCAGTAAAGTAAAGAGCAGAAAGATAAGAAGAAGATGGGAAATAAACAACACAAAATTCTACAACTTCTAGTCATAACTGTTTGACAAAGTACATGACTGAGTATTTGTGGTCCATATGTTACATTAAATAAAATGCATGAACCCAGTGAGTGGAAGGCCACATCTCTCTGCATGTATCTGAGCAAGAAACACATAATGAGAATAACTGAGCACATTTTATAGATGGTTTCAGTACTAGCCATAAAGCCCATAGATTAGAGACATGGCCATTGTCACTATATCTTTACTGTTACTTCAAATATAGACACACTGTATTATTGTTGGAAAAAGGCTACAACAGCATTTTCTTGTTTATTTTTTTTTTTTTCAAATAATTACAAGTAAGTGCAGAGGAGAAGCGGGGATAGCGATGGATAAAAACTGATTTTTCTAAGCACTCAAGCCCCAAATGCAGGACAATACAAGATTAACACTTTATCAATCAAACTACAACTATGAGTAAGCTAAGGAAACTCAAGTTTGTTTTACATAATATGCTCTTTATAAGTTAAATTAATATTGTAAAAATCTTTTGTGTTTAATTCTTTTTTGTTGTTCTTGTAATTGTTTATTTGTTGTTGTTGCTGCTGTTGTTGTTGCCGCTTTTAATGTAACTGTTTTTGTATGTGCCCATAGACTGTATATATAAATGGACCCCCTAGCTGCCGCGTTCCAAACAGGAAGTGATCATGGGCCCTCTTCAGGCTCCATGGACTCTGGCTCCAATTCACTTTACATTAGAAAACTGACACCTCTCTCCGTAAATGCTGCTGTCAGGCTTGTCATTTTGGTCTTAAAATGTTCGTATTAACCTGCTTAATGATCCTGTTTTTTTTTGTTTTTTTTTTGTTTTTTTGCTGTTGTGTCCATAAATCAACATATGAACATTAATAAGAGAAAAAAATCAGCTGTCTTCTTTCCCCAAGGTCTCTCCTACTAGCGTTAGCAACAGGTTTGATTGACAGCGTTGCTAAGCTCCCGCACCACTGGTTTGGCAGGGAATGGGCAGGGAAGGGGGGTTACCTTTAACAGTCTCGCTCCTGATTAGCTCTTTGGTTGCTCGTGGTCCGAATTCCAAATGCGGAAAGGCTGCATATTCGTCCTTATGCTAGCCTCAATGAGCTTCATGCGTGACAATGAGTGGTTATGAATGATGTCACACTCCATTAGTCCACTTCTTTATACAGTCTATGTACGTGACACTCGGTTACAATGCCAACAAGTTAATGTGAAGTCAGTTACTGGTCTGTTTTGGAGACTGGCTCTAGTAAGTTGAAAATGCTGTTGTTTTGCTTTTCTTTTGGCCTGGGTTATGCCCTACAGTGGCCCTTGTGCTCAGAAAATAAACAATCAGAAAAAAATTGGCATGTTTCCATACACCAGAACGCTACAATACTGCACTACATCTTATAATTTACCATACTGAACATAGCAGTCCAGTGTTTTACTATGTGCGGCCCTACTTTGTGAAAGCATGCGTGTTTGTGTTTGATGTTGCAGCAGGTGTGTACAGATGTCCCAGTTAGAGCGGTACAATGTCACGTTTACAGTGTTATTAATAGGACGCCTTCCTCATTTATTCTGCACTGTCTCCACTTCTGTCAATGTAGTGCAGTACAGCGGGGGGCACCTGACGACCAGATAGACCAACTCAGCTCCATGTTTCTGCAGCATCAGCATCGCCTGTCAGGGGCATTTAACACCAAACCTGCATTATTTATGAGGCTTACCTTTGAAATGCTTTTGGTTAATTATGTCCCAAATTTACATACACCACTCACACATTCTACTTAAGGCAACACGTGCTCAACACAGCAATGGTCTCTGAATAAGAAAATGTGAAGGGGGGGAAAAAGTTGTTTCCCTAACGTAATAATTTGTTACTTGAGTGCCAGTCAGGGTACTTATTTCTATTGTTAACAAATAGGATTTCTAGTCAAGGGTTCTTTACCTACTTGAAAATGTCATTGCTTTGTCTGGAATGTTACACAGTATGGTATAAACATATCTACTCCATTTAGTCATTTTTATTACCCAAAAATATCTGCTTGTCTCCATGCAGATTGCAGTTTTACGCCATTCTGTGGAACTTTTCTGGCAAAACAACATCTCCATGGAAAAAAGGTTTTGGAAAGGGTTCGGACCCTCCACCTAAACATATACACAGTGCCCTATAAAATGAATGTAAACTATTGTTAGTCCTTGCAAATTGTACTAAATACCCTATCCTAGTTTAATCATCTTACTTGTCATAAAAGGGAAATTGAGATGTGACAGATGGATTGATTGTGTTTACTGCAAACCATGGCACAACTCACATTACACATAAACGAGTTCTAACCAATTTACAACACTTAATGTGCTACGGTTTCCTTGGTTACTTTTGCGTAGCCAATCAGACAGCTCAATGCCAGTCCGCACCCCCCACAGCTCAGGATATAAGTGGCAGATTAAGTTAGCAGACTTGGATAGATCCATTCTACATAGCCTAGGGATACACTAAAACAAGCAAAATAAGGCAGGAACTAAATTACCTTTGTTTGGATGTGCGAGTGATAGCGGCTCTGACGGTGCATCAGGGGGAATCCTTGCAACTGGATCTGAAAAAGCCTATGGGACAAAACAACTTTTTTATTGCATATGTCACTAAAAAACAACATAAATGTATTCAGACAACAATGTATCAGTACTTTACAATTAGCACATAATATTTGTTTGAAATTCAGACAGTGATTCACGACAACATTGCATTCAGAACACACCCAAGCAGTTTGCCTCATGATGACCACCTCCACACTTTTCCACCCAAACAAAACAACAAAACAAACCTTAATTGTTTAATAAAATAAAGTTGAAATGAAGCAATTCGCCACCACCAATTACTGAGCCTCTATAACCTCGAGCTCTGAGTTCAGTTCTAATGGGATTTAGCAATGAGCTCCCCTAGTTTAGTGACTGCACTGCATATAATAGTGTTTCGCTTTGCTTTATGTTCAAAGAATACATTCATAAATAAATTAAAAAATTAAATTCAAAATGACCAAAATTAATATCACATAGATTTGTTGAATCATACATATGATATGATAAATCAGAAACATTATAATGCATTTAAATGTCACAAAAGAGATAGTACTATAAAATCAACCATAAAAGTACCAAAATACAACTATACTTCTTTGTGTAAGATTTCATACTATCATTACAGGAATATTATAGCATTTTTTGGTGTTCATTTTAAATCCGTAGTCCCTCCTGAACGGATTCTAATGCAAAAATGGACACATTCAAATTGAAAATATAAAAATGCATAATGTTTTATTCATCCCATAAGCCTAACACACAAATACAAGTCTTTTCAGAGGCACACAGACAGTGTCAGTGCAGCTGCCACAATGATGAATTTGCTCATTCACCAAGGTGCTAATGCTTTTAACAAATCATATTTTCACTATTGTGGGATTAGAAGAATGCTAAGAATTTCTCATTTACCGTTGCAAATTCCGAGCTTGTGTGACTCTTCCAAACTGAATATTAGCAAATAGCTTAATTTGCTAAGAGAACCAATTAGAAAAGGTTCTAGATATTACATTGTGTACTTTTACCAATGTCGTGCACTCAGGAGAATGGCCCTTCAGCTCCTCTCGTGCTTTTTTCTTCTAAGGGTTTTCTGAGTCTATTGTCCAAATAGTGAGTTTAATATGCTGTTTACCGCCTACTCACTTGTCCCCTATTTATTTTCAATTACTGAAACTGAAATGACCTCAAACACTTTCTTTGGACAAAAGAACTGCCCCTGTCATATTTGGAACATCTGGTACTTAATATTGTTGCCACATCTGAATCGTTCTTCATTTTAATCACGTTGTAAATCTTAAGGTTAATTCATATAAGGCATGTCAAAGCTAAACAAACCTGAAGACAAAATAATATGAAAAGGCAAATTAATTATTCTTATTTGCTTCCAGAACATAAGACCTAAGAATGTCCGTTTCTGTTTCATAATTTTAAAGAGACTTACTAAGTAACTTTTCTGGTAAAGGGTCCGTCACCTGCTTGTTTCCATGGAGATGATTGTTTTGTCTGGAACGCTTCATGGAAAGTTAATTCGAGATCTGTGAAATTATCAGCCTAAATTTAAAAAGTACATATAGTAAGTACATGTGAGGTAAAGCTATATGCAAAAGTCCTATTCTAGGTTTAAGTTTTCAAAATGATGTATTGAGTCAATGTTATTATCCACATGACTTCTGCCTATTGCAAACCCACACAGACAACAGCTATGACTAAAGAAATCCTGCAGCTTTTCTTGTCACCAGAACTGGAAATGAAATCAAATCCCCAGGTCTCGCCGATCCAAATTGTGTCTTTTCCGAAAGAATAAAGAAAGAAAACAAAACTGCAATGATCAAAACAAGTTTCTGCTCCCACTGTTTTTCAAGACAACTTTGTGTGATCAAACATACTTTTACTCGTACACCCCTTATGAAAGCCAAGGTGAGAAAAGTGAGTTACGTGCCGCAGCCAGTGTTGGAATTTGTTTTGAGGCTACCTGACCCTGATGCAATATGAATGACACAAGGTAGACTATAAAAAGCTCTAAAAAAACGAACTGAGATGGGGAGAAAGGGATCGGGGAGAGCTAAAACAATAGTGACATGACGGTCGACAGCTCTCATTATTTCTCTATTGAGTGTGCTGAGTGCTGAGGGGATGCGGCTGAAATACAACTTGTGAAAACATTTGACAGGGGCTTGGACGCTGAGATGAGGCAAAGGATTTACAGTGCTATACAATATCAGAGTAATTTCAGAGACCTGTCGGCACAAATCACGCCTCGCCACTCACCCGATACGTCGCACCACTTGTTTTGGAGGAGATGAGGTATGTTCTGTTTGTTTAAAAAGGCATGGAACAAAGTTGGTCCTATTTGATTTAAAACTGTGTAAAGTTACAGCTTTGAAAATTAGTTATAAAATTGTAAAGAATCCACGAAACAATCAACAAAAAAATCAAATGCAAAATCCAAATAAAAGGTGCACTATGTAACATTTCTGGTGGTGCTCATCTCCGTGAAAATGTTATGGCTTGGTTCAGAATGCTCCACATTACATATCTTGGATATATTCATTTGGATTTTTTGCAGGTTTACCTCTCCACCTCATCTGTAATTTGGCCTGGTGGCTACTGTAGCACATTCCAGGCAAATAGAACACATCTTCATAGAGATGAGCAGGTAGCTGACTCCACCCAACTATCCATAGTGTACTATCTACTAAATATTAATGTCTTTCTGTTAGTATCATAGATCTCAAGAGCCCTCTGCCTAGCTCCTGTCAAACCTTTCTGTTGTGCTGGGTAAAAGGTAAGTAGTGCAACATTGTTTACTTTAGTTGTCCAGGTAGTTAATTTGATCAGCTTTTCATCTGTAGCTCCTGTGGTGTAGCTGTCTGACTGTCGCCACCGTCTTCAAGTTCAGCTTCATGACACCGGACGGCCTCACTGTCACATGCCACTTCTCATGTCACGCCCCGCTCAGTCGTTATGCCTATGTGGTAGGTGTGGTCTGTTTTTCCTCCCACTTTAGCTCTAGACCAATAATGTAAGCAATGGTAACCCCAGTTAATTTTATAGGTAGTCAGTGATGTGTTGTAGCCAGGGCACGTGGAGCACCCAAAGATCATAATAAATTATACATACATTTTTGTAAATGAACAGTCTCTGTTAAGCCGATTAACAAAGCTGTGTGACCTTTTCCTGCTTAGTTTAGTTGTATTTAGTTTCTGTGCCATGCCCAGTGGCGTTGGTTTTATTTAATGTGGTATTTTAGTTTGTAAGTCCCCTCACTCCCCTATGCCACAATTGCATTACATGATTTGTACAGGTGAAAATAGACTTTTAAATAAAAAGACTATGGTATGAATATAGAAACAAAGAAATTGCTTCTACTAGCTTGACATTGTCAACTCTAATCAAGTACGCTATTCACACTTACCTAAGACATAGAATGCAGAGACCATTCACACCACAGTGTGAAGTGGCACCTAATGCGATTCTATGTCTGAAGAATTGCATACAGAGCATTAGCACACAATAGAGATTGGTGTGTTAAGGCAAGATCCATACATCATATTCCCAGTAGATCATATTCCCATTCTTCTCAAGATAAACTGTAGAGCTGCTAACCTGTGCAACCTATGCTTCTCAACGTCTAAATCAACTTCACAGTTTCAATACTGATACTATAGTTCCATCTTCAGTTGTTTAAAACTTACACATTTGGATGTTTATGTACAGTTTTCTTTGAGCTTTTCCATACTGGCTTCAAGTATGTATAGTGATCAGCCAGGATCATGGTCAGGAGTAGTGATGGCTAGATGACACCTCAAGGTGTGTGTTGACCAGTGTGTTGACCAGTGACGTGCAGTCAGGGGAGGCAGGTGAGGCTGTGCCTCACCTGTCATCACAGAGAAAAAATAAATGAAATGGTTATATTTATCTAATAATTTGTACTATAATGTTATTTTCTATATAACTTTGCAATTTAAATTATTTTTTATTCAAAATCACTGAATTTCTACTTTTACCATTCAAATACTGTGAAGAGACATGCGGAAAGGCACCAGCCGTTCGTGCCTCACCATGGGCTGACTGTGCTGTACACTGTACACAGTGACAGCTACTGCTTTAAGCAGCTGTGAAAAGGTGCCGGGTGAGGCACGTAGTCACCTGGCCTCATGGTAGGGGCACTCGTGAGCCCAAGGATTCTTGCAACTCCTGGGGCAGCAAAATAGGTGACAGCAAGCTACAATTTAGAGTTAGCAAGTCAAGTTTAGCAATCCGTTGACTTTTTTCTTCTTGTCTGGCCCTACTTTTTAAATGGAGGAAGATTACTGCTCAAGCAGTTTTCTAAACTGGACTTTCGGTTGAAGCAGAAGGTTATAATTAAAGGAAGACCAACGCCAGAGCTAAAGGGTTTTCTCCAAACTACGGGACGAAAGACTCTTTTCAAACAGAGTGTTGCGAAATGGTAAGAAATTTAATGACTTCAATCCATTGAAAATTGGGGAACAAGAATAAGGATAAAAAACTATACAAAACCAGCTTGCTTTTTATTTCATACTATTAGCACTATTTCATACGGACTTCGGAACTTTTATTTTGAAATAATTTTTTATTCTGGCCCCAAGTCACTATGAGAGAAATTGGCCAAATTTACTTGCCGACACCTGGTTTACATGTTTGTAAATCTGACTGTGATGACATCAGTGCCTCACCAGCCATGAACCTCACAGCACGTCTCTGGTGCTGACATAGTGTTGGCATGGTGTTGGTCCATTCTAATGAACTGCTTCTTATGCAGAAGCATTAACACAGAGTAAGGCTCATGCATTCAGACACGTGAACACTAATTTGTGCTAGATACACTCTGATATCCAACAACTGAAAGAACTGACCGATGCAGTCTTATGTCATTAAGTGATATAAGGCTGTAAGTGATACAAGAAAAGGTGAATTGTGAATTTGTGAAATGATAGTAAAATAATATAGTGCTTCTGCAGATCTGTAGTGGGCTCCTCTTGGGAGTGATCAAAATGAGCCCACACAGAATAATCTCTGTGGTTCTGTGGTGATGTACCGAGACACAGTGACTTGAGCCTCACACACCTCACTCTAAATAAGCTGCTTCAGCAGTACTGACACCAGCCATACCACATGACACAGATGTCGATCATGTGACTTTTGTGACTTTTCTTAAAGGTAAGCACACATTGACACAGCTCGACATGTGTCAACTAGTTTGGGCCATCACTCCTCAGGAGGACTTAATGGACAGATTACCCTATTTTATTTGTTGTTGATATCTGCATTTCCCAGAAAAAACAGTCAGACATAGGAAGAACATACAAACACCAAAAAGAAATGGAATTGAACCTGGGACCCAATTTCAGTACCACAAGAATAAAAACATAAAAACAAGAGGATGTAATTTTGAACCCAATAATAGTAGTCAATAGTACCATGTGGTTTAGTGTAGTTCTGATATAAATCAAGAAATAATGATAAACAGCAGAAAGAAGACATCCTTCCAGGAAGGAAGTCATTTTTATATTTTTCATATTGATACTTGTTCAAATGAGTATTTAGTTATGATGGTGGTTTTAGTATTATCTGGGTATCTTATTTTTGGCAGTTCTACCTGGGATATTTTAGATTTGAGGTGAGGTTTTTTTACTGTCAAAATAACACATCAAGTTTTAGCAAAAAAAAGAAAAAAAAAAGAAAAAAGAATAATCCATTTGATAAAGAAGATAACTAGGAAAAACACAGTGGATTTATAACTTTGCCACGTCACGCTGCACAAGGTCTATTAAGCTGAACATTGGGTGCTGGGAGATAGTGTTAGCAAACAGCTGTCCACAAGAAGAAATACTACAGAGGACAGGCGCAGACTGACCCTTGGCTTTCAGTGGAGTCACACAAATTTAACTGTGATGTCTCTAATTGTAGCCTGACAGTTACATCATCTACGATTACAGAGCGCACAGACGTAGGGGTGAGAGAGGGGTCACCCGGAAAATGGATGCTTCAAGGAAAACTATTCATTAGATTTTCTTAAAAAACTGTATTTTTCAGTCTGATTGCACATAAAGAGATCAAAAAGTGCATGTGGAGGTTTGTCTGTGTAAGTACCATTCCCCAAACTTTCTGTAGGAAATTAATTGTTGACCTCACCTCAAAGTGGCATTTAGAATTGCCAGCCTTAGAAATACAATGATAAAAGTTAGTTACGTTAAAATGGTTTAGATATGCTGCATTTGTGCATTATATTCTACTGCAACCACAACTAGTGTACTTGTACAGCTACTTGTACTATCCATTAGTACTGCTGCTATTACTACTACTATTAAGGTTAAAGCCTATCTAAATATGGTAGTAAATACAAACCGTTACACTATGTCTACTTTTCTAGTGGAAGGTCCATGGACACCTGCTTGTCTCCATGGAGATGTAGCTGCTTCGCCTGGAATGTTTCACAGTATGGTATTAAACTTCTATCTCCATGGACACAAGCAGGTGACACCACCAGGCAGAGTAACAGGTCAGATCTGTGGGGTGGTGAGCTGAAGAGTAAGATTGCATGTTTTCAAGATATTTCGAGTAATAAAAACTCCTGCAATTGTATAAATGCAAGATAAATAATAATATCTCCTGTTTGGAGACAAACAGGTGCCGGACCCTCCAATAGAAAAGTTACATAATGCATTGTTGAAATAGCAACACTATTTGGGTCAGAATCAAAATGAAAAATGGACAATGAATTATACAAAAATAAACCTTGCTGTGGGCATTGCTTCCTGGACCCTCCCCTTGCATGAGTTTTATGAAAAGCAGTATTTTTTGGCACAGTTTAGCGCCCCTCCACCGTGGATTTTTTTCTCAGGTGCCAAGTCCACACAGAAGGGAAATAACCTGGTGCGCCTCGGGACAGAGCCAGGGCGCTGCAGTGCTCCTTGCTGAGTGTTAACAGCAGAATGCAGCCCCCAGCGCAGAGTGATTTGTAGGCCATCAGAGCAAAGACAAAGCTTAGGGTTTCAGCTTGATTTGACAGCTATTAAAGCCGAAGATTAAGTTGTGTGGGAACCGGGACTGCACTTTTACACCAAGTGGTTCACAGCAAAAGGTTTGTTGTTTGAATATTGATAATAGTTTGACCTGCAAAAAAACAAAGCATGTTGACATGTAGACAGGAATACAGAGGAATTAGTGTGGTAAAAAAGTTGTTCCTATCTTATGGCACATGGTAAATATTAAATGTTCACATTTTCTATATAGTGCTTTTCCACCTTCAAGGAAGGAAAGTGCTTTACATCAAGGAACCACTCACCCATTCACACAAACAATCACACGCCAAGGTGAGTTAAGTGTCAACATTCATCTGTGGGATTTGGAATGACACCTCCTCATACTTCCCTATGATGGTCATGTGTCAGTGGGATTCAAACCACTACTGCTGTCTACTGCCATTATATCATATAATTTCATAGTAGTAATGGTTAAGAGATAGAGGGGTTGGGTTACATGGCACAGGTTGCTCTTAATGAAGTAGATACATTGTATTAGGCGTATTGTAATCTGTGTTACTGCAAAAAAAAGAAATAAATAAAATAAAAATAACAAGTATAAAGTATAATTGCAATTTGTTCAGCTTTTTTCACTACTAAACTGTGTATATGTCTGGAGATCTGGTCGTCGAGGCCTCCGCTTTCAATAGCCGTTCAGATCTCTCTGCCCTGGCCCCTCATGGATCCTCCTGCAGGTGGTGGGTCCACAGGAGGACGGCCCTACATCGCTTGTTTAGACTTTGCATGGTTGGGCCCACTGGGGAAAGGCCAGGAAGTGCTTGCTGTTGAGCTCCCACTCCAGGCCTGGCTCCAGCGTGGGGCCTGGCCTGGGGTGGATTCAATTGTATATATGGTGTTTTAACAGTATTGTTTACTTTTCCTAGTGCTTTTGGTCAATCTTTCAGTGCAATCTAGGTACATTTGCAGCTTTCTGGTCTAAGACATACAAATTTGTGAGTCCTGTCCACTGCTTTTAACCCTATAGCATCAGATGTTGTCACCGCCGAAAGACTCGCAGTTGCAGACTTTCCATTACCGTAACTCCGCAACCAACTGTGCTATCATGTAAATTCAAATGGTATCTCAAAGCAGAGGCATGGGACTCTTTAAATATTTTACTGTCATTGTGGTAATGGGCTTACGTTGTCCCTCGAAGTTGACCAATTAGAGTGCAGGTGCCGCTGGGATTCTCCCAATCAGTTATTTGATGTATAAGGAAATATAAGGATGGATATGTAAAATAGAGGAAGTTGTGTGAGAAAAGGCAAAAGTATATGCTGATACTTCCTTTAACATGATTTTTATGGCTAGAAAAAGAAAAAAAAGTCTAGGTGTCTATAATGTGCTCAGTCCTTAAATTTTTTTAAGAGCTTGGTGACATTCAAGACTGCCCTGATTACAGCCAGGTGTTTCTGATTATAAACACCTGTCTACAGGGGCGGAGTTTGAAGTGTGGATAACTGTTAGACCAATCACACTGTTCCTCATATGTCCAGACCCCACCCCTCGTTTTCTCTCACCCTCTTCTTGAGTCCTCCAGGTACTGCCCATTTTAGTAGCTTTATTTGAAATGTGGTTGTGGGCGGACAATGAAACAAAGAGGGGGAAATTTGAGATAACTATGTTTTTATCTCATGAAAAGTTAAGAAAGTTACCTAAAATAAATAGCCTAGTTTAGAGACTAGTCAACAGCAAAGTATAGTTCAAAACAACCTTCTACGCTGAATTATAATGACAAGGAGAACTCATGGACGCACACAAGATGGAGGACCATAATGTTCGCCGCAGACATGAATAAATAAGTAAAACAAATCAGCCTATCCGAAATGTGTGGCTTGTATTAATCACCTAAATGAGTGTGGATGACTTGCCCTTTAAAAAGCCTGCTGTCCCTGGGGAGGAGAACACTGTTAATATTTAATACATACACGTGTAGTGTCACCAATCAATCCACCATACAAATTAGCTCAGATTAATTCAATTTGCTGGTCAAAGAGCCATCTGATTTACATGAACTGCAGACATCAACGCTCTGAAGATTTATAGTCAGTTTGATGCTGTCACATGGCATGTCTGGAAAGCATCATGTGTTGACCCATTGATTGAGACATTCCTCATATTCAAAGAAGAAAAACACTTCAAAGTTACTTCAAATTATTACTCAAGAGATGGTGACTCAACAATACTCTTCTACCGGTATTACCAATAACTATTACTGAACAAATTTTACTACTACCATAAGCACTGATAATGTTTACTACTGCTGCTACTGCTCATACTACTATATACAATGTAGGAAGAAGCATTTTGAGGGAATTCTTTTAGCCAGTCCTTAGTGAATGCATACACAGAAAAAATACTATAAATTACTATAAAAATATGTATACACTATGTAGCCTACAAGTTACTGCACATATTTGAGTATGTTAAGTTTACAAAAAAATAGGAATGTGATTTGCCATCATGGTAAATCTATCAATAATAACTAACCTGGTAACAGTGCACTTCCTGGTTGTCAAATGTCACATTTTGACTAAGAGCTGGCTTTACAATACTATAGGTCAGAACAAATTTTGCTCAGTTACATGGTCAAAAATTTGGTACAGCCACATTTAAGAGGTTACATGTTCTCCCACAATTAAAATATGGGGTTGTTGTTTAAAGTTCCTTTTTGCACAGGTGCTGTTACCACTACAAGTTCTTTCAGCCTCGACTCCTGATTTGGTATCCATCCAACCGGTCCGGCTGTAAACCGAAATTTCTCAAAGGTGTCAAGGCGGCGGAGTGTCATAAATATGTATGTACCAGGCGCCCAGGGACGGCAATAAGACATCATCATCAGCACCATCGCCTGCTGTCACTCCACTCTGCAAGCACCATTCATAAACACTGACAATCTGAAGCCTTGACCTGCCCCTGCCCGAAATGAGGGACCAGGAAGCCCTGCAAGACACCAAACAAAGTCACAAGAGGGGGGTCTACCCACACAAAAAATTGAAATTGCCTTTTAATGATTAACTTTAAAGTGAGACTAAACACCTAGCCACAGTCCAAATGAGTCGTTAAACTGAGCAGCATGAGGACTAAAAGGGAGAGTGAGGGGGAGAGAGGGGTGGGGTGAGTAACAGTTAGATTTTTCTCAGACATAAACACTTTAAACTCCGCCCTTGCAGGTAAGTGTCTCTAAAAAGGTCTAATCAGAGATGAAATGTATTGGCCATTAGAGGCTGCACAGCACACTACTCAGTTTTGGACCACAACATTGCAAAAAGAGTATAGTTTGCTTTAAAACAGCAGACAAAAATGACAAGAGAAAGAGAATGCATAGGCCAAAGTAGAACCACAACTCACAAGTCTACTGTTTATGGACCAAAGTTACAAAAGGTCAATGAGGGGAAGCATCGGACTTCTGTAATTTCATAATATGCCTTTCCATGCTTCAACTCTTTTTACAATGTTTTTATAAGCGTATAAGCAGACAGGTCTTTCGTTGCATTAGTATTCTTCTTGGTGTAGGAACATCATGTAGATAATGATGTTATGCGTACATAATCAATACCGACCTATGACATAACTTGCAGCATGTTGGCAGCTGTGACTCACTGAACCATTATGCATGCAATTTAATGAGCAGATCCAACATATGGTATTCATGTCAAGTGCAAATGCCAAGTGTTAAATCAGTCATCATTATGAAGATTGCATGTTCCTATAGATCACGTATTAATACTGCTGAATGGGACATTTTGAAATCCATTACAGCGAAATGGTTACAGAAAAACTTTAAAAGACAGAGTATGCAAATCAAGGAAGCACTTTCCAAAGGTATTGCATAATGATTTGTGGTGATATTGGTGCAGTGAGTTAGATATATGACAACTAATTGGAGAGTCAACGGTTCAAACTGTTGTTGTGTCTCTAGGTAGTTTCTAGACACTTCTGGCAGTTGATCTGGTGAAAATGAAGTGATGAAAACCCAATGGTGATTTCAAGCCTGTGATCTACTTTTTTTTGGTGTGACCTCAGTCTCTGCCAAGCTCTGAGTGAGTGACAGGAGGATTTAGCCGCACAGTTAAGTATGCATTTTCAGAAGACGATTACTTTATCTACTTCTAAAAGGATCAAGATTAAGTTGAAAAAATTAACTGGCTCCAAAAAAGTGTGATATTAATTTATTGGCATATCATCCACCCCAACGCAGCAGCTATTTAAACTGTATCATTGTGAGTGTGTAAACTCACAAACATCACAGGAATTCATTTAAGCCACATCACCCTCAGCGCCATCACCAGTAACATCATCGGGCATAAAATCCCATTAAATCCCCATGAGACAGGTTCGTTTTGGCAAACACAAAAGAATACAGGGAGCAAGCTTGAAGGACACAGATGTAACCTATAATCTTTGCTGAGTAAAATTTTTCTCTTTTTAGGCCTATTTTAGTACATGTTTTCACTCTGTCTCCTCTTTTGTTTTGGCACAGAAATACAAACATGGTGACTTGTCCGGTCAAAGGGTCTGATTTTCACACTGTATTTGCTGCTCTCTGGGACCACCGCTGTCGGCCCACATTTGGGAGTTGTGGAGCGACGTGAGGATTTGGCCGCAGGTGCTGAGGCTCTGGTGAGTGAACAGGAGAGTCGTCACAAAGCTGCGTCTCTCCTCGGCCTGTCGCAGAGCATTAACCTGTGTTTACCTCTCAAACTTCGACTACAGAGCAGACACATACACACAGAGCCCCAGCAGCAGGAGGAGGAGGGCTGGGTGGGTCAAGTATACACTTCAGGAAAGGTGAAAGTGTTTTATGTCTTTATTCTGTATTATAGCATTAAAGAAGACCTATTGTGGCTGCTATACAGTTATAATCAATGACATCTGTGGATCATTATGTTATAATTTGCGCATTTTAAATTGCAATATTGGTTTAAAATGATTTAATATAAGAAACAAGTCTGCAGACTTAGTTGTTAGAAAACTGTGGTGCCCAGTTGGAGCTGACGTCACAGTAAACGTCATCAGAACAAAGAGTTGTGTCGCTGTAGGCCCTTCCTATGGATAGCAGCAGATTACACTAGCTAGTAGTGCATTTTATTTTTGCACCAAAATGACTACACAACACAGCCAGTGGCAGAGAAAATGAGGATTGATCTGCAATATAAAATAAGTGTTTAAAGATTGCTCAAACATGCACAAATCACTCCAAAAACTTTGACTGTGTAAATGAGAAGGGGAAACAACTATAACATGGTTAAAGCTCTGAAAAGCCAATTTTGCAGAATAGGTCCGCTTTAAGTAATGATTTAGTTCTAAAGAGTCACCAGGAAGTGGGTGGGATTTACCTTATTTTAACGCATGCCATTTTTTGTTTTATCATGGTTTATATTATTATTCATAGTTTTTTTGTTGCAACATACCACCGAAGCAATTTCCTAGTTTGAGAATTTTGTTCACTGACAAAAACAATATAACGTCTGATTCACAACAACTTATTTCTGTCCAGTTGGGGTACTAAGATATTTTGTTTTTACTCAGTAACATGATAATTCAACCATGAAGTTTAATCAAAGGCAGCAAGCAAGTGTATTATGGAATATGTTGATTTAATTATTAAAATCCTCCAATGGTTCTACCCAAAGAAGTCACTTTTCTCCTAATATGCAACAAAATCATGATAAAAAAGTACTGAAATGTACTAAATCCTATATGCCTAAAATATAGGCAAGAAGAAATCTGAGTTCTGGAAAGGTCACGATAACCTTTAGCTTTTTAACTGTCAAGGAACTGTCATGGAACTTCTTACTGGACGAAGAGGGAGAAAATTATTTCATCTAATACATCCACCACTCTGCTATGAATATCTACATTAAGATGAATGTAATGAAAATCTTATACCATCCTAAGCTAAAGTCAGTATCTGGCCCTATCCATTGATGATCTATGTATGACTAAACTGCACTGTGAAATGAATCTGCTTATACAATTGATTCCTGAATATATGCTAATGACAGTATTAAATTAGATTAGAGAGGGCGCATTGGACCAGGTCAAATGAAAATGCACTTTGAAGCTGTCTGTTGGAGGAAACGCTGAAACATAAGAGCTGGTGGTGTATGAGCCCAGCCTGCAGTGAGGGAGCTCATGTCTTAAAGCCCCACTCCTCTCCCTATCTCCTATTAGGCTTGATTTATGGCTTCATAACCGTAATTGCTGAAGGGCAGCTGCTCCGTTGCATGATTCAAGCGAGTTTCCAGAGTGTCAACTGCATCACCTGCTGTTCTGCTTGGATCCCAACGTCGCAGGTAGCAGCCGTCTGATAAATAACACCAGGCTCATAAAAACACGCTGAGATGAGGTGCGGTGCAGGCACAAATCTACTCTGTGTATAATTGATCACATATGAATCTCTGACCCCCTGTGTGAGACATCTAATTTACAGAAGTAATTAATACGATTCAAGGATGCATCTTAATGGAAGACGAGTGTCAAAATTATAACTGGTGGTATTTAGATACCCTTACAGCATGTTTAATTGTTAATTAAACAATGTATTTTAATTTACAGGTGCATTGCATAACTTTTTCTGGAGCACCTGCTTGTCTCCATAGAGAATTGATTGCTCTGAATGCAATGTCCCACAGTATGACATTAAATTTTACTGTCTCCGTGCAGATAAATAAATAACACCACGAGACCAAGTTACAGGTCAGAACTATGGAGCGGTGACCTCACTTAAGAGTAAGAATGCTTTTTTCTTAGCTAGCTAGACCTGTATTAGATTGAGACCTTAATGTCATGCTGTGGAACATCACAGGCACTACAATTCCATCTCCATGGAGACATGCATGTGGCAGTTTTTCTGGTAGAGGGTCTCTCTAGCAGAAAAATTGCTGGTCAAAACTCAATCAAAACTCAATCAGGAATAAAGTAATCTCTGACTAAACCAAAAACTACAAATTCTTACTCATGATTTATTTTGCCTTAAGTTTCATGTGTTGTTGAAAATTACAAAAATAATTGTGTAATGTTCTGGTGTGAGGAAACCAGCCAAAATTCTTCTTGTTTATTTTCTGAACACAAGGGCTACTGTAGGCCATAACCCATGCCAAAACAAGCACAAATCAAGCACAAAACAACACCAGTCTCAACTCAGCAGAGCCTGCCCCCTAACTGACCAGTAAATGACAATAGACCCTCCACATTAACTTGTTGGCATGGCAACCAAGCCTCACATACAAAAGCAGCTTTGTAAAATAAATACATTTGTACATGGCCCCTGACAAATAAATAAATAAGTTACATTAACAACAACAGTTACAAAAGCCACAAAAGGTGTCAACCCTGAACTAAATACAAAATATCAGATCATTACAATAGTATCAGTTTCTTATGATGTTTTGC
The DNA here is from genome assembly GCF_009829125.3 of Periophthalmus magnuspinnatus. Lineage (NCBI taxonomy): Eukaryota > Metazoa > Chordata > Actinopteri > Gobiiformes > Gobiidae > Periophthalmus > Periophthalmus magnuspinnatus. The sequence goes on from NC_047146.1 coordinate 24,667,223, forward strand.
AGATATTGAAATTGTAATACATTTAGGACATATTGTGCAGCCTCCTCGTGCACCTGTTTAGGACCTCTGAGACCAGGTTTGTACTTCACAACCTTCCTCTTTAAATGCTTCCTTGCTTTGCATTTCAAATGCAATCATAGATAATCCCGCCGCAATTTCTGTGAGTGACAGTGTGATGGAAGAGTAATGACTGGATAAGAGCAGTTCATTATGTTGTCACTTCTTATTCACAATTATTGCTGTCACATTTGTTGTACAGTAAATGCACTGCTGCTTTCAGAAGAGCTTCACTTTGAGCTTTTATGGCACAGCTCCCACCGCCTCCAGAGGCTCCAAACAGAAAGGCAGCTTGGTATACAGTTGAAATGTATTATTGTTTAAAGGAGCCATTTCTAATCAGTGGTTATCCTCACAGCAAGACTCCCAAGCTTTCCCCCATGTCTGAGCAGGCTTTCTCCAGTTTCCCTCACCAACACAAAATGCAGGTCAAATCTTCTAACTAAGGTGTTCCTGACCAAGCCGAGCTCAACAGCTATTTTAATTTGAACACTTATTTCAATAAATATGTTTGCTTTATGGCATACTTTATTTCTCTTTGTTAGTTACAAATATGTGCAATCAAATTTACAGTTTGCCATTACATTTAGGTCCCACCCAACCAGCTGAATCTACCTGTGATCAACCTGGATATCACATATATGCATAGTAAGCAAACTCTCCAGCTATATTGTAACCAGAACTTGATTTAGAGATACTGCACTGTCCACCCACTATTGACTGTGGGTTGCAACGTGTGACGTCCACAAACATATATACATATATATTTTTTACTTTCTAAAAATGAACGTGGTTATTGCGGGTCAAAATAATCTATATGAATGCTTTTTCGGGATTCATATTGCATGGTTAGCTCTAAAACAAATTTAAAAGAATAAAGTTGCTCACATCACAGCCGTTTTATGAGCTCCAATGAGATAAGCCTGTGATCCGATTGAGTTTTGTCTTTTCCTGTTCATGTTTGCAGCTGAGGCCCCTGCAGTGGTGACATGGTTCCTTAAACATGAGCGGAATCAGACAGGCTCTACTGCTCTGCTCCTCTCTCAAACATTAGGAAGTTATTCAGGAAACATCAATTATTACATGACAACTCTGCAGCCCCAGCACATCCCCCAAACACCAAAACAGTCCAATTACTGTACACGCCTCCTGTAGGGTTTGACAGAACCACTGATTCTAGCTGATAAATATTCAGGCTCTATATGCAAAGATTGCTAATATGTTAAATACCCACTGTTGCAAATGAATGTGCTTGTGGGAGCAGAACTGTAAAATAAATGGAAAAATAAGTTGAATCGTTGCCACAAAGTTTTCATTCTATTCTCACAATATAAAAAAGCTTAATGACTATAGTTAGTTATCCAAAACATCCTAAAACATAACCTAAATATTATACGGTGGAATATTATAGCCAAAGGAACAACATTTCCATAGACTCAAGTAGGTGGACGCCCTATCACAGGCCAAATAAGTGTTTTGTTTTTTGTTTTGTTTTTTGTTTTTCAAGAAAACAAGAAAAGAAAAAAAAAGAAACATAATTGCCAAAGTTACCCTAGCTTGATTCAAATTCATATTTTTGCTATATGCTTTCTTTTACCTATTCATATTTTAATTTCAGATATTGGTATATGGGATAGTGTCACAAAGGATAAACCATATGTAACATGTTGCAGTTTGAGCCTCTGATAAAAACAGGAGTGTGAATGCTGATGTCACAGTGTAAGTAATGGGCTGACATTAGGCCTGCTGACAGAGATAAAGGCCTGTATGATCTAAACACATTAATATTACAACGTAACAATATTGATGCCTGGCAGCCGCTCTCACATCACATCACAGTGCATCAGACCAGCCTGGCATCATAATTGTCAACATGTGCAATGCCTTTCTACTGTAATTGTGTCTTGTACAAATACATGGGAGAGAGGCAGGGTCTGTGTGTGTGTGTGAGTGCTTTGGCTGTTGTGTACTAGAGCTGGCTGCTGCTCTTAAGCAATAATTGATCTGTTTCTTCTCTGTGTTGCTGTAACCATTGATTTAAACACACTGTCAGCTGATGTTTGTGGCTGATGAAGAAAAACAGCTTAACATAAGTTGTGTTTATTATGTATAATTTGATGATATCATAATTTCAGATAGAGGACAACAGGTTATATAATTCAATGGGAGATTAAGCCTTTTTTGAAAGAAATATCCAAATGTTTGATCCCTAAATGTTGGCCCTTATTATTTGTTAAAGGGCCTATATTATCTTATATTCTCATCTATATTATAATGTTGTTTCCTCATCAAAAACATACCCAGAGTTGTGTTTCTTTCACACGTTTAACCCACAAACTCTGCATATTTAGTCTCCTCTCAAAAAGAAAACAATCCATCTTGTGATGTGGTAATACAGGAAATGCTCCACTTTGTTTTATAAACTCCTTACACCATCATTAGAAACATTTGGATAATTTCAGGCCTGGAATTGCCATCTCTACTGAACAAAGGTAAAAGGTAGCTTTTAACTTGAAAACTACCACTAGATGACATCACAAGGTGGATCAAATCATTATGACCTTGGGAGATGTAGAGAGCTTAATAAGCCAGGATTGTTCAAACATGTGTGAATGAAACAAAACACAACTCTGGTATGTTTTTGAGCATGTGATCGCATTTTCGTAGGGATAAAAGCCCACAAGGATCCATTTTGTGTAATATAGGACCATTAAGGATTAAATCATAGTCCTTTTAACTGGCAATAACATATTTAGGGGTAAATGATGGCACTAATTTCAGAAGCTATTGTGGAGAAGAAAAAAACATTTCACAATACAAAGATAACTACACACCAACTGTATGTTTATATGTTCATTTTAGCATGTAGATAAACTGTAGTATAAGTTGTGAAGCTTGATCCATATAAAATGATGCACTACAGAAAAGTATTTCACAAAAATAACTGAGCAAAGACATGACAGAAATCTCATCTTTGACTAAATCCTCCATTGTACTGAGTTGATTGGGGTCATAAACCTCTTAATTCAGACATTTTCAGACTGGTGTGATCATTGAGTTCAGTGATGCAGCAGCTGTACACAGAGCAGAGATAGTTCACAAAGTTAATGCTCACAATTTAATCGCCATCTGCCATTTAATGACTCAGATCCTACAGGAGCTCAAACGGGACATTTCACACTCATTTTAGGTCCTCATTATATCGCACTTCCATTCATCAACCACTGACTGCTTTGGTCAAATAAACTGTTGTTGAACTGCCTAACAAGCTAGCCAGCAAAAGACAGCCCCCCTGACAAAGCAATTTTTTTTATTTATTTTTTTTTTATGTTACCCCACTTATCAGAGAACATTTACCTACATAATTATCCAAATAAGATCTGTTTTTAAAGGAGCACTAAGAAGATCAGTCTTACACTGTTATGAACTCTGCCCTATCTATTGCCTTGGCCTTGTCTCACCAGCTTATGAGCCGCACATGTCTAGCTAGAGATGGCCACCAGACAAGCAATCAGTGGGTCTTGCATCATCTTCAATTTTGTGATAGTTCTTTTGTATTAGCCTTAATAAAGTTATACAAGGTTTTGTACAATTCTTGGTAAATGGTCATATTTTTACATAGCACTTTTCCACCTTCAAGGCACTCAAAGTGCTTTACATTAAGGAACCACTCACCCATTCACACACACATTCATACACCAGTGTACGCAGACATTGGGAACGAGGTGGGTTTTCGTAAAGACACAATGACAGTATTAATTTGTGGGAGCTGGAATCGCACCGCCAACCTGTGGGTGAGTGGGTCTGACCACACTACCAATGGTGTTTATGTTGAGAGCAGGATTCAAACCACCAACCAATCTCTTTTTGTAAATAAATATGATTTACCTTTTGCTCTATATCCAGTAAAACACCATTTCAGTTATTAAGCCACTACCCTACATCTCATTACATGTAACATATAAAATGTGAAATCATCCCACGCTGAAAAATGACAAAATGAAAGAGAATTTGCATTACAACCATAGAACTTGATTTGGCACAGGCAAAGTCAAAATGGATGACACTTCACTGACTGAGATTTCCGGCATTAATTAGCCCAACAACCATTTAATCAGTTTATCTGCAGAGAGAAAACATTTGCTCACACTGGCTATTAATTATCATGTTTAAAACCCTCTTTCACACTTTCTGTTTTCTGAGAGTTGAATAAGTGCAAACAAAGCAATGCATTGTTTTGGTATATATAGGTACATTTATAGGACTACTCTGGCATCTCTACCTCGCACAGAGCCATTAAATAAACACTTCTAAACATACATCTAAATTTAAAGTGTGCCTTCTCCACAGTGAAAATAAATGGAACATTTAAAGTGTCAGGATTCACGGCACATATGCAAAAGTCTCATCTCCTCCACTTCTTTGTTCTCTGCTTAAATGAAGGTATTTTTCCACAGAGATTTGCCCTTCATAAGTTAAGCTCTAAAAACATTCATTGATTATCAAACAGGAGCTCAAACTTCCCTCTCCCCGACTCACCTCTCCCTATGTGCCTTCGCAAAGTCAGACCACAGTTCACTGCTTAATTGCCTCAAGACGCTACCACAATTGTGTGAAGTTTTGCTTTTGGTTAAGGTTTGATAAATAACTTATTACTTGTTTACTTATTTATAAATTAATAAAAGAGGCCATGCAGTTTAAGGCAACTTAAAGAGAATAGAACAAAACCAAAACTAACCCAACCAGACAAGAACAGGTGTGGTTAAATGAAAGAGGACTAACCCAAAATGACACACACAAGGGAGGTAATCCTTAGTCTTGGTCCAGGTGGGCTCTGCCAAGTTCTGTAAACTAAAAATAGCCAAGTAAAAATAAACAAATATAAGTAAATTTAGACAGCTATTAAATAAAATGAGTGCATCCAAAATTAGAAAATATATGTCTAAATACAGGAACAAAACAAAGGAACAAACTATGTGTATTTTAATTTAATGAATATGTGCAAGGTTAAAAGTAAAATAAAAATAGTGACACTATGGAGTGGTGGCAGAGGTATCCACCACAGGCCACAGAGTGTACATTATATTGATGTCATCTAATTCAATCGTGGGTAAACTTACAGAATGAGAGAAGCAACATGAATGGACAATGTAGAGACAATAGTAGAAGTAGTTTTTTCTGCACATTCTGGTGATATAATGGTGATTATCTCTGTTGACAATTATCACGATTATATAAAATGTCCCACAAATGATTATCGTGTACTACTCACAATAAACAATATTATTGTAGAATGACCCATCGCTATCTACAAGGAACTAATTACTTCAGAAGATGGTTATATGTCACAATTTACCTTGTTACCTTTTATAGGACCAACTCAACACTTTAAGAGCACAAGTCACCTGCTGTAGTTCCAACTAAGTCAGTTGATGTTGGTCAAATCATGTTAAACAAAGCTCAGGTCAAGTCTAACTTAACACACAATGTCAGACAGTGCAGTTACCAGTAAATTCTTAAAATGCACTTCGCCAACAAGTGTGTTAGTTTGTGTACCACCTTTAATTCTCTCTCACAAATTGACTCAAGGAACATTACAGCAGTAGTTAGAGCTAATGAGCTTTTAATTTAATTAGGAGCCATAAACATCTGCTTATCCAAACAGTGATCTCCAGCTTTTCACGGCCAGCCTGGTCAGCAAATGCACATCTCTGAAATCCTATTTTAGATTGTGATGCTTTAACTATTATGACAACATTAAAACAGTGAAGGGCAGAGGGAGAGTGTAGGCAGGGAGCCACAACAATCACGTTCACTAACCTTAAATTGACTGTGAATTGGTTAATATGCCAAACTGTTGATGGCTGAAGCACAAGATATCATTTAAATTTGCTTTGATTTAAATTATAATAAGTAGAAGCCATCTATGGCCTTAAATCCTCCATGCACCATTTTAAAAGTAGCGTGCAAAGGTGACATATTTAAACTCTATTTAATTTATTTTCTATGTTTGAAAAAAATATGACAAAATGTTTCTGTGCACCACAATAACATGACTCAGGACAATATTGTATCAAGATCAGGATTATCTAGTTGCATGTCTTCTTTAACAACTATAAAATCAAGCATAAAAATATGTACGGCATTTTTATTTATTTAAGTGGTTTGGAAAAGCTTATATGTTAAAAAGCTATTACAGTATTATCAGATAAATATTTATGCTTATGTTTTGCTAAATGACACTTTGAGTAAGACTGTATTCTATCCACCATCCACGAATTAAAAAAAGTTTCAAGGAACATCATATATTGGAGATTTGACATTAAATCCTGCCCAATAGTCCAAAGCACAACAAAGTTTTGGTGCTAATCTGAATTCTTATCTGGTGGCCCATAGTGTAGTGTGAGCATATGCGTCTGTATGCATGGGTGCTCATGATGTGATCAGTGAAATTAAACTCAGAGTCAACAGACATGATCAAATTGTCCCTAATCTGACAGGCCCATTCATCACAGGAGACAGGAGCCTTCCTGTAAGTGCCCACATCTCAATCTGTTCTGCACAGCTGCACTGATGGAGGAATAAGAACACTCTCAGCAAAGGTACAGTCACTTAAGCAGCCACCAGTCCCACTCTTAAAGCACACATATAAGGCACTATTTTGGCTTTAAACACTGCACAATGTTACCCTTTATAACTTAGTATACCGATTAGTTTGAAGACCTCTCGAGAAGCATATTTAAGAAAGTTGTGCAACAGCCTTGTTAGAAGTTTGTGATTCAATTGGATCATTTCCACTTCCTGGTTCCAATTTCTGTGTATTGTATCAAATTACAACAAAGTGTTTTCTGTTGTTCTGAAGAAAAACATTACAATCATATCCCCATTAATTATATAGGAATATTTGCACATTTATGAAATACTGTGGAGAATAATTACAGCCTCAAACCAGGTGAGGCACAGCTCCAAATAAACAATAGTTATCAAATAATTTACTTACACCCCTTATATCCTAATTAAGCATGTTTACTTTGGCAATAATCATTTTCAATTTCACGCCATTTTAACTTGAAGTTAATTAAAACAAGGTTATTCATTAGCATGGTTTCAGACCCTTCCCTAGCCACAGCACCTGCACTATAATGCTATGCAAATCAGAAGCAGAAAAAACTCAAGTGTTTTCACTCTGCTTTCAAGAAAGTCTCCAATGAAATGTCCACAAAAGACAAAAGAAAACAAACAACTGAAATTACTGGCACAAATAAACAGAATGATTATGCTAAACATGTGGGCACCTTGTGCTTAGTGCTGCAGTGACCCTGATGTAGTAAAGATGAATGCCAAATTAATCTACATCCATACATTTATACACATGTCTCAGCGGTCTATAAGCACCAGCCTTGTTGCACAGGAATCAGGTGCTTATCAACATTTTCAATGGAAAACTCCCCAGGGTACTGTGTTTGTCCCATGAAAAATAACCCAATTAAAAGGGGCTTGACAAATGACCTTTCTAAAGGTAAAAATAATGAGGGGAACATGTTCTGGTAAACAGCTAGCACCAATCACAAAGGCTACACCACCCGGGGGAGCGCTAATGTCCACCCCACACTCAGACACAAGCTAACGACAGACCACCACTGATCACCATGACTACCGATTTTACCAATATTTCTGATCTTAAGGTGGCTATGTTTTCTGGACGAGGGTATGTAACCTGGTTCCGTAAGAGAGATGAAGAGATGATATTGCTCTGCATAGATTGCTATTCCAGAGTATGGAATTATCTTGCATGAGTGCCTGTGTTGTTTTTTTTTGTTTTTTTGTTTTTTTTGCTTTAAAAATATGCTGAAAAATGCACATTCTCTCCTGTCAACAGACTTGCAACTTAGCCTGGTGGCATTACAGGCTTGTCTCCATGGAGACATCTACATGGAAATAAATAAAGGGAGAAAAGGTGCAAAAAGTGCACTGGCTTATCAATAATAATAATGATGATGATGCTGATGCTGCTGATGATAATAATAATAATAATAATAATAATAATAATAATAATAATAATAATAATAATAATTATTATTATTATTATTATTATTATTATTATTATTATTATTATTATTATTATTATTATTATTATTATTATCATCATCATCATCTTCTCCTTCTTCTTCTTCCTAGATTTTCAGATCATACACCCCCATAATGTATTCCTATTTGTTATGCATCTCTTTACACATGTAAAAAGTAGCTCCAATATGGCCACCTTCATGTTGTTTGTTTACAGTGGCCTCGGGTTTGTAAAGCTGACAGCTCTAGGACATGTATCTCCTGTAGCATCCACGCACAGGCATCAGTGTCTTCATTAAGCTGAACGTGGAAAGGTTGTAGTTGTGTGTGTCTGAGTGTGTGTCTCTGGCCCTGGTTTGAAAGGCCGTTGTGTCGGTGTTTGCAGCTTCACAGAGCCTGCTCCCTGATTGATGTTTTTATAAGTAAGACCTTGCACTGCTCCCCCCTTGGGCCAGGCCTCTGCTTCCTGGCATCAATCACATATCATTTCCATTCTTGCACCGTGGCCTGACAGAAATACTGTACGGGTGATCTATGTATGTGTGTGTTAAGTAATTATTAAGTGTCCGGCTACTCCAATAAATCATTCACGTCAGCAAGGTGTACTGGACAACCACACGCTTTTTGCCCCACTTGCGTCTTTACATTTTTCCCTCTGCTTTTATGAGTCAATGTCACATACTATGGCAAAGGTATGGTCATTTTCACAAGCACACCGGGCTCAGTTATGGTTTTAATCATCAGAGGCAGTAGGCACAAAATGTATATGGTAAAATAGATTAAAGAACCTTTATTTGTCCCACAATGGGGAAAGACCAAAAATCAAGATAAATAACGAACACTGTCCAAGTAGAGCAAAAATATAAGGCTACAACACTGTTATGTACAATGAGTGGATATGACTGTGATTATGCAAAGTGCAGTTTATGGACTGAACAAATATTGGGTAAAGTCACTGATGTAATGTCGGGGGTGTCCATAGACAGTATATATATATATATATATATATATATATATATATATATATATATATATATATATATATATATATATATATATATATATATATATAATAAATGGACATAGCTAGCCACATTCCAAATATCAAGTCAGAATGGGTACACTTCTGGCTTCATCAACTCCAATTCACTTCTGTTTTGCTATTAACAAATCAGATACCTTGTTTTCCCGAGGTCTGAAGAACCCACTCCGTGTTAAACCAACAGTGTAGGCAGGAAAGAGTGTTAACCTCAACAGACTCACTCCAGATTGACTCCCTGGTTGCTATGGTACTCGCGGTCAAAATTCCAAATATGGAACTCGGCTCTGAATTCCCCCCATAACTGTTAGGCTTGATGAGCTCCATTTGACTGGAGCCGGACACGATGGGTGACGTCACACTCCCTCAGTCCACTTCTTTATGCAGTCTATGGTGGTGTCTCACATTATGTATAGTTAGTTTAAATACAAAATCTTTCTTTCTTTATCAGTTTACTCAATGTAAATTTAATGAATAACTCAGACATAAAATATATTAAAATAAGATAATTGCACAAAGATTATTTATGCACCTTTTTCCCCCATACGTTTTGTGTATTGCTTCACTATCATTTGCTTTTTCAGTGTCTGGTTACATCATTTATGAAACTTAAAACCTACTCTGTGTCCAAACAGTTCCAGATAAATCAATTATATTACATTACCGTACTTGAATATATTTCTCCATCTCAAGTAAATGTAAATCTTACTATTTTTATTATGTGTTCAGCGTGGAAGGCGAGGGTGTGCAGATCACACCCGTTGCAGGAAGGCCTTGGTGGATTGCTGCAGTGTTAATGAGACTGTGACCATCAATCAGATACTCTGGGACCTGACTGTAAATAAGGCTGTGATCAGGAGGGGGCGCCGTGACAGGAACAGCCCAGGTCTGACTTATGTAAACACATGGCACACACAGGTCAATGCAGGAGGCAGAGAGGGGAATGATAATATCTCATCCTAACAGCTCTGCAGATACAAGTCTATGGTCGCCTCAATGGGCCAGTGATAGTAGCTGATTGGTCTGTGTCATGTTCAATGGGTTCAACTGGGCATTATTCATGTTATACTGATTATCTTCCAGTATTTCTATGAGATTAATTACTGTACCAAATATGTTATAACCTGTGGCAACTACAGCAAATATGTCAAAAATATTGTGAAAGTGATTACTTGATGTAAAGAACAAGCAAATTTTATGGCAAATATATGTATACAAATTCATGGGCAAGCGTACAGGCAGTTACCACATTGTGTAGCCTATAATGGAAAATTGGTTATGTTTAGATTAGATTAACCTTTACTGTCACAAATACATTTTATATTTCCTGACTTTATATTAATTTTGATCTGTTTGCCCTATATTGGGTCTTGACCCAATTTTAATTGCATTGAGAAGAATCTTCTAACAACCTTTTTGTCCTGTCAACTGGACAAAAAGGTTTTGTTTTTTTTGAGTGAAACTATTCTGCTGCTCATTCAAGCCGCTTATTCAGTTCCGGTCAGATTGCTGGTGGACACTGCCTCATATATATTAGAAGGGAGGAGCTAACGACATTGAAACTAACACATCTGTTGTTTACAGTTTCTGTTTGGCTAGGTTTACTGAACTACACAAATGTGAACTGTTCCTGAGTCATATTTTGCATAATCAATCAGGCCCCTAATGTGTGCGCTCATGCATATTAGCATACTGGCTAGCACTTTTGTTTTCCTTGTTTTGATTTAGGTCTGAGGATGAAGTTATAAATAGGAGATAAATGATGTCTAAGCCCACCATTCCTGTTCAAAGATTGATTGTTTCTCCTAAGAAAATTAGGGGGCTGAGTGATTATGCAAAATATGACTCACATTTCACACTTGTAGTGTAGTTCAATAGACCAAGCCAACAAACAGAATCTGTAAACAAATAGGTCTGTTAGTTTCAGTGTAGTTAGCTCCTCCCTTCAGATAGATATAAGGCAGTGTCCACCAGTAATCTGACTAGAACTGAAGAAGCCGCTTGAATGAGCAGTGAAACGTCTTCCCTCTAAAACATTTGTCCAGTTGACAGAATAGATTTTTTCTTTTGCTATGGATAATACCTGGACAACTGAGGGATCACACAGACACTTAGAAAAGTACAATACAAATAAAGATTATTATTATTATCTTAGACAAGCAATGGGCACATAATAATCTTCTATAATAATAATCTTTTAAGTAATGAAAGAAAATTAATATATACAATTATAAGATAAAGATGCAATTATTGTCAGTTTAGTTTAAAAATGCTATAATATGAATTACACTCAAGTGAATTTTTGTGCCAGACTTGGCAGCTGTTACAAAAGTGTTTACTGGCACAATCTGCAACTATGTCAAATGAAGCCTGCGGCACTGCACCTGCCTTCTGTCCCAAACTGTTGGTCTACTGGTTTTTGTTTAGTCAATAAATAGGTTATATGTACCCATGGATTGGATGTCTCTTAATATAACAGATTACAGACTCACTACACAAGCTTTTATAACATTATATGAACACATACAACAACAAAAAAACACAGGGATGAATTTTTCCACAACTTGATAAAAATTACAAAATGGTGCTATGTTATAGAACTGGGTAATATGTTGATAAAAGTCGATTCGTGATCTCATCTGTGTGGGGTTCTGAGTGAGTGGCAGGTGGAATAAACCAATCATAGTGAAGTACGAACTCTCAGAACAAGCAGATGACTTGATTTACCACTTGAAGATACTAGGTCTACATAAATCATGGTCAAATTGAAATCATGATTGGACTCAAAGAAAACTGTGATATTGCCCATTCATACTTTAGTATCAGTATTTATTAGTAGATTTGATTTACAAGCCATCAGTCAAGACGTGATGCAGAAAAACCTCTCCAGTCCATAATTTCTATTCTTTACTTCCCCTATGCCCATTGAGTGTACCCACAGTCACCGGAGCAGTCTGCCTGCACCAAACTCAGCACATAAATCTACTGCTGAGCCAGACAACAGGACATCTGATACTAAAACACACCACAAGTTTGGGCACTTAAAAGATGTAAACAATTTGCTGTTTTTAAAGTCTCCAAATTCCAAATACTGTATAGACTTTTGGAGCTTGTGCCATGTCAGTGATTGTGTTTTTTTAGGGCTGTCATCGACTAAAGAGATTCTTGGTCGACTAAAGACATATCCTGCATATGAGTGGGCTAAAAAGGGGGCGTGGCAAAAGCTCTAAAAACTATTGGGTATCTCTATGTACCTGACCCAAACAGCACTCACAAAACTGCACAAAAGTTCATGCAAAAACCACTAATTTTACAGAACAGTCCTTGGAAAAAGTGTATTTAAGGGAAAATGCAGATTCACTTCCAATTCTTGGATTTCACTCCAGCCCTAATGTTGTTTTTTTTTGTCTGTGTAATCCCTCCATCGTCCAGATATGATCCATAGTAAAAGAAAAATTCAATTATCTCAACTGGACAAAATATTTTTTTGAGTGAAATCATTGCTCATCCAAGCCACTTCTTCAGTTCTTGTTGTTTACATTTTGGGTATTTATAGTGGTATTTGTAGTGGTGTACTACTGCCTATTTGTGTGGCTCATTAAGTGGAAGTGATTTGACAACTGTTATAGTAATTTTAAGTAATGTCATTTTTTTATTTTTTTATTTTTATTTTTTTAAAGCCTGACCTAATTGCAATAAATCTTGACGAAGATAATAATAATACATAACACTAGCGCTTTTCCTGATGCTCAAATACACTTCACACAGTTCAAGACAAACAAAACACAAATGAAAGAAATATAAAAGGAGTTTCTGGGGCTTTTTTGAAGATGGAGAGTGTGTTTGGGCAGGGAGTTCCAGACGGTGGGGGCAGCAGCAGAGAAGGCCCTATCCCCCCAGGTCTTACGTTTAGTCAATCTATACATACATAAATCAACTTACATTTCCCTTATGGCTATGCCCTACAGTTAGTTGATGTATATATTTACAATACAAACATAATAAAGGAATCAATAACCAAAAATTTGACCAACAATCAATATATTGTGCAATGGCCAGACGGTGAAAAGTGTCCTTAGGTTTAGAGTCGGAAGTGCAAACTGCAACTTTAAACAAGGTTCCATTTCAGATCTACATTATTCATAGTACAAATGTGTTAACCTGTTGTACTTGTTTAAACCTTATGAATAAAAGGTGGGTTTAGATAAATAGAATTCCATAGGACATAATACTTAGATCTACTACATTCTCTGTCCTGTATTGCCTTTTCATCGGTGCCAAGGTCATAGTTCAGACTTCATTGTGTAACCTTGGGACTGCTTTATGATCCATGTGGTTGGATTACATTATGTTCCTGTCAACCCCATCCCTTATTTGCATTTGCCTTTCACAAACCTACCTGCTCCACTAAAGAGGCATTGATTTTCTGATGCAATGATCTGGAATATAGAAGGATTTTGTATCTTTGAGTCTAGTGCTGGGCGATTTTAGAAAAATATATCTAATATGCATTGTAATATGTTTTAATAGTATAATTCTGTTCAGATGTGTTAATTGCATAGGGGCATTAACTTTTGAAAAAGAAACATGAACTGCAAAATGTATCAAATAATCCCATTTATTCACAAACATTTTTAGATATTGCTATACTATATGGTTAGCAAGACATGATATTTGGTTGTAGAGAACATTTTGCTGTACTTTACAATAGGTGAAATTGCATATTGCTTATCTGGCAGCCCCCCAACTCAACACCCCTACCTTTTGTATGTAGAGCTGGTCAGGAGCAAACCAGGTTCCCGCTGATGGATGGGACGAGGCCCTGTCCGCCCTCCTGTCTCTACAGCAGGGTAATGTTGGCAGCAGCTCCGGGTTTAGAGTTGTAGGTCATCTACAAACATAAAGAGGAACAAATCACAGCCAGTCAAAATTTATGTCCATCTGCAAGAATTACTCAGACGACCTGTGCGCCATCAGTGCAATTAACAACACATTGGGTGGGCACTGCTGGGGATCACACTGATACAGGGAAACTAGGCTATATCCTGCATTTAAATATGTAGTGTAAGATGATCAGATGTACTCATTAGTGAACATTACTTTTTCATCATGTCTTATAGCTTAGAGCTCAAAATAATTAAATAAAAACATTCTACTGATGGTTGTTGGTTTAGTTACTTTTCCAGAGGAGGTTCCACCACTTCCTTGTCACATTTTTTTTCACTTAATGTTGTTGTCTTAAAAAACATGCATTCTCATGGGAGTGGTCAACTTTCTATACATTTAAAATGTAACTAGACCTGATAGCTACACCTTCTTTACTCAATGGAGATATATAAGTTTAATGACGTACTGTGGAGACTTATTGACAAAGCAATAACATCTCCATGGAGACAAACAGGCAGCAGAACCTCCACCTGAAAAGCCACTGCAGCTTTAAATGTAACTCTTGTCTTGCTTTGTTGAGAATCAAATGATCAAATTATTCAATATAAATGAATGTAGCAAATGCTTTTTGGAAAAGGCATGATTATAATAAAATACATAACACACAATATTCCATCTGTAATTGTGTTCATGTGCTCTATTCTTGGTATGGGAAACTGCAAAAAAGGAGGTCTTGGTAAAAAATATTAAAGTAGCTGTGGCTGTATGAGGAGAGGGCTTGATCCCTTTAGCTGCTCAGCACAGACTTAAACATGAACCAAAGGCGGTTGTATGGAGATTTATACTTTGAGGAGAGAGGAAGCCTGGGAAATGCTCTGTATTCTTCTGCACTTTAACATTCAAAGCATGCAGCGCTCAGAGAAGAGAGGGGTCTCAAAAGGTTCGGATTGGGTCACAGAGTAGAGCCTGTGTGTGTGTAGGTGTGTGTGTGTGTGTGGGGGTGTGTGTGTGTGTGTGGGGGGGGGGGTATATATTTATATATATATATATATATATATATATATATATATATATATATATATATATATATATATATATATATATATATATATATATATATATATATATATATATATATATATATATATATATATATATATATATATATATATATATATATATACATATATATACATATACATACACACATACTCATTCAAATGTTGCAGTTGCTTAGTAATAATTTGAGAAAAAATGGTTCGGTGACTTTAATAATGTTTTCTTACTTTTAATAATATTTTCCAAATCAATTTAGCCTGGCTATAAATGAAGCTGACTGCGAGACAGACAATAAGTCACGCCAAGCTCATTAGGTGTCCCCTTTGTCAATGTGCATCTGCAGCACTTATGCATTTTACTATGTCTTATACAGATGAAGAGATAATAGCTTATTAAACTCAAACGTTCCCCGGCACCCGAGAAAATTAATTTCCACTGCCCTCAATAAATGACTGTAACATTACAGTATGCAACATTTACTTAATTGTATGGGATTTTCCTACAGTAAAAGATGACCAGGAAAAGATTTATAGGAACTCAAGCCCAGTATGAATAGATAAGATTTAAAGGGGATTGGAAGTCAGTAAAGGGCAATTTAAACACTTCTTCACAAAATGATGTGAACTTCTCTCAAGACAAGTAAAAAATGACCACATTTTAACAGTTTTGTAACAACAAAGAATCCAAACCAATAATTTGGTTACACAAGGAACACAAGACATATCATTTAAAGGAGAATGGAAGTCAGTAAAAGAGCAGTTTAAACACTTCACAAACTGAAAGTGAAGTGCTCCAAAGAGGAATAAGACTTAACCTAATTTGATTTAGTTGCTGTAACAACCAACAATTCAAACCAAGTATTTTCTTCCACAAGGGACTCACTGTGGCAGTGGTTACAGCTTGTGCATCTTAACAATGTGAGATGAGTCTGTAGAACAGCCACACTAACCGGCCATACTTCTGGGTAAATAGTTGTGAGGGAAGAGCACCAGCCTTTTGTGTTCTTGTAAGAACCGTAGACTTTATAAAGAAGTGGACTAAGGGAGTGTGACATTACACATAGAGTTCGGCTTCAGCCAAATGAAGCCCATCGAGGCTAGCAGTTATAGGGGCGAATTTGGAGCTGAGTTCCATATTTGGAATTAGCAACCAAAGAGCCAAACCAGTCCATGCCTTCCTAATGCTATATAAAGGGCCAGAGCTCTATTTGATGTTAATGCACAGTACCCATTTTCTAACGTCTTAAAAATGTGAAAAACAGAAGCCAAAAACAGGTCCCAAATTATTCCTCACTTTCTAAACAGATTTCCAGCATCCTAAGTCTTAACCACAATAAGTCTATAAACACTTGTTCCAACTGCCAACAACCACAAGCACGCCGGTGCTACTTCCTGGTTTGCAGAGAAAAAAAAAACTTTGTAATGTGAACAGAGCACAGTGGTTTCATTCTAACACTAACTTGCTTCTACAATACATCTGTAATTGGGCAAAACAAAAGTTACTCATTTACCTGACCAACAACTGGGTACTGCCACTTTAAGTTAGATCAAAATTGCCTACACCAGAAAGAGCTTCCTGAGCCTCAGCCAAAGGACAAACTAAAAGGAGGTAAGGAAACCAGAGCACTCAGAGGAGCCACCAGAAGATGCAAACTCCACACAGAAAGTCCCTGACCTAGAATAAAACTTTATAGGCTTACATTTCATATTTCGCTCATTTCCGATATTTCACCCTGTTCATTATTCTCTCTTATAGCCTTTCATTTATAAGAGCTGAATCAGGCTGCAGAGCTGAGGATGTAAAAGCCTCTTGTACACTACCGGCTCTTCTTCGAGTTTGCACGGCCCTCTCCATTAGTGGTGTCAGTGTGCCTCTTCGCAGCAGTAGCACATATTGGTCCTTACAAAGCCACAGATGCTGAGAGGGGATGCAGAAAGATGCAGATGGGCAGTGTCAGAGCGTCTTGTTCTGTAGAGACGACATCGCGCCCAAACAGCTCATTAAACACTATTAGCCCATCATTTCGTCCAAATCCTGAGTCCTTTCCCCTTGCCCAGTGGTTAGCAGACAGCTCAGGGGTCAAGGCTGCAGATGAGAGACGCGACTCTAATGGTGCCACACTGTAGATGACACATTCTTCGATAATGTGTTGTCAACTGCAAGAGACTAATTACCCAGAGTGGCCTGTGGGTAACACTGTGTGTTCAGAACTAGACTAACTGTAAGACACGGGATGAGATTGGGTCTAAAGCTGGGCTCACACTGTGCAATTACGTGCGATATTAAGACGTTCCAAATTATTATCAAACTCACACTATGAAGCTCAGTGTGCGCTGACCTGCGCACACAGTACGATGGGACAGGAGCCAAAGGAGAATTGTGAGGAGGGCTGCAGAGACATTTGTGACCTTATCTATAAACTCTCAAAACATCATAGAAATATGTTAGCAAATGGTTGGCACTGTTAACTTTAGCATTGTTTTGTTTAAAGTCCAAGGCTTTTGTCACCAAACTTTCTGGCTTTCGTGTGTGCAGTGGTTTGTTCAGAGGATGTGGCATAGGTGCGCTTATTGCTCCAGTTCACCTTTGTGCCTCACTCCAGCAGCCCCCTAGACCGGTCTTTACATCCTCCCGCAGCTGTATTTCGACATGCACGCACTATGCTCGGTCAGCTACAGCGGCACTCAGACCCTACGAGTCATGAAAAGTATCAAACATGTGTGATATCCCAGCAACCTTACAATCGTGCATTCATCATCAGCCCAATTTTTAAGTTTTCATGCGACTAAATTTCATGTCAAAATTGGACAAACAACTGCACAGTGAAGCAATCATTTTTGCATGAAACACTGCTTTTTGGAACTGCGGCTTCTTATCTGTAATTCACCAGCAATTAATCCTCTTCAATACATGTTTTTTTTAAGCCAAATGTAAATATATTAAAAGAAATCATCCTCATAATCATTTCAATCTTTCAGATAAGGTATAATCTAACAAATTAGGAATGTAAAAAGCACCATGCAACTTTCCCAGTTCTGTTTGAGTTGCAATTTTTCTGCGTGGAGCACCGTCTAGTGCTCACAAGTTTGGCTGACTTTAGAATGACCTCTCACTCAGCTGGATTCCTGCTATTTTTAAGATGTCCTCAGCCATTTGACCACCAAAGACAAAATTATTTAAAAAATTAATAATAATTAAATTAAATAAAAAAAACACCACTGTCAAGTAAGGATATACATTTTGACTGTGAACCAGTAGAAAAAAGAAAAGAAAATATCAGATGATATTAAATGGTATTGACTGGCCACGAGAAATATTAACAATAGGAAAGTACATTTCATTAAAGGACTTACTATGATAAAAAAAAAAAAAAAAAGAAACATGTCTTGACAGTGACAGAAAGGCACTCTCTGATGTCTAAGAATCCAATGATTTTTTGTCCATTTTTGAGTAAACAAGAAATCCTGAGACTTGCCTTAAAAAGGTTGTCTGCTTTTTCAAACCAGGGTACGTTAAAACTGAGAACAAAATCTCTGTGAAAGTGCTGTTTTGTCTGAGCCTTCAGAAAAAGAGAGCACAAGTAAAGCAACAGTCAGCATAGATCCTCCATAACTTTGACAGACACTGCAAAGCCTTTTGTAGTCAGGCCTCTTATGATGTTGCACTTTTATTTATTTATTTTCTGTCCCGACATGCAGGATGAAATGGTGCCATTTGGCTCAATGTAAAAAAGCCGTAGTCTGGAGCCTCAGAGCAGACGCTTGTATAAATCAATGGCTGCACAAAGACAGGACGCTTTAAATGGGCCTAAACACAAGATTAATACGACTCTGGGTTTTGATAAAGGTCAATTTGGTAAAAGTATGCATCAGTTTGAAACAATTACGCATCACTATTGGACCCTATATATAGACTCAGTATTTCAGACCTGAATAGAAGACACTGGTGCTCCTCTGTACCAAGGCTGCATGGCTTATCCAAATCAAAATCACAATTTGAATTGGCACAATGACCAAATCACAAAGACTGCAAATATTTTGGATAATAGAATGTTTTTTTTTTAAAGAAGGGCTTCACTCAAATGTTAATCCTGGAGTTGTTTACAATGCTCACTCTAAACAAAATCCATCTTTTAAAAATATGTTGCAAATTGCAACATATTTTCCAACATTTTCCAAAATCGTGCAGCCAATTTGATTATCATTAAGCTAAGCTAGGCGGTTTGAGCATTTGATCAACACAAACTCCAAACCACAAGTTAACAAACAAGAAACCGTAAAATGATATGATAATTTACACAATGTTTTGGGAGTCTGAGTTGGATACATGCTTCACAGTGTTGGTGCATTTTTTCCAAAATAATTTCTAAATAAAATTGAAAGTTCTAGTTAGATGTGTTTTGCAGTTGCTAACAAATCAATATGTTGTCTTATTTTGGTTACTGTAGTTTATCTAGGGCTGATTTTAAGCCAACGCACTTTCCAAGATAACAAACTTTTTTTTTTTTACTAATAAAAATCACAATACGCAGCATAGATGAAGCCTAGTAGATGCAACAGTAAGTTAACTCCTCTATAGTATTTTTATAGTATTCTCATTTGAAGTGAGGGCTGTGTCTGGGTACAGTAAAATTTTTAGTAGCTCAAATTTCCAAGTGTGACTTCTATCAAAGGGTGGAGCTTGGGTGAGACCTGGGCTGGTGAATAAAGACATCCATCTCATCTCTTCTTGTCTCTGTAACACTTTGAAATAGTGTGGAATAGGTCATCGGTAACTCATCAGACTCAAGTCTGTAGAGCAAATTGTCATCCCATCCACATGTGAGTAATATGGAAGGTTATAAAGCATGTTAGAGATGGGCGAAATATAATATTGTGAATGTTGTTTTGAAGATATTAACATTTGAATACCATGTTTATATCTATCTGAAGGAAGGAGCTTTCTATATCAAAACTGGAAACAGCTTTTGTTTACAGTGTCTATATATAGGCTAGGGCTATTGAGCTACACTAAGTGTGCACTGTGCCTGAGGTATATTTAATATATTCATACACCCCTTAATGGGTGTTTTTCACACCTATTGGCTTCCTGGCTAGCTTTATTCTTCTCCTCGTTTCCAGTTTCAGTATAGTTAGCTCATCCCTTCAGATAGATATAAGGCAGTGTCTACCAGCAATCTGACCAGAACTGAAGAGGCAGCTTGGATGAGCAGCGAAACAGCTTCACTTCGGTAACTTTTTGTCCAGTTGATAGGTTTTACTTTTGGCTTATACTATGGATCTGAGAAATTATACAGACATCAAGTTTATGTAAAAATTAAAATTCAAAAGTGTTTTATTTTCACTTTGTGTAGCACTTCAGAGTCACACTGCGATCAAACATTTATGTAAATTTGGCAAGCTGAACACATTCTGTACTGTACAGGAGACAGGGCACGGAGGAGATAAGCAATGGTCTACAGTCCCTTAGCCAATCAGGACGCAGAACACAAAGGACGTTCATACGCTGTAAAAAAAAAAAAAAAAAGCATGCAAAATTGCAAATCTGTGAAACAGTGAGGCTGCGAAAGGTGAACCACGATAAAGTAAGGGACAACTGTATACAACTTTCTCTTGAGCAAGATATGCCAGTGCTTGGAACCTTCAATCAAGTCTCAACCTTATTCCATGCACCATTCCATCCATGAGAAGCTGTTGCAGAGACCTTACACAACAAGGACAATGAATGTTACAAGTGTGCAAGACAGTGCTCTAAGCTTGGATGAAAGCATGACTATTAGCTCATGGGCTTCCAGAAAAAGACATTTTTTAGAAGAAATAACATTATCAATTGAAATCACAACTGCCAAATTTTATTAAAGGTTTCAGTTACTTAGATGATACAGTTTAAGTAACATATAAATCTTTTAATATATGTTATAAAATTCTTAAGATTAGTTTAAGTTATTGAGTATGTCAGTGTTATCGAGTAACCCTCCTTGTTGAGTGGGAAAAAGTCCTAGTGCAAAGACAGACATTTACAGATCTTTGTTTGTTTTTTAATTCATTTGCTAATTCATCATTGGCTGCAGGCTGCATTATGACATTTTTTTCATCTTGTTGAGGAAATATTGTAATTACACTATTGGCTCACCCAAGTTATTACATTGGCCAGGTATTACATTTTTGGGCTTACTACATTGTTATTACGTTATCAATTGCTATAAACCTTTCCCAATCTAATGGGTCAACAAGTGATTTTTATGTAACATTATTGTGTTGTGTTTTTTTGTCTTTTTTTCTATCTTTTTTAAATAGTGAATGAAATGAAACTATATAATGTTTTGGCACTATACAGAATATACGTTATAATTAACAAACCATAGAGTTTATTCCAATTCTATTGTTGGGTCACTATTATTCTTGTCTGTTAAAATGTATTCTCTCCCTATTCCCTTGGTTACAGAGCAAAAGATTATCAAACAGTAAAGTTCTTTGTCACTGAAAACAATCTGGTCAGAGGCACATACAATCCACAGTAGCTCTTTGATTTTCCAATAGAGTGCGGTTGTATGCATATTTCCTACCATATTCATATCTTTCATAAAAGTGTCCAAGCCCACAGGCCTGGACCTCTGCTGAAAGGATTAAGTTCAAAGGCAGGCCAGAAAATGACTGATTCAAAGTCTTCATCCATGCACCGGCCTCCTCTGTCCCACAGGCAGCGAGCAGAGCCACTGCCACCCTCAAAGTGCAACCTTTGCTTTAGTCACATTCAAACTTTCCCTATTACAATGTGGGATACTTGAGATGTGTATTATATAAACTTAACCATTTCTATGACATATAACTCTAATACATTTCATGGGCATACTCCCAAAAAAGCATGACAATATTCCATATTCCAACAAGGGTTCACTTCCAGGGGCGCTGTTGTGCTATATTGTTTTTGACAATGCACCCACTGCAGCAAAGCTTCCATTGGAACTGATCTCACTAATTTGGGTATAAATCTTCAGGGGGCGGTTTTGAAATGTGTCATCTCTTCAAATTTTTATTATCCCTCCACAGTGAGGATGTATTGGCTCTCATAGAATTACAGTGAGGGACTCTGATGATTCCAAAGCCAAAATTGCACAAAATAAAGCCTCTGTAAGCCTCACTTTTCTCTTGCATGGATTATCTCTGTTACCTGGAGTATCTCTGTAGTGATGGAAGCATTCTCGTGATATTTGTGAGTACACAAACTCATGACAATCCCTCTAGGCATGCTCCCACTAGTTCAATAGGGCCTGGTCACCAGTGGGCCAAAGATTGGACCAATCACAGAGCCAAAGGTGAAGTTACCAAGCGAACCAAAAACTTGGTGATGCCAACTGATGTGCTTTGTTTTGTTTTTTCAGCAGAAATATTTAGTTTATGATAATTGTGCAGAGGTAAACGCTGTGAGCATTTGTGGATGGGAAAGACACTTGTCTCTCAAGTGGATGTAACAAAAGTTTGATTTTTCATCTTGTTCTGCTGTTGTGACCCTTCAACCAATCACCGTTGAAAATTGTCCTGATGGCTTTCAGCGAGAGCCGTCCCAGATTGATAATGTGTAGAAGTCAATTCAGATTGCTATACATATCAGTCTGGCATAAGGCAGGTTAATACAACTATCCATGGTCATACAAGTAGTTCAACTTCAGGCAAAGAATTATAATTTATATCATCAGGGAGGCCACACCCAGGTCACAAAAATATGACAAGGGCACATAATGTTTTTTTGTTATCACTTTTAACACAAAAATTAAGCTCCTATGTGATTGAAGCAAGTACACAACAAGAAAGTTCTGACATTTGCGATCTCTGAGCTCAGGTATTATAAAAGAACAAACAACAGAAAGAAAGCTCCTATCTGTAAGTCTCAGTAAATGCATTTGTTTTCTGAGGTTTATAACAAAAATGAAAGAAGTGAGTGAGACACTAAATCAGAAAGCATCTCTATTTGAATGCGCCATGGAAAACAAAAGGCTTTTTATTATCTATCTATCTCACAGAGAGAGGAGGCGACTACAGATGAGCCCCCCTAAGAGGAATAAAAGAAAGGTTTTTGCAGAATGGAAGTTAATAAAAACTCTTAATAAAAGCTTTTTGTTTGTGAGGAATGCCTAATGCCTCGCTGATAAACAAAGCACTTCTGAGCCAACAGTGGCCAATTAAACACAGAACACAACAGCTAAATAAAGAGCTGAAAACAATTGCAATTAAAACACAAATTATTACATTTAACTATTTACTTCATTAACCTAATTTGGTCTGCAGTGAGCCCCAAATTAAAGGTGCACTATGTATGCAACCAGGCAACCAGATATATGTGGATTGGAGACCCCACTCACAGTAAGGTTTTTGTTTTGTTTTTGTTTTTTGCAAGAAAAATCCCTGAAATTTAATAAATCTAAGATGGATGTTTAGAGGGTCCATATTATTCTAGTTTCTGATCTATGCTATAATATTGTTTGCTCATCAAAAACATACTTGGAGTTGGATTTTGTTTCATTCACAGGTGGTTAATACACAACACTCTGTCCCACCTTGTGATGTCATGTTGTAATACAGAACAACACTGTGTTATTAAACTCCGTACATCTTCACTAGAGTCATTTGGATAATTTCAGCCCTGACATTTCCGATCTCCATTAAACAAATGGTAATAGGCAGCTGTTAACTTGAAAACTACTGCTTGATGGAACAGAGCATTTTGAGCTTTGGAGATCTAGACTAATAATAAAGGATTACTCAAACATGTGTGAATGAAACAAAACACAACTCCAGGTATGTTTTTGATGAGGTAACAACATTATGACATCACTTAAAGCTTACTAAAGAGTCAATTTTGTGCAATATTGGACCTTTAATACCAGTCTAAAAAATTTGAGGCAAAGGAATTATATCTCTCTGGTGGCAGATGCCCAAATCCGTAAACTTACATAGTGCACGTTTAAGCTTTATATTTGAAACTGCTTGAATTTGACCTGATTGATAGTGTCTCCAAACATCAAAGTTTAAACCTTTAAGTCTCAAAAATGGACACAGTTTTGCTGTTTAGGATAGTGCATGTTTTATACAACATTCACACCTATTCAAAATTATAATGAGATGTTACTGTCAGCATAGTTCTACAGTGAATGAACCATCAGGTCATTCAAATGCATTGTGGTCTGCTGAGGCCATGCAGCAGGCGAAAGAGAGAGAAACACAAATCTATAATCTCCTTAGTGCTTTTTTAAATGACTAACACATTGTGCAAATAATAAAATCATTGTATGACAACTGCTGCTCATTAAACAATGATAATGATTTTTTAATCTCGATTTGACTTTCTCCATAATCCAACATTACACTGAACAAGTAGAGCAGACACAGCCGAATGAGAAAACATGTTTTTTTCTAAGTAATTACTTCCACTAAATTATAAAACCCAGCTAATTAATAGTTTTATGTGTGTCCACACAGTAATGAAATGATGGATTAGATGAACTCACTCTGGGGCCTGGACACAAAACAAATAAATACTAACAGATTCTAAACAAAAACAAATAAATGAGCTTTCCAAGAAACTTTAACATAGTCGTATTGTATGAGTGAAAGTTGGTCATGTCTGTAATAAAAGCACTTTTAAACTTTAAAATGACCGTACTGTACTGTGAAATGCAAAATAATCATGTTCTATTCAAAACAGGGCTGCAATATAGCAATATTGGCTGGCACAGCTCAATATATCACTGTACCAAGGACAAATATGCACTTTTAAATTATTATGTTAAAAGAATTATTAAACACAGCTTTAAGACCAAAATTAGCATTGATTTTGTCTCTATTTTAGTTTCTACCTTTCACCAGTAAATTAAAGTATGTTCTTGCTTTGTTTTATTAAAGAGGGGGTATCACTCTTAATTGCAAGCATTACATATTTAGATCACCATGCTGCCTTTTATTGTATTAATAAGTTTCATTTTTGTTTTTGTGTCCACCTTATCATGCTTAATTCAAAATAAATAAAACATTTTCTACCAGCATGCCCAAGGACACAACATCAGTTTAGGGAGCAGGTATTGAACCACTAAACTTCAGGTTAGCAGGTGAAAATCCAAGTATCAAACACAGGATATAAGATTTATACCGGAGAGGTGTATATAATCTCGTCATGTACATTTTTGTATGATGTGTATAAAATATGATGTCATAAACAATTTAACTATTTAACAATTCAATATTGCTAATTATACACTCAATAAAGATTTAAGAGCTTAAGGGTGAAAACATGGCAATTAGTAGATGAAACTAAACATAATGAAGTTTATATTTGATATGCTAAAAGGTTTAAGGAGCTTCAAAGACTTTCAGAGACCTTGGATGGACACTGGAGAGGACATCATTAACAGTACAGACATGAGCGAATGCAGAAGATACTTGAGTTATGGTGACTGTGTCTATAAACAAAATCATAAACTCACGTTAACAGCTCAGAGCCAGAGACACAGAGATTTTTTTTGCATTTAACAGTGTTTAGCAGTGAGTGAATCCACTGTGCAGCTATGGAAGACCTCAACAAGTAAAAAGCAAAATAAAAAGTACACTATTATGGAGGGTACACTGTAACTTTTTGGATGAAGGTCAGTCATCTGCTTGTCTTCATAGAGATTTTATTGTGTTGTCTGCAGTGTTTCACAGTGTGGCATTAAAATTTTCTAAATTGCTTTTATATAATTCAGTGGTGGAAGAAGTACTGAATTTTGTTACTTAAGTAAATGCACAGATACTGAAGAAAAATTTTTTAAGTAAAAGTATCACATAAAAAAATCGACTTAAGTAAAAGTATTAAAGTACCCATTTAAAATTAAATTAAAGAGTAAAAAGTAAAAGTATTTTGTGCAGATTTTGAGATGTAATACAGCTTCGAATGTAGTGATTTTGAAGATTTGTGCAGAATTTTGTTCAAACAATTGATTTTTTTTTTTCCTAGTATATGTTTGTTTGCTCAAACTATGAAATGTGTTAAAAATAAATACCTCAGACTTTTCTGGAGGCCTCAAACAATAATAAAAAATACTTTTAGTTTTCAGTCCAGTTCAATAATGTAGTGGAGTAGAAACTACATATACCTTCTCTCAAATGGAGTAAAAGTAAGAAGTATCCACTATGAAATCTACTTAGAAAAGTGCAGATACCTAAAATGTATACTTAAGTACAGTACTTTATTACTTTTACTTCGTTATGTTCCACTACACATTAAATACATGTGTAACGCAACATATGATGTGTAACTTGTCTTACCTTCGTGTCTCTAGAAGGTAAAAATGCCAGACTGTGGAACATTCAAGGGCAAAGCAACAGCATCCCCATAGAAACAAGCAGGTGGCTTTAAAATAAACGGTAACAGCTACATCAGTAAATGTAGTTAAGAGCTTGAGGTTTTAATACTCCACTTAATCCTTGTCTCCATGGGTAATGAAACATTATGAAACATTGCTAAAATGAGAGATGTTGGGTTAAAGTTAATAAATGACTTTCACAAAAAATAAAAAAAATTCTCCCCCAACGAAATAATAAGTCTGTTGATAAGTAGCACGCGTCTAAAAGTCTATTATCAGGCTTAAGAGCATATCATTACCTCCTCTAGTGTTTATATCGATTATCTTTTCATTTCAAAACCATCTGACAGTGTTTTCTAAAGCACAGTTTGATTTTACCTGCTCCCTTTGTGCACTATGGCTTCGCTGTTGATTTAAAACTCATCTAATTAATTATTCAAGGGTATTATTTTCTACATTGAGTCTATTTCCTGCATCAGCGATAACAGTAATGGCTCCCGGAGGATTCAGGAGTGCCACAATTTCACCTTGCCTGCTTTGTACCACACTACTTTCATAACGGCGTAGTAAACAAATTTAACATGAACACACACGGACACGCACACACAAATCAATAGCTGGGGCTCGGAGCATTTAGCAGAGCACAATGCTAAGTGAATGTCTGGTCCAGCCAAGTGCAAAATTTTCTCCCATTGCTCAAAACTGCAGAGAGCGCAGTCCATGTTTATGATACAATAAACTACTGGTTCTGGTCTGAATAAGTCACATGTTTTTATCAGCACAATGTACTATGTTAATGATATAAAAATGTCTTTAATGGTACTATGGAACTTTTTCTGGTTGTCTGCCACCTGCTTGTTTCCATGGTGATGGTATAGCTGGATGGAGCATTTGGTATTAAACATATGTATTTAAGATTTATTCGATTACAGATGTTTTATTGCTCAAAAATACATTGAAAAACAGTGTCAATAACATCATTTTTAGTTCATGTAGGTAATAAGCTGATATTAAATCTGCCTGACCACAAGTTAAAGACTAAAACGACATAGTTTTCAAAGAGGCTCATGTATCAGTGTGGAATGTTTCAGTTTCTGTGTCATATGTGCATTTCTATTAGCCTAGCTCTCTCAAATATGACAGGTGTGATTGATGGCTACTGTAGAATCATATAGCAAAATATTGATACTTTGCAGTATGTCATCAACATTCCCTGGGGGTGTGATGCTAATGTAGGCTCTGCTCTGTCTGAGGCTTTGTTACACTATTTCAACACAATCTGACCAAAAATAATTCACTTAGCTGGAACTACAACAGGCGAGCTGATTTTTACTGTTAAACAAGTCTCTCTCAAATAACATTACAGTCACACACTAACCAGCATAGGCCAACAGTTATAAGTTAGTCACTCTCACCTTTTTGTTGAAAACCAAACGCCTAAATGGAACCATGAACATTTATATTGATCAAGGGCTCCTGAAAATATGTTGTTTAAATCCATTTTGTATTTTCAGTTTTCAGTCTATCTAAAAAAAAATAATAATAATAATTTAAAAAAAAATAAAAAAAACTTTGCTAATGTGTGCATTGTGTAATCATTGCATCTGATGAATTGCTTCCGCCATACATATACATGTAGACCCAGTGGTGGAAGAAGTACTCAGTTTTGTTACTTTAGTAAAAGTACAGCTCCAAGAGCAAAAAAAATTAAAAAATACTCAAGTAGAAATGAAAGTATCACATGAAAAAATCTACTTGAGTAAAAGTACCTGTAAAAATTTACTTAAAGAGTAAAAAGTAAATTTCACACAGATTTTGAGATCTCATAAAGTTTCAAATGTAGTGATTTTGATAAAGATTTGTGCTGAGAGTAGAAACAATTGAATCAATAGATTTTTTGTTTCTAGCTGTTTTCATTTGTTCATTTAGTGTTTGTTCAAATTATGAACATGTTAAAAATAGCATTTTCATGTACAGATACCTGCGCTCAAATGTAGTGAAATAAAAGTAAAGTAAGTATCCGCTTTAAAAGTTACTTAAGTACAGATACCTACAGTTTGTACTTTTACCTCAGCTAGGTGTGAATGCGATGTATCAATACTGACTGAATGTATGGTCACTGTTTTGGAGAACAGACAAATTCCGGTGTAGTGTACAATATGAATTATTGGATTACCAACTTGTATTTGTCAGACTTTGCCATTGTTTCTGTTGAACCACAAAACTATAAGGACAGTATTAACAGCATTCATTTCTAGTTATTGATACATTCCTGCATATGTTTGTCTAACAACTCATTGAATACATTAACAATTAATATCTTAGGCTTAGTATATATAAATGGACATAGCTAACCTGCTAGCCCCTCCAATGACTCTGGCTTCAGTTTACTTTACATTAGAAAACTGTCACCCCTCTCTCCGTAATTACTGTAGTGAGCCTTGCTATTATTGGTCTTAAAATGTTCAAATTAACCCGCTCTACATGACCCTGGGATTTTTGTTTCGCTATTGTGTCCGCTCCCTGCTAAACCAGCCTTGCGAGCAGGAACACTAACAGCCTCGCTCCGGATTGGCTGTTTGGTTGCCATGATATTGCGGTCGGAATTGTTAATATTCAACTTAGCTCCAAATTCTCCTCTATAACTGCTAGCCTCGATGACCTTCATTTGACTGGAGCCAAACGCGATGGGTGACGTCACACTCCCTTACTCTTTATACAGTGATTAATATACAGAGTTGTGGATTAGTAAACTGTTTCAGTGTATGGTATAATAGTTCTTTGGGAAGCTAATATCTGCCTCTTTTGTTGGACTTTTTTATTCAGAGAAAAATTGTTAAAATCCAATGCAGATTAGCCACAAATAATGGCTTATATGGATAACAGTTATTTAGATAAATATACATGAGTCAGTAATTCCTCTAAAGCTCATAATTCTCCTAACGATGGTGTAAGCTACTACATGACATTGCTAACTGCATTATTTAGGCTAAGACAGCATTATTCAGTGTACACAGAGCTCTACAGAAAAATTCATTTTTGTGAATATCATATTTAAAAGTAACATTTTATAGATAGCTTTGACACATAAAAGAAAGTCTGGAGGAAGTTCTTTTCATAAGAATAGGATGCATGAGCTGTGATATGCAATTGGAGGTAAGAAAAGGGCAGTGAGGTAGAAAAATGAAGTGGTATAAGAGATATATCAGAAATTACTTTACACAAAAGAACAAAAGAGTCCATTAATAAACCTGCTGTGCCGAGTCTTCATTCAAACAGACAACTTTATGGAAACTGTGATGAAAGAGGCCACCGTCACTGAAGCCTTTCACACAGTGTTGCTCTGATGTATCAATTCTCATTTGCATCACAAGAGCTCGGAAATATTCTCCTGTTCAGTTTGGGCACATTTGACCTATTGGAAAATCTGACAAAGTGCTTTACGGCTACATGGCTTTTTCATTATTCACACGGTAACAAAAACAAATATTACTAATTTTAATCATGAGATGCAGTCGTTTCTAATCATCAAAGATCAGCTTGGGTGTTTTTAATCGCGAGGTGTAAAGTCAATCCTCTGTCAGTGAAGTGTAGACTTTGGAAGAAGAAATGTTTTGTATTAAGAGATGGAGATGATGCTAACGCTATTGTTTATGTTTACAATATTAACACTGAAAGACACTTTTATTTATTCGAAGTAATCTCAGTCCATTTTTACTTATTGCCCAGTCCTAATCAAAACATTAGAATTGAAAGAAATGGCTTTTGAGCAGTGGTGGAAGAAGTACTCAATTGTGTTACTTAAAAGTAGAGTAAGTAGTAAAGTAACTTCAAATAAAATATGGAAAAAATCTACTTAAGTAAAAGTGTTAAAGTGCCAGTTTAAAAATGTACTTTAAGTGTAAAAAGTAAAAGTATTTTGCACAGAATTTGAGGTTTTAGAAGTCTTCACATGCACTTGCATTTTATTTGTATATTTTTGTTTGCTCAAACTATGAACTATGTTAAAAATAAACCCCTTAGTTCTCAAATGGTAAAAAATATTTTGACTTTTCAAAAATATAGTGGAGTAGAAAGAACAGATACCTGATCTCAAAAGTAGTGAAGTAATAATAATAATAATAGTACTTTACTACTTTTACTTTGTTCCACCACTGCTTTTGAGTATAGATCGAAGTTTAACACAATAAAACACAACATTATAGTAGCAAGTAAAAATGTTTACACTACATTAACTAACTAATGTTGTTAATGTAGTATGTTTTTAAAATCTAGTTGTATTCTCCTTAAATTGTCTATGTGAAGATTTGACTGTGACAGAACTATAACTATGCAAGGAATAATTAAAAATATCAGCAAAATGGTTTCAGGCAGATAATTAGTGCTGTTGGGCAATATAGTATAATGATTTATAATACATAGCAGTGCATTCTTCTCTAACCACAAACACAGTGACATGAGTGAAGGGGGCACCACCAGATGTAAGTAAAAGCACCTCTAATCTTTCCCCTGCAGCTTATTTACAAAGAGGCACAAAGTCATCCAAATACCAGAGTCCTGCTTAAACTCCAGCCACAGCACTGGGGGTCACACTGTCACGCAGGGGGCCCACAGAACAGCCACAGTGCCCTCTACTGGAGACATACCAAATATGCACCTAAGAAGTCATGCTCCAACTGTAAAAAAAAAAAAAAAAAAAAAAAGTGTGAGGTGAGATCCTACCACAGAGCTTCATGTTGGCTTTGAGAAGTGTTTGAATTGATGGTGTCCTTAAAGCAGTGTAAAAAAAAACAAAAAACAAAACACAATTAGATTAAATGCATATATTAATAATTCCAGGTCAAGTGACAAAATTAGGTATTTAAAACAAAAACATGTGCTGCTGAAAGTGACCATGGCCCTAATATTAAAAAGAAAAAAAAAATGTATTTCATGTTTTTCTGCAAGTAGAGTTTACACAATGAGGAATGTTGTTTTAATATAAACACTTAGATACATATATTGAAAGATTAATATTTGTTTAACCTCATAATAACACGTTTCCCCACACAATGCAATTTTAAGTGTCTTTTAATAAAATACATTTAAATCAAATGTCAACATTACTCATTTTGAACAAAACTATGAACTTTATAGTTTATATCCATGAGACGAAATGAGCATAATTAGTTAGAAGCCAAGACTTCAATTATATTGGATTAGACAATCCTGGTTTGTTGCCCTTACTTTGGTCACATTGGTCATATTTTTAAATAGCACTTTTCCCCCATCAAGGACCCACTCACCCAATCACACACATTCATACTCCAATGTACACATTGGGGGGAAGGTGGGTTAAATGTCTTGCCCAAAGACACAATGACAGCATTTATCTGTATGAGCTGGAATCACACCACCAATCTGTAGGCCAGTGGATCTGACTACTCTACCCTTTGGATCAGTGGACAAACACTCTACTCACTGAGCTAATGTCACCTCTCTGTTCTTTAGTACTTCACTCCCAGGACATAGACAATCAGGTAAGTCTGCTTTATCACCAATTATCTAGTAATGATGGCAGGTTCAGAACAGCAGTACAATCATGCCAGAAACAACCAACCAGGATAAATTGCCAAAATTATAGTGCATCTGTGTATAACAAAATATGAGCCAATAAAGGCAACTCGCAAGTCATTTTTCAACTACTACGGACACTTATATGGCATGAATTGTAAGTTAGCTCTAGTGTGCTACGTAACTTTAAGTGGAGGTACCGCTACCTACTTGTCATGCCATGGGAATATTACTGCATTGCCTGCGCACAGATCTGACCTGTAACTTGGCCTGTTGATGTCATCTGCTTGTCTCCATGAAAAGTGATATGTTAAATGCTATAATGAGGAACAGCAAAACATCTCAATGGAATCAAGCATGTGGCATGTCTAAAAATCAAGAAATAAAACCACAAAATCTTGAGTAATTTTACTTCCCATGCTGTTAGTCTTTTTTGTGAATCCACATTGATCAGATGGGCCAGACAGTACAGACAGCAGCAGCCCTGGGAAGCAGTGATGTGTTAGTGAACATAACTACAGTTTGACATGACATCAATATACATAAGTCTATTCCAACGCTAACTCTCTGACAGCCACAGCTAACACAGCAAAAGCACTTCCCTCAGGGTAGGTTGCTCTGAATAAACCAATCTTCTATGTATAAAATGTGTAAAATTATGTTGTTATGAAAGTATACACTCTCATTTATATGAAACCGATAAGCGTGCATTATGAAACAGAACTGTGTCATATCCACCCACTGCTACTGCATGCAAGGGTGGGCAAAATGGACAAACATGTACATTGCAATCCTTCTTTGCATCACCTTGATAATGATGTTCATACAATATTTTAACAGTGCTTTAGAAATGTGCCAAAACATGAATGGACCATAAAATTAACCACAAAGGGGCAGGAATATACACTAAAATGTATACATTTTTTGGAAGATATCACTACATTTTATTTTTAATCAGCTATTTTTACAATCAATTTCAACAGTTGATATACTCCATATTCTATTTTTTTGTATATGTATAAAATGTGTAAAATTCTGATCTTCTGAAAATGATGCAAATATATACAATGGTCTTCTTCCAGGAACGTGAAAAACCTGTATTATGAAACAGCACAGTGTCATGTCCACCCACTGCTACTGCATGTGCTAGACAGCAGTGAGGGTGCGCATGTCTAATAAATATTGCAGAAGGATACATTTGGACCATCTACCCACTACATAAGTCAAGGAGATTTCACATTATGGAGGTATCATGGCTCTGTGTGGCTGTTGGCCCCTCTGCTCTTCACCAACTGTCATAGGTGCTTCTTCTGTTTGTATGTGTAACCTCAACCTACTGAGCTTGTCCAAAGACTGTAGGCAGGAGTGGTTGGTTCTGTCTGTAAAGTTGGACTGCAGGCTTTTTACAGCTGTGGGAGTTCTGTCTTCGTAGATATGTGTCTATCAAAAGGCAAAAACTAGGCTGTCGGTTGAAATAGTGAAAACAAATCAATGCAGCAACAGGCCTGCACAGTTTACAATTTAAGTACAGATACTCTAAAAGCTTTTTTTTTTTTTTTTTTTTTTTTTTCAGGACACAGTTTTTGGTCAATAATTACAAATGTTGATAACAGGGTTAAAGCAAGTGTATCGATGCTAAATGTAAAACCAATGGACCTACTTGTTTACAATAGGATACAGCAGAACAGAAGCTGTTCTTACATGGCTGCCAATTCACCAAAACCAAGCTGCACCTTCAAAAGCTCCATGGTGAATGCAGTGGCTGGCTGTTTGCTCATTTTACATACTGCAATGATACTGTAAACTTACAAAAGGCATACAGATAGCAACAATAAGATTTGTCCATTCTGTGTAATTTTTGTAGATGCTTACCATCCAGAATACAGTTAATATCTGCAGATTCACTGTCCACATGGAACCATGCATAGACACAGAGCTCAACAGTGACCATGCACTCCGGTATGTCCATTCTCCCTTCATTTTACCATACTTTTTACTAGACTTTGCAAAAAATTTAATATTATATGTTTTAAGTCCAAAAAGCACATTCAAAACAAATGATTTGGTGAAATGCTTTAATAACTTAACGGTTCATAAGTTTCAGAAACTAATTATGAATAAAATGATAGGAATTGTGGTCATAAGTTTGTACATAGCTGATTAGCCCTGTGTGAACTTGCAAATATTAATATGAGGTGGCCGGTCACTGTTGAGCTCCATTATGCGCGTCAAAGGCATGTCATGTCATGTGGTTCTTGATGAAAAAATCGTGGACTAATACTTTTCCTATGTGGACTCTCGAGGACACTTTTATGGGTTGTTGACCGCAGTCCAGAACAAAAAACTTTGCACGTGCTGCCCAACATTGATTGCTCCTAATAGCCCACTTCTGGTGCTCAGGGTTTTTGAAGAGTTCTCATTTGTAAAAGTTTACTGTGCTGAAAAGTGGAACTTTGGCTTAGCCCAAGGCTGGAATGGCCATCTGGAGCACCAGGAGTTTTCCCGGTGGGCCGAGGACCTTTTTGGACATACTCACTGTCAGACCTGTGCAACACCACGCACAGTCCTGATGTAACGCTTAAGTGGCCCGCTCTTATTCATCTTTACCTGGCTGTATACGCTTTACTATGAGTTCACCGTGGCCCCACGCACATGTGGCCCCATGCAGATGTGGTCCGGGTTCTGTCCTTTATCACCCGGGCCGGCCCAAAGCTGACAGCCCCTGTCCCAAGCGGCAGTGTGTTCAGAGCTGCTGCTGGTAATGAGCCTGCTCACTGAAATCATGCTGAAATAAAGGCATTTTGAGAACACTGGGAATGTTTCCAACCCCATAAAGACATTCAAAGTATTTAAATCTTCACAACAGTTTTTATTTTACATCGACAGACCACATATTCGTCTTGTTTTGGTTATTTTTCGCTCATCGAAAAAAAGGCGGTCATTTCCATGCAAAGCGATCAAAGCATTTACCGTGGACGCGCACAGAGTGTTTCTTACATGATTTCTGCAAAGGAGCAAAAACTATTATCTTTAAAAGTGACACAGAAGATGAATTCAGATGTCCTGACATAAGTGTGTGAATCGTGTGGAGTTTAGGGGCTATTTCAGACCACTGGTGTCCACTGCTGTACTCAGACTGTGGCCGTGTCCCAATTCGCCAAATGCATACTCTTCCAAGTACTCTTTGAAGTACCCAGCCGAAAATGTGTACTCCTCAGTATAGTATCTTGCCGAAATGGGACAGGCCTACACCACGGACCATACTTCCTCTGCTGTCTTTGCGTGTATGATACGTACATTATTTTTAATTAATTACTATTTAATAGATGAAAAGTCAAGATGTGGTTCTGTTTAGATTGGATGAAGTAAGGAACTAATGTTTGCCTTTGAATATCAATCGGCAAATATAACGTTCGAGGTGTTTTTTTTTTCCCAATTGTAGTTTCTACATAACTTTAACAAAATATACCTTGTGAAAACATAATAGACACAGAGGTAACAATATAATTTTTACATTCATTGTCTATAAACCAGAGAACACTTTTAGTTGTACATGAAGTGGGATATTGCATATTCTACTGACTGCCCTCTGACTTGGACTATTGGGAGACTTTTGTGACAAAAAAACAAAACAAAAATGTGAGGTTTGTGACTTTCCATGTTCATGTTAGTCCTTATAGGGTATTACACAGAACACAACCAATATATCAAAATTATATTTTAACAAAACCCAGATCATGTTTACAGTGAGTTTATTGAAATTATCAATTATTATTAGCTGCTCCATGCGCCCACCTGTCAGGCTTGTCAGTCAGGCTGTATCTGTGGGGGATGCATACAATCCTGATCATATTTATTCCATTTTGGGGCATGTACCACTGTCACCTGGGCCTACTGGAGCAATGTGCAGTAGTGTGGATGAAAGTGGTCAGACAGGCTAGCAACAGTTAGCAGCGACAGTAATCCTACGATATTTAAAGGTAATCTTGGTTTGATTAAAAAGAAACAAAAAATGCTAAATCTCTATAAATCATATTTTCCAGGCTGTGGGTTATAGGTCACACAAAGATGCAGACGTGTGCATTGACGCACACGTGCGTGCTGTTGTTGTTGCCAAGCACGTATTTCAAACGCTCTTCATCATTGCAAACTTTGCAAACCTCGGCTGCGCCAAAAACCTGCATTTGTGAACTTTATTCGATGTTTTCTTCGGAAAAGAGACATCACTTTGGGACATTATCACCCAAACTTCTACTGTCCGCCCCCTGACTCAGACTACGAGACTTTTGTGATGAAAAAAACGTGAGGTTTGTGACTTCCCATGTTCATGTTAGTCCTTATCTGATATTGCACAGAATACAACCAATATATCAAAATAATATTTTAACAAAACCCAGATCATGTGTACAGTGAGTTAATTGAAATTATTAATTATTATTAGCTGCTCCATGCGCCCACCTGTCAGGCTTGTCAGTCAGGCTGTATCTGTGGTAGAGGTAAGATCTTAAGCTCGAGCCCGAGCCCGAGCCCGAGCCCGACCCGACCCGACCCGGGTCGGGCTCGGGCTTCTCTCTACCTGACTTTTTAAAAATAAATATATGTTTATAATAATGTATACTAAAACAATGTGTGGATACTAAACTTAGGAATACTTGTTATAAAAAAAAATAATTTGGATAAAACAGAGAAGGCGCTGTAAGGTAATTGCTATTTAACTACTAAACAGGAGCCGCAGAGCCAGAGCACACTCTGCGCACGTGAACGCCCCCTCTTCCCCTCCGCAAGTCCGCATCTATTTAGACCTGGTATCCCTGATATGGAGCAGCAAGAAGTAAAGGATAAACTAAAGACAGGGGAACTGAAAAGGCAAACACGCACCGGCAAGAGTGAGGTGTGGCTTCAAATTGATTGTTGAAAATGCTACAGAAACTTGCGTTGGCTTCGCTGAATGTAGTAAATGTGGCGCTTTGCTTTCATACGAGAGCAAAAAGACTGGCACCTCGACGCTGAGCAGGCATTTAAACAGCTGTACTGGCAAAAGTGATGATCGTCAAACATCTATATTATCATTTGTCCCAAAGACCGCACCTCTTCGCGCTAAGCAGGCCATCACAGACAAGTGCGTGGACTTTTGCTGTCAGGACCTTAGACCATTTTGAGTAGTTAGTGGCGAAGGTTTTTTATTAGTAGGCTTATTTTTACGCATGTTTAACTTTGTTTGGTTCTTTATTTTTTTTATTTATCCTCACAAATAAAATATGAAATTTCGGGTTTGCTTCGGGCTCGGGCCTGCAAATCAAGTTAATTGGTCGGGCTCGGGCCGGGTCGGGCTTTAATACCCGCGGGCCTGGGTCGGGTCGTGCTGGATTTTTTAGGCCCGATCTTACCTCTAATCTGTGGGGGATGCATAGAATCCTGATCATATTTATTCCATTTTGGGGCATGTATCTGTGCCACTGTCACCTGGGCCTACTGGAGCAATGTGCAGTAGTGTGGATGAAAGTGGTCAGACAGGCTAGCAGCAGTTAGCAGCGACAGTAATCCTACCATATTTAAAGGTAATCTCAGATTGATTAAAAAAACTAAAAATGCTAAATCGCTATAGATCATATTTTACTGTGGG
This sequence comes from Periophthalmus magnuspinnatus, assembly GCF_009829125.3. Lineage (NCBI taxonomy): Eukaryota > Metazoa > Chordata > Actinopteri > Gobiiformes > Gobiidae > Periophthalmus > Periophthalmus magnuspinnatus. The sequence continues at coordinate 24,704,843 of NC_047146.1, forward strand.
TTATAGGTCACACAAAGATGCGCGTGTGCTAACGTCAGTGCGCACGTGTGTGCCATTGTTGTTGTTGCCAAGCACGTATTTCAAACGCTCTGCATCATTGCAAACTTTGCAAACTTCTGCTGTGCCAAAAACCTGCATTTGTGAATTTTATTTGATGTTTTCTTTGTATAAGAGACATAACTTTGGGACATTTTCACCCAGACTCCTACTGTCCGGCCCCTGACTTGGACTACAAGACTTTTGTGACAAAAAACGTGAGGTTTGTGACTTTCCATGTTCACGTTAGTCCTTATGGGGTATTACACAGAATATAACCAATATATCAAAATTACATTAAAAAAAAACAAAAAAATACAGATCATGCTTACAGTGAGTTTATTCAAAGAAATGTGCGCAATTGTGCGTTTATGATTTCCTTTTCATACTAAATGAAAATGATCATGCTGTGTGTATAGGCCACAGAGGCTGGTAGTACTTAGTACTCAAATACAGCAGAAGAAATTGTAGTTATTTCACAGTGCTTTTCTAGCAGCATACTTTTACTTGAGGAATAGCTTATTATTGAAGTAACACTACTCTTACTTGAATAAAAGTTTTGGCTACTTTCTCTTCTCACTGTGAGTAAGATTACAAGTTTTTGTTGACAATACAGTACTACATTGTTTTAACATTTGTGTTTCTTGCAATACTCCTTCAGATGTGATTTTGTTTCATTTGAAAATACCAGATTTTGTGGATTCAATATTTTGTCCTTTCAAAAAAAAAAAAATTACCTTCTGGACTTCTTAGACTACCAGAAAACCATATATTTTCACCTGCTAGTTTTTGCATTGTTGCCTTTCAGTGGCTGAGAATAAAGGGTTGTACAGGACACTTTTGAGGCCCACACAGTGTGTCACATTAATATGTATGTTGAAATAGAGATGCACTCACTAATTGGGTACCTCTGTACATAAAAACATTGTAAAATGTCTTCACTCTACAAATATAGTTGACCTTAGAACATGACAAATATAGATAGATATAGATATATCAATCAATATTGTTGATCAAAACCACTGTTGATCTAGTAGTGCAGACACTGTTAGACAATGAGAGGCCAAGTACATGAAAAAAAAGGGGGGGATAAGGCCAAAACCATTCACATGCATTTGGGGTTATAAAAAAAAAAACAGTATTTTCTAATATAACATGTATGCAAAGAGCTGCTTTAAAGTGCTGACTTTAAAACGTTGTAATAGTAATGAAAGTCACTGGTCAACAACTGCTGTTTTGCCATGTGCATTCAGCTTTTGGCATGAACTTAATTTTGGTCTCTACAGTTGTGTCATTTAGGCCCATTTTGTTGTCCTCTCTGGATTTGCTGTATTCTTGTAGGTGAGCTCTGTTTGCAGCATCACTGTCTGAAACAAATGTTTCTCTCCACAGATCTGTGTGAGCCAAAGCCCAGCTCTGCTCCAGACGTCCAGACCTCCTGCACACGTCCAGACCTCCTGCACAGGTCCAGACCTCCTGCACAGGTCCAGACCTCCTGCACACGTCCAGACCTCTTGCACACGTCTAGACCTCCTGCACATCCTCACATCTGGAGCTAAGACCTAACACACTCATGGACACACTCCTATACACATTTAGACAAGCACACAGATACACACTCACACAGACATACACTTATGCAAACACACACACTCCTTCCCTCTCTCACTGCTCCTGCTATGCCTCTCCATCCTGCTCCTGCTATGCCCCTCCCTGCTACTCCTGCTATGACTTTCCCTCCTGTTCGTGCTATCCCCCTCCCTGCTACTCTTGCTAATCCCCTCCCTGCTACTCCTGCTATGCCCACCTCTGCTACTCCTGCTATGACTTTCCCTCCTGCTATCCCCCCCTGCTGCTCCTGCTGTGCCCCTTCCCGCTGCTCCTGTTGTGCCCCTCCCTGCTGCTCCTGTTGTGCCCCTCCCTGCTGCTCCTGCTATGCCCCTCCCTGCTACTCTTGCTATGCCCACCTCTGCTACTCCTGCTATGACTTTTCCTCCTGCTCATGCTATCCCCCTTCCTTCTGCTCCTGCTGTGCCCCTCCCTGCTGCTCCTGCAATGCCTCTCCCTGCTACTCCTGTTATGCCCACCTCTGCTACTCCCGCTATGACTTTCCCTCCTGCTCCTGCTATCCCCCTCCCTGCTGCTCCTGCTATGCCCCTCCCTGCTGCTCCTGCTATGCCCCTCCCTGCTGCTCCTGCTATATCCCTCCCTGCTACTCCTGCTATTCCCACCTCTGCTGCTCCTGCTATGCCTCTCACCTCTACTCTTGTGCTCTTGCTATGTCCCTCCCTCCTGATCCTGCTATGCCCCTCGATGCTGCTCCTGCTATGTCACTCCCTGCTACTCCTGCTGTTCCCACCTCTGCTGCTCCTGCTATGCCCCTCCCTGCTAGTCCTGCTATTTCCACCTCTGCTGCTCCTGCTATGCCTCTCCCTGCTACTCCTGCTATGCCCCCCCTTGCTGCTCCTGCTATGCCTCTCCCTGCTGCTCCTGCTATGCCCCTCCCTGCTACTCCTGCTGTGCCTCTCCCTGTTGCTCCTGATATGCCCCTTCCTGCTGCTCCTGCGATGCCCCTCCCTGCTGCTCCTGCGATGCCCCTCCTTGCTGCTCCTGCTATGCCCACCTCTGCTGCTCCAGCTATGCCCCTCCCTGCTCCTCCTGTTAAGCGCCGCACTGTTCCTCTAGCTATTCCTATTTGTCTTGCTAAGGCCCGCCCTGTTCCTTTTGCTAAGCCCTGCGTTGCTCCTCCTGCTACTCTTGCTATGCCCCTCCCTGCTGCTCCTGCTATGCTCCTCCCTGCTTCTACTGCTATGCCCACCTTTGCTCCTCTTGCTAAGCTTCTCCCTGCTCCTCCTTCTTCTCTTGCTAGGCCCCGCCCTGCTCCTTTTGCTAAGCCCTGCCCTGCTCCACCCTTTCTTGGATCCTTTTCCTATGTCCCTCTTTCCCTCTGTCGTTAGGCATGCAAAGCTACCCTCTGCTCCTCCTGCTGTGTCCCTCTTTGCGCCTCCTGCTAAGCCCCGCCCTGCTCCTCTACCTATTCGTCACCCTGTTCGTTTTGCTAAACCTGCGTTGCTCCTACTGCTAAGGTCCTCTCTGCTCCTCCTGCTAAGGCCCTCTTTGCTCCTCTTGCTTCGCTCCCGGCTGCTATTGCAAGGGCTACTAACTATGACATCGTATCATATTGTACATAGGTGTGGGGAGAAAAAAATATATATATATATTTTATTTTATGTAGTTTTGTTGTAAATAGTCTGGTTCTTATGCTTTAGTGTTAAACAAGCAAAAAAAAAAAAAACATAAATAAAATGTTAGGGATCAGATATTTTGTTTTCTGCTCCCCCCTTCTCATGTTTGTTCCTACAGAGCTGGTGGTGATGAGCGCTCCTCCTGCAGCAGACCAGACCAAGCTCCCCCATGCAGAGATGGAGAAAGATGGATGCAAATAGACCAGTGCCACCCCCCAAAACAAAAACAAACAAAAAAAAAAAAAAGAAAGAAATATAGATCAACTTACAACAAAACAAATTACTTTAATAACATTAGTTTTTAATCTGTAACAGAAAATATGTAACATGCATCATAAATCATAAATTCATAAAAAATGTAATCCTCATTTAAAGAATAGATATTTTTTAACCAACTGATTACTGATAAAAATAAAATATAAAATGAAATAAATATCAAAATAATACATTAAAATTAAATAAATATCAAATTAATACATTCAAATTAAATAAAATCAGTAAACTTGATAGCAGGCCCCACTATTTGAGAAGCACTGAGCTAAATTAACATGCCGTTTGCTACCCCCTTCCAAACGTGTTCAAAAGAATATGTTCCGATGATTCACTAACCAAGCTAAAGAGAACAAACAAATTAATCTTTTAAATAAAATTCTTGAAGCTGTTTTTGTTGTTTTTGTGAGTTTTGCCAAATGCCAATTGAGAGAATAAATAAAGATACTTAAAATAAAGTTCAGTTTTCGTCCTTTGTGTTCAATGCACTTTGTTCAGTGGAGTATTTCTTGTGAAATATATAGAAAAGTTACAAACTACATTAACTTCCATTACCTGGTTTTCCTGATTTAGGGGTCACTATTGTATCATTTCTGTACACTGCACATTGGGCCTTTATGTGTGGAGTTAGCATGTTTCTCCCTGTGTCTTGATGGGTTTCAATGAGAAACACACTAAACTTTGACGTGAGAGAATTTTCCATGTGTTCAAAATGATTGGTCACCAACGAGCAACTTTGTTTCATGCATCACTGAAATAAACAAATCTGATTGCACACTAGCCTACTGTCTGGCTTGAGGCACAACTGGGGAGTGGTGCCTAGACCAATACCCTGTTTAAAAATACACAGGTATATAGTGTGGTGACTAGTTAATGGTAATTCCATAGTTTGCACAACACCCTTGAGGTCATCACCCACTACCCTGCCATGTGTCCTCTGTTTGGTTAGAAGGTGGTTAATTTACCAAGGATACACATGTTACATTACCCATAAAGGACCAAAATAATTTAGAAGAAAAAAGAGGCATGGATATATATTGCCTTTAAATATATTTAAGTTTGATCAGATAGGCTAAAATCTAAAACAAGATGAGGTAAATAGGAAAAAAATCTTGAATTTTGCTATATCAATTTGAAACTTTTTTACTTAGCCTACATTATTATACAATGAGGTATAAGGGTCAGTTAAATAAAATAAGTTATACAGGCGCTACGAGAATAAAGTCGTAGCATTTCGACATTAAAGTCGTAATTTTACGAGAATAAAGTCGACGCCTGAAAAAGTCATAATTTTATGAGAGTAAAGTCATAGTGCTATGTGAATAAAGTCGTAATATTACGAGAATAAAGTCATAATATTACGAGAATAAAGTCGTAATTTTATGAGAATATAGGCTGCTGTGCGTGAATGAATAGACTAGTGCGTTATGCATTATGGAGAATTTGGAGCATTTTGTTCAGATAAACTTTCAACTGGGGTTTACGCACGACTAAATACTGTGTCTTTTAGCCCACCATCACCACACTATCATCAGTCTAAGTACTTTGGAGGAACACTGCAATCATTTGCGTTTGTTTAGTCAGAGAAACCAGACAGATTTGGAAGAAATTGCTATATCTGAACAAAATGCTCCAAATTCTTCATAACGCACTAGTCACTCATTCACGCACAGCAGCCTATATTCTCATAAAAATACGACTTTATTCTCATAAAATTATGACTTTATTCTCGTAGTACTATGACTTTATTCTCGTAAAATTACGTCTTTAATGTCGAAATGCTATGACTCTATTCTCGTGGCACGTGCATAATTAATTTTATTTAACTGACCCTTATGCTCCGTTGTATAATTACACGTTTTTCATCAGTTAATATTTTCCCATAAAATATATAGGCTACATAAATAATCCCAATAATCCTAAATAAAAAAAAATAAAAAAAGGTCCTGATTTAAATGTATCCGTTTATTTTGTTAACATAGGCCTATTAGGGTATTTTGGATATTTTTGGAAATTGTTGTTTGTTTGTTTTTTTAATTGCCTGAGATCCAGAAGACACACTTCCCAATCCTTCATGAAGATGTCTTTGTCTTGCCATCAACCTGCCAATGGGACTACGGATGAAAATTAGCCTGCATGGCTAACTCTGTCACTTTTACATGCTATACTAACACATGTTGATCAATGTGCACTGTCCCATATTTAATAAACAAACAAACATAAACATGTGGATGACAGGTGGACAAGTCATGCGCTTGCATCGACGGGCACTTGCGTCACTTCCGGCGTGACAAGGCCTGTCCCATTTCATGCACCCGATGAATGCAGCCGACAAATGTGCCCTGCGTTTCCATGGACATTGGCCATGAACAAAGCATGCATCCGAGCTGAGTTTGGGCACTGCTATATCCCAACATGCACCGCATGTGTCTTATTCTACGGGAGAAACAATGTACATTTTCTTAAAGTTATGTAATACAAGCTATAATTGGGAAGAAATCACATATAATGTTATATTTGCCTATTGATATTCAAAGGGAAAGATTAATTCCTTACTTCCTTCAATATAAACAGAAATAAACACCTGTTACGACAACACCTTGACTTTTCCTCTATGAAATAATAAAGAATTAAAAATAAAACTTTAATTATTTCAGTGTTCATTTTACATATTTTGGTCATGAGTCAACAACCATCACGGTTGCTAGGCAACGTAACGTAAGCTAAGTAACGTAAGTGCACAGACAGCGGCCGTGTCCCAATTCGTCAAATGCATACTCTTCCAAGTACTCTTCGAAGTACCCAGCCAAAAAATATGTACTCCTCAGTAGAAGAAATGGGACAGGCTTAAACCACGGACCATACTTCCTCCACTGTCTTTGACTCTGAGCAGCCAGGGGCGTGCACATCAGGCACACGCATGATCCTATAGGGGGGAACTGTTCAACATATTTATTTTATATAGTAGCTGATTTAATCATTATCATCATAATAAAAAAAAAACAACAACATTTAATTACAATTAATAAATGAAATAGCCAAAAGCATGAGGGTCTGTGTAACAAATACAGGTAAATAAAAACAGGCCAGCAATCTTAAAAAATGTTTTTTGGATCAAATCACCTCAGTTATAATCAAAATATATACAAATATTACATTAGTTTTCTTAGCCTATAATATCAACTGACATTTTTTAAAAAAAAGAAAAAAAAATGTTTTTCCTTCTTTTTCTGAATGGCTATGGTCAGAGATCGGTCCAGATCAAAAAGTCTACTGGACAGTTTCTACTCCCAGTCCAGCCTGAGTTATATGTTAGCAATTAATACCCCACAGAAGTAAAACTGTCCCTCTTTTATGCAAAAAAGACATGTTATCTCTACCCATTTGATTTTTTTATATATATTAGCCTAATGATGAGGGACCATAGTGCCATGGAAACCAGTACAGTTCAGTACCTTATAAATAATGTAAAAATCTGTTGTAACTAAAAAAATTATATAATTCTGTGGTGCATGATTCAAACATTTTAATCATAATTTATCTTTTTTTTAAACTGTGTGGTGCAACATTAGAATTTTTCACATTTTACTCCTATTTGATTGTAATATTTCAACTTTTTAAATGTGTGGTACAACACTGGAATCTTTTCATGTTTTACTCCTATTTGATTGTAATATTTTAAAGTAACTCACCTTATTTGCCTCTCTACCCTCCTGTGAAGGTTTTAGTTTTTCTGCCGTGTCAGCCATTCAGGCCCTCTTTCCTTCTGTCCCATGACAGTATGATATGGAATCACTGTAAATTCTAAAGGAATGATGATAGTCACTCTTGCTCCTTCTTCCTATTTCTGAACGAATACAAAGATCTGACATCTGTCTCACATTTTTGGGGACTTCTGTCAGTGCATTTTTTGCCTTATGCTTATTTTCAAGCATTGTTTTCTGTGTTTTAGCTAGTCAAATGACAATATATTCCCTTCTTTACTGTTGACAGGTATCAAATTGGTCAAATTTCTTGTGTAAAACTGGGACAAATCAATGGTTTTGGATAAATCTGCTGGGACATGGGGCACAGGGCTCAAAACTGGGACTCTCCCAGATGGGTCTGGTCACCCTCCACTTAAATAACTTTACAGTCACAAGTTAGCTAACATAAGCCAACAGCTTTTCAGTTAGTCTCACCTTTTTTTTTGAAAATCAAACATCTAAACAGGACCCTGAACACTCATTTTCAGGCTGCTGAAAATGTGTTGTTTAAATCCATTTTGTACTTTTTCTTGAATTTTCCTGGTACTCTTAAAACACTTTTGGCAGTGTTTGCTAATGTGCGCATTGTGTCTCCATGGTAAGTGATGAATATCCCGCCATAGAGATACATGTAGAACCCCCCTAACATGATGTCACTGCAAAGTATTAATTTACCACACAAAGCAATAACATCTCGATGGAGACAAGCTGGTAGTGGAAAAGTAACATAATGCACCCTCACCGTGTCACATGTGTTATATATGAAACAGTGAATGATTTGTGTTGTACTTTAAGACATTTTGCTGAATTTCAGTACAATGTACAAGAGTGAGATGGGTGAGGTGTTTGCTCCATCGTTCGTCACTATCTGAAGACCTGGTTCATCATCGACCTCTGCCAATGGACCTGCTGGATGTGTTTCACATCAGTATGGCGAGTCCCTCTACTCAAACCAACCACTCATATTAAATTTCATTGTTTGTATTATGTACCAGATGGACCTAACATTTGCATTAGACTTTTTCTGATCTATCTTCATGGAGAATGTTCCAAAATGTGGTTTTAACTGTCAACTTCAATGGAATCAAGCAGGTGACATGCCACCTCCAGAAAGTTACATATTGTGTCTTTAAATAAAATAGAGGTGATATAAACCAATGGTTTCTGGTGGCCACCTACATGACTTCTAAACTTTGGAAAACTTTGAAAGCTGGGGACAAGCAACGCAACTGTTCCATTTTTGTCTTTGAGTTTAAAATTGCACTTGTCAGTTTTCTGATATAGGGCCTGTCAAACTTGTCTTCTTGTTTTGGAATTTTCCATGGGATTGTTTAAACTTACTTATCTTTCATTTATTAAAATACAGTTGTTTTTATTGGCAAAACACTTCACATCTCATTGTAGATTATTATGCCATTCTGTGGTGCATTCCAGGAAACTACAGCATTTCCATGGAGAAAACAAGGTTTCAGCCCCTCTTCCTGAAATCATACATGGAGCGCTTTAGGGTCTTCTACCAGTGAAATTTCTATTACATTCTATTAGCATATTGCCCTTCTTACAGGCACAAGATGGCTGCTACATAAAACTGACTGGGGTCCCCTGCTGTATTGTGTGTTCTTCAGTCTCCCTTGATCTACCTGTTAAAGACTGTGCATGTACTGCGTTTGCTCAGGCTCATGCAGAGGATGAAAAATATTCCCCAGTGCAGCTGCCCAGTGCTCACATCTCTCATGACGGCCTTCATTCTACTATCACTCTGGGCCACTTGCATCTGGTAGATGATCGCCCTCTACAACCTAAACATGGAGCACTGGAATGTCGGTGAGTGCATCTCACCTTTGTGTTATTTTGATTTGTATGAAAATAACTCTAAAAAAGCCATTGAATTATATTACGATGGGCTGCATGGAGCGATGGTCGTATACGCTGCCCTACTCTCATTGTACAAGGGACATGAGCCAGAGGAGGGGAGTTTACTGTACAGTGAACACATTTCTGACTGTCTATCTTTTCATATGATGTATTCAGAATACGTGTCAGAGGCACTTCATTGCTCCAGCTTACCTCTGCACGTCACTCCAGCCCACCGGAGCTGTGTTTACGTTACCTGCAGCTGGACTTTACCTGCACACGCTCCTCTCGCCACCTTCAGCAGCGCTCAGACCCAAAATCTCAGCACAAATATCAAACATATCTGATATGACTCAGCACAAATATCAAACATGTGATATTCCTGTGACCACACGATCATCGGTCGTGTGTTCGTTGTGAGCAGGTAATTGCAGTTCATAACCTCATCGACACTGCATGACATTGACACACAAAGGAGTCGAAATTCAGACCGATTTTAATATTGTCGTGCGGCTAAAATTTGTTTGAAAATCACCCTAAAAATCACAGTATAAATCCACCTTTACTCAGACTAACTTTGACAAAATTGCTGTTTTGTTCTTAGTCAAGACACTTCACCCACATTGCCTAGTATGAATGTAGTGTGTGAGTGTTGGTGGTTGGAGAAGCCGGTGTTGCAGATTGGCAGATTCGCTTCTGTCACTGTGCCCCAGGGCAGCTGTGGCTACAGTAGTAGCTTACCACCACCAAGTGTGCAATGAGTAATGCATGAATCTTTAAGGCATCTTTGAGCCTCTGGAAAAGCGCATATCTCTCTGCTGCTCTCTTCAGGGTGGGTTACGATATAACCCTCTCTTTCTCCTCTGTCAGGGTGGCTGGAAGAGATGGGCGAGCAGCAAGAGACTCCATACTCCAAGAACAAGACTTTTGGAGGTCCATCTGAGAGGAGTGCGTACCTCTGGGCCATGCACTTCACCCTGATCTGCTTCACCACCATGGGCTTCGGCAACATGAGCTCCAACACCAACGCCAAGAAGGCATTCTCCATCTACCTCATGATTGGAGGTACCTTACACACAGTTACTAAACACTGGTGTACACCTATCTCCTGTGTCTTTGTCTAAAACCTTCAAATCAGGTTAGACATCCAGGGCTAATGGACTCAGACTTAACCTTTAACAGCCACATCAAGTCAATGAGATCTTTTTTACCATCTAAAAAAACAAGACAAAATCAAAGGCATACTGTCTAAAACTGGAGAGACCTATCCTTGCGTTTGTATCCAGTAAGTTAGACTACAGTAACGGCCTGCTCACTGTAAGACAGTAGCAGTACATCCAGACCTGCTCAGGTCCTGGCTAGAACTAGGAAGTACAAGCACATAAGTCCTGTGCTCAGGTCTCTGCACTGGTTTCCTGTGGCTCAGAGAATACACTTCAAAGCAGCTGTGCTTATGTACACGTTTCTCCATGGCCTTGCACCAAAGTACACCTCTGATATGTTATTGCCATATGAATCATCTCACATTCTGAGCACCTCAGGGACCAACCTCATGATAGTCCTGGTGTAGTCCTGATTTAGTTATGTTTTAGTCCTGGTTTAGTTGTGGTTTAGTTCTGATTTAGTCTTGGTTTAGTCCTGGATTCCTGCTGGTGCCCAGAGTTAAGACAAATGAGCTTGCCTTGGCTTGTCATAGGTCTGGGCGACAAAAAATAAATAAAAATCATGACCAGGACTAAACCATGACTATCCCAGGGCTAAACCAGGAATCAACCAGGACCAAACCAAGACTAAACCAATACTAAACAGGACTCAACCAGAACCCAACCAGGATAAAACTACAACTTCATAATAATGTAACTGTACAGTTTGTGACACTTATCTCTGGTGTAGCCCTGATGCACACCCTCATCCTCGTGAACATGGTGACCATCGTGTATCACATGCATACCCACCACACTCTACAACACTCAGAGGGACTAAGTTTCATTCGGGAGCACAAGGTCCCTGAGGAGCTGAAAACCCGCATGATCGCACGCGCATCACATGGTCGCCCAACTTCATCAACCCCGAAGAGGTAACATCTACTTTATCATTCGTTGTGAACATAGGTGAGTAGAGTTACAATACTAAAATTTCAAACTTGATTTTGATACTAAGGAGTAGATTTGATAATAAATAACTATTCTAATACCTCAATGACAAAAAAAACAACTTAAAAAACCCTAAAAAAACAAACACTTTATTTCGACAGTAAAATGTGATTTTCAAAATCATACTGTCTTTTATATTACCATGTGGTGTTATATGTATGTATGTATGTATCAATGTATCGATCCCTCAGTCATCAAGGTAGGTTCCATAGTGGTCCATGGCATATACTAGTCTATGTGGTTGCTTGTTTTGATACAGGTCAAGATCCTTCTAAAGCTATTTAGGAAAGATTCATTTCTGTCCTTTGACTTTTTTAGTATCAATACCTGCTCAAAAGAGTATCTAGTTTTGACACTAGCTTTAGTATTGATTAGTAGGGATGTAACGATATCCAAATCTCTCTATATGATATGTTTACAATATGCATCTCCCAGTACGATATTTACTGTGGAGATATTTTGCAGAGGCTAACAAAACTGTGAATATGCTACTTTTGCCATGTAAAATTATTGAAAAGCCTTCTGTCGTAATCCAAAGATCAGATTTAAGTACTTAATAACTTCATGTAGTAGCGTTGAAACAGAGCAAAGTTTTTTTTTGTTTTTTTTTCTTGCTGCACCATAACAATGAATTTAAGCAAAGAGATTTGAAATTCAATATATTGTGATGACCCACTATATTATTATAAGACTTTATGGGACAATATATTACGATATTTCGGTTATTGTTACAACCCTGTCAATTCGGATCTGACTTTTGATACTATTGATAACCCTTGGATAGAATAGCCAAAAAGAGTAAAGTGGAGAGTGTTTCATCGATCATCTGGACACTGTTTTTGCAATCAAGGTGTTTTGGCTCCCATCCAGAAGACATTTTCACTTTGATGGTACTGGTTTGAGACAGATTTATACTATTCTGAGTTAACTCAATCCAGCCCCAAAGGGAGGAGTTAACAGGAGAGCTGATTTGTGCTACTATACAAGTCCCTCTCAAGTAGCATTACAGACACAAGCTTGCAAGCATTAGCCTACAGTTTTTCAGTTAGCCACTCTCCCCTTTTTGCTGTCTAAACCTAACTCTGATCCTAACCCTAATCTTAACCAGATTGTGAAAATATATTGCCAAAAATCTACATTGGTGAGCATAGTCACTAATACAAAGTGACTGTTGTTTGGGGGGAAAATGTGCCACACTGATGCCTCAACGAAAAGTAAAAGACAAGCTGGATGTGTTTTTGTTATAATTTTAGGTCTAAATGAAGTTCTGTCTTGTCACAAAGTTTTTTGTTTTTTTTTTACATGGCACATGAATAGTTTAAAATGTTTAAACTGTTTAAAAGTGGGTTGCCATGATTGCAATAGAATGCTAAGTCCTGCCCCCAGACGATAAGCTGAGCATTTAGAGCAGTGCTTCTCAATTAAAAATAGTAGGTTGGCCATCACTGTCTGTTAGAAGAGAACAGCACTGCATTAAGTTTATCTATAAGGGATTACTTCAAAAACTGCCAGAATACCTCACCTGCTTGTTAATTATTGATACCGGAACATACCAGATCACATGACTGCATAAGGCTAAGGACGAGCCACAGCAGAACTGAGATGGGAAAGAGGGCTTTTGGCTGTTTTGCGTCACAGAAATGGAATATGCTCCAAGGAAAAGCAAAACTGGACACGTTGGTGACACAATTGCAATTTAATGATCTGATAACAAACTTTTATACACACACCTGCACTTGTTATTGATGTTTTTTATGGACTTATTTGTTTTGATTGTTTTTGTGTTGTATTTTAAACAGGGCACCCATGAAAAAGAGAGCCCAAGTGCTCTCATTGGGTGCCCCCTGTATAAATAAAGATAAATAAATAAATTATTTTCTATCATACGTGTGCATTGTGTCACCATGGTAACTGCTGAACATTGCTCCGTAGACATTTTTATAGTGAAATTTTACATTTTTATTAAAGCATTTTCAGAATTACAAGATAATATGCATATATGAATTTTAATGTAGCTAGTCCATTATACAGGCCTAAACTTAAAGCTAACAGGTAAAAATGACAGTACACAAAGAAGTTTAAAATGTTTATTAATTGAAATGGTTTAAGTGGCCTGTAACAAAAGACATGAGTATAAGTGCATCAGCTAATTGATTGCAATTGAATTGTTTGAATTTTTACTTAGCTATGTTGTCTGTCATCCTTGGTGTTCCAACCAAATGAGTCCCTAGGAAGCCGAAGCACCTTAAGAAGGTTCCGGGGCAGACAGCAGTGTGCTGAGGAGGAGGGGTGTCCAAATATTTTAGCTTTTTGTATCTAGTTCATTTTCTTTCAAATGAACCAACACATGGTTAACACTGATGAATTAATGTAGCTTTGATTGCATAAAGATTAACACTGTTTTGCAAAGTTAACTTTTAACATTATTATATTATTATTATTACATTAATATGATTAGATTTACTGGAACTTACCTGTGCTGGAGTGTGGGAGTAACCAATTAAGGGAGGGGCTCTATAAAAGGAGCCAACCTCAGTCTGCTCAGAGAAGGTGCTGTGGGTACAGGCTGTTACTGCCATGCTACTTTTAAATCTGGCTGTTACTATTGTTAATATTCTTATTTGGTGTTGGCAATAAGTGCACTTGGGCCTGTACTAGACAAATTGTCTCAACACTGCTCTCTTCCTCTGCTAAGGTTGCTATCCAAGCAATTACACAAATACATACAGAACAGAAATTTTAGACATGCATAAGTCCCAATAATACTGGCCTATAGAATGTTTTAGTGTCATCTGAAACCCAGCAATATCACTGACTTGCTTGTCTATCTCAGATAGAGTTCCCCATTCAAAATACATCTCAGCAGTATTTCTTTGGCTAGATTATTTGAAGTCACACATGCAGCATCATGCTATGTGTGAATGGGGATTAACAAGCACAAATCCGATGTAAAAATGCACATTTACCGTTATCTTGTAGCTCTTTCATAAACAGTGAGCCTCTTTACATCTCCAGACAATTCTGATCACTTGTGTAATAAAATAAGAACCTAATAATGGGATCTTTTTGGTTCTGCAATGTACTGAAATAATCTCATTTCCCAGTGCCTCTGTCCACATGTTCAGGTCAAGATGGAGGTGATCTTCTCTCGACTTCTTAATAAATATCTTTTTACAAATATAACTGCTATATTGGCCTATATTTTTGAACATTGAGCTTTCCAGTTCCAATCTGCTGTCATATAGTGAAGTAGAAACACCTATCTTTCATCAATTACAGGGAGGTATATAGCTCAAAACACCTTGGCAAACATGTAATCTTTCTGTGAGCCTTTCCACAGATCTGACCTGTAACTTGTCCTGATGGTGTGCTTGTTTATCTTTCAGGAGGACAGACCAGAAAAAAATAAAATAAAATAAAAAAGTCAATTGAGGAATAGTAATCTATTGAAACTGTGAATTAAAGTAGATTTCACTATTTGTGGTGTCAGTAATTGTGAATAGTCAAAATGCATTTTATATTGTGGCATCCCTTGTAGTAATTAGTATTTGAGTATTCTCCTTTTATATTCTTCCACAGTAGGCTGCAGATTCACACTGTCAAGTTAAATTGGTTGTCAAATCGGTGGCAAGAGAAACACTTAGACAATTTTCATGTTTCAGTAAAAATGACATTGCCTTTATCAAAGTAAAAAAAAACAACAACACAAACTTTGGCTTATCATCTGCTTTTAAAACACTCAGGGTATAAGGGCATGAGTCAGGCACAATGTTTGATGTTTTTGAATAGCACAGTTAGCAAAGCATTAGCATTCAGAGGTGATGCATGACAGGAGAAGCTATTTTTTCCAATGTGCCTGAATTGCATCCATGTGAGGTGTCACTTTGTGTTTGACAGCTCATTTGTCAGGGCTTTAGGCGTCTGCTCGGCATCATCTTTTCACTGTAGCAACGCACTGAGCTAATGCCAAGCTAACACCAGAGCTCTCAGATGGAACAGCCCTGGACCTCTGCCTGCGCACTCCAAATCTGGACTCCATAAATAGCTTATACATACATAGACTACTGTACTTTGGCAATGCAGGTAATGAGTGTTCTGCTATATTTTGGTTTCACAGGGAAACTACATATCAGGGGCGATTTGACAAGTTTTTGTGTCAGATGTCCTTCCTGATGCCACCTGCCACACTGAAGAGGATGTAGCCTATAGATATGAAATCTCTGGCACTGCAGCAGAACCACAAACTTTCCTGTTACAGAGAAAAAGATACTTTTAAGGTGGTAAAAGAAAAATGTAATTCTGTCAACTGGACATTTTTTCAATGAAGACATTTTGCTTCTCATCCAAGCCACTTCTTCAGTTCTGGTCAGATTGCTGCTGGACGCTACCTTATATCTGAAAGAAGGAGCTATCTACACTGAAACTAACACATTATTTATTTGTTTACAGTTTCTGTTTGTTGGCTAGGCCTACTGTACTACACCTGTGTTAGTTTCAGTGTAGTTAGCTCCTCCCTTCAGGTGGATATAAGGCAGTGTCCACTAGCAATCTGACCAGAACTGAAGAAGCGGCTTGGATTAGCAGTCAAAAACGTTTTGTCTAGTTGACAGAAATTATTTTTTCTTTTCATACCTGGACAACTAAGGGATTACACAGATATTTTAAAGGTGCACTGTGTAACTTTTCTGGTGGGTCAACCACCTAGGCCTACTTGGAGGTCTCCATGGAGATGTACCTGGAATTACACCCAGAATATTCCACAGTATGGCATATCTAGCTTGATGCAGTCAAGCAGGTGACACCATCAAGGACTCCACTCACTCTAAGAATGTATACTTTTAGGGTATGTGTAACACTCCAGGCCCAGTCTCCATGGAGAAAAGCAGGTAGTGTACCTCGAACATAAAATTGTCGGTTTGAAAAGGCCATTATTATCAGTTTAAATGCCCATGGGAATAGAAAAGTGCTATTGGAAGTGACCGATTTATTTTACAAATTTCAAACTGCAATTACAATGAAATAGTTATGAGTCAAATGAAGGAAAAAATGTTTTCCATACTGGAGAAGGTGCAAAGAATCCCTCAGCCCCTGCTCCTCTGTGACTGCGCTAAATTGACTTGAATGTGAAAATTTACAAACCGTTTGTGTCTTTATTTCCCTTTCGTGCCTGTAGTGTTGCAGCTCAGTGCCCTCTGCTCAGCTCATAACAGTGGGATGTGCCTCATCAGAAGAAGCTGGGATAGTAATGCACACACTCACCAGAGACCTCCTAAGGCTAATAGAACGACTCTGGCTTTCCTCATGCTCCATTTATACAGGACTGGACCCAGAGCTCAGAGTAAACGCAACAAATCAGGCAGAGTCTGGGGAATATGAGGTGGTAGACATTCAGTCTGGTAAACAAAACTGTACCACAAGGACATAATATCAATGTTTTTCACTTTGGCTTGTGGCATTATCAGCGATGGCAGGTAACAAAGTTAAAGTAGTAAAGTACTGTACTTAAGTAGAATTATTAAGTATCTGTACTTTACTTAAGTACATTTTACAGTGGATACTTTTTACTATTACTTCACTACATTTGAGAGCAGGTACTTACTCCACTACATTTAACTGGACTGAAAAGTAAAAAGTACTTTTCATATGATTTGAGGGGTTATTTTTTTTGTTTGTGGTAACAATTTTTTGAGTTCAAACAAAAATAAATATACAAAATTCATAAGAAAAAAATAAGAAATTGATTTGTATTTCAAATATGTATCTTCAAAAAAAAGAAAAGAAAAGAAATCAATATCACTATATTTAACACTTGTGCGAAATACTTTTTACTTTTTACACTGTTTACATTTTTTAAATAGTTACTTGAATACTTTTACTCAGGTTGATTTTTTCATGTGATACTTTTACTTGAGTAACATTTTTACCTCTGTTTCTGTAGTTTCAAATCACTCACAAAAGACAAATATCTAGGAAAAGGTAAACACATTCTAAATATAATTTCAACTTCAAGCATGTGTTTTCTAACTATTAATCTGGTTGCATAGTTGGAATTGTGCCAAGGATGTCGTGAGCCAATACTGCGCCTCCTCATCCCAAACTCCAGAGAGTGTGCTGCGTCTGGATTCCCAGTCATCAAACCTGGGATCGTGCACTCACCATATAGTCATCAGCGTTATTGTGGTCAGTGGTCAGGAGCAGCACAGGGCACGCCATCTCTGCTACTTTGCTTTTCTTATGATTTGGTTCAGTTAATCCTTACTTCTGCTTCTACATTTTGTTTTGATCAATTTAATTAGGCTTACAGTTTTATATGGTCCTCTGTGGAATCTCCTCCTCTTCGTTGGCGCTGTTCGGAATTTGGATTTAGATTTTATACATTGTAGTTTTTAATGAAATTAAAATATGTTTTCCTGAATAGGTAAAGTAAAAATGATTTAGATAAACAAAAAATGTACTATAATCGTGAAATGATAATTGTCTTTTGTACATAACAAAAACAGTAGCCTTGGGAGTAAAAAAAAACACTGGAGAATACTTATCCCCTTTTATGAACTTTCAGAGTGAAGAAATGTATGCATGTTTTATGGATAACTACATCCAGGATTAACTTGTATACAACTCATTCCGACCTCTATTTAAATACTGTACAGAGCACAATACACTTGTGTATACACTTGTGTGTTGTAATTAAAATTTTAATAATGGCTTCAAAATCAGCAATGAAAAGCACACCTAAGTCAATGCAAAAACCAAATTATAGTTGTGTAAGAAAGTGTTCATTAACTTGTTTTTCTAACATTGCCGTGAAGGACAGACTGTGAAGAGACTTGATTAAAATATATTATGCTGTACTCTGGTATCACAATTTACATCAGTCTTAATAGACACTTGTACAGGCAGTAATTGGAGCAAAAGTGTTGAAGTGATCAGGAGTGCTTGAGGGCTTAATAAGTAAATGTTAATGTGCTGGGAGACTAAATTAAAAACACTCCCTCCAGTGATTGCAAACCAACTATTTGTGAGTGGAATTGTACAGTAAAAGTCTGCGTGCTCCCCACTGGGTTCTCATCTGAAAAAGGCAACATCTCTTGATTGCAATGTACATATGCAAATGCTAAACGCACTGATTTATGCTGGAGCAACTAACAAGCCATATGATAACAAAAGTTTTAATCAAAAGCCACACAAATAATTGTCACTTCAGATTCACCAGTCTATTTACCAAGTCTTTTATTCCCTTAATTACTGTTCTGATGGCAAAGTTCATAATCAGTTCAGGGTGCCCTTGGAAAGCAGTGGTCATTAATAAATTAGTTGCACAGAGCATCCAACAAAACATATTAGTAATTTAACAACGGATTGGACAAAATGTTAAAAAAAAAACAACCCACAAAATCTGCTGATCAGGCGGTAACATTAGGACCGCTGCAAGATGGAGAAAATTACAGCCTGGATAGCTTCTTAAAGGTGCTCTCATCATTTTTCTGGTAGGGTGGTCCACCTGCTTTGCCCGAAATGTTCCACAATATGGCATTAAAAGACTTAGTTTTAATTACTCAAAAATACCTTGTTGCCACTCCATAGATCTGTAACTTGTTCTGGTGGCATCATCTGCTTTAAGTTTAATGACATACTGGATAATTACAGACAAAGTAATAACATCTTCATGGAGACAGTATCAAAAAATATGACAAATTTTAGAAGGCAACCAATGCAGGTTTTGTGTTATGTAGAGCTGGTGGTCAAAAGGTTACGCTTCAACTGTGCAAATCTCAAGGTCAGTCAACATGTTAATAGTTGCTCAGTGCTCATTCCCACTAATGCATAAAGGCTGGAGGCCATATATATTAAAAAAAATCTACTTCAATCTTTTCTCATGCCCCATATTTTTTTCCTTTTTGACATCTTATATACAGTAACTCAAGAGGCCGTGTCAGCGTGTGTCCTTCATCTGAACCAGTAGGGGGAGTGGTGAGATGAGCCCCAAACTAGAGGATGATTTGGTTTTTGAAGCTGCGGTTGAGGTCTTTGTGTGGGAGGACGATGGAGTTGAGTATAATGACCTCAGAGGGGATGCTCACATTACAACCTGCAGAGATAAAGCCAGACTGGAGTTAGTTCCTGCTCTGCCTCTACACACCACATAATATATTACACTTGTCAAATACGCTGTGTGTTTATGGAGGGGCTATACCGGCTTTTCATTATTTCTACAGATAATGCAAATGAATTGTCCCACATGGCCAAACAGATCACAAATAATAAATGTTAGAGGGCATTGTACAGTGCTGAGTAAATGTCTTTTACAATGTATTTTTAATATGCAATGACTCTAAAATAAATAAAGTGCACTATGTAACTGTTCTGGTGGAGGGTCCGCCACCTTCTGGCCTCCATGGAGATGTTATGTCTTTGTCTAGAATGTTCCACAGTACCGTACATTAACTTTATTTATCTCCATGGAGACATGATGCACTGCCTGGACAAAAAAAAGTCACCACCTGGATTTAACTAAGCAAATAGGTACAAGCCTCCTACTGGATAATTACTCTAGGTTCAGCAACAGTCTGTGCTGAAACAATAAGGTCAGCTGACTACCTGAATATACTGAATGACCAGGTTATTCCATCAATGGAATTTTACTCCCCTGATGGCGCGGGCATATTCCAAGTTGACAATGCCAGGATTCATCAGGCTTAAATTGCGAAAGAGTGGTTCATTGATAATCTTTGGGATGTGCTGGAGAAGGCTTTGCACAGTGGGCAGACTCTACCATCATCAATGCAAGATCTTGGTGAAAAATGAATGCAACACTGGATGGAAATAAATCTTGTGACATTGCAGAAGCTTATCGAAATGCCACAACAAATGCAACAAATACCACAACAAACGTAATCAAAGCTAAAGGTGGTCCAACGAAATATAAAAATGTATGACTTTGTTTTGGCCTGGCAGAGTAAGTCTGCATGTTTATCAATAAAAACACCAGAAATTTAATAAATACAAAATAGATTAATTCAATGCTATACTGTGAAATATCCCGGCAAACGAATGCAGTTCTCATGGTGAAGAGCAGGTGGTGGACTCTACACCAGAAAAATTTGATTGCATCTTTAATAAACACCTCTATAAATAAGCCAGTTGGTATTGCTGAGTTGGTATCGCTAATCCTCTTTCCTGTGACTCACAAAATCTTTAGCTAACCTTTATATCATCAATATGTCCCACAGGTGCCAGAGAATGTATAAAACAGTTTGAAGTTTCTATATTATGATTTTTTTTTTTTTTTTTTTACCATTATTAATACAAAACAATATGAATAAAGCACTGTATTTATAATTTACACTTTGACAATTTGATATACAAAATGTTCATTACACATGTTTGTGTCAGTTATAAACATGCATGCATATCATTATTTAACACATTACTAATACATCTGAAGAACAAGGAGAGTATCTCTGGAGTATCTTACCGAGAATAGTAATGGACGGAGTGAGTTTGCCTTCCCTGAACAACGTTTCGCTGTCGATTTTTGCATAAGGGTCATTGGGGTTGGGGTCACTTGGGGTCCCCTCCACTCGGGCCCATTTGCCGATGGTGCTTTCCCAGCCTACGATGCTGTTCAAAACACAGCAGTGATCCTAGAGAAGAGAGGTCAATATCAATGTTTAAGTACCAGTATATAGATTTAAAAAATAACACCATAAAAATATTCAGCTGCCTATTGTGGGAAGCAAGAAGTGACAAAAATGGAAAAGACAGCCCTCATTTAATGAAAGATATAAAAAAAAAAATGGGTAGATTTGTTAGATGTATTGATATACTTATTTTTAAAAACTAAACCAGGGTTAACAGCCTGACTGGAGTTTCTTCAGACAATAATGTAGGTGTGATGCCAGAATTTCTACACAAAGCTAAATGTAGAGTTAGTACTTTTTTGACGCACATCCCAGATAACAAATTGTCCTTGTGAGCAAAACAATGCAATCAATATGTCAAATGAAGCCTAAACTCATTGTGGAGGCTCAGAGTCATCACTGGAGACATGAGATTAAATTAAAGCACCGCACAAATCATTGGAAATGACAGTTTTGAAGGAGCGAGCAACAATATTTATGTACTGACAGAAAAGTTAAAGACGAATACCAAGGGTGTCACAGTTGAATTGTGGGAAATGTAACCAATAAAAGTGATATGTCGCAGTGTGTAAGCAGATCCATTTAGCATGTCTTTAATTTGTACTGTATAAATTTAGTCCAACAATGTGATTTACAATATATTAACTAAAATTGGCTTATAAAGACAATACAACTTAAGACTGTTGCAACTTCAAATTAAGGTTGTCAAAAGTATCAAAAATCAGATACTAATCAAAAACTAGTATCAAAACTAAATTCTCAGGAAAAATAAAAAATAAAAAATTCACAGCACAGATATTCAAGTTTCCTGAATATCTTTAAAATGGTCTTGACCACATAGACCAGCCCTTGCATCCCTACGGAACCTACCTGGACATCTGAGGGATTACCCAGACATAAAATTGCATGGTAATATAAAAGAAAGTACTATGATTTCATGTTGAAAATCACATTCTAATATCTAAAGAGTTTTTATTATCATAATGGTATTAGAATCAATATTGAGTATCGAGTCTATAACCTTGCACAGCAAGATGGATTCATGCGATATTTGTGAGTTTGTCTGTGTTGGTGAGCAGAACAGGCTTCATTGGCTCAGCTTCTGCTGCTTATTGTTAGCGATGCCACACTTTGCCATTGTACGAACCGGCTTCGCTGCACTCTTTTGGGACAAACTCGGCCCCAAGTGTCCCCTCTGCTCCCGGCTGTCCCAAGGGGTGCAGTCAGCCAACCCCTGCCCATGTTTGGCATGATACATGGGGTTGTCATGGTGCAGCTAAACCAAAGGGTCAAACTTCCTCTACTCCCTCATACAACTGGTCCCTCATTACAAATGGCAGACAAAAGGGAAAGCGCTAAATAGAGGCAGTCATTGGAGCTGTCAGATAGATTTAACATTCTTGACCTAAATGAGTTTCCATGTCTATCAGGTCACGAGGAGTTTCCATTCCCACTTAGATCCTCGTAGGACATCACAGCGGCACCCACTGCATTACAACAAAATAGGGAGTAATTCCCATGTCCATGAAGATACTACAAAATGTGAAAAAGAGGGTAAAAAGTCCCTGCCACATGTGATGAATCATCAATAAGCTTGGCCTTGATTGGTACAAGAACAGCGTCTTTCGCTGAATAAGACCTTCCCCCAGCTCCTCAATGGTTCGTCTACGTTACGCCATGCAGCCATCCCACAGACTGAAACAAGTGAAATCCTGTAGCTCAGGTATCACACATGAACACTGTGCTCACACACACTGTCCAATCGCGCGGTGATAGTGCACATCGGCTTCAATGACATTAAACTACAACAGTGTTGGAAATCACTTCAAAGTGCTTATAGACACAGTGCTGAAGTTAAGAAAACAATGCCTAATGTCTGGTCCAATTCCATCTCCCGGTTTCAGTGACATGAAGTTTAGTCAGATCTGCTAGCTTCACATCTGGCTGAAGCCTTATTGCAGTCCTCTAGGAATTCCTTTTGTGGATATTTTTTGTGGATTCTGAAAAAAGGAATAATCTGTTTGCCCACAATGGCCTTAATTTAAATAGGGATGGGAAAAAACAAGTTGAGTGATAATATCAGACTAACGCTGGAGTCTGCACCTAATAGGCCTACTGAGTGACTCTTTACACATAGGATAAATAACATCTCATGTGACTCTTTGACAAAACCAGCGTCTAAATTAGATGTCATTAAAGCCTGGGCAAATCAAACAGATCCAGATATATTTGTATTTTCTGAAATCTGGCTGTCAAATAAAATAAGTGATAAAGAAATCAATATTGAAAATGAAAGCTCAAGTGGCATCGAACGGCCCTCACCGGCTATGCGTTGTGCTCAGCCGACCCAGCACTCACTAAAGATGGCGCTGATGTGCCACTTGTCTCTCACTTGTTATTCTGGCTTCAGGCTGAACTTGTTACTGCACAGAAAGTCAACGCACTTCATCGCCATAGCAACACTACGCAAAACAACTTTGACCCCCTAGACTGTTTTAATTGAGATGACCAGAAGAGTCACTGTGCCAAATTTCATGTGCAATGAAACTAATAAGTGGTTTTAATATTTTTAAATTCAAGAAAAGTTGGAAATTTCACCGTCAGGACAACAAATGCACTTTCACCATGGGAACCTATTGTAAAATTCCATATGGTTTCATTGACTATTTTGATTGGGATGACATGAAGAATCACTGTGCCAAAGTTCACGTTACTGCAGGATACAGAGTATTTTATTTGTGAAAAACATGTAGAAGGTAAGAGCTTTGTTCATTTGTGGGCATCGAATCGTTTTCAGCGAGAGTTATCCCAGATTGATTAAGTGTAGAACTCAATTCAGAGTGCTATCACATATCTGAATTGGTTATCGAGTCTATTCGAAATCAAGTTTGAAATTTTTGTATCCTGATGACACTAGTTCAAATGTGCTTACTTGTAGTGTTGCATTATGGAGAATGATGGATTCTCGTACTCTGACCCCAGCACCGATCGTCACTCCCATCCCAATGGACACATTTGGGCCCAGCTGAATACAGAACAGATACAATGCACTTTGAACATAACCATCGAATGTACAGAAGCAAAGCATTTCCTTACTGTTGCTGTGGGGTCGATATTTGCAGTTGGATGAATGTAAACATTACCTGTAAAATATAAATTAATCCTCAATACATTTGTGTTTATATAAGAAAAACAACTACTGTCAAAAAAATAAAAAAATAAATACTACCACTTATTTTGGGGCCTCCCTCCTTATTTGTGGCCAGGCGTTCAGGGTGACTTATGTGATACTGGTTGAGGTACAGTCGACTTGCATAAATTGCAGACCTGAAGAAATACATTATTAATAACAACTGAATGTTTAATAGTTGCTGCAAAGTTTAAATACAATTCCTAATACAGGGATGGAAACAACATGAAAATATGATCTGTAATGTGATTTTTGTAAAATTGCATTCCACACAGATATTGCTGTAAACTTCTTTTTCATGTGTTCTTCTTGCTAAAATCACAGACACTCACCCGGCCGATTTAATTTGGCTCCAGAAGCTGAGGGTCTTGTACACGTAGAGTTTACCTTGTCCCGCCAGAGCAGTGAAAATGTCCTGCTCCAATCGTATGTGCTCTGCTCTATGCCACCCATTGTTTTGCTCCTCTCTGCAAAAGACACATTTTCAGTTATCTGCACAACCCAAAGCTACATTCAATTGAAAATGATCCAAAAACAACTTGAACTACGTAATAATTCTGTTGACTGGACTGCCATCTGCTTGTCTCCTTAGAGCGGATATTGCTTTGGATCGTTTGGTAATAAACTAGCTTACATTTATTCATTCATATGTGTTTTTATTGCTGAAAAATACCCTGAAAGCTGTGAGCAGGGTTGCTTTTTCACAGATCAAACCTGGCCTGATAGTGTCCTCCTCTTGTCACCATGGGGCCAGATAAGTTTAGTGCCCTACTTTGGAAGAATCCAATCAAAGCAATAACATCTCCATAGATATTAGCAGGTGCCAGACACCAGAAAAGTTACAGTGTACCTTTAAGTACTTTTCATAAGTTCATCATTTTCTTCCCTAAAGCTGAGCCTGGAGAATAAATAAGATGCATTTCTCTCAACTTAAAATGCAAGACCGCATTGATGGGGTCAGTGCTGACTTGATAGCAAAGCTGATTACCTAGTGTCCAAAACTTCAGGCAAGAGTCCACATGCTCCATATTAAATCAGCCCAAGTCTCTGATATAGTGTATTGTGAGAGCCCCAAGATGAAACAGGCTCTTAAAAAATTCATTTCATCAATATTTAACAGATACCAACCCATAATCGAAGTTTTACTGAAAAGCAGGGAAGTTGCTTTAAGGCAAAGCGGTTCCCATGAGAGCTTGTAGTATTAGGCATATAGTTTCTAACAAGAATCTATGATGTGTTAAGGAAAAAGGTGCAGATTGAGTGCAGAGCTTGCAGAAGTGAGATAGGTGAAATTGGGTGACCCTAACCTTGCTTTGGATGACCACAAGTGAACTTAAAATTGAACTTAAACAAATCCCATAGAATTTAATTAGGCATAACCAAGTACCCATGGACAAAGTCTATTGTGCAAGTCACTGTGGTTGAATACAATTTGGGAGGGGGAAAAAAGCAAAAAAAACAAGACAAAACAAAGGACAGGAATTACATCTAAATTCTCAGTGGAAGCTCACTACTACTACAAAATTTACAATGCTACCAAGACTAGACAAGAATACTACTTCTATTACAGAGTATGCAGGAAAAACTAAGACTGGGCCAAAGTCAGTTCCTTTTGAATTGTAAATGTGTTAAAGAAAAAAAAAATGTTCGAGGTTTATTGTTAAACACCACGGATAGGCAAATATGCCAATAGAAATCAAAAATAGTAGAGAATCTTATTAGAACAGGTATCAATACATCTTAATAAATCAAATAGAACACATTTCGACTGTTTTAAATTGTTTTAAATGGTCTTGATTATACAAGACCACATATAATATTTAATTGAAAATGACATTCTTGTTTTTATTATGAATGTGTTCATTAGTTGTTGTTTGAACTGCAATGCAAATGTCCAGTAGACCTTACATGACCTTGATTTGTATAATGCAAGAATCGTACAGTGCACGTTAAAACTGATACACTAATGTCTGAAAAATTGTGCATGTCAGGTTGAGTCAAGAAACGTCTTTCTCCATCTAAAGTACAAAGCATGTATGTAGAACAAAACGCAATGAAATGCACTGCAAACTACACCATGACTAGCAAACAAAGCCTGGTGAGAGTAGCAAAAGCTGGCACACCACATAAGACATTATTATATTGTTTCCATAGGGCTCACACCACACAGTAAGTGCTCTAACCACACCGTGCAACCTACACAAACCGACTTACCCATCGTACGGATATCTGATGAAGTAACAGAAATCATGGAGGAATGGAGAGGGAAGAGGAAAAATGAAGAAAACAAAAGTGATGGCAATGTGCATGCTTAGAGGCCACACAGAAACATGACTCACAATAACATATCCTGCTGATTCTTCTGGAAAACTGCCCCAATATGCTTAAAGATGTCCGGGTTAAACAGGTAGATGCCACAGTTGATAATATCGCTAACAAATGTACTGGGTTTTTCAACGTAGTGCTGGATCTAGAAAAACAAGTATCATGGAGTCAAGTTTATTTGATTTATATTAAAAGCACACTACTTTAACTTTATTTTAATCATAACACTATAAACATTTTAACATTAGGAATAATTTATTGATCCCTGTAGAGAATTTGTCCCTGGCATTTGATCTTCAGCAAGGATTTTCCCTATTGTGCATGTAATTTTTTTTTAATTGATTGATATAATCAACACATTATGTTACAGTCTTTTGAGTCAAAAAGACAAAATTAAATAAATATGATATTATGTGTTTCACAACTAATATTTCCAAATCTGGATTGTATTCCATTGGCAATGAAGTGTAAATGCACTAATGACATAAAGTTACCTCATTTGTTTCTTCATTTGCAACAATGCATCCATAATTTAGGGACTGCTTTCTGTTTGCCTAAGAAGACAAAAATGCAAATCTTAAAATGAATTCATTCAACTTTTTAAGCATTGCTAAATTTGCCAGTCTTACTGTAGTGCCAAGGATTACAAAGCTGTTTGGCTCTCCATGTTCCTTCTGAAAATTGAGCAGTTCGGTGAGAGGAAAAGCTGAACATACGTCTGCATTGAGAACAAAGAAAGCCTCCGGGTTTCCTGAAACTATCTGATCTCTGAAGTGATAGATACCCCCTCCAGTGCCCAAGGCCGAATACTCCTGTAAATACCTGCAGCACACAGAGACAAAGCAGCCATTATCAACACAAGGAATAATAGTATTGTTGTTGTTTTTTCTAGTATTCAAGCCATGATATTATACACAGGACACAGGTGTATATAATATTCTGACCATTTCTGGATTTCTGAACAGAATCCATGTATGTTAATTTATTGGGATCACAGAATTTATACAAGATTAAAAAAAATAAATAAATAAAACTTGACTGAATGCCAAAATCCTTTAAATCCTGTGTTTGAGTAGTGACTCCATGTTTTAATGATAAAGTCAAAAAGTGGATAGTTGCATGTAGTATATATGTCTGGTATGTATACTACAATAGAAGTGGGGTATTGGCTAGTATCAGAAGACCTACTACTTGACTAGAGGAAAGTGGCACAGAGTATAAAACACAATAGGAGACATTAATATGGTGCAGGATGTGAAGTCAGGGTTTCTGGGGGTGCATTAAAAAGCATTACATTTACTTTCAAACTGCATTAAAAAAAATGGCCAAAAATATTGCTAATACCCAGTTAACATTTATTACATCCAATTAAGTTAATCACAGACCCTGTGTGTAGCACGGCCCATAACATTTCTTACTAGTGGTATATGCCATATAGCCCCATCATGTGCTTACCTGATTGAAATTTTGAATTGCTGCTGTGCATTGGCAAGAAATCTGGTCAATTCTTCATTAGGTTGGTAAAAGCCAATAAGCAAAATTTCCTTCATATTTGGGACCTGTAAAACATGCAATACATAAATACAACCAAAGGTACAAGGAGAAGCAGGGAAACCTAAGTATCACTAAAAAGGTATTTATTTATGATTAGTAATGATAAATACAGATGCTCACTTTGGCGCATGCCTCTATGTGATGTTGCAACATGGGAACTCCAGCAACAGGAAAAAGTGGTTTGGGGACTTCAAAAGACAAAGGCCTGAATCTGGTGCCTGAAAGAGGAAAATGTGTAATATCACTTGCAATTCGTTTATTAAAATTTATTTATTTTGTCATTTAAATGAAATAGTATTTGGGCAATCTTTATGGATGCAATTTGATGAAACACAGTATACAGTGTAACCTTACATTATGGACTGTTTCTGTAGATCTTTTGAATAATAGTTTAATTGAAATTCACCCAAACTGCAAGACACTTACAGCATGGAGAAAAATACCATGTAAAAAAAAAATAATAACAATTGGGTAAATCATTCCTCTGCATCCTACGTAAATATGCTAATGACATCTATATTGTTCTGTTGCATCATGTACAGAGACTATAAATCAGAGTAATCATCTCTTTAAACACATGTAGCTTTGTTTTGTTTGTTCCAGCTGACTGATAATTTGCCACGTCAGTGATAACAGGAGCTCGGGGGTCTCCTTGTCGTTGACGGTGGAACTAGTCGCTTCGTTTGAAACAAATCAAACAGAATATAATATTAGATGTCTATAACGAAGACTTACCCTTTTGTGGACCACCGATTAAAACCACAGCTTTAAACATTTTGAATGAAGAGGCAAATGACAGCTCAACCTGGCTGATGGAGTCTTCAGTAAAAACTTCCGCATGACGTCCTGCGTGAGTACGTTGTGCATCACGGGAGGGGCTGGATGAATCTTCTTCATCTGCTACATTCGGCAGGCTGTCTGCTCTAGTGGCCGCTGCTGCCCCCTCTCTCTCTGATTGGGTGATGTTGCTTTCATTTTTGTTATTTTTCTCTTGACCAACCCCCCATTTTCACCCCGTAAACAATGGAGAAAACTCACAAAAAATTTAAAGTCATACTTATCTAATTTCTGGCAATTTCCATTCCATTTTCTTCCAGTTACTTCCCCAGGGATGTGTCCAGAAGGCATCCGAAACAGATACCCTAGACACCTCCTCTGGCTTCTCTCCACATGGAGGAGCAGTGGCTCTACTCCAAGTTCCTCTTATGTGACTCAACCCTCACCTTGTCTGTAAGAGTCACGCTGTGGAGGGAACTAAATTAGCCCGCTTGTATCCACAATCTTGTCTTTATGGTCATTACCCAAAGCTCATGAACATAGGTGAGGGTAAGAACATAATTGCCCTGTTAATCAAGAGCTTTGCCTTTCAACTCAGCTCATTATCAATATTCGAATCTCCCTCTATGGTTTGGCTCAGCACTAGACATACTTAAAATGTAATTTCAAAAGCATACAGAATTTGTCATAACACACAGCATTTATTATCTTATTCATACTTTTTCCCCACATCAGGTTTTTTACATGGCACACTTCAAATGTTTGCAGTAAAAGGTACAAAAAAGGGGTAAAAATAAATCAGTGATCTGTCTCTTCTAAAGACAACAAACACAGCTCAAATGGAGGTATTTACTTTCAAACAGACTCATTAAAATGTAACCTGAAGTGAGACAGTTTCCCATGTGGAGGCAACCATAACTCAAACGTATGTAAATGAGATGCGTAACAGGAGCATCTTTCAGTCAAGTATTTTAGTCTGCAATCACCGGGGGACAAGGGGCTTTGGTACAAGATGCACTTCTTCACGAGCAACTGAACCCTTCATAACATTCCCCAAAAGTTTAAAGGTTTCATATATTTGCATTTTGGCTCATCCTTAACACTTCAAACAGAAAGCACAAAATATGATAAACTTAGGTATGCCATGAACCCCTTAAAATGCTATATTATCAGAATGTTCAAATATCGAGGATTGGAGGCAAAATGAAATAGACCATAATACATTTCAATAATTAACTAACATCAGTAATGCTAAATGCTTATGAGCATTATAAGTCCTTAGAAAAAAAAATATACAAATTTTGAATTTACAATTTGCTTTTACATTACAAAGGATACAGATTTGTTTCTTCTTGCACTAATCCAGCTTTTTTGGTTTAGATCAGGGGCAGCGTCAGACATTTTGGTTGGAGGAGCTATGGGGGTGCTAACTAAGTTCTTCAATGGGGGCACTCAGTTAATATGTTAATTAAAGCCTCTTATAGATGCAAGCATCTTCTCCTACGATATTTGCATTGCTGTTTTAAACAAGTTTAAATGTAGTTAGCCCATGTAGTGATTTATAAAACCCAATATGAAATTCTCATTTTGAACATTCTGTGGTTGCAATTTGAAAATTTTTTGTCGAGGTTGAATGTCCTATGAAAAGGGGCAAAATCTTTGGGGGAGCTATGGGGGTGCCTTGGCCATTCTAGGGGAGGCTAGCGCTCCCTCAAGCCCACCCCTAGCACTTCCCCTAACAGCAATTCCGATACTATAGCTTTAAGGCGTGATACAAATGTATTATGCAGCTGTTATTTATCTCTCAATTAACTACAAAACAGATTTGTATAAATACAAATTCTAACATTATGCTGACCGGTTAATAGTCTTATTACATCCATTAATATGTCCAAAAAACATATCTAACGAACTATTATTTGGAAGCCAATATCTAATCTACTAAAGTTTTTATATTGACGATGATATCCAATACCACTATTGGATACATCCTTAGAAAAAATACTATTTTCCAACTGTATTTGAGCTTTACAAAAGGCATATTTTGTAATATATAAGATATATAATATATAAAATTTTTAAAGTATTTATAGAGTATTCCTAAAACTTATGATGCTTTCATGGTTGCATTCAACATTCCTACCTTTCATTCATTCACGTTTGTCATAATATTCCAATAAATATCACTTATACATATCTGAGCAGTTACCAAAACAAATTTTTCATATTTTGTGATACTGTATTCTGTAGGGAATCCCAATTTCTACACTGAAATCATATTATTTTCTACTTCACTTTTGCCTCCAGTTGCCTTCAGTCTGGAATTTAGAAACAACCTGTAGGGTGTATTGAGTTGCACATATAGACATTAAAAATGTCTATATTTTGATATGTAAATTGTTTCAGTCATTATCACAGAACATCCTTTCAAATACAAAAATAAGCAGAATTTCGGTGGTAATTTTGGTAATTCATTCATTTAAATTTCCTTTCAACCATTCTTAGCTATTCAATCATACAGCAAAATTTTAAACTATGGCAAAACAAAAAGTGCCACCGCCAAAATAACTACATAAAATGTCATAAGAAACATTTAAAACAGTATCTAATTCTTGCAAAAATGTACCATACTTGTTAAGAAAAAAGAAAAAAAAGAAAACCAGATTGTCTCAAAGTTATTGCCACTGTTAAAAAAAAAAACAAGTTCAAGTCTAAAAGCATGGTAATAGTACCGATATTCAAATAGACAAAAGAAATATTATTAAACATCGCACCACCTACTTAAACTGATTCAAAAGATTGAGATATGTATCAAAGCTCCAAAAAATCTGAGAAAATCTGTACCTCTAAAGCTACAAGGATCATGAGATGAAGGTAATTATCAAGGCAAAGTGTTGATCAGTAATTATGTTCAATATAGTCAGACAAAGTAGTATTAACTGTTGATGAAGTTGTTGGTCACTAAACTACAAGAATAAACAAACAAAATTTCACGAGCTCCCTCTAGTGGTTGGCTGCAGTAAGGTCACAGTAAATGGTGAAACAACTTACCGTACTTTTAAAGTTGTGCAATTTGTGCGAATGTGCGTAGACCCTTTTGATCCTTCCCATGTCCAGCTAAACCATCATTTAGCAGGCCCTAGACTTAGTGTATGAATTATCTTCTGTTGTAGAGGTCTTTTCTTTTGCGCAGCTCTTCCAGTACTCTGGCCCTGAACTGGGTCCAGTCTTCGTCCTGCTGCTGCTGTAGACCCAAGGCCCGATGGAGGTCTGCCAAGTGAGTCCTGAGGAAAGGATTGTATTCCTTCTCTTCTGCAATTGTGGAAGGGCTCTAGGAAAAGAGTTAGATACTGTCAAAGATAAAATGCAATCTTATTCTAGGCCAGTGTTTCAAGGCTGTGCAGATAATCACAGTTCAATTATTACTGTATTCAATTACATAAAAATGTTTAATTGAAAATACATTTAATTAAATTCTGTTTAGAATGAATCTACACAGGCTTTTAAAACAAAAGTGTCACAAAATTTTAGGTAGTAGTCTACAGGGTAATTGACAATATATAAATGCAAGCACACCCTCTTTCTCATTTTGAACACTGTGGTTGCCATTTTAATATTTTTAGTTGGCTTTACAGATATTATAGAAATAATGGTTTAAAATTATGATGAATTCACTTATGAGCCAACAGCCCTAATGTCACTAGTTGTTCTGTTATAACACATAGTTGTTATTGTTTACAGTATGTAGAAATATATCAGGACATGGTACAAAAATGCTATACATTGTGAAATAAGTTTAGTAATTTAGTAATTACTAATCATAAAAAGTGTGCTCTTAGCTCAACTTCAATTTCAAACCTGGGCATTGGATTTGGAGTAATGCAAGATTCAGGTTTTAGATGTATTATACTTTGAAGTAATAGACTAGTTAAAAAAGTTTACATTCTTTTCATTTTAGATAAGGATGTTATTTGGCACCTTAATTGAAGAATTTATATATATTTTCTTATATTTTTCATCCCTTTACCATGGACCTTACACTGCTCCAGAAAGTGTCATACATTACACAGCGAGTTAAAAAAAGAACAGACAGGCCCCACATAGCGCAGACTGTAGGTGGTGATAAGCCTCCCATACAAAAGGCTGTGGACATCATGAATCCTGTGAGCGCTGCATGCCAAACAGGCCCAGTCCAAAGCAATGTGTGTGTGTGCATGTGTATGCGTGTGTATGCGTGTGTATGCAGTCTATTCTCACCGTGCACTGCTTGTGTCCTCTCTGCTGCAGCACCCACTGATACTTGTTTTCCCTGGCACTGTTCTGGGGATCTACCTCTGCAGCAAACAGCAGGTTGTCCTCAGCATACTCATGGCCTGAGGGTGGACAAACAGTACAGAATAAAACTACAACATACCCGCAGAGGCTTTTATTGTATATCAAACTACAGAGTGTTGCATACCAGGCCATAAGAAAGTACTGTCACTTAAAGAGCTGACTGTATCCAGCGATGACAGCATTGTGGGGGCTGTGCCTTCAAACATTCGCCCTGAAAGCAGAAGGACAAAGAAAATATACATTATCCTTTTTGTGGCAATGTTTTAACTCAGTGGTTGTCAAACTGTTGCACCACTGAGGCTATGCTAGCTCCATGCAGTTCAAAATATGCACGAAATTGTAAAATATGCACTAGTAACTTGCCATGTACAGATTTTCAGTGCTATACCAGTGTACTTCAATCTAAAGATTCAATTTACCTAAATAGACCTTTTCTCTTATAACATACCGCATCCTGACAAAAATACCAGGTCCCCAGAGAAGAGACTACAAGGGGCTCCAACCGCTCTGCCATCTAGGAGATAAATCATGTGACCAACAGTGTGGCCTGGAGTGAAGAGGGCCTTAAAGTGCAACCGTCCAATATCCACAGTGTCCTTGTTTGAGAGAGGACTGAAAGAAAATGAAAAAACATATATTACCTCACATATTGGTTGGACATCAATTGGCATAGTACAGTAAGACAAACAGAGAGGTATAATTGACAAAATCAAGAATATAGTTGGACTAAACTAGAAATTAACAAAGTCTTTTAATCAAGAATTCAGGAAAAGCTATTAAACAAGTTCTAAATTAATCAATGATCAAGAAATTGCACAAGACTCTCATTTTCCACCAGACGTATCTATGTATCACAGTTTAAGATACAGTTTCAATCATGCTTTAGTTTACCAATACAACACACATTAGCAGCTGTACTATGTTGTCTCAAGTGTACATGCTTATTCAAAGAAGAATTCAATTCAGAAGTGAATTACAGAACGTTTATGGCATGCCTGTCAGTCACAGCTTGTCCACTGTGCCTGGTATGATAATTTTGATAATGTGGTGTGAAGTCATGTGCTGACAGAGGGCTGCGGTCTTGAGCGCGGTATGTTAACAGTGTTAGAGAAGACATACTGCGTGAGACCAGGGACATTATCCACAGCGCTGCCATACACGCGACATGAGCTGTGGAGACGCTTCAGCTCTTTGTTTCCTCCACTGTGATCCCTGCAAATGCACAATATCTTAGAATTAGACACTTATCAGGTTGTTTTTAATAATACAAAAACACTACTGTGACAACAAAAAAGGATAGTTGAAAGCAATAAACAATATTATATTCCAGATTGGAGTGTTATGTCTCCCCATGAAATATTATAAGAAATTGGATTGTTATTTCACTTGTGACTATCTAGCAAAATATGTACTTATTTATGAAGTCACATTTGGATTCCTTAGCTTTGATGGATCCAGGTGCATGGCATTATACGGTACTGTGCATTGAATATATAAGCAACTGAGATTGATGGGCCTAAGCCTCAATTGATTTCCAGTTGTTACAAGACAGGGACAGCTTACCACCAGTAATACCTGTCCCAGAACATTTTCATAAATAAATGGCCATGATAAATCAGTGTGTATTGCGCATGATTGACTCACCAGTGCTTGTGTGTGCAGAGTATGGCTTCTAGGAGCACTCCTTCCGCTTCGAGAGCTGCCTGAAAAGTGAAAGAGATGAGTAAAGGCTCAAATTGACATTTTACTACAGCCCTTTAGCAGCTGTTACTCTGCTCACTGGCCACACCACCACCATCAGAAATTTACACCATGAGTTACAGTTACTTCACTCCTTCAGTGTTTTGGTAATACGAGTTAAGAACCCACTTCAAAATTTTAATAAACCAAAAAGGTACTTTATATTCACTAACCCTAAATTTATAACAGCCTTACAATGGTCTAATTACTGCATGTGTATTGCCAATGCCAACTGCCAAAACGCTTTTAGCTAATGAGAAAGCTTCCAGGCAGCTATTTCTTCAAGCATGCATAAATCTGATGATCGTGCTCAAAAATAGGTCGCATTGTACTGTATAAAAAATGAATCAATAAGTACTGACATGATTTCCCCTTGCAGTCAGTGATCTCACCTGTACTGACTGAGGGTCTGCAGGATCTACCACCACTGCCACACTTGAAGACGTGTCAATAATGAGATAGCTGTAGTTGTCAGACAGCACTGAGATGGGAATTATTTTGATACCTGCAGAGAGACCACAGAGTATTACAGTATTATGGCACCATGTTCTCCTATATTACATCATGTCAATCACTTATTTGCATGTCGTGCATACCATTGAACTCCATTGGCTGAGTGGAGGAATGTCCTGATGGGTAGTGTTCGCGGGCTTTCCTCATTTGTCTCTTGTAGTACATATAACCCAGTCTGGTCCTTGTATAAAGAGTGTATCTGAATGGACACGAATGCAAGACTTACATTTAGCGACTACTATGTTAGCAGGGACACAAATTACGTGCAGTATCATGCTTGGATCTCACGTAGAAGCCTTATAGAATGTTTGTTGTGTTCTTTATTTTATGGAAGACGACTATAGAAACAACAACTATGCATTTAAACAAACAAAGCAATGCTGTAGTGCCAGCTTAAGCCGAGCAGCCAGCCCCCGTCGTTTACCCTGTGTTTATGTAGCTGAACATGATGGTAACAAAACTACATTTTGTTCCAAATGCACTCACGCTATTCGGAAGAGCGGCTTCTCTGTACGAGCCATTATTTTGTGCAGATATTTCCTCCCGATCACTTGTACCTTACGACGAAAACGAATACAAACAAACAAGAGAAAGAAGAAGGATGCAGAGGCTGCGAATGTTATCACCCATTCAGGAAGCGCCATAGCCGCTGAGCCGTGCGTAATGACGCGATGATGACACGTCGCCAACCATAACAGCACCGTCACCTGTTTCCATTCAATTTTAATAAAAAAAATAAAAAATAAATACATTAAATAAATAATGTGTAACTTAATGTAGACTAAAAAGTATACTACTACTACTACTACCACTAATAATAATAATAATAATAATAATAATAA
This sequence comes from Periophthalmus magnuspinnatus, assembly GCF_009829125.3. Classification (NCBI taxonomy): domain Eukaryota; kingdom Metazoa; phylum Chordata; class Actinopteri; order Gobiiformes; family Gobiidae; genus Periophthalmus; species Periophthalmus magnuspinnatus. Next base: position 24,741,064 of record NC_047146.1, read on the forward strand.
TAATAATAATAATAATAATAATAATAATAAATGAATGAATGAATGAATGAATGAATGAATGAATGAATGAATGAATGAATGAATGAATAAATAAATAAAAATAAGAGTTTCAAGGACACACCAAATAATAAGATGAGCTTTCATGATTTTAAGAATATAATTGGCCCTAGAAATGATGATAGTGTTGAGATAGTGATAATTGTTTATACACATGAAAAAGCAACATTTCATATTTATTTAGCCTCATTGGCAGACAGGACAGGGAGACCTTCTGTTCCTGGTACACACTAGAAACAGTGTGAGTTTCAGAGAGCAGATCCTGTTACAGAGATGCCCAGCTCCAATTCAACCCTACAGCTAACAGAGCAGAGAGGACACAAGGATACAGGGCTCCCATCAAGGGCTGCAGCCACCAGGTAAGGACCAAATATGTTTAATGACAACTTGAACTGTATTATGTTTGTTTGTAGGCATGTTACAAGGCAGGTGCATATTAAGGGTGGCAAGAGTTATATGAGTAGCCTGTAGGGTGTATTGAGTTGCACACTGTGTTTGTCTAAACAAGTTCTAATTGTGTCTCTATTAATTGTTTTATTATTTAATTCTGTATTATTGTCTGACAAATTTAAGTGCTACCTACAATTGCAGTGTGAATATAGGCCTGACCATGGCTTAATGTAAGATAATCCCGATCTATAGATTTTTGTAAATTTAAATGTGCATGTGCATGTAGCATCTCCATGGCGACAAGCAGGTGGCAGATACTAGAAAAGATACATATGACACCTTTAACATGTCCCAACCAGGATCCTGTAAACTTGATTGCCCTAGACATAACTAAAAGTTTGTATATTTCATAACTGTGTACATGCTCCATGTAAGGTGGTCCAGTAACAATGCCCAAAGACGACAACCCTCCACCATATGAAGACGCAGTGACCCAGCCTAAACATGCCAACCTCCCAGAAGTCCCACAACAGACCGGCCCCCTCCCTCCTCCCCCATCCTACACCCCTGGTCCAGCATATGGAGGGCCTCATGTCAGCTGGGGCCAGACAGGGGCCTACCCACCTCCAGGAGTGTGGATGGGCCCTGGATTCGGTCCATCTGGGACGATACCTACTCTATCTGCAGGAGTGCCATCCTCCAGCTCAGGTAAATATATAATTTATAATTTTTTTATGTAGTGTTTTTGACAGGTTAGCTGTAAATATTCATGTGTTATTAATAGTAGCAGTGGTTATGCTAACAAGTTGGAGTAGATTTTTTCGTGATTTCATTAACAAAAAACATTAACAACAACAACAAATAAACATAAATAAATTACCACACTATTTACACTCTGGTTTAGTCCTGGAATGAGACCTGATTGGTTTGGTCCTGTTCTTGTCCTGGTTTAGTCCTGGCCTAGTCCAGATTTAGTTCCGGGTTGGTGATTGAGCAGGTGGGAGTGCACACTTGGAATAAGTTCAGTTGAATAGTTGCAAGTCACAGCAAAATATACAATTTACCAATAGACAATATGCGGGTGTAGTGGTCAGTATAGAGGTAGGTTGAAGCTTATAGGCTTGTAGCTCATCTTTATGCATAGGTTAACCCTGGTTACTTTAGCCTTGTTTTAATTCAAATTTTAACCTTACAGGAGAAATGGATGATTTTTTAAGTAACCAGTTTGAAAGCACTTCAGTAAGGCACGCATTCATCAGGAAGGTAAGCAGCCCTAACATTTTAACATTTTAATTTCACTTCATTTTGGGAGTGACACTAATTTTGTCTATGTATTTTATGGGCAGGTGTACTTAATATTGGCAGCTCAACTTGTCCTTACATTTTCAGTTGTAGCTGTTTTTACATTTGTGTAAGTATATATATATTTTTAGTGATTGTTACTGTATTTTCAAAGTATGACCAATATTTTGTTTTTCCGTGAACCAGTGAACCAGTGAAGATGTTTGTCATAAACTACCCTGGCATCTATTATGCTTCTTTGTAAGTTACAGATCAAAGATGACATTTGTATGCAGTCATTCAAAAATAACTACTTTATTTTGTCTTCAGAGTGATATATTTTGCTGTTTATTGCATATTAGTCTGCTGCAAAGAGCCAAGGTAAGAACTGGATTTTTAATAACACAAGCAATCATCTGACAACAACTAACTAAGTATTGCACAACTCATTTAAGGCGACGTTTTCCATGGAACCTTGTACTATTGGGAGTATTTGTAAGTACACCCTGTAACCTAAGTCAGTCCATAGAGAGGTGATTTATTTTGAAGTTGCTATTCACAAAGTTCCCGTACATTTTAGACAGTCGCGTTGTCTTACTTGGCTGGGAGCATTGCAAGGTTGGTGTCCTCCAAAATCTAACAGTGTCGAACATTTTGATCTACCACTCTAAAATGCATTTGGTCTTCACTCTTTTGTAGCTATTATGAGACCAAAGCAGTGTTCATCGCCATGATAATAACAGCCATTGTTTGTGTGGCAGTGACAATCTTTTGCTTCCAAACCAAGGTAGGCACCACCATGAGATTAAAAACGGTTTCTTTCAGTTTGCTGTTCAGTAACTCACTGTTCATCAGAGGTCTTTTTGTTGAGTGTAAAAGAACTCCTTTGTCTCCAGTTACAATGGGCCACCGACAGGCTTTAAATATTCATCACATTTCGGAATAAGAAGTGAATCGGCTTCACTCTGTCTGATGTAACCCCACATGAGAAAGTTACATTTTCAGATTCAAAGCATTCAGTCTTATTCCTTTTTTCATCAAATTACCCCGACAGCTCCCTGTGGCTTAAAGATAGACGTTCACTTTCATTATGTGAATCATAGATTCACAGGTGAACTAAACAGAACTTCAATGTCAAACACATTTTAAATACAAATCTTGCTGTTGGATTTCATTTGAATTATAACACATTTTAGCCTAATAATATATGTGATCATATTATATGAATTGATTATGTATTCATGATGTAACCCCATTTTAGTTCGGTTGATGCATTTCAAAATTGATCCCTTTTCCTTTTTGTTTGGAGAAGTCTGTGATTGATAACTTCGAAATCCACTGGACTATACTGTAAACTATGCCAGGCAACATAATCAGATCATGTGGGTAAAAATGATTTAGCGGGAAAAATATCATATCAAATATATCAATATCAAATATATATTCAAAACATAAATAGAACTTGTTTTGAATTCTTAATTGCTACAGTAACAGAGCTAATTTACAATCACTCTCAAACGCATGTGAAGAAGGTGAAGAATTTTGTGGTTATCTTGCACATATAAATTACCTTGCCTTTCTCCCTGTGGTCTGAAGCTGCACTTTGATGGTATAAATTTCTCATCCCAGGTGGACTTCACCTCCTGCGGCGGGCTCCTCTCTATCTCAGCCATTCTGCTCACCATCATCGGGATTGTTACCGCTGTTGTTCTGACTTTTCAATATGTAAGACACTGACTGTGGATTTGACTTTCATTTCTTCTTTGATCTTTGGCAGCACAGTGGGGTGGATGGGAGTAAAACTTTACTTTATGTCACTCCACAGATCCCTTGGCTACACATGGTGTATGCTGCAATTGGAGCCATTGTTTACACACTGGTGAGTTCACATTGACTTATTATTGACTAACTTCTATTATTGCCAGAATATGCTTAAGCATGGAAACCTCCCTAATTCACAGATATAGTGAATTAGGGACAGTATATTATACAGTATTTTATGTTGATATACAAATGACAAGTGTATTTGTATATCAACATTATTGAGTGTATTTTTCATTTATATTATTGAGGGACTTTTTTGTTGTTGTACAAGAAGATCAGAGCTGGAGATTGTCAAATAAGTATGATAACTATGACTCATTACAAATAAAAACTAACTACTAAATGTTTTATCCTGCCTTATTGTATCTCATGTTTTTTTTTATTTTACATGTAGAAAGGGGGTTTTAGGGGCTTGCCTTTAGAGCTATTGTGATCATTGCATTAAGCTGTTTCAATAATGCTGTTTATACTTTCTTGAACTACATATTAAACGTTGTTTTCGTGAGAGGCCTATATATAAAATATGTGCTGGATAGCTACAGTTCCTTTAATCAAAATGCAAAATTAAGGAACAAAGGATTTTATGTTGGTAGAAAATTTTATGTTTTCTACCAATGTAGCATTTTTAGCATTTACATGAAAATGTTACTTCTTCCAATTAACTGGAATGCTACACTGCCAAATTAAAGCATATATATCACATTATGCCAATTTTCTCACACTAGCCTAGCAAAAACTAGCAATTCATCTGATGCAATTGGATCCTACTGCAGCAGATGAACGTGTCGGCAAAATGATCAATCTGGGACACTTAAACTTCCGAAGGCTGGGTGTGCATTTTTTCCATGGAATACTGAAATTCAGCTAATACTCTGGCTTGTGAACTGCTGTGGCTGGATACATTGTGAACTGTTGTTTGCCAATTTAATTGACCTTACATTTCTGTCCTTCTTTCCCTGGTTTAGTTTTTAGTGTACAACACACAGCTTTTGATTGGGAACCGGGAGCTAGCCATAAGCCCAGAGGAATACATCTATGGAGCACTGTCCCTTTATATCGACGTGGTCAACATTTTCCTCTTTATCCTCCAAGTCAGTGGGGCTGCAACTGATTGAGTCCTGGACGCTTAACTAGGACTTTTACTCCCGAGTTATATTGCTGAGGTGTGCAAATTAGCATGAATAACTAGCTAATTGCGTGTAACAGATATTATAGAACACTAGAGAGCACTTTGGTGAATCCACACTATGAAGGAAGATAGACTAAAGCCTTTTATATGAGAAACTGTGAATGCTTTTTGAAAGACTGTATAAATATTTGGCCTTGTAGATAGAATGTGTATATAGTTATGCATGTTACGCAATAAGAAATACATCAGAAAAGTTAAGTTATTTTTATTAATTCTTGTTTTATTATTATTGTGACCTATAAAGTCACTGAGTAATGTAAAAAACCCTGCAATGACAGGCATACAGCTAGAGTCCACAATCATCGCTTGAGTCTATGCTGGTCAAAAGGAACTCAATGCATCTTCTTCACATCCATAGAAAAAAAACATGGACTTTTTTTTGTATCAACCAATTAGTTTGTGCAGTTATGTTCTTAAAAGACCCTAAACTGTCTTTTGTCAGTACATGTTATTGTGACACAAACCAGTAAACATTACCTAAACTATTTGATCTGCTTATTTTCTCATTGGTTAATTAGAGTGGCACGTTAATTGAAATTGGTGGCACTAACTTCTTATTATTTAAGGATAGTGGATTAGTATGGTTTCCCTTCACCAGTTTTTGTGTATTAGTCCAGTGTGTGCTGGCATTATAATGTGACCAGGCTGTCACATCAAGGAGTGAGACGTTTAGGGTCACGTGGGAACATGGAGGTCTGACGAACGTTGTGGAGACCAAGATACAGCATGCAGACTCTCTCCAGACCTGAGGAAGACAGATCAAACAGTCAATAACCATTCAAAACAATCAATACATTACTGTTCCTATTGGGGTAGATGTTAAGTTTACCAATGCCTCCGCCGCCATGGGGTGGAGCTCCATAACGGAAGGAATCAATATAAGCTTTAATCTTCTCCAGATCTGTAAAGCCGCACAAAACAGGGTTAGATAAAACATACTCCCTGAAAGCGCACTTTTAAAGAAGGCATATTAAGTTTTTGGGGGTGTATATTATTAAACTATAATATGCGGAGATCATGATTTTATATTTTGTTCATTGCAAATAGCAATTTTGATCTATAAAGGGCATTAGAAAAATGCTAAAAAAAAAAAAAGGTTGGGTATTAGATGTGTAGCAAAACATGTTCCTTTCTGCTGCTGTCCACAAATGTGTTTTTATTCTACCCGACCAACAGAGGGAGCCAAATGCTAAATGTTCAGTTTGACCATCTCTTACTTACCAATCTGGTGGTGCAAGGCCCTCTCTGTGAGCAGCTCAGCGTCGTGGACTCTCTGGGCTCCAGACAGGATTTCCTCTCCTCTCATGAACATGTCGTATGAGTTTGAATATTTCTGTTACATAGTGTTAAACACAGAATCAGTGACAACACAAACTGACATTTAAGTTTAACGTACATTTCAATCAAGAACAGCTCAGAAATAAACAGACGGTATCAATATTTGTATCCTAAAAGCTGATAATTAAACTGGACTGATGCATGCCTTGAATTATTTTAGGTTGTTTGATATGAGGATGCTCTTTCTGGGTGCCATTTTGAGTACTCTTTCACCATAGAGGATTCTACTGCTGTATCAAAGTAAACTTTACTCACAATTAATACATTTTCAAAATAGATTTTAAAAATGTATGTAAATGTAAGAGAGAAAGTATATTGTTTCAAGCTCTCCAGACTTTACTTTGTGACTCAGCATGGATGTCAAATGATTCTTGACCACTATATGAATATGTAATTGTCCAACAGAGCTTATAGTGTAACTGGAGCCAAAGCAGACAGTTGGCTGATCCATCTCTATCCACAGACACATGTTTTCTGAACACAGTCACTACAGTTTGACCATGGTGCTCATTAGCAAATATTTACATAACTTATTGGACATATGTCACTGTGTGGCTGTACAGATGTTTGGGGAAGACTTACAGGGTTGTTTGGGTCAGGCATTGTGTAGAATGGTCTGACAGCAAGAGGGTACTTATCCAGCACGTAAAAGTCAGTATCGTACTAAAAAAAGAAATATACACCTATAAATACATGTTTATAAGTTCATTTGAAATGTTTATTATTATTGCTACCACTGTACCTTTTCCTTCACAAGGCGCCCAAGCAACTTTTCATTGGGTGTACTGAAGAAAAAACATCATTGTAGATTTTTAATTTAATGAAATAACCCAACTTTTTTTCATTTTAATTATTAAACTTTTTAACCTTAAAAGCAAACATGTAAGAAAGAGCCATGTGAGACACTATATAATGTAAATTGGGATGCAACTGTATTTGGTGGTCTATTCTACTTCTCTTCTTTGTGTGAAAAAAGCTGTGCTAGTGGCCAAAAATATATACCGTATGCATGTGGATACTGGAGAGATGCAAAAGGGTTTGTGAGTGCTGGCAACAAGATAAGACAGATTCATTCTTACTTTCAACTTTTATGTTTGAAAATCTGGTACCCCCAGCTTTTGAACATCTCAAACCTCAAATAAATAAACTACAAACTGATGGAGAATATATAAATGCCTGTGTTAACTAGGTCTAGCTTACAAGCCATTTTACATTTGGATTAAACTTCTGGAATAATTATCATTTTCAGTCTGTGTCTCTGTGTATTAATAGTCTAGAATGTATACCATTTACTTTCAATAAACGGCGCAACACACCCATAAGACCCAGTTACATGTACATGTACTTAACTCTCCTTTTTTGTGACTCAGCTCTTACCCCATGACTTCCCCATTTCTCTTACCTTTATACACTTATTCATATAATATCATCCAACTCGAGGTTGACATGTGGTGTACAAATGGTTCATATGACCTTTGACCTAGGGCTGGGTGATATGGTCATAAAAATCTGTCATATCGCACAGCCCTCTCTTGACCTCTCACCTCAAGTCCTCCTCATCGCCCATCTCCACGCCAGCCTCCCGCAGCATGGCCACAGCTTCCTGGAACTCAAGCCTGAGAGTGGGCTCCAAGAACTTAAAGGGTTCACTTGGAAACTGCTTATTCACCGTCTGGATCTCAGTCTGGAAGCTACAAGACAAGAGGATGAGGAAGAGGAATTATTGCAATTCCAAAACACAAAATGATGCAAGATTTTGTATTCAATGACCTCACCTCACACTGGGAAATTTCTTAAAACATTTTTACTTTTTACTGATTGTTTAGTTGAGAAGCATTTAAATATGGTTGTGGTTTTCATTTAGTAAAAGCAAACAATCCAATATTCAATAAACCTAAGACCACATAACTGTATTGACCACTACAAAAACAAAAGCCATCTCTATGGCTTTGTTGTCCTGTGATGGTATATTGAATCAATGGGTTTCAGATTAACTGAAAATTAGCACCGATGACATAGCAATGAACCATTACAAACACAATATTATATCTTCTGAATGATGAGAAGTCTTCAAAATGTCACCCATCAACCGGAAGCTAAAACTCATGACTAGCTTTCAAAAGAGTGTATCTTTGCTAATGACCAACTTTATGCACACATGTGCAAATAGTGTAAAGAAGGAAACTTTTTTGTTACAATGGCTTTAATGAGACACAATTTATACAAAAGTATAAGCTGAATAAGAATAAGTAAATTATTCCCAGAAATGTAACCAGTTTCAGCAAAGTGATGACATTTGTGAGCTGTGTAATTAATCAAATTTATTTCAAAATGAGATTCAGTCATTTCAGATTGTAAATGATAAACTTGGGTATTTTTAAAAGGTCCACAGCTATTCCTCATTCAGTAAAAGCATGTAAATGGTAGCAGAGTTCAGACTTTGGAAGACGAAATTGGTCAGTTGGCACAGATTAAAAGTCAGTCTTGGCTGGGAAACATTAAATCTTGGGGTATTATTAAGGTTGTTTGAAAAAAATTACTACTTCTTGCACACAGCCCCAAAAGATGCTACTATCATATCCAAATATATTATTAAACTTCACTTACACTTGATAATATATTTTTAATTATGACTGAAAGCCAATTTTTATTTGTTTTTGATAAGAAAAATCCATTGTTTTTTGTTCATTTATCAACATGCGGAAATGTTATCTTCAGTCATGGGAACACAGAAAGAGGAACTATAGTCACAAGTTGAATCAAGTAAACACTGAGTTATATGCACCGGCTACAAGATGTTACCAAACAGGAGGTGAGCGAACAGTCAAAGTTATTCATGTGGGAAAATCTCTGAGGAACACCTGTCCATTATAAAAGTCCATATCTGTTTAAATAAGCGGTTCGTCATCAGTATGGACTTTATCCCCCTTTGTCATCGCCTATTCAGGGCAGCAGCTTGTCTGGCAATTCTATCATAATGGCACACTATCTGCAAATCTACAAGCTGAGGACAAAGAGGCGACAACAGACTTAAAAGCATGCAGCATTGTGTATAAGCTGTTTGAAGTCCTTTAGATCCAAGTTCAAATATGGGAAATACACTGCCCCTGAGGCTTTGCTCATGTCTATAGTTTAATTGTCCCATTTCTAAAAGCTCTAACAGATCATTCCAGTTGTCCTCCTAACTGGTGTTCAAATGAATTGTATTATTTTGAACAGTGGTTAGTTGACAAGGAAAACCAATACTGAAGTGATGGCACAAATTAAAAAGCTTTGAAACAGTAGTGTTGTCACAGTACCAAAATTTCAAACTCAATTTCGATACTAAGGAATAGACTTGGTACTCAATACCGATTCTGACATCACAATGATAATAAAAAACACTGTTTTAGCCAATAGAATGTGATTTTCAACATTAAATCATAGTACTTTCTTACCATGTGGCTTTATGTCTGTGTAATCCCTCAGTTGTCCAGGTATGACCCATAGTGGTCCATGGGTGTATACTAGTCTATGTGGTGTTATACTATACTTATAAGCTATTCAGAAAAGGTTTATTTCTGTTTGGTTGATGTAACATTTTAGTATCAATACTTGCTCAAATGAGTATCTATTCTATGTTATATTTTTGTAATACACACAATTTTATACCAGTCCCATTCAGTAGGTAATTATTAGTACAGATATCATTATTCTTGAATATAACTTGAACACTTGGCTTTGCATTATTACATGAAGTACTAGTTGCACCCACTGGGAGGCAATAAAGTCCCATCATATCGCTGTACTGGGGCTCAATCACTTGACAGCAAAATTGAAAATCATTGACCATCATTAAAACAGACAGCACGGGTGACAAGATTTACTCTAGATTTAACTAAGCCAATGTTTCTCTTGTGACATATAAAATCTCCACTTTTTATATTCCACTGAGAAATCTTGTCTGTCAAAACCTGGGACAAATTTTGAGTAGTATTCTGGATGCTTAATTTGCAGCACATTTTGTAGCCACTAGCCAATGTCATATGGAGGAAGTTGGAGATGCTTTGTGAATGCAGAAATTCTAATCACAGGGGCAACAGAACAGGCTGAAAGCTCATTACGGCATGTCAGGAGATAGGAGACATGAGTAGGCCTTTTTGATCTTACTTGTCTCTCAGTCCCTTGAAGATCTGCACCATAGTGTCGGTAATGGAGTCGATGACTTCATGATAGTGGTAGTTAAAGGCCATCTCAATATCAAGACCTACAAATTCGGTCAAGTGACGGTGGGTGTTTGAGTCCTCTGCCCTGAAAACTGAAATCAAAGGATAAGAACATAAATAATGGTTTTATGCATAGACATTAAGAAGCAAAACAAACGAAAGGTCATATGTTTTTACATATGATTTCAAATGTATACAATCCTATTTAAAAACATTCTATTTCTCTTTTAACAGAAAATAAGGTGTTGATCTATTCATTGTAGTTTTGCCAAGTTGTTTTAATAGTAAATTAAACAGCACTATGGCTAACCTTGTTGTTTTTAAAACCACTTTCTAAATAAATTTGGATTTTATTTTTTCAATGTGTGGTCCCTTCTCTTGCACTGAAACTTTGTTGACAGATTTGTTACACTAAAACCTATGAACAGAATTACTGGGTGACACCCTTAAATAGGCCTATAGTGTTTAACTCAGGCCAGTATATATATATATATATATATATATATATATATATATATATATATATATATATATATATATATATATATAGTCCTAGAATTGAAGTGTGGCATAAGAACCTTCCAAAATCTAAAAATATGATGACGATATTGTAGTGAATATGATCATTAACGTCCCATTATATATAACAGCTCTGTCCTGGCCTCTGTCTGCTAGCTTTTTAATCATTTAACTTCTAATGAGCACATCCATGTCAGAAAATACAGTACTGAAACATAATGACTAAAAAAAAATCAAAGCTATGGTCAGGTGTACCATATATATATATATATATACACACAGGGCACTGCTTAAACCTACAACTGCAGCAATATCACATAAAGTATAACTTCAAAGATTAATTGTATCCCTGGGTAGACCAAAGGAGCCATTCAGTGGTAGAGTCTGTATAGCTCAAGACTGCTGGGACTAATGAACTCCACTCTTTTTGTTGGCTTCACTATAGTCACCACAAAAAGGCATTATGATCGTAGTCAGGATGACCTTAAGATCTTTTATTCTCAGGTGAGGCTAGAGCACACGAGCATTTGGCAAATATTGGATCAGCATCCTTAACATGCAAAAAGTAGAAAGTGACGCCATCTTAAATAAGAGTGTAATCATTTGAACTTATCATTTCTTTTTGCTAAATCTACAAGAGGTTTCAGGTGGTCAGAGCATATCTTTAGATGCTTTTATATATGCTACATTATAACCTCATTATTTTCCAATAGGATTTTGGCACAGTGTACTTGGATAAGAGACCACTGGACAGTGGCGACAGTGGCTCAGTGGTTAGTGTGTTGGTCCCCCAACCCGAAGGTCAGAGGATCGAGTCCCGCTCGGAGCTCCAAGTTCTGTCGTTGTGTCCTTAGGCAAGACACTTCACCCACATTGCCTAGTATGAAAGTGGTGTGTGTGTTGGTTGTGGTCAGAGGGGCCAATGGCACAGTCACTCTACACAATGGCAGCTGTGGCTGCGGTAATAGCTTACCACAACCAAGAGTAAATGAATAATGCAACCTTGGATGTCTTGAAAAGCACTATATAAATTCAATGCATCATTATTATCTTTATTAGATTATTATTATCATTATGATACACACATACAGTTAGGGGAAAAGAATTGGTACAACAAAATGACAGCCAACCACTCAAACTCATATTCGTGACATCAACTTTTTGACATACTTTATATTATTAATTTTTTTTTCCAAATACCTCAACCTCTATTTGAATGACATCATTTTGAAATATCATTATATAGAACTGTTGAACGTGTTGGTGGCTGTGTTATCTTACCTATAAACTCTACAGCCCTTTATAAAACAGCAGGAGCTTAATAAAAGCCTTTACTATCCCCGCTGAGTCAGTAGCACACTAAACTGTACACTGGCAGCAGCTCCGGCCCATGTTAGGAAAGCAATGAGCACGTGTAAAAATTTAACAACCTCAATGCATTTGGAGGCATTTTAAAGCTGTCATCTACGTTAACGGGGGTCTGCCACCTTATGGTACGCCGCCTGCTTGTTAGGTTGTAAGTGATGGGAAAACTGTGGGACAGATGGGTGGGCTGCCTTACCTGGACCCACACAGAAGACCTTGTCAAAATCTGCACAAATACACATCTGCTTGTAGAGTTGGGGAGACTGGGCCAGATAAGCACTAGTCTTGAAGTATGACACGGTAAAGACGTTTGCTCCACCTTCACTGGCAGCTGCAAAGAAAAAAAGATAAGTTTAGACACAGGAAACAGAGGAATGTGTCGACCCGATACCACAGGAGCACCAGCCATCACTCATACTAATGATGATGTACTGTATGTCAGAAGTACACACCACTTTTCCATCAGTGCTGTCCACAACTTTGACTTTCTCCCACATAACAAGTTCATGTTCGTTTACAGATATTTCTTTGCTCAATAGGACTTCAACTTGGCTTTGTGCATACAGAATAGATAAAATATGTATTTGCACCAATACTATAATTTCATACAGAATTGTGTCTGTATTAAAGGTGCACTATGCAAGGTGGGGCTCTGAAACCATTGAGATGTTTTGGAATGTTTCACAAAATGGCATAAACCTTAACAACCTATAAATTAATAATTCAAACCTAAATAAGTTTGAACTATGCTGTGGAATATTCCAGGCACAACATACCTTTTCATGTGATAAACAATAACAGATGCTCCATCAGAAAAGTAACATAGTGCACCTTTGAACATACACTTTATTGGATCACTGCATGTTACCCATGCTTCTGTGCCTCTTTAGCAAATTATCAAGAATAACAGGTGACCTCTGAGAATCTTCTTGGACTGGGACCCTGGTCTAAATGTTTTTAAGCCAGGATTGAAGGTCCAAACTACTTATCCTGGTCCTAAAATACTTGTAATACTTTTAAATGGCTAGTTGGGTTAACAAAAAAGTTGATCTGATTCAATTTGAGTTGTGTTAAAAAAAAAAAAAAAAAAAAAAAAAAATATGGCATTGATGTTTACTATTTCCAATTGTATTATATTGTATTATCGTCTATTTTGATACTTTTGAGCTTTGAAACTTACTATTCTCTTTTAATTAATAACCGAATATGCTACTTTGTGTTGCCTACTACTGTAATGTGAATTAGACAAAAGTGGCCAAACAGAAATGTACAGCACATCATGTCTGTTTACTTCAAAATGCAGGTGTTGGTATTACATAACTGCATACATCTTGTTTCCCATTTGTACCAGACGTCATTGAACATTATTGTACTTGTATTATTTTCATAGCGTCAAAACTATTGGGTGGGGGGGTCACACATCACAAACGGTTTGTGATTTCGGGCGTGTCAAGCAGGAAGATGTGGTTTCACAGAGTACATGATGTTGACATGCAAGTGCCGCCAAAACAAAAGAGCGCCTCTTTTGAATCTTGAAACGCTCCGTTTGCATGTGTGTCCCTTGAAGAAGAGGAAGTGAAAATGACAGTATTTTCACCACATCTCAGACTAACTGTCTGAGAAAGTTTGTCTGAGAAAAGGAATTCACTTTATAAACTTGTGTGAAAGGCTGTGGTGTATAGATTCATTTTTATAGAAATAAATTCATACCAAATTTCTTGCTTTATTTCAAAATGTTCGAAAAAGTACAAGGTGCAAGTTAAATACAAAAAAGAGTAAACATACCAGGATGAGACAGACGCTACGCAACACAAAAGCACAAAAGACAACGTGCCCAGTGAATGCTGATGTCAAGATTTATGAGTGATTCTTCCCCACTTCTTTTAGTAACTGTCTGTTGAAAGCAAGCTCAAACAAAGCCACTCCTGCTAAATTAGAAGGCCATTGTGTTGTAATGCGACAGAAGAGCAGACTACGTGAAAGTTTGAATTTTAATATGTCAGTATCCAAAACCCACCTATTGTTCACAAAGAGAACTAGGGACATAATAGAACCATTATTAACTGATACAAAAGGCCAAATTTCTGAGTTTAGCATACATTTGGTCAGAATAAACGGGAAATACACTCCAACCATCTCTCAATAATATCTTGTTAACTGCAACTGCAACTTTATAACACACTATAAGACACTTGTTGACCAAAGTGCTGAAAAAAGCAACAAATAAAAATACTTAAAAACTACATTATGTATAAAATCTAATAAAAAAAAATAAAAAAAACATGTCAAAATGTAAACATCTCAAACTGTGTTGAAGGCCAAAGTGAACAAATGCATTTTAAGAAGAGATTTAAAAATAGAACAGAAGAAGCCTGTCTAACAAGCAAAGGCAGCTCTCATTCCACAGTTCTGCTGCCATGGCAAAGGTCCGGGCCCCTCTGAGCTTCCGGCTGATCTTTGGCACAATCAGGAGGAGCTGCTCAGCCAACCTGAGAGGTCGCAAGTGTAAGGATGGAGGAGCTCAGAGCGGTTCAGCGGGCAGCACCATTCAAACACTTAAAAACAAATAAAAGCAGTTTAAAATGGATCCTAAAGTGCACAGGCAGCTAGTGGAAGGAGGATAAAAATCGGGGTGATGTGCTCATATTTTTGAGTGCCAGTTAAAGACATACCGCAGCATTTTGGACAAGCTGCAGTAGGGCAATGGAGGACTGACTCACCCCAAAATAAAGTGCCTTACAGTAATCCAGCCGAGTGGTTAAAGAGGCATGGATTACTGTTTCAAAGTGCTGTCGTGCCAAAAAAGTGCTCAACTTTTCCCAGCTGCCTGGAAAAAGTTGGTCCTTACAACAGAACAAATTTGGATGTCAAGTTCAAGTTGTGGATCCATTTTAAAACCAAGGTTTACAATCTCAGGTTTAGAAAAATTACTGAGGTTTCCCAAATCAACAGAGGTGACTCTAACACAACTATGTCCAAACACCATGACCTCTATTTTAGAGTCACTGAAGCGGATACCATGTCTCTGAAGAACTAAACCCAGGAGTAGGTACAATGGAAAAGGAATAGGGCTTGAAATAGATACCTGTGGTACCTCGTACATTCAAAGGAGCAGACTCAGAATCTTTTACTGCAATCCAAAAGTTCTGCCCTTTCAGTAGAACCTGAACCATTCCAAAGTAGTACCTTTTACGCCAACCCACTGTTCCAATCGTGTTATTAAAATGTCATGATGCACGGTATCAAAGGCAGACGTAAGATCAAGCAGAAGAAGGATCACAGAGTCACCAGAGTCAGTAGCTAAAAGAATATGATTAAAAACTCCTAGGAGTGCAGATTCAGTACTATGCATTGCTTTAAAACCCGATACCGATCTCCAGTAGATTGAGCTCATGTAAGTATGCCTTTATCTGATTGGCCTGACGTATTTAAGATCATTTAGGTCCATCTCTGCTTTTTAAGAAGTGACTGCACTACCGCATGTTTTGAATTTTTGGGAACAACCCCTGAGGTTAGGCTACCATTAATAATATTCCGAATAGATGAGGCCAAAGTAGGAAAAACCTTTCAAAAAGTGAGGAGGAAGTGCATCGTGCAGGGAAGCTGAGAGAGGGAGACAGGCTCAAACTGGTGGAAAACAGGAGAGCAGGTGGGGCCGATGAATCAGAAAAGAGTAGTGTGATCTAGGCCCTACCCCCAGTAAAGTTCAAGAAACATTCACACATTTCAAAAGAAGCCTCAAAACAGGGAGATTGAGGGGCATTAAGAATTGTTTTAATTTACTTGAGCAGGATACAAGCTTTGTGAAAGTTTGACACAGTAATGTTGGCACAGTACTTGTGTTTTACTTCCTTAACAGTGGACTGATAAAGTCTCTTAAAATTTGGAAAGAAACATTTACATTGTCCTAAGACATAGCTCAGACTTGGTTTTGCACTACCTGGTCTTAAGAGGAGCCACCAAGTCCAATACAGTCTAGCAGGTGTTGTAAAACCAGGAGCTGAGCTCTGGATGGTTCAGGGACACAAGAATGGTAGTCAGTGAAACAGGCTGAGAACTGTGCGGCAGCAGAGAGGTTAATGACCCGAGAGAACTGAGCAGGAGCATGAGTTTCAACAATGTTACAAGTCAAAGTCATATCAAATACCGCTGGCATGTGATCAGAAAAAAACAGCGTCACAAACCTCCAGATTAAGAACAGGCAAAACATATGAGTAAAGTGTACGTTCACGCTAACGTACATGTTAAGTTTATAAAAAATGCTATCAAAACTGTAGAGCTATAGTTGACAAAAAAGTACTAGTAAACAGCTAGAAAGGCAGATTAAACTGTTCAGTCATCTCCAAAACTCAAGCTAACTCACTGCTTTCTTCTTCCTGCCTTCCTTATAATCTTAATATAATGTGTCAAACCTTATTTTTTTTTTTTTTTTTTTTTCAAGCATCAAACAAATAAATGACCAACTGGTGGCAAGGTTTAGAAAATAATAATTACACTATATTGGTATAATTAAACTGCAGAATCATTATACTTACTAACCATTCAAATACATAAAAGATAAATACATTGATTTGAATGTGAAGAATAAAGAGACAATCCTCAACTAGCACGCAATACATGTGCACACTAAATGTAAACAAAAGCTTTAGGAAGTTCAAATTCGGCCAATAAGATTATGCATACAATTCATTTAGCTCCTTGTTTTAAAGAGATTGTGTTTTCTCACATTAGAAGAACTATATATTTGCAGACAAGTGTTTCGTAGCACTATTTGATTGGTTTCAGGAAGTACACATATTACAATGCCTTGTTATCTTGTCATTATTAGATTATTGCTTCCAATCTTATCTGACTATGCAACATTATGGTATATGGTTAGCAATTACATTTTGAAGGTGCACTGGTCAATACAGAGCCATCTTGCTAAGCACTAAAACGGGTCTAAATAACTCCTAAATTTTAGCAATAAATAAATCAAATTCAATTATGACTACATAAGCTTAAGGCCACAGGCCTGTGTAAGGCCATTATATTATTAGGATACATTTTGCCTGTCATTATAGGCTTAGAGTGTTTTCTCATTTTACAAAAACAATAAATTCATTGAACTTCCTGACATGTCGCGTTTTCCTTTGGGGCATAATAACTGTTAGTGATAGCTCTACCTGATATGATTTTGGGGGTCTGGATCTCCACAAAGCCTTTCTTGGTGAGGGTGTCTCTGAAAAGCTGGCAGACTCCACTCTGCAGACGGAATATGGCTTGGCTGGTGGTCGTCTAGGTAACAACACAAGACAAGAACCACACACAAAGCATTAAGAAATATGGCGTGAATCATTGCTTTATATTTCACAATCACGTTTTTTTTTACACATAGAGTAATATTATTTGTTGGCAGGACAATGTGAGCCTCCAGGGTGTTTAAACCTGTAATTATAGATGTAAATTACAAAACAAGTGAATAAAACTAGTAAGTAGTTTGAAAAGTCAAAAACTCCCGCCAGAACTAGCAACATTTATGTTTTTTCTCTCATGCAAAATAAGAATAAAAAATTGGCTGTGCCCAATTATTTTCATGTAATAAAGTAAAATTAGTTTGGCACCGATATATTGTAAAAGCAGTTTTTAGGGTCTTGGGATCAAAATGAGACTACTGCAAGTTTTATCGTTCACCAATCAGAAAGTAATGCTGGTGTGCTGTTAGCATGCTAGTTGTTGTTAGCAGTGGTGTGACAAAACTCCGCTCCGGCCTCTGAAAGTTGTGAAATGCACTTCCTAACCATTCACCGTGATGAGACAAGAATGCGTTAGGAAAGTGAGGAATAAGTTAGAACTAGTTAATGTTAAACTGTTTGCAGCAGTGCAGTTTTTCCACATTTTTAAGACATTAAAAATCAGATACAGGCCTTTAATGGACTATTTGAAAAAGCTTGAGCACCACTGGTTAAGAATCGGCCAACAAAATACAGCACTGTAAGCACTTCCTAAGATCTACTGCCTCATCGAAAATGACCACAAAACTTCTATAGTCCGGGTAGTCCTTTGGTATAGTCCTCAAATTGAGTTTTAACACATTTCTAAGACGTTTGCTCCTTTCAATACAAGAGGAATGGCTGGGCTTTAATTAAAAGGCTTAATTTCCTCCTCCTTTTTTCTCGGCGTCTCTGGTGCCTGTCCAAAGTCCTGAATAAAGCGCGTCAGACTTGCAGCTGGCAGATTGGAAAAGTAATAATGTCTTAATGCTGGCAAGCTCATTAATCTGGAGACAGAGCTGCGGGGCTGTCTGGTGCAAACTGGAAGCTTCCTATTGTTTGGCATTTATTACAAAACTAAACTAAATAAAACAGTTATAATTTTATTTTAAGGTATCCAAATTGAAAAATTACATTAAAACACATGTATACTGAAGTTGGTAGTTGTGTAGGTCATGATGACACATTTGAAATTTCTAGGGGCATGCTGACAATATTTTGGTTAAGTTAAAAGTGAAGTGAAACCCACCTGTGGCAAATTTGGCCACAAGTTGGTTTCTAATGAATGAGGTTTTAAAACCAAAACAAGTTGCTGCAGGGGTTTACCTGTTAACATCACAAGGTGCATGTTAGTGGTTGTCCAAATTTACCAAAGAACAATGTCTTTCTCATATCTCGTTTCCCATCTAGTTTCATTTAGCATTAAAGAAAAAGGCATCGTGGGAAATTTACAGATTCCAGATATTACTACTGTCGGTGATTGGCATAGAAAGCATTTTATTGTCCGATAATCCAGAAGGGCCAGTTTAACATGGTAGTTGTTAGATTTACCGTTACGGCAAAACTCCGCTCTGGTCTCTGAATAATTTGGATTATTGAAAGATTTTTATTCTGCACACTTCTCTTTTAATGTTAATTTTTGTGATGATTACTTATGTTTTGATTTGTTGTATTATGATTTTAATGTCTTTCTTATTCTATAAAGCACTTTGAATTACTTTGTGTAGGAATTGTGCTATACAGATGAACTTCCCTTGCCTATTGGAATGCTTCGTGTAAGTCAGTGGTAGCTTTAAATAGCTGTAAAACGTTTAAAATGGACCAGTTCTACTTTTTACGTTTTTAGAAAAACAGGAAATCTCTCATGCAAAATTAATTATAAAGCATACTACTGCTGTTCAAACTACTCTTTACACTAAAATAAAGATGGCAGAGTTAGAGAGCAAACAAAGCAGAACAAGATAATCATTATTCTGGTTCATGGTTCCCTGGTGGAGAGGCTGTATGGTGCTGTGGGAACCTCTTTACAGCTCGGGTCCTGGCTCTGAAGTGCAGGGCTGATGACAGGGCCTGTGTATGGGACTCAAAGTGCACACAGCCACACACAAACAGGTGTTACTGCAGCGCCTGTCTGCCTACAGCACCGTCCACGTGGGAGGCACACATCAAAACTATCAGACACCAAGGTGGAGGTTTGGTCTGTTCTGTGGCTCGCCTTAAAGCTTCACCACATCTCTCACTCTGCACACAAACCAAGCAGTTTCAATGCATTCACACATTCACTGATTGGTGGATGTTTTATGAAATTGTGTTGTAGTGGTTTCAATTGGTTTGGTACAACGCAGATATAGGAAGATATTTCAGTTATTTAGTAGGCAGAGCAGCATATTGATAAATAATAATCATGAATGTTGTTTTGATGAAAATCTGAAATTAGAAATAGCTTATTAAAAAACAGACTGAACAAACTATAATGTAATCTTGTAAAGTGTTGTTTCTGCACATTTGTGGATAATTTTACAGTCTTTAAATGTATTGAGGTTTAAGTATGAGACAAATGAAATTAAAGTAAAAATTTAAATACATTTAGCACATTTCTGTTAGCTTGTCAAAATATCTTGATTATAGTTACTGGCATACTCAAAAAAAACATTGAAATATTCATTTTTGTCAATATCTTCCCCTTCCCCACCACTGATTCAGCATCATTGTATTGTTGTTGTATGTTTTATGTTCTTGCCTTTTTACACCAAAAAATAAATCCAGTTTTAATGCATGATTATTTTTAATTTTGTATTCTTTGAGAGAATGAGAAGATGGATATTTTTTTTATTTTGAATTCATTAATTTTTTTCCCTTTTTACTTAAAATGTTACACATATGTAGTTTGGAGTATCATATTATGCATTCTGTACATTTTTGTTGTATATTTCTACTGTATTTTGTTACATTATGATTTGCATTGTACAATTTACCATCTTTGAATATACTCATAAAAACTGTAATACAAGTACTGCATTGTAACTTTCTCTAACATGTCTCCTCTTGCCAGTAAATTCACATTATGCTCAAATGTGAACTCGTCACTTGATATAAGGTTTACCGAGGCGAATAATGCCTTTTAACTCATCTCAGAGAAATTGCATTTTTGGCCTGAACAAGCTGTTACTATGACAGCTTTCAGACTGTGGGCTATATCGAGTGTTCTTCACATTGAGACATGAGTGAGCATGTAGAGAGTCACACACTATCTGACAATGCCAATGTGTGAAGAGCAGAGGAGCACAGGATGGTGCTGCACTTTGTTCTTTCTCAGAGCTTCAGATGAAAACGGATTTAGACTTTAGCTCGAGACTTCGGTTTCAACGGTTGACATCCTGTTTATTGCCAGACCTTGGCTTTTGTGTGTCTGAGTATGTTTTGTCTCTTTTGTTGTTTATAAAACAATACAGTCAAATGAGCAGCTGCTGATCATTAAAAATCTGTTTATTTCATACAGACCATCTTCCACACAACTATGATATGACACAACTATGATATGATATATATATATATATATATATATATATATATATTTATTTATTTATATATTTATATATTTATTATTATTATTATTTTTAATAAAAATATTGTATTTATTTAAAAGAAATATCCTTTTTTTTTTTTTTTTTTTAAAGATAAGTTATTAAAACCTGATGAAGAGTGAGTTCTATCACTTTTGCTTAATACACAAATAATCCACCTGAAAAGTCTTGAGAGCAAAAAGTAGCATTTGCCATTGACTGGACTCAACTGTTTCTCCCCCATGCCAAACTACGCCACCAACTTTAATGCATTTTCAACTGTATCTAAACACCAACTTTTTGCTGCTTATGTGAAATACTCAAAATCAGACTTTTCCATCAGCTCAAGTCCTAACTTACCCTGAGGTCAATGACCCTGTTGTCCAGCCTGGTGTCCTGGTTCACAGTAGCTCTTCCTTCCTGCAAATGAAACGTGAATGATCAATACAAACTACATATAACCTGTTTGATTTCACCAGCAAAATCATTTTAGTTCTTATAACACGTTGATTCAAACTGTGTGATAAGGTAAGACAATATTAAAGCAACAAGGTAAGACAATATTAAAGGAACACTATTTAACTTTTCTATAGGGGTCTGCCAGCTGCTTGTCCACTGTGATGTTTACCTTGAATGATCCACGGTACTGCATTAAACATGTCCATCTTAAAATGCATTCAATTAAAGGCATTCTCTCTGCAGATCTGATCTTTTACCTGGTGGCGTCACTTGGAGACTTTGGAGACAGATAAATTTAATGCCGTATATTCAAGGCATGGTGTCAAGCAGGTGATGGACGAAAAGTTACATGGCATACATTTAAAGTAAAAATAAGCAAATATTGATTAAATTCTGCTTCAATATTTAATAAGCACCATGTTTCAAAATAAAAATAAGACACTACAATCATAACTGTTAACCTTTGTGACAGAAAATGTCTCCCTTAGCATTGGAATTGTAAAAACAGTATAATCTTGTAAGCATGACCAGCCAACCAAAAATACTACAAATTTGGGAGCCATGGTTACAGGATCAGCTTCACCTCTTGACAAAAAACATCCGCAATTTTAACAGGAGGGGAAAAAGAAATGAAAGAGTAAATATTTCATCACAGTTTTCAGGGTCAGGGATGGCGGGCTTCCTTTGGGAACACAGTGGGGTTCGGGCCAATAGTTTGTTATAGCTGCATCCTGCTCCAAATGTGCACAGCTCAAAGGGACAAAGGCTTAAGCAGGCAGAGACACAGGGCTGTTAACGCATCTCTGGAGGTGACAGGTGTGATGGAGAAATGTGTGACTGACATGGAAGTCCCCACAGTAAACACCTGAATATCCTGGAAATGAATGTGCAAGCTGTGTCTCAAATGTAAAGTAATTACCGGTAGTATGTTGTGGACAAGAGCTGGGTGATATGATAAAATAAAAATAAAAAATAAAAAATCGAATCTTGAGAAAAAAGATTTAGTTTCACCAAAAAAAATACTATTACTATTCATTTCCTGAACATAACCAATAAAGGCTTTTAAACCACTGCCATTTAACACCAACAGTAGTCAAATTTCTTCCTCTAAAGCCCATCTTCCACAATTCTTGCAATACAATTTGAAGGCCAGATGCCATCACCGCATCACTGAGTGAGTCACAGTGTTATGGCTGGTTTCACTTTAAATATACTGAAAGTAAATAATGTCACTTTCTGTGCTATTCTGGTTTAGTCATGTGCTTCAATAAATGCCTCGTAAAAATATACAAATAACATTTACTTGTCTTAGGAAAGTAGAGTAAGCTAATATTGCAGCATTAACTATTTATCCAAAAGGCGATCTGTGGCATTTGCTTTCACACTCCCAGTGGAACTAACAGACTTTCTAATATATGCATTTTAATACTAACTGAAAACACCCACCAGTATCTCACAAGTATACATATTTAAACTGTACATCTACCACAATTCTTCAGCCGTCTACGTGATTACGGTTAGTGCCAATTGAGCGTTTATTTAATGTTCATAGGAAAAACACAGTGGGGCAAAAAAGTATTTAGTCAGCCACCAATTCTGCAAGTTCTCCCACTTAAAAAGATGAGAGACCTGTAATTTTCATCATAGGTACACCTCAACTATGAGAGACAGAATGGGGGGGGGGGGAGAGAATGCAGGAAACCACATTGTAGGATTTTTTATGAATTAACTGGTAAATTCCTCTGTAAAATAAGCATCTGGTCACCAACACACAAGATTTCTGGCTTTCAGAGACCTGTAACTTCTTCTTTAAGAAGCTCCTCTGTCCTCCACTCATTACCTGTATTAATGGCACCTTTTATACTGATAACGAGTTCAAAAAGACACCTGTCCACAACCTCAAACAGTCAGACTCCAAACTCCACTATGGCCAAGACCATAGAGATGTCAAAGGACACCAGAAATAAAATTGTAGACCTGCACCAGGCTGGGAAGACTACATCTGCAACAGGTAAGCAGCTTGGTGTGAAGAAATCAACTGTGATCAATTATTAGAAAATGGAAGACATACAAGACCACTGATTATTAAATTGCATTCATTAAATTAATAACTTATTTATTCAATTTCAGTTAAACAAATATAGCCGAAAAACTCACATTCAGTTTTATTGAGTGCCAAAAGATCAACAACTTGTTGAAAAAGGTAAACTGAACAAGGTTTACACCCTTACCTATTTTAATATAATTTGGCCATGTCCGGTGCACCAGATTAATAAACCCATAGGGCCGTTTGTGGCCCCTGGGCCATAGTTTGCCCATGTATGAACTAAACCATGATCTTAATCTACTGACAAGCGCATATAAAGTGAGGAGGAAAAATAATGGGATTATAAGAGCTTCAAATTAGTCCGTGAACATCCAGCAATGATGCAAAAAAGCCCATTTGTAATTCAGTGGGCTGCTCATCTCAGCTGGCTATTATAAACAGTAGCAATGAATTCACATTGTGCACAGAGAAAAGCAAGTCACAAAAGGTAAGGTAATAGAGTTGAAATTGGGGTGTAGTTGAAAAGCAAGGACCTGACAAATCAGTTTCAAGTAGAGCACAGAGCTTTTCTGTCCTCTAAAAGTGGTCTTTATGTCATTAGGTATGTTTCTTTTCTCATTATAGAATAGAGACCATTTTTACCTTTTCAGAAAAATCACAAACTTTTGACATCATGATGTCATGACCATAGAAAGACGACGCGAATGACACAAAATTACTCTTCATCAAGAAAACTGTTACTTGGTTTGAGTTGTTGGAAAAATTGGCAAACCTAAAAGGCAACTGCTACTGAGCTACTACAACTTAAATACACAAAGGAGTAAAAAGTAAAATAAAATGGTCTATAAGAGTTTCATCCAACAGACCTAGGCTACTATTTAAATCCTTCTGACTTTGTTGCATCTCAGATAGTTGAACTTATTGCAACTTTTGGTAGAAAACAGTGCAAGTACAAAGTTTGTGGATCTGGATCA
This sequence comes from Periophthalmus magnuspinnatus, assembly GCF_009829125.3. Taxonomy (NCBI): domain Eukaryota; kingdom Metazoa; phylum Chordata; class Actinopteri; order Gobiiformes; family Gobiidae; genus Periophthalmus; species Periophthalmus magnuspinnatus. The sequence continues at coordinate 24,765,527 of NC_047146.1, forward strand.
CTTATAAGAACTGATATCATTATCAAGAAAGAAGAAATAATTATGATAACTTAGTAAAAACATAAGTGTAATGCAATATTGCACAACATTCCGGGCAAAGCAATAATCCTCCAGGCAAATAAGCAGGTGATGGGCCATTCAACTAGCAAAGACTTTGCCTTTAAGACACAAGATGCAGAAAACCCCAAACTTGGACCAGTCTACCAGAAATTGTATAGTACACCTAATTTACAAAAAGAGCAGGAGCTGATGCCACTCCTAAAAGTTGTCATGTAATGGAAAACAGTTGAAGGCAGTGGAAGCTGACACTGCCTTGGCTGGTCTTCTGTGCTCGAAGCTGAAATGCACTTTTCATGACCCCTCACTGGCAGCGGGCTTACCTCCTCGCCTTCTCCATCGGGCCTCACTGCGTCATCCAGCTGCAGGGGCAGACGTGGCTCGGCCTGGCTAATGACGAAAATCTAGAACAGAGCAACACCGAGCATTAAGATTCACATTGTGTCAAACCCCTACAGTCCTGATATCAGCAACAGTGGAAAGTACCCAGAATTCATATGCAGAGGATGAAGCCAAAGAGAAACGCTATGATAACCTAATGGGATATCTGCAAAAATTTTATCTGGGTTTGTTCGATAGATTATACTGCATTTTGCTGGTATGCAGCTATGTGCTTTACTACCTTATGTAGCAACAGATAATAACTTTGCTTTACACACTAGCATAAAGAGACCCACCAGATATTCATATTCATTACAATTTAATTATTCTCCAAGTGACTGTGTCTTTGTTTAAATGCAAGAAAAAAAAGCAGCTTGACAGATTTTGGCATTATATAGAATTCACAATAAAACTGGATGGAATCTGAATGGCATAGCAAGAAGTACAAATAACCATGGTGTTATCTGCAATCCTACCTATACATGTTGGATTTTGAATATGGGAGCACATCATGTTGCCAACTTGCTCCAGGGAGAAATGCAAACATGTTAACTTTTCTTTTTCAAACTAAATCTTAATTGGAATGACTGCCGTTATTTCTTGCCAATTAATTAATTCAGTAAATAACCATTTGTGTCTAATCCAGAAAAAATGTACGTACTATAGTTATGAGTTAATTAAAATTGTACAGGCAACAAAAATATCCCTCCACTTTGCTCCTATTGAGTGACAATTGAATGCAACAGTACAGTCTTTGATTTTATCTGTCACTCTTCCACTTCATACAGGGATAAGATACGAAATACGTCATAGATACATCTTCTTTAAAATGCATGTCACATCTGTTATGCACAAAGCACACTGCAAGTTTACATGCTCCTCTGTATGTGTATACGTGTGCTACGTTCAATGACTGCGGTAAAAAAGAGCTTTCCCACCCTCTCAATGTGTAGTTCTATGTCCTGCTGGGAACAACTCTCAATCTTCTGCTCCACTCTTCGCACCACCGCCTCCACGTCCACAATGCTTTCCTTGGTGATGCTGCGGAAGACAAGCACAAAGGCAAAGGGTAAACGATGCCTGGGACTTTACAAACAAACTTGGCAGCGTGGGAGGGTTCGTGATCAACAATAATGTTTCATAAAGTAATGCCTATGGACAATGTGTTTTTTTTCCCATGTGAAGTGAAGACGTCCTGTGATATATGTGGGAGTGATCTGCGCTACTGGGTGGGCTGACAGTTGCGTTTTATGTTTCCAGTGATCACAAAGGTCTTTGAATGTAACTGCTGCAAACTGGAGCAAAGGACTACGGCGTATTTGGAATAAACTTGTGGTTATGTGTCCAACTGAAAAACATCTGTCTGCTTCTGTAAAGTCTGAAATCAGCAAGCTGAAGTTTCTTGAACCATCACAAATAAAATTCTTTATTCACCACTTTTTACAGAGTCCATCGCTCATCATTTTTATTTTGTTTGCTTTTTTGTGTTTCAAAAACCACAGATATTTTTGTAATTCACAGTAGCATGATTTCATGGAAATAAAAAGGTAACCATACTTGGGAACATTCTCCAAGGAAACATACATGTTTTATGCCATTCTGTGAAATAATATAGCCAAGAGATCAACATTTCCATGGAGACAAGCAAAAAGGAGGCCATTCTCCCCGGCCAAACAAAAGTTGGTTTTGTGGAGATGCAATCCAGGTTACATTAAGGATGCATGTTTATCCTAAAAATTTCAATGCAACACATCTTAGCTTTCGTAATACATTTTAAGTGTAAGGATGGGCAATTGTCATAACACTTAAGCCCACAATGTTATTCAGCAGTACATAAGCATGAGTTGTATGGTTGCCTGCTTGTTGCATAATGCAAACAGCTTCAAACATCCATAGCTACTGGGGACGAACAATCTAAGATAGACACATATCTCCTACCCCAGACAAGCTCTCTGGTGGACATCACAGCTCAGTCTGTGGGTAGTTATATGGGTAGTAGTGTGGTACAGAATTTTGGAAAAGCAAAGAGGACAAGTCACAGGTCAGATCTGTGACGAGGTGATGCCGCAAACAATTGAATCCAAAGCAGGCAAGAAAAGTTATCAGAAAAGTTACATAGTGGACCTTTGTAGAACAATGCTGAAAAAAAGAATGTAACATATTTGGAAGTTGGTAACTCTGCTTGTGTAATTTTCTTTTTACAAAAATGAAAACCAATTCAAGACACCAATTAGACACTGCAAACATTTACTCAGTTTGAATGTTTTTCTCCATTAATATGCTTTACTTTTCTTTGAATACATTATTGAATGACTACAACTTTACTTCTACTTAATACAATTCTGATAATTCAATCTGCCCATCTTCCATGTCTCATCCCTCACAGCATCATTTCATACTAGGAGGACTTGACCTACTGGTAGCATGACACAGACAGATGGGGAACCCGCTGTAATCCTTCAGTTGGCCTCATTAAAAAACGTAATGAGGGACTCTACACTGGTCTAGTACTGTCTCTCAGGTCCCCAGCAGCTGCCGCCACGGTCAGTCCTTCATAGCATGCTGGATAAATACAACCCAATATTAATGCTGTATGCTCTGGGGCTGGTAACAAGACATCCACTACTCAGTGACAAGGATAGTGATTAACTCAACATCACAGAGGATGAACAGTACAAAGGTATGGAAGGGAATTGCTTTAAAATAAAATATGAGCAGGGTACATTTGGCTTTTGTGACCCAATTTAATAAATATAATGATTCCATGATAAAGAGATACATAACCATACCAAACCAATTATTACTGTGAATTAAGGGCTACATTATTATCACAATAAGATTTTCTGAGATCTAATGCTTATAATATTACTATTAATATTATAATAAGTTCTTAACCCTTATCTCATACATCTTTATGTATGATGTTGACATAAACGCGTTTCAATGCTTAATAGATGGAGATTCTGTCAGTTTTAGTAGTAAAAAAAAATGTTTGGGTCTATTTGAGTCTACAGCAAAGAAGAATATGGACTTCAGAGGTTGAAAGTTGTCATTGCTGTTTAACACAAAAAGCCAAAGTCTGTATTATTTAAAGTAGAAGGCAATATGAAAAAAAAAATACGATTTTGAATTCAATTTTATTTCGAACCCTAATCAGCATTTATACATTTTTTTCATTTTAAAGCTACAATTTCATATAATTTAACAAAGGGAGCCTTCACAGTTGAGACCTCTGAAGTGCTGAGGGATTCATGGACACAGATTCTACAGGGGCTGATCTGAAGTGCTCTTAATTAAAGAGTGTGAGTGACTCTGACTTTTTTCTGTGTGAAGGAGAATGAAGCGGCGATATCATCTCTGCCCTGGGCGTGATTATGAGGGGCTTTACTTGTAATCCTGGTGTTACATGACTTGTCAATCACCAGTGCCACACTAGGTGAAAACTAGAGCGTTGCAGCAAAGACACTTCTAAAAGGCCGAAGTCAGTGTAAGAACAGTGATAACACGATTCTGAGGATGGATGACTTGGCAGTTATGGCTTTTGATGCAAGAACATGCTGTGGCTGCTACCACTTTAAGCACTCACAGTGTATCCATTTGACTATCTTATCAAACCATTTACAATTTTAAGCAAATTTTTCAGTATTGTTGTGAAGGATAATGGACTCAAAATAATACATCTCAGGAATGAATTCACATACTTTGTTTTAATCAGAAAATATGAAATTCTTTAGTGATTAGGAAAAGAGCATTAAGCCTCTGCAATATAGTAATAAAATAATATTCAAGAATATAATGATTATACAAGTATATAATCAAAATTAGTCTACGTTTGAGCACTTAACTTTTTGGTCATTTGAAGCTGAAATTTAGCTTATAAAAAGACATTTGGTTCTTGAGTGGCTGCTTCAACTTTTACGCAGTGCTGCATATTCATTTTGAATCTTTGAACTTTGACTAACTAAACCTTCAAATTGCAAAACTAAATTGAGGAACTGGCAAGCAAGCATATCTCAAGTAAACTCACAAAAGTGCAGATATATTGAAATGCTTGTGGTGTCTCTATAGTAGGTGCAGTACACATACACATGTTTTACATTCTAGTGGCCTGCCTTTCACTGCATTATTTTAAAGCTACAAAGTGGTGAGGAAAATGGGCCCTGAATCTGAATGAGCATTGAGGAGGTCAGAATAACGTAATATGGCCAGGGGGATCTGACACTTGGAACAGAATGGGGTCATCGTGCTCATGCTGCTAGGTCAACACTCAGGTCAAAGTTACACCGACCTTGGGCTCATTAGGAAAAAAAAACAAAAAAAACATTGCATATATATATTTGTTATATGCAACATGGAAACACACAGAGGATCTCCTTGCTTGTAAGCTGTGAGTGAATAATTATGTGTTTAAAAATGGTAATTTATGCAGAATCTAGTCTCCATTAAACATTAAGCAGCTCAGAGTTGTTTACATATTATTGTGACAGGTGTGTAAATAAACAATTTATTTAGATCCATTAGACATTTGTGTTTCTTGTATAAGACATTTCTATAGCTATATGTTTACATAAAGATTGAAGAACATATTAAAGGCAGACTGTTTGAATACTGCATCATAGCACTCTAAGAATCTATGCATTTTATCATGGCTTTCCTTAAATGTCTATCCAAAATTTTAGAATACCATCGTGACTGAGTGCATTTTTTAATTTTTAGAAGTATCTGCTGTTGCAAATTATCTACCTAAAACCTTTCAATGATGAGTGTGCTGATTTGACATACAGTGATATATAACCACTCTCAGCTATATAGGGATAGGTATGCTGATATGGGATTTCTTGTCTTAATTCAAACTGCATGGATTTATAGCCATTAGTCAGTATGTCTATATTACGGGAATATTTTCATTGCCGTTTACTCCATTTGAACCACTATGAAAGCAATCTGCATATCCAAAATTGAATATTACGACTAAGTGAGGAAAAAACTGAAATAAATTTACTCTTAAACCTCCTATTAGATGGTGTAAATTTTGACATATTATGCCACGGGGGGTGAAAAGAGTTGACACAAAAAAATCAGGTACAATTAAAACTAAGCGAGTTTTGAGCAGTGTCCCCATGAGCCCTCAGTCACTTGTGTGGAGTGGATGATGTTGTAGAGTAAAACTGTGATGGAGTCTGACACATTTCAAATACTGACTGACGTGCTCAGTTTTTACAGTGAGTTATGATGGCTTTTGTCAGCCGTGATTTAAATTCTAGGAGAGAATGACACGGTATAGCCCTCTGGAGGCACTTCATCTACACAGTGGCTTGTTCTCAAACTTGGGTCTTCATTTCTCCACTTTTTCGTCTGGCAGTTGTGGGCGTTTGTCAGCGCTTCACTTGGCAACATCTGCAGAAGTGTGAGGGCTTCACAGTAATTAAAGTTGCTAAAAAGATCCCTCCAAATAGAATACATTTGTATGCAACTGTAATTACAAACTCACACTTTACCCATAATAATACACGTGAGCATGTGGGGATAACTTAATTTATCTATAATTGCCATGTGCGCAGTGAAATACATTAGCGCCTTTTTCACTACTATTCAATATTTTTTAGCAACACTGACACTTATAGACTATTGAAGATCATATTGTTAGCTTGTCTGACATTAACGGCCTTTATATTTTAATACAGTCGAAATAAATATAAATTATTTTAACATAATATAAGTCTAAATTAGAATACTGATTACTATACTAGTGCCAATAGGGTGCTAAACAATTTTTGAACACTTTCAGAAGGTGGTAAAATGATTGTGCTTGAGGTGATCAGTTTGTAAAGTTTCCTCCTTGATTCAGAAGACTTTGACAGCCCCCATGATCCAACACATTATTCAAATCCGAGCTTGCCATCCACCTAAAACATCCACCTTCATTTGTGCTCATTCACACACTTCCAGTAATGGACTGAGATTTGGCTGCTAAGATGACTGATGATGTTTGGCTCTTGAGTATTTCTTCCTCGTCTTATTGGAGCGGCCATATCTTCCATCTCTACAGGAACTTGTGCATTAATGTGCCTGAGTGTGCTACCCCGCCCTCAACCAGTCCGCTTTTGTTGTAATGTGTAAAATGATTGATGCCTCCATCCTCTGCCTGGCTACTCATGTGTGAAAATAGGAGCTACTGATGATTTTAAAGCCCAGGATTTTCCCACCATTGTTTTGCCCTCTTTGACAGGAAGTGCAAAACTCTTTACTCACTTTGCAGCAAACTTGACCATCTGCTTGCTGGCACGGTCTCCCACTGCGACCAAAGCCTGCACGTTGAACTGCTGTTGACGCAGGACCAAGAAACATTGCTTCCCTGTAAACACAAAAAAAATGTTAGCAGCAGGCAGTTGAGACCTGAGCTTTACAAGGCTGGACACTGGGAGATGATCTTTGATGGTTTGGTCTAAAGTAGGGGTTCTCAAAATGTGGTGAGCAGACTATTGATAGCACATTGTGTAATGATAACAAAAGTGCTCCTTTCCCCATGCTGATGTAGTTGTAAAACCCTCCTTTGCCTTTCAGTATTTATATGTGTGTATTTGCTCTATTTGAAAGTTGTGTCGTTGTGTTTCTAGCAGCTCTTTTCAATGTGGTTTATCCGGCATATGGCAAATAAACTGAATTGAATTGAATTGCTGTGGCTTTAGTCCACCCAATTGAGTGTTTACCTTGAAAGTAAATTTGTGGTTTAATCCGATTTTTGTTGACTTTGGTACACTAAAAGCTAAAAGAATTTTAAATACCGATCATTGCCTGCTCTGGACAAGTTTTTTTGTTTTTTTTGGTCAAGTCTGGCTTTTTGTTCAGTCCTGGTTCAGTCCTGGTTCAGTCCTGGTTCAGTCCTGGTTCAGTCCTGGTTCAGTCCTGGTTCAGTCCTGGTTCAGCCCTGACCTAGGCTCTAGGACACTTGCTGCCACCTCAGTCTCTGTTATCCTAGCCAACATCATTAGAGATATAATACTCCTTAGAACGCCAGCCAGACACTAGACTGCAATGGACAACACTACCACAATGTTTTGAGGGTTCATGTCCCCAGTCCCAAGTCCTATACTGATGGTAAATACATTTCTGCATTTGAACTCCAGTGTCATGCCTCGTCTCTTCTGCTATTCACAATATATTTAATTAATCCATGTTTATGAACACAATTTGGTCCCAGAATGTAGCTGTTATTATAGCCTACTCCAGATTTTTTTTTATTTTATTTTTTTATCATCACTGCTCTAAATCCTGTTATGTGAACCTCTCTTCAGGCAGTTGTTAATGGACCTCCACTTTGAAGAACAATGAGCCTGAAAAAAGCTGATTGCTACCTTCCTAACAAACACACACCTGTGAACAGTGTAAACATGTTAACCAACACAAACTTGGGCTCAAGACAGTGGGACCACCCACGGACTTTGATGTGTGTGAGAAAAAGGGGGGTGGACAGTCAAAATCCCACCAACAGATGCACTTCACAACAACAATATGCCGTCATGCTCATGGACTTCCCTACTACCACAAGAAATACAACAGCAATAGATAGTTTATTTGACCATTTACTCAATTATGTTAACCGATGCATAAATATTGTGAAGAAAAGAAGAGAATAAACTTTGAAAATAAACTGTGTACCAATATCACTGTTTTCTAAAGCCTATGTCAATTACTTTTACATTTTTCGATCTAGGAGCACAGCAAATTATCTCCACCAAATTCTTTTCCATCTGATTAAAATAAATTGGTCTGTGACTCCTTTGTGGTAAAATTCCCAACTCAAATCTCATGCTAAGGAAAAATACTTTTTTTTTTATACAATAGAATGTAATTTTCAGTACTAAATAACAGTAATCTTTAATATTGCCAGGTTTCATACAAGTTCTGATATAGGACTGTTCCAATTTTATCGTATTTACACATTTGTTTTTCGTACTGAGGCTTGTTCAAATTTATATTTTGATACAAGTTGTAGTCGTCAGGACATCAGTTACTTTTGACAACCCTACACCTTTGCCTGTGTTTGGTATAGCATACAAATGGATTTAAGTTGGGACGTTTTCAATGCTAGTCACTATGGCCAATGGGCAAATTCAATACAAGATACATCAACACCAAATACAACCATAGACACAATTGTGAGATATTCCCTGGAAACAAGCTCACCATTGATATCCATTTATTCACAACAGCCCGAGCAAAAAGGGCCCGGGTTACACTCTGAGAAGTAATAATGAGATGAGCTAGTCTATTGTGTGGAAGTGGAGCAGGCACATCGCTGCCAGTAGCTGGAACTCAGTAAATAGAAGTTATCTGATCTCACAGTTGGCATGCTTCTCTTACAATAATATCAGAGGCACCCTTAGGTCTTCACACTGTTTAGCCGAGAGGGAGGTGGAAGTCTGCCATGTAAGTGTCTATTGCTAGCACACTGAAGCTACGACTGAGATGTACTGGAGCCAAAATCATGACAAAATAAGCGTTTTGATGATATACAAACAGAGTAAAATGGCTTTTAACTACAAGGGTGTTTTAATGAATTAATTTGGGTAATGGGTGGGAAATGAAATTTGAGCCAAAAAACAAATGATTTGTTCAACAATTTCTTGCAATTTTGACATTTTGCAGATGAACGTAAGGGATACTTACATCTATATTATATTACTGCCCAAGTTAAAGTCTTGATCATTATCAATAGAACTAGGTGTCTAAAGTGTATCTCAAATGTATAGTGTCTTGATCATTTGTGTATTGTTGCATATTTTCACATCTTGCTTTAGTCAGTTTTTCCTGTTTATGTCATTTGCATAATGTACGTTTACGTTTCTTTTTTGTTAATGACCCCTGTGGGCTTGCACTCTAAGTACCGGTAGTCTGTTTGGAGCGGACGAGCTAATGTGAATTCTCAAGGCAGAGGTCAAAAATGGTTAGGATAAGAGTTTGGAGAGTAGGGTGTGCTGTGAACAATTGGCCCGAGGGCATAACCTGTACTCATGGAGGTCCACCGAGGAGGAGTTCAGAGGTCAGATACGGTTTGCGGCTTTATTCTTGCACAAAGACGTAGCAATGATAAAAATTTAGCTTTAACTGTGGAAGGAGGGGAGTGAGGGGGGGAAGTGATCTCACCTTTGGCTCTGCTGGTGTGGACTCGAGCCCGGACCCATAAGAGCTGATCAACCTTCTCCAAAGTCAGGTCCTCCACTTTCACCAGAGCTCTGTCTATCTCAGGTACAGAGAGAAATAACTTTGCGTAAGTTCAGTTTTAACATATAAACAACACATAAAACAAACTTATAAAAATAGTATGCATTAATCGAAACATTGATAGGCCCAAATCATACATAAATCTGTAGACAAAGCTTCAAGAATGTTGAAAATGTTTTCTTAAACAAGATAAACAAGCACACTGAAACAAAAATACAGAAAATGCTTAAACTGATAAGTTATTATCAAAGTTTGGGTCATGGTTCCTACTGTTTTATGTAACATTTTATATATATATTATATATTTTCATATACAAATATATATTGGTTTCATTTTTGGATTTTAACAGTACAAGTTTTTAAAATGGTGCAAGCTGGTTTAAGCCCATTGCACCCACAAATTGTGCCACATATCATAAAACAAAAAGATGCTTCCACATAAAATACAAAAATAAAAATGTGTTTTATGTGTCAGTAACAAAATGAGACCCTTCTAAAGGCTGTGTGAGGACAGTCGGGGTGCAGCAGGTCAGACAGGGGTGTGTTGTGGAGTTGCTGTCACGACAGCATGTGTCCCTTCCACCCACTCTTCTTAAGTTTACACTTAACAGCGGTGATGAGTTATTCAAAAGTTACCAAACAATTCATCTACTTCAGATATCCTCCATTTTCTGCTTCAGTGCAAATAATATACAAGGCCATTTCACTGCAGTCGCCTACAGGCAAAAGAAATGTGAAGACGCAAGCTTGGACGCGTAGACAAATACACAATAAAATACTCAAATTACAGGGGCCCCATAATAAATAAGACACACTAGGAGGCTTGCTGAAAACCTGTCCAACTCCTATTCTCTTTGGATTTCATGACAAATTGACTCTAGTTTCACCTGTGTCAGTCAAAAGCATGCTTTAGCCTCCTTTGTTACGAACTGGGAGACAGAGGCAGACACGGCGGCTACAGTGTGGTAACAGAGCTGTCCTGAGTGTCCATCAGCCCACATGAAAGCCACAAGCCGACACCCTGCTAGCGTGTTCTTCCCCATAACTGAAAAATCCATGCAGGTAAAAAAGTAGAGGGCACTTTGTTCATAACCAATGGAGCTGAAAGAGAAGCCAGACATATGGACGTCTTACGAGTCTGCCCGTTATCATGAACTATTACTCACATAGTTATCAGTCAAAAAACACCATGAAAGAAAAAGGCACAAAGTATTAGCACATAAACAGGTGCGATGATGGAGGAGAAGTGTGTTATCACTGTACATTTTTGGCAACTGTTCAGAGGCAATCTGAGCAGATCAAAAGCGCGGCATCATTTGTAACCGTGTTTGTTCGATGTGTTAGTGTTTGCCTCTTCATGTATATTTCTTGTTTCTTGTGGCAGCTCAAGTGAAATAATGTAATTCATAACCATACCACAAGAGCTGAATGCAAGATAAATGGTGATTCGGTATTGTCAATACGTTTTGCAACTAGTTTTGTACAAATCATCATGCTCTGGAAACCATGTTGTCTTTACTGAATAAATTGGCTATACTTTTCATTTCTAATATGACTATGATTATGATTATGACTTGAACATCAGGGAACAATAGGATAATGCTAAACCTTAGCTTGGTGCAAACTTAAGATACTATTTACTAATTGTAGTATAGCACCAAGCTTAACTGTAATATACTGGTATTTGTGGCCAGCTTGCAATAAATTAAACCTAAATAATATAAAGCCATAAAATCTCAAATTTCCAGTTTGTTTCGAAAAGATTTATATTCGGTAAAACATTCCACTCTGCTTTTTGTTGCATTGTCCCAACTAAACTGAGATGTGCTGATGTCTAAACTTGTATTACAAGTCTTTATCTTGTTCATTTCTAACTAAAATTTGCATAGCCATATAAAATAAAATAAATACAATTTTCAATAAAATTTTCTTTTGAACGCAGTATATCAAGCTCTGCATTCTTGTTTGAGTTTGAGTCACCACAAAAATAAGTGTGTTTCAACAGAATTACATTTCTAGAACAATGCAAAGTCAAAACAGTTTTTGAGCAGCTCATACCTGTGGGTGGGGTGGGAGTGCACTTTCTGACCTCCTTCTACAAAAACATTACCACTTTGCATTGTTTTTATGTAAAGACTCCCATTTGCATCAGACTGAATTAGGTCAAATAGTCTACAGCAATGACGTCTGTTAAGCACCATCACAATAGGCCAGTAATGGAGACACAATGCCCTCCATAAAGTTTGCATGGTATTTTGTTTACAATGGCTGCTGATAAAAGAAAATAGTTGCAATACTCACCCAGTTTTTGTTGAGACTGGACCATCGCAGACACACCATAGCGATCCTTGGCAAAGTCCTAAAGAAAAACAAATTCTTACTAGCACATCAAATGCATTAATTATTACTATCATTAATCATACAGTCACCATGTCTACATTTTGAGATAAGGGCAGATAGATGGAGTGTTATCTAACTTTACTTGTGCAAATTGTGACACAGAAACAGCATGAAGGCATTTAAAAACAGACATTTGTAGAGGTGTGAAAACAGTGAAGGAATCCGACGGACAGTAAAGCAGCAGAAATGGCTTTAGAAGGATAAGGCTCTGATCCTATTGGGAACACTTACATCTTCCTCGGTGGATTGTTGATCGGCAGCCTGAAAAATAAAGGAAGAGAAGCATTGTTTATAAGACAAAATAAAAAAACTTTGTTGACAGGATAAACCAGAATGGGAAAATATGACAAAATTTAACCCATTCATTGTCCAAATTTAGCAAATAATTTAAGGGTTATAAAATGAAATTGCCAATAAGGCTGAAAAATTAATTAAATTTTAATTAGAATAGATTCAGCCATTGCTAATAGTTATATTGTTGAGTTTTTATAAGCACGAGGTCTAGAGTCAGTCCTTTATCAGTCAAAGCATGTATCTTCGGAGGAATAAATTTCACAATATTTTTTTGTTAAATGTAAAAAGTTATAATGTATTGTTTATGTTAAGGAAATGAATATTGAAAGCTACTTTTCATTTGTCTTGAATTAGACAAAAATTGAATCAAAAATTGTGATTGATCAATATGAGGACAAAATAATTTATTTTTTGTCATTCTAATAGGAAGTTTATATGAACTCTTCAAAACACCAAATATCGTGACAAAATCATAATATGGCAGAAAATGTAATGTTTTGTTCATTATGCATAATACATCAGCACATCTCAAACAATAAGTAATGGCAGCACGGCATATTGCTTTGAAACACAAGCTGCACAAGTGGAGAGACATATTTTATCTTCATACCAACTTCTAGCCAAATTACTGTCTGTGTCTTGGCGAAGTTACAATTCCATTTTCTATGCAAAAAGGATTCGGGTGCGTGGAGACGGTTGGTGAGAGCTGAGTCAATTGAGAATCGCCCATCCTTGATAAGATAATCTGTCATATGATTGATGATGTGCTTTATGATGAACTGAATATAGGGGGTCTTATCACCGCAGAGTGTCAAAATAATGTAGCGAACACTCCATAAACATTCATCTTAGCTATTAAGACTTTTAAGAAAATCTAGTGATACAGGATGAGAATGCAATGGTATCATTTGCCTTTGAAACACAGTTTTCGAAAAAATAAAGGGACCATTTCAATGTATTCTTCTGTCAGCCTTTCTTGGGGATGATGGTCCAACAACCATCCCAGTGTCTTTTAAATTTGCTCACATGGCTCATTCTGCTTTATGAGTTCACAGATCATCAAACAAGGCATTTGCATTAAGAGTAGAGTTGTATAAAGTTGCCAAACATTACAATCAAACTTTGATTCTGAATCTTAAATCTTTTGCTTGTACTGCATGGATTTCGTAGAAGTACTTGTAAGCAAGGCTGTGGAATTAATTTTAATCTAGATCAATTTCATTTTAATAATGACGGATATGGTTAAGTATTTTTAATCAAGAGGTCTACAGCCAATCCCCAGTAATGTCAGAAAGATCATGTGGTTTGGACCATGAATCAGACTTGGGAGGTTTGGTTTTGTGTTAAACAATACATACTTTTAATCATGGCAATTTAAGGTCAGGAAATGAATATTGAAATCCATTTTTGTTTTAGTTATTCTACCAATAAAGGCTACAATAAACTCTTTTAGCAGCAAATACCATTTCCAGAGCTGTAGGTTGACAGGCAGACTCTTCCCAAAAGATATATTGCCTTTTTTTTCCTTTTTCCCATAAAGGCAGCTTGAGTCATGGCAGATCATTTGTACAGCTGGGGATTAGTGTTGGATCATACAAGGAGAAGTTGAGGTAGATGACACATTTTGTTCAAAGCGGACAAAAGGGCACAGACAGTGGCAAACGTCATTCAAAATACGCTCCAAGGCAAAACAACATCGCCACTATTGTTCAAATACAAATACCCATTGGAAAAGTGGGACTGTTGGCCTATCTATGTTGTTAAGTTGGAAGAAAATAGCACTTTGTTTTGGTTAACATAAACAAGCCTAAAATGACAGGAATACTTAGACAATAGCTTTCAGTAGCCCTCCCGCTGTCTACCTAAACCTTACGAACGTGCAGTGAACAGTCTGGGCTGCACGACAAAGCACCAGCTGGAATGGGGCACCGGATGTGAGACAACAAACCCAAAACATACTGACCAGCTTGGCCTGTTTCTCAGCCTTCTTGGCCGCTTTCTCCGCTTCCTTCTGCTGTTTCTTGAGCGCTTTCTTTGACTGGGCCTGCTGCTCCTCCTCCGTCGCCCTGCGCAGGAAGGTAAGCACAACATAAACATTTAAGTCAACTTCCAACTACTATTTCTCCCGTGTCCCCCCGGAGGAAGTTGTTGGCCGTCTGGGACAATTAATTTGGAAGAAGTCATCACCACTACAAGCTTTTGCAGTCTAGATCTAACTTTAAAGCCATTGTTTTGGCCACAACAAAACAAATATGGTTTGTGAATGGAGGGGCTTGGACAGGCAGCTAAAAGCAGAGATGTTGAAAACAAGATCGGTCTGATAAACTTTAAGAAAACAGTGGTCTCACGAGTGCTTTCTAAACCGTTTTAGAAGCAGGGAAGAATGGAGATTATTCGATTATGATTACACTTAAGTCTTATCTCAAACTTGAGGGCTTTACTTTAATTGAATTGTGCCATCACGCTCCAGACACAATGCTAGCATGATAAGCTCCACATTTATTGGTTCAAATTTTCATCTTTGGCTGATTGCAGTTTGGTCGGAACCTATCCAAGCAACACCTATGGGCCTTAGGTGAAGTAAATCAGAGACATGACTGAGGTACCAGCATACACACAGATCCAGTCAGTCAGAAAGTCATTCATTCTCATCATCAATAAATGAACTATGACATTTTTTAGATACCAATTTGTATAACAAGTAATTTTGTGTTTGGTGAATGGGGAGAAAGAAACCTACTCTAACAAGGGGTTGAAATATTAAAGTATGTTTGCTTTTTCCCTATTCTGTATTATGCATACTCTTAAGCTGTTGATTTAGTTTGGCTTATCAGTGAAAGTAGTGCATGCAAGGTTCATACCCATGAGGCTGTAAGAGATAAGTTACAATAAACTAGTTCAATATCCCACGCCGTAATATTAAACGTGAACTTTGCACCTCTCCTATTGACGTAGCAATAAAACTGAGCTGGGAGTCTCCAGGTGAATGAATAAATGGCCCTTACTTTCCCAGGTGTCTAGACCAAGGAAGCCTGTAAGCAATATTGGATGCGGCTGCCGTTTAGTCAGACAGGAAACGACAAGGTCCAGAGGCAAGCAGTAAACAGCCAAGAAGTCTAAACCAGGACCTTAAGTATACTGCTGCCCTTTCCTTGACATCCCAAGTGGAATTTCAAAGTAAATTTTATACCCCAGCCAGTGTACAAAATAATACAATGCAATGAGACTTTATTTTTTTATCTTTTTTTTTTTTTTGCATGACCCATTAAATCCAAAAAGTTTACTTATTAACAGATATTTTGTATGCACTTGAATGAGACGACAGAGTAAACCAAGAACCAAATAGATAATAACTACTTATTATTGTAATTTGCATTTGCATGATAGCATTTAGTGGTGTTAGTTAGAACTGAGTTTTTCACTGACCGGATATTGAATTTGCCGTTGTTTGATTAAAACAGTATGATAGTGGTGTGTGTGCGAATGATAGGTGGTGGTCTTAAGGGTCATAGAGATAGAGATTAAGAGGATGTTTGGCCAACTAGCTGGGTTTGTTCAAGAGCATCTCGGTCTACAGTAAGAAATTTGTCAGCACCATAAAGTTATCAATATTTCAGTCAAACCTGTTTACCTAGAGACTGCCTAGAGAGACTTACCTAAAGACAGTGGCTAACATCAAATAATTATACCTCACTACACAGATAGATGCAAGTAGCCTGACCTTTTTCCCTAAAGCTAAAGGCAAACTGGCTTTACCTGTGTAAACACTTCATCTGTCAGTTGACTTGTTGAGTCTACAAATCCTGTCTGTGCAGTCTGGTAACCTTTCACATTTACAAGCAGTGCTATCAAAACATGAATATAAAAAGACAATAAATATGACAGGGACAATAATATTTGTTTATGTAGGAGAAATCTTGTTGAACATGTTGAAAACTGAGCAACTTGAACAAAAGGTCATTCAAAGGACTGCAAGCATGGTAGGATTATACTGTATTACATAGCAATGAATTATGTAGGATTTCATTGTTTTGATCACAACAACTCTAAAGAAAAAGACTCAATGCACCTACTGTCTGAAACTGAACTGCTGGACTGATATGGTTTCAAATTAAATTTGAATTCAGCATTATGACTATTATAGACTAAAAACTTATATTTTTATACCCTAAATATGTGGAATAGACAACTTAGAAAAAGAAAAACATTGTGATAGCTAACACGCCAATCCTATGCTGTTGTTTTGACAGGCCTCCAGTCAAGTCAACAAAACTTGTCAGACAGTTATACAGTTATAATTACCCTTGTGGACAAAAGTTTAAAGAGTTTACTTCATTCACGTTTTAAGAAACACAAAGAAAAACATTCAGTAATGCAGCAGTATATATTATAGATAAATTCAGAATGACTTTTTGTATTGTTATAAATGTAACTAGTAGCTGTATTGATAAAAGCACTGTATTCATGTGTTAAATTCATGCTTTGTTTTGTTTATTTATATATATATATATATATATATATATATATATATATATATATATATTCCATCTAATAAATAAATCATCTTTATGGTAAAATTTGACGGCAACACTGAAAATGTTGAAGCCTAATCATAACTTAATTTGCAAGTGTTCAACTAGCCTACCAGTCTCATCATTGCATTTATTTATGACATCGCGATTGCACTCATATTGCTCATATTGAATTGAATCCACTATCGTGTTAAAATAACTTTTGAGCATCACTGATTGAAGTGACAGCTGATGCAATCTGAAGCATGCTGTAAGTAATGCTAGTTAGCATCTAGCTCGGGTAATGTCCAAACTACTTTAACTACTGCGTCTTAACTATAAAAACATGGCGCAACGTGCAAGACCCTTACCCCTGGACTTCCTCTTTAATCATGTCGAGCTATGTTGTTTTAGAAAAGAGAGAAAATCTGGACGGCTAGATGGCAAGTTGTCATCAGCTGTTCAAAGGAGCTTGGAAGAGGCAGGAAGAGAGCCCGCTACAACGCTGGTCCGGTAAGAAACACTTTCGTGACATAAGTTCCGCCCTTGTATGTCCATGGTAGAAATTGCTAAGAAAAAGTAGTTAAACACGTTTTGTTTTTGTTTTGTTTTTTTGTTTTTTTTACATGCTTCATCATCATATTGAATTCTAGAATTTGTTTAGTATTATGAGTTTGTGTGTCAGAGTATATAAAGTAATAAATTATGTGGGCACTACGAGAATAAAGTTGAAAATTTTCAAAGAATAAAATTGGAATAAATGATGTGGAGATTAAAATCATAGCCAAAAAGATATAATTTTATCAAAAATATAAAGTTGACATTTAATGATTTAGGGGTCAACGCCAAATTAAAGTGAACTCAAACTGCAAAAGACTACTTCTTGGATGAGTTAAAAGCTTACATAAATTCCTACAAAGGAGATCAAACTGTGAAAGGCTTGCATTTTACATATTCCATATGTGTCTAAATTATTAATCAGATTAGCTGCCACCTCTCCGTTTAGACCACATGTCTCAAACTCAAGGCCCGCGAGCCAAATGTGGCCCTCCCCATCATTTTATGTGGCCCTCGGCAAGGTAAATTAAAAGGTATAATGGTCTTAAAATCTCAATTTATCAGGAGATACGCAGTTACACAGCCATATTTTTACATCTAGGCAAATGCATATGCAATGTTTGTAACTTGAATAATGTAATAAATACAGAAACAGTTAATTAACAGTTAATTAGTTAAGTTATAAAATTTGTTAGATTTATTTTAGATTTGGCCCTTTGAGAGCAGCCATTTTGCTGATGTGGCCCTCAGTGAAAAAGTGTTTGACGCCCCTGGTTTAGACACTGACAAGACTCCACCAAGGCTGCAGAACTTGGTGCTCCCTGGAGTTCACTAGACACAGGCTGTGCTTTGAGCTGCAAACAGGTGGAGGAGTCACAGTGTGATCTTTACGCATACTTGGCTTAGATTCGCTTCTGCACTATTCTAAACATGGGCACTTTGCATAAAATCACCGTACAAAGATGTGCTCACTGTGGATAACTTCAGCTCATTGTTATGTGCTTGTGGAGCCGTGCACACTGAGCAGCCCCACGCATTGATTACAATGTATTGTAATCCCTATGTCCTGTTTCTGTTTCCAAATGTTGGGGTGTATATATATATATATATATATATATATATATATATATATATATATATATATATATATATATATATATATATATATATATATATATATATATATATATATATATATATATATATATATATATATATATATATATATATATATATATGGGGGGGGTGACCTTTATAAGATTGAAAAAAAAAAGAATAGTATTATACGTCAGAATATAAGGGTCACATTAAAAAAATAATAAAAATAAATGTAGTGTTTAGTGTCTCTGTGTAGGCTGTTTTTTTATCCTCATGAACAGTAACACTCCTCAGGAGATGACTTTCACCTCTCTGCCTGAGTGAGTCCAGGGTAGCCATGACCTTTTCCAGGGTGGCCACACACAGCAGCAAATGACAGTGGGCTGAACACAGTGGGGGTCATCAAAGCTTTTCTCAGGCTGTTGACCACAAGAGCCCCTCACTCAGGAAACAGCCTTCCTGCTGCTCACTTTCCAACGAAAACAACATAACCATTAACTAACAGAAGCACCAACCGCTGCTAGTTGCGTTTAACTGTATTGTAGATTTATATATAGAGGCATTCAAATAAAGAACAGGCCAACCATCAATCACAACTGTAGTCTATACGATAACAATGTAGGCTCATGAATTTGTATATATCTGGACTGGGCAATCTCACATAAACACACAGTGCTTTGACTACCAACAATAATGAATAGCCAGACCAGTAGATACTCTTTACTGTTCACTTCAATTACTTTGGCCTTTAACCCAATAAACCAAACAAACCCCCCTTCAAAATGACCAAACCCACTTTTGTTTATTTTTAAAGATGTAATCAATGTCTTTGGGTGATATAGCACTTTTTATATTAAAGAAAGTTAATATTTGTGACTATACAACATTTGCTTTTTTTATATTCCTTTATATTTTAGTGATCTGTATATTAACACCTAAAGTCATATTTTGCATTTTGTTGTTTTCTCTCATGTGGCCTGCTGACTCATATTTACCTTTAGGATCCGTAAATCGATTGCAGAGATGACACACAAGCCTATGCTCATTATTGATCATCTCTCCGCTCAGACAAAGATCCTTTAATAATGAATGAAAGTGCCCCTTCAGTTCTCAAGGGACATACAGGGCTTAAAATCTGCTCAAAGTAAATTTGGCAGGGAAGACATATGTGCTTTAAATTAGCATTATTACGGACATATGTTATATTGTGAAGTGGCTGTCTGTCAATCATCTGCTATATAGAATTAATAATAAAACATCCATGTATGGATCCATGAGACATGCTATTGATTGACCAGCACTGTTATCTGATATCACCACTAGAGAATATGATGCCTATGGGTCTTATGTCACTAAAAAGGGTGACTAATTACAATAAATCAGTTTTATGGACACAGGTCTAGGTAGGCAAAAATATTTATTTCAAAATAATATTGCTCAGTAGAAGTACAAAGAAGTGGTAGCGGAAATGGTAATGGTAAGAGAAACTGTGTGGACGTTACATTTGACTTCTAATTTGACGTTAAAGTAATAGGAAGGACAAAACATTAATTAAACCACAGATTTAGATATTTCCAAAAGGATAGATGAGAAAAGATGAGAAAAAATACACAAGTACTCAGGTAATTCAGTATTGTCAATGTATAGCTTTTGTCACTTGTACCTAAACTTTTACTCAAGTAAGTGTACTGTTACACTGTCTGAAAATATATGACTCAATTCAAAGTGAAAGTATGATGTGAGAAGAAAACTACTTTCAGAAATACAATTTTATTAAAATAAAATACCGCAAGTAGATGTAAGTGAGTACCACCCATCTCTGATTATGGATTATATGCTTTAAACAGTAGGCTGCATGCAAGACACTGTACACACACTCAGACTGCCAACCTCCTATGGTAATTCAGAATTACCAATCATCATTTCCAAGTCAATACATCCCTCCTTGTGTTTTATCCTGTTTCTCTGTAAGAGCCCAGAGCCTAAGCCCCATTAACTTTGGGCTTGATAGGGGACACTTCACACCTTTTTTAACATGCAAAGAAATGGAAATTCACCTCTTTTGGAGCTCTGAATAGATGTGAGTCATGTATTGCACAGGGGGCAGTCTGACCACTTCATCCTCCATTGTCGCTTTCTTCTTTATATCTCCTACAGGGTTGTGTTGTTGAACTTCACTGTCTGCCAGTTAGAAACATCACATAGTCACATCTTGTCACTACATATTGTGATACTATGTCGTAATCCCAATCAACTCCCAACCCACTTTTTACACCGTGCTAACTGGATTCTGTGCCTGCCCCAAACTTTGATAAATTGAGCAGGCAGCAAAGGGCATCAAATCCAAGTCTGCATATGTTTTTATGTAATGGCTAAAATCGCAAACATGCTTATTGCACAACTCAACAATATGCATTTTACATTTTAGTTAACTATTGTGGATTTTTGTTATTAGATTAGCGAATAAGAAAGCTGTAACCTATAAATGCATGTTTTTGTGTAATGACTCTAAATTGCAGACATGTTTATTACAATGCTATAGTGTACTGTCAATCAACTCATAATCCCCCAAAATGTAATTATTGCGGATTTTTGTGCCAGTTCCAAACCTTGATAAATTAGGATAAATAATGGTAACCCCTCAGTTGGCCGGGTATGACCAATAGCAAAATTTAAAAAAAAAAAATAAAAAAAAAATTAAATTCTTTCTGAAGAAGCTACTTGGAAAACCTGTTCACTCTAAAACTTTTGTCCAGTTGATAGAAAAAATACATATATTTCTGTGTAACTATCTATAGCAAAGACACTGAATTGAATAATTGGACAATACAATAGCAAGAAAAAGTGTCCATTCTAATCTATGCAAAATCTAGTCCAGATGACAAGTTTTGGAAAACATTTATTGCTACTTAACTTGCCTGTGTCACTGGGGCACCAGGACAATGCTATATTATTCTCTATTCTCTGGTAAGGGTAGGGGACTTGGCCAAGTTGACCTGTTTATTCTATACAATGAGATTACATTGGCTTACAAGCTGCGCACAATAGTGGTAGTGAATCTTATTGCACAAAGTGAAGAAAGTCATGTCAAAGGTGAAGTTAACATGCTATTTTCTTTTGTCAGCAAGACACATGGGTGGTGATGATTTGAGCTGTTGTGTCATGGCTGCTTAAGATGTAAAAGTGCACAGATGTTGACGCAATTACAGGGTTAGTGAGCCTACCAGCCTTCTGCTTATTACCCAGATCAGGTGGAGACATTTGGGCTAGGGACACACCTCCAGACAAACCACCCCCACCCAAGATGCACGCTCAACCCCCAATGCCTAAGGGAATTCAAAGACAACATACTCAACTGTTGTAAGGTTCAATGGCTGTTTTATTCTTGCATAAAAAAACACAATCTCAATAGTACAAAAAAGCAGCATGCATTTACAGTATCTTACAGAAATTCCAGTGTGGACGACAGCAATAAATAATAGCTTTATCACAAAATCACACAACTCAAGTGCGCTCAAACAAATGCTACAAATCTATGTACAGTTTTACAAAAAGCAGCTCTCCCTGAACAGTAACAGACAAGCAAGTTGGTGCCTGACCATGTAAGGATAATAAAGATAAAAAACAATAATAATAATAATGGGAAGTAGGAATTAAACATCGTATAACTGTTTTGGGAAGACAAACTTGAAATGCAAAACCTTACAAAATGCAAAACACAGCAAATAAGTCACAATGTATAAAACTCTTCTTCTTTTTTTTTTTACATGTGTACAAAATGTAGTAGAAATTAAAGCTTGAGTTTTTTCTAAGAATGTTAAGAGTCATTAACTTGATAACACACTTGAAGATTCAGATTCTGTTGAAATGGATGAAATTGGTCCACGCTTTTTGTTCATGAGAGATTTCTGACTAGACCTACTGCTAACATTGAGTGCACTCCTTGCCGACTTCTTGAACTTAACTCCCAGAAAAGCATACAGAATAGGGTTCAAACAGCAGTGGAAATATGCTAACGCCTCTGTGACAGAAATCCACTTTTCTACAGCTTGTTCTAGTTCACAGGATGCTTTGATAACATTGAGCATCACAAGGGTGTCCAGGAAGATGCCCAAACAGTACGGCAACCAACAACAGAAAAAACACAGGATAAGAATCACTGTAGTCTTCAATGCTTTTCTTTTCAGAACTTGTCCTTTGGAGCCTTGAGACAACTTTGCAATGATAATACAATAGCAGATGAGAATGACCAGTCCGGGTAGCACAAAACCAACCAAAATGTGCTGAAATCGGAACACCACAGTCCAAATGAGGCTTGAGTCTTGTGGGTAGATTCGCTGGCAGATGATCCGAACATCCTCTGACTCCAAGCTCTCGTCCTGGTTCACAAGCAGGTTGGAAGTGTCCCGTACCCGAGCGAAAACAAGATCAGGGATGGTGAGGACAGCGGCAGGGAGCCACACACCAACATAGATCACCCGACTGGCTAGAAGCTTTCTTGTGGCTTGACTGTTGGTCGCATGAACCACAGCGAGGTACCTATCCAGGCTGATGAAGGCCAAGATAAGAACGCTGCTGTATAGGTTGACAGTGTAGATCATGTGGACTGAAACGCAAAGGAAACTTCCAAAATACCAAGTCCTTGCAGCGTCCACGGCCCAAAAGGGTAACGTGAGGACAAAAAGAAGGTCAGCCACGGAGAGATGCAGTCTGTATTTGTCCGTCATGGTTTTGACTTTCTTCTGGTAGCCCATCACAATCACCACAAGTCCATTTCCAATGATCCCCAAAAAGGAGATAATCCCATAGACAGTGGGGAGGAAGATCTTGTTGAAGTCATTGCTGATGGCTCTCTCGCATGGTTCTTGGTAGTCCGAGCTGAAAACCTCAGACTCAAGAGACAGGTTGTCCGTACTGTTGTCCGAGAAGTCAAAAGTGTACGAATCATACTGGAAAAAAAGCAAAAATAAGTGAAGTAATAAGTAAGTAATATATTGAGAAAAACATGAGGGTAAAGGAAAACATTAAATAAATTGTACTAGTTCATATTCTACTTGTTCTAACTGCATGCAATGGTACAAATAAGAAAATTATTATTTATTTTAGTCTCATGCATTAAAGTTAGTATAAAATCCAAATACTTAAAAACGCACAACTACGACTCCCCACATAGGAAATTAGCCTTTAAGAAAACAAAACAAAACAAAAAAACAGTGAAGAAACTTACGTCCATGTTGACCGCTCCTGATGTTACGTTACGTTAGTCGCGTGCGTGCGTACACATGAGAAGCAGAGTTATCAGTGTGGAGACAGAGGCGCACGTCTTTAAATAGGGCTGGGCCTACCCCCTCCCCGCGGGACACACAGCAACAGCAGCGACTCGGGCACAGGAGGAGGAAGAGGAGGAGGGGGGGAGTAGGAGGCGGGATAAACGGCTCCAAAAACAGGTTCAGTATAAAACCAACTGTCTGTCACAAGGGCGGCACTTTATGAAACTATTTGTACCTAAACGTGGTCAGGGAAGTCATATTGAAACACAAAAAAGACTCCGGCCACTGTCTGTGAACCGAAGACAAACTGAAGTGAGGCGGCTAAGCATCCGCATAGCTCCGTGCGTCTCTGATTTACGCATTCAGCGACTGCGTTTGCACTTGTTTCTGGCGAATCAAAAAGACGATTACTTGTTGATTTAAAACTTATAGCGTTTAATGGTTGCTCGTTTCTGTCAGAAATAATAAGATACAAACAAATTTGCGCGTTATTTCACCAGATTATACCATTCCCAGAGCCATATTGCCATCAGCGCGTAGCCTAGAGGTCAAGATAATATGGGCTATTATAGTTGTGCAAAAACACACCTGCTGCTCATAACTCGTTGGCTATAAGGCTGAAAGTTTAAGCTATTAAGTGTATATTTCGTTATGTTTTTGTTTTTTTTCTTATATTGAACAATTTAAACTCTATAATGCTTCTACTTACAACGTACTTCTGTCTAATAGGCTGCATTGAACTTTGTCTTATCAGCATGAAGGAAATATGACATTTAGAATAACTGCCTGTGTCAGCTCTTCACAACATTGTCTTTAATTTGATGACATCAAATCAGCAGCTGATCACATCAGCAGCCACTGCATCCTAAGCAAAATCTGCACACCCTGTCACCAGTGAAACGGCTGATTTGTCTTCAAAGGTCCAATGACTCTCAGTGGATTTGAGAAGTACCACATACCTGATATTGTGGGATTTTTTTTCTCTCTCTTTTACCAAACCAGTTTTAAGTCATTGTCTCAGTTTGACTTAGCATCTCTTATTTCAGTTAAGTTGGTGCTGACAGAGACTAGCCCCCACCTCTCACTCCAAACCAAAGCTGAAACACTATATCCCTTTGTGGCAAGAAATACTCATAAATCTTCAATGTATAAGAGCAATGACATAGTTAGCAGGACTGATTTACTGAGTGTACTGTAATGGTGATGTCAGCGTCTTCTTTAGGCAGACATTAAAGAGAAATGTTGCTATTACTACTACAGTGATATAGCTTAGTACAATACACTACTATAGCTGTCACTATATCTATAAACTAGCTACTATTAGGCCTATATTTTTGCCCTTGCCATCTCTGGCTCTAAAAGTAAGATAACAATTGTCTATAAATTTTTGGTTACTGGCAATGTGATTGCTACTATGAAAACATCTAACGTCTTCACTCATACAATGTTATGTCCAGTTGAAAGATTTAACTTCAGCTTTTACTATCTAACTTCTTACTAACTACACCTGCTCATGACAATGCATTACCAATCTAAACAAAAACATACACATTTTGTACAGACAATATAATGTCTGGTAAGTAAAAATCACTCTTTCTACTCCCAGAAAACAGAAGAAGGTATGCTATTAAAAGTATCTAGTTTCTTTCCATCCCTTACTGCCTTGAAGATACACCCTTTTACACTAAATAACTCCTGCTTTATTAAATGGAGCAGTGCAGACGAGTGTGTTTTGGGATTACTGTCTATCATTCAGACTTAGCATTCTCTGTATATCAGCACTTTGGACTGATTTGGCAAACCTTTCAATGTCAGGGCTTAAAACAACCTATCATTAAAGTTTAGCAATGAAAACCGCTTTGTCAAATTGCGATCTCCATTGTCCTGAAATCCGTTAAAAGTCTGCACATCTGAATTTCAAAACACATTTATAGTTTAGTTTATGATTACAGAAGATGTTTTGAAACCTTTTTTTTTTCTCAGAAGAGGCATGCCAGAAAGGGATTGCAGTCATGCTTGAGTAACGCTATAGAGATATAACCGTCTTCATGCTATCAACAAAAATCTGAAGAATCTTTCGTATGCTTTCACATAGAATGGCATCAAACTGAACCAAAACAGTACCAAATATTCCTAATAAACAGAATTTTTTGTTTGTAATAAAGTGTTTTTAGGCTGAGTAATAGTTGAAAATAGATAAAATAAATTTTAAAGTGACATGCAAAGATAGTAGTTTTATTCATAGTATAGTCTCTGATGTACACATTCAGCGACTGTGTTTGCACTGATTTCTGGTTAATCAAAAAGATGTTTACCTGCTGATTTAAAACTTATAGTGTTTAATGGTTGCTTGTTTCTGTTCAAAATAATGGACTGCGGATAAATTCAGGTCGTTGTTTGCGCATCATTTCACCAGATTATCCAGATCACAAATTCCCAGAGCCATATTGCCATCAGCGCATAGCCTATGGAGGTCAAAATAATATGGGCTATTATTGTTGTGCAAAAACACACCTGCTGCTCATAACTCGTTGATTACAAGGCTGAAACTTTAAGCTAAGTGTATTTTTCGTTATGCTTGTTTTGGCGTCAAACTTAACCAAAATAATACCAAATGTTCCTAATAAACAGCATTATTATAGTATAATGTTTTTAGGCTGGATAATAGTTTGAAAGTGACATGCAAAGATAGTAGTTTAATTCAGAGTATAGTCAAAATGTTTTTTTTTGTTTTTTTTATAGAACCAAACTGCATCATTCTCAGCCACTTAACCGTACCTTTATTCTTTAGGTTTTGTGTGTAAACAATTCGATACAAAATCATACAAAATCTCAATTAAATAATATATATAATAAAGGGGCTTTGATCATAGCTGGACGACTAAGCGATTACACAGATAGGTATAGTCTCAAGGATGCATTTGACTCAACAACCCAATCCCTGCTTCAGAAAAGTCACATGACAGTGCTAAACCAATAATCCAATAATCTGTAATATTTAAGGCATCATTAACACTTCTAAATGATGAACTGACCCACTGGATGTGGTTTAGGTCAGTTTTAGGCTGGTTTATTCCTGCGCTTGACCCCTGGGCAGCGCCACAGGGCCAATAGAAAGAGTACTGTATTGGTATGAGCCTTATCAACTCAACTCAGACAGCACTTGTGTTATCTTGTGCAAGCTTAGATTTCAGATGTCTCCACAATTATATGCACACACTTATGATCAAAATGTTCACTCGAAAATAAGGAGGAAAATGTATAGTGGCAATAATTGTATTAAATTCAACAAAACATCCAATAAAATGAGACAGCAATGAAACCACTCACCCATTCACACACACACATTCATACACTAGTGTATGCAGACACCGGGGGCGGTGTGGGGTAAGTGCCTTGCCCAAGGACACAATGACAGCATTCAACTCTGGAATTGCATCGCCAACCTGTGGTTCAGTTGATCTGACTGCTTAGCCAATGATGTTTATCTTGAGAGCGGCATTCGAACAGCCAACTTTGGGATCAGTGAAAAAACGCTCTACCAACTGAGGTACTGTTGCCCAATTAATACTCTTATTTGCCATAAAGTGCAAATATCCATCTTTGTGTTTTCCAAATATCCTTGATATAATAAAGATATAAAAGTAAAAAGCGCATTAGAAACAACTGCTGTCCCCCACTCTTAGGGCCCTAAATTGCATTATCCTCAGTCTCACATAAGAGGAAAGCTATTAATAAATCATATATTCTGAAAAGTTAAGTTGTATTTTTATAAAAGAGAAAGTTTTCTTCTTACACCTCAAATGAGTTTCTGTTTATGTAATAAAAAAACATACTGTGCAAGAAATCTTCTTTCACAATTTGTTTATGTAACAAACACAACCAACTGACGCCAAGGAAAAGAAATATTTGAACCAACTGCAGATTTTACAGAGCGTCTGAATGGCTTTTTATTAACTTGTAAAAACAACTGGAACTTGTGAGCCAGTAAAATCCCTGCAGTTTCAGGCTGATCGATAGTTTTCTGTTGTTGATAGATAAGACATTGTAATACATCTTGCAGTTTTTTTCCCCCATCAAATACTCATAACATCATAATTTATAACATTATACTACAGTTATATTGTGTTGTCAGATCAGAAGGCTATATATAAAGAAATCATTTTTGATGTTATACAAACTGACATATAAATAAACAGGGATTTCTGCGTTTATTTGTCCTGATTAATAAATACATGAAGAAACAGGGATTAAAGAATGTACTCCAATAAGATTACTTCAAAATCATGTTATCCACATAGAAGTACAAAGTATTGGTACAAGTATTTGGAGAAAGTACTTCTCAATCACGATTGATAACATTGTACTTTGCCATGAAATATCCAAAAGCTAAATTCACAAATGTTGAACCTCATACTTTTTTTTTATTTTTTATTTTTTTAACTGAGATTACACTCAAGAATCTGCTAAATTACAACAAAAAACAACATACTACCAATGTAAATTTTTGCTGTCCCCATCTTTATTAAATATTATTGGCCTTAGAATGCTGTAATGTCATCTGAAACCCAGCAATTGTCAAAGGCTAGACCACAAAAATTTGAAAAAGTAAATCATATCTGAAGGAGAAGTGCACTTAGTCAAAGTGAGAAGAGTAACCAAAAGCTTTACTCAAGTAAGACTACAGAAAAAAATAAAGTAGCATGGTCTACTGTCAGAAAACTACTGCTACTATTTACTCAAATAATTATTCATTATTCAATATTTAATAAAGATTCTACCATTGTCATTATTACCAACACAACTCTGCTACATGGTAAAAAATATATACTCATTTACTGTTCACAAATAATTCTGATGTGTGAATGTGTTTTTTTTTGTTTTGTTTTATTTCTATAACATCATGCCAATTCCAAAACCTGTTTTTGTTTGTGTCTGTCTAATCTGTTGTGTCAAATTTTACACTTTGCAATCAAGCGCCTTTTGCAATTTTCCTTTTCGTCACCTTCATCAGAAAGTACACAAAGCTTATCATTTTGTCTTCAGAAACACACAGACAGAATTGATTATTTGTCCCTAATAAATAAAAAACACCCCTTTGGCTGTGTAGCTGAGTCTGTGTAGCAGCCTCCACTGTCAGGATTTGAGATAGCGATCAGGCCGGCATACAAAAGCACCGCGAGCCACTTCGAATACAAATCAGGAGAAGTGTGAACAGAAGCAGAGGGCCCTTGAGTGAAGAATGCCTATTGTAATGAGGCATAAGAAAGACAGGGAACTGCACTTCCACCGCTGCGGAGGAGCCCTCCCCCCACCTCTGCAAGTCCCTTCACGAATACTCCCATATCACCTTCACTTTTATAATCATGGCATTTAAAAGAACGCACGCCGAGTCCCGGCAAAGTACAAAAGGCATGGAAATACTTTTAAGCTCTTGTCTGAGTGCAGAAATTGGGGTATTTCAACATAATGCATGATCCAAAGTGTCTTACGAACAAGTTGTGGTGAATGAGTGCAAAGGAGTAAACATGAGCAAAGAAGCAGATGAAAAAGTTAAGATGGAATAAAACTACAATTTAAGAAAAAGCATGAAAAAAATGAAGGTATGTAACAGCAGGTTAAAACCTTTAAAATCTGTGGACATCTAGTGGTTAAAAAGAATAATCCAGATAAAAGCAGGGTGAAGAACTGCAATAAAAAATAAGTAAAAAGTCTAGCTATTAAATAGGATTTGTGATTTATTTTTATATGTGGAATACTTCAGTTTGTGGTGTTTTAATATTTATTATGCCTCAATTTGTGTCAGCATTAGCACTGAGGCACAAACACAAACTGAGACACAGAAGAGTGAAGTATTCATTTTATTTGTGTAGTTGTTAATGTGTTGTCAGTCACATTCACCAACAGCTCCCTGTCCACTGCCTGATCTTTCAATATTTATTCATTTTAGCGTGACTCGACAAAAACCCGTAGAGATAAAATTGTACAAGAAGTAGTGATGCTAACAGTGAGGTTGCTAGGCGCTGTTGTGCACAGAGCCAATTATGGGAGCTTTCATACACATATTTGAATAACAAAGCTGGCATGCAAACATTTTCAGAAAAAATATTTGAGAGGCATTTGAGAACATAGTGGCAAAAATGCATTGTCAGTAATGTTATTTTATGTAGTAACTTAATCCATAGTTTCAAACTGATTGCCTTCACTTTCATTTTATTATTGTTTTTCAATTTGTGGTAAACTTTATTGAATGAGGCTGCGCAAACGTTATGGACAACACAGAAGATCAAAATGTGATATGAAATGATTGCTATAGATTGATTGCAGACATTGGCTTGTTATTCAACATGTTAATAACCTTAGCTAATTTTGTAATACTTTTTAATTGGTTTTGTAGCCCCTGTCTGCACTATTTGTAAAAACCTTTCAAATAATATTGTGAGCTAGAATTGTCCTTGTACTTTTCCGATTTGTGTACTCAGCAGCGGAATCAGCATACAAAAGCCGCCTAACCATTTTTTCATCCTAACGAGCCACTAACGGCTGTCTATACCTACAACACACAGAGCCAAAACATCCAAGTGTCACATCTACCTTTTTAACACCTGCACTCAAGTCCACATCTCCAACTCATATCCTGCTTTTAATCTGTTTTTTACATAGCAAAATAGCAAAAGTGTCAATATTTTGATATGAGCTCATGAGACAAGAATGCACTGCAGGTCAGGGCACTAAGTTTGTCCATTATTCACGCAGGAATCCATAACACCACTATCTGGAATATCATATTAAGAGCTTGTTGTTGTGTATTTGCCCCCTCTGTACAGTACCCTGTGTGGAGACCAAGAAGCCAAGCCGTCTGGTTGGCTCCCGGGTGGCAGGAGACTCCTCTATGCTCCGGGCCTTTACGAGTTTTATCACCGTTTTAAACAAGATGCATCAAGTCAGAGTGAGTAAAACGTGACACAAGAAAAATTATGACAGCCAATGCAATATAATAATCCATTCACAATATGATTCATAATGTTGAACTTTCAAGCAGTGATTCACTTGTTTTTTAAGGCGGTGTGCAAAAATCGATACTGTAAGTTAAGGTATTTCAAGGACATTGATGAAGTAGATTAGCTGTAAGAACAGTTTTTTGGTGATGTACAAACAACTTTTCTATATTGTTTATTTATTTATTTGCGACTACGACTACTACTACTACTACTACTACTACTACTACTACTACTACTACTACTACTACTGCTGCTACTACTACTACTACGACTTCTACTATTACTACTACTACAACCTCTACTACTACTACTAACGAGGAAAACAGTCTTTTCCTCTCGTGTTCGTTAGTTTCTGCTTAGATAAAGAATACACTTGAAACAGAAACAAAGTCCAGAGAATAGCTAAGCAGTTATTTATCCTAAAATTACTACTACTACTACTACTACTACTACTACTATCTCTACTACTCCACTACTACTACTACTACTACTACTACTACTACTACTACTACTACTACTACTACTACTACTACTACTACTACTATTACTACTACTAATGACGAGGAAAACAGCCTTTACTTCTTGTGTTAGTTAATTTCTGCTTAGATAAAGAATACACTTAAAGAATACACAGCACAGCTATTTATTCTAACACTACTACTACTACTACTACTACTACTACTACTACTACTACTACTACTACTACTACTACTACTACTACTACTACTCCTACAGGGGTAAAATAAACAAGTACAAAATTAAAAATACTGTACTTTTCAATTTCAATTTTACATTAGGTATGTTTTTCTTTTTCTCAAATCTGGCTTTTATCTCCACTTCATGCTTTATCTGTACAGAAAAATACACAGTACATTCCATATGATTTCAGATGTAATTTTTTCGAGGTGCATGGTGATTCCCGGCCTAATTATGCTGAGTTCAAGCTCCAGGTTTAAGCAAACCAATATAGATACACAAAATTCACTAGAAAAATGAAGAAATTGATAAAAAAAAAAAAAAGCCTATAAAGGCTATATTATTATTATTATTATTATTATTATTATTATTATTATTATTATTATTATTATTATTATTATTATTATTACACATACACAAAACAGAAACTTGTCACATACAATTGTAAATAGCTGTTACGTCTACAAACCATGTTATGTCTTGGTATGTCTTGGTATGGTCTCTATGTTTGTATGTCTTGCATTAAAAAAAAAAAAAAAAAGGGTTACTGTCTAGTGTCTACCAAAACAGTAGCACATCTACTACTGCTAATACAATTCTGAAGTTACATCTTCAGCTGAAGTAAATTACCTGACAAAGTATCAGCTTACTCTGTCCTATTGTATGCCCACATCACCACACACTCACAAATATTTGTAAAAGCATCCGGATTACAGTTTGAATGTTTGTGTTTGGCAAAAAGAGCTTGAATGTGAACAATAGGAGCACTTTAAGCACAAAGCTGACTCCTTATCTTGGGAAGGCACCCTCTTAAACTTCCTACTTTACACTGAGGCTTGGCGAGCTCTGGTCCAGCCTCAGAAATCCTTCTCTGACCTCAATCAAGGTCACCATATGAGAGGCAATTCAATAACACTTTCACATTCAGATGGTACTGTTTACATGAAGAGAGGGAGCAGAATTGTGAGAACTTGAGCACAAGAAGAGTGGGCTAGAGAGGTAATCAGGGCTCCAATCAGAGCACTTTGAGAGTAAAAAGAAAATTGGCAGAGGAATTATTTGAAAAAGAATATTATTATTTGGTGATAACCCAAACACTGACAGGAATCTTAGGAAAAATAGGTAACAGAGGCCAGAAAGTACCAAAACAAAAATATTGTGCATCTGTTGTATGTAAAATAAAGCAAGTTAACACAGTCCTCCATATTTATAGCTAAGACGTCAGTATAAGTCACTAATACCACCTTTTGAGAGGCAACATTTTGAAGACCTTCCACCATTAAAAAGATAAGATATTTAGTTTGTTGCTGTTTGTTTTGTTAACTACTATAGTAACAGAACAAATACAAATAGATAGAGGAGCAATAGCCTGATGAGATTTTGCCCATCATCGAGTCGCCGAATTACACCTCACAAAGGGAGTGTCATGTTGTTGTGTTCCTGTCACATTATTTAGTGGGTTGTGTCAGAAAGGGTGTCTCATATAAAAAAGTAACCAAATCACCAACCTCTACTTAAAAAAAGAATAAGCTGAACATAGCAGGCCATTTCTATACAAGAACAGATCAACATGTACCCTGAGTTTGTGTGACTTTAGTGGTACAAAAGCGCTGGTTTATGACACCCCTGGAGGTAACGTGGGTTCAAACAGGCCCGATGAAAACAATCATAAAATAGCATTGTCTTCTCAGCTTTACATGCACCACGGTAACACCTACAGAGAACCGGTTCCACCACATAGAATAGAGGAGCTATAGGGAACCTTTCTGTGCGTTTATCTTATTTGGAAAATAAGTTAATTTTATTTCAAAGTAATAGCTGTATTTCTGTTCACATAAAGGATCAAAGTAATTTTGTAGTACTCCTGCAAGGGCAACTATTTCAAAGTCTTTTAAACTGCAGTTATTAGTACAACAGCTACTGCTACTACTACTGGCATGGACAACTACTTATGATACTGCCACTGCCGCTATTATTTCTACCATTACTTTTCTTCCAACTATGACTACTTCTTCTATTACTACTACCACCACTACAACTACTACTGCTACTACTATTGCTAAGCTATTATTACTTCTCAGACTACTACTACTACTACTACTACAGATAATGCTACTACTTTTACAACCACTTGGATTACTCCTAAAACAAGCCACAAGTGTTCATTTTAACATTGTTGATTGACAGTACGGTGTTTTCAATGTAATTACAAAAAATTGTTCTTTTGCCTGTCCCAACATGGCAGACTCGACGGAACATAGGAAAAAAAATAAAGAGAAAACGAAATAGTTGACACCTCCCTCCAGCAAAGAAAAAAGTACTGTATCCAGATCTGGCACAGGCCCAAAGTGAAGCCACAAAGATGGTTGAGAAAGCTGATCGTTGTGGCATAGGAAGGCTGTTTTGTATGAGGCCACTGTGATAAAAAGTAACCGGGGTTCCCTTTCCTATAACGTCCTTACTGTGGTTTAGCCTTGCAACAGTAATAAGGTTATAGCAATACATGCCCTGTAATGATCTCTGCACGGATTGGGTTGTTAGCATGTTGTATGTACAGTATATGGTTTCTTGATTCTATAAGTAGATGTAAATGTGAAGATATAAAGTGAAAATATTTACTTGACTGGATTTAATGACATGAGCCTAAATACTGTTTATGTTTATTATTATTATTTCTATTATTCTGAATTGATACGAAAATATTGAATGAACATAAGCAGTTCTTAAAGACATAAAGTCCACTGTGTCCTGTCTGCATCTAATTATAAATAAATAAATAAATAAATAAAGCGCTCTGCTCCGGTCTCTGAGAGTTGTGAAAGAAGCTTATAAACTCATCATGGTGAATAATTAGTATGCTCGGAATGCACAAGGTAGCCTAACTGTGGAATAACTTTGGACCACTTCAAACTGTTTAAAATTAACTAATTTTATTTTGCACATTTTAAGACAATACAAATCAGCTACAGAGCCTTTAATGTCTAAAAAAAATCTGAATTGTAAAATACTATTTTCTATACGGCACATTCGATCTTTATTTGACTCGTGTCCCTGATGAGATGTTCCATTCCTTCTATTTTATTGTTTTAAATTAGCAACTAAAAGAGAGTTTACAACTGAAATGTTAAAATATCAAGTCAACATTCTATATTTGTTTGAGGGTATAAGCCTAGTCCATCACATGGTTGCATACATTCAGGTACACTATACAATAGAGCATAGGATCTGTTACACCCTTATTGCAGTTTACCTTGCATAAAACTGTACTAATAAATGTTCTTATTGCCTCCAGCACAACTTTATTTGCAGATCATATAAGCTGCATTTACATAACAGCTGAAATGCTCCTTTATCTCTCTTTCACAAGGAGTACCACCAATTTTTCTCCTTTTTTTAATATCTGAGGAAGATAAAATGCTGAAACAATAAGATATGACTTGGTAATTTAATCTCATATGTAGAAGATGTTGTGGGAGGGCAAGCAAAGTCAGTCACGTGTTTGAATACCAGTTGCATTCTGCCATGGGTAATAATGTCCCTATTGTAACTTGGCTTTACAACAGTAACATTCTAGGCCTATAGTGCCCCATGGCAGGAGGTCATGCAAAACAGCATAACTTTAAAGGTCCTATATTACGCAAAACTGACTTTTGTGAAATTTAAACCATGTTATAATGTTGTTACATCTTTAAAGACATACCTGGAGTTGTGTTTTGTTTCATTCACACATGTTTGAGTAATCCTTTATTATCAGTCTGTCTACATCCCCAAAGCTCAAAACGCTCTGTTCCACCTTGTGATGTCATGAAGCTACCTTTTACCTTTTGTTCAGTAGAGATGGGCTAGTCGACAGCTGAAATTAACCAAATAATTCTAGTGAAAGTGTATGGTGTTTAAAATTACAGTGGAGCACTTCCTGTTTAACCACATGACATCACAAGGTGGAAAAGAGTATTTTTTGTTTGAGAGTCACTCAGCCTCAATATGCAGATTTTGTGTGTTAAACATGTGTGAATGAAGAAAACACAACTCCAGATATGTTTGTGATGAGGAAACAACATTATAATATAGATTAGAAAATAGCAAAATGGTGCCCTTTATGAATATTATGTCATTGTCATGTTTTTTTTTTTGTTTTTTTTTTACAATTCATGAAATATGTAGTAATTATAACCTAGTTAAGTTAGTTTTGGATACATTTTGGGCTTATTCTAAAGTGCTTTGGCTTTCGCTTGAACTTCCTAGGCCTTCTCCAGACTGTCCTTTATAATAAAATGTGAATGTGATTGGTGGTGACTGTTATTTTGCACTTAATTCCAAATACACATTTTAGTGGGGAGTATTCAGTCCCTACTTGCAATCATTCACCAATCACATGCTAGCCTACCGTTCTGCTTTGGTTATATATCTGTCGATGCCGTTGGCTATCTTGTGAGCCCAATAAAACTCTAGTAATACCTAACCTTGCTGCCGAATGTTATCAGCACACAAAACAATAGCTTCACTAATATATTTACTGATCATATAATTGTATAGTACGTCTCCATTACACTGCAGATGTTCGTTTAGTGCTGTTTTATTATGATGGAAGAGATTTACAGAGCAACTTTACACCACTTGGAGCAACATAAGGGGTTTGTATGCATGAATCCATAGCCTATTGCAGACTGGAGATGGGTTTTTGTATAGGACAGAGGTACCCCTGTGTGATTTGATTCAGGCTCTCCACAGGTATGGCTGCTCCATCTGTCTGCGGTTTGTGCTGGAAGAGAGGCAAAGCAGATCACCCCTGATAACACTAACAATGGGGCGGGCCAGATGACAGAAGATAAGATGTGGGGCTCAGAGTGGCCATAAGAAGAGCTATAGCTATAGACCTGCTGCCATGGCATAGTGTCCTGTTACACTTAGAAAGGAGGAAGGGTGGACTGGGCGGTGATAAAAGGGAGGTCAGGATAGTGTCCCCAATGTTTTGTCACTTAAAAAAACAAACAAACAAAATTCTAAAATATAATAACATAAATCAGTAAATTCAAATATGTGCCCTTATTATTTCATGGTGTATTTATATTGGCAAGTTCCATTAAAGTTTTAACCCATTATGTATTTGTTTATTTCACATTTTTGTTATTCTTATTCATCATCTTATTTTTCACATGTGTGTTCAAGTCTTCCATAAAATTACGTTGTTGATGCAGAACTGACAAGCAATTAGGTTGCATTATAGGTTTCGTATTGTAGGTAACAATTACTCAAATTGTTAAATCATTACATAGTCTCGTGTTATAGGCATTCATACTTTGCTGTGCTTTGATAACCGTTATACAAAACATGATCTGAAAGTGGATGAGTAATGAACTGAACACTGGACTGACTCATGCGATGAACCAAAAAAAATAAAGTTTCTAATTGCAAAAACACACTCCCTTGAAAGTGTATGAGGAAGGAGCGTTACAGCTATTTATTTAGAGCTAGCTTGAGGCGTTGGTGTGTGCAGACGGAGTCATCTTTCAGACACCCAGGCTCCAGAGGCGGTGAAGCTCCCTCTGGCCACAGCTCTGATAGATGCTCCTCTTCACACGGGACACGCTCTTTGTACTGAGGCCTCTGGTGGACACTGCACCCTTTGGTCCAAAACACTGTGTGGATGGAGCTGTAACAGAGCTTTATATGTGCTGACTGAGAATACATGACCATCATACGTATTGAGATGCTGAGTGAATATTTTCCTTTTGATAATGCAGATGGTTTTTTGGACATTTGCCATAGTTTTTCTCTTTACAAAAACAAAACTGCCTTTCTCACTTCTCCCCAGTTTCCTGCAAAGGCTGGGTAAACAATTGTGCACTAGAACAGAATTCTTTTGTAGTTAGCATCTTAAATAAAAAGACTCCCGTACTCCGTCTGTCTTGCAAAAGGTGAGCCTTATTTACAGTAAACCAGCAACGTTTCGGCATCTAGGAATCCATCAGGCAAAATAAAGCTCACTTTTGCAAGATAAACAGTGTACAGGAGTCTTTTCTATTTTTGCTTTTGATGAGCATTACGCATGCCCTCTCCAACACACTTGGCTTCAGAAATAGAATGTGCAAAGCCACCTCTTTATCTTAAGATTTCTGGTAGTTAGCATCTTAAAAGATCCACTTGAGGGTGCAATTTGAGGGTGCAACCCAAAACATGCAGCATAGGTAAAATCCTCCAGCTACAGTAGTCCTGGCAAAGTCTAGCTCAAGAAAGAAGGCACCTGATTTGTCTGTTATTAATGTTCATATGTTGCACAAAAAAAAAAAGGCAAAAAGTTTACCTTCACCTTCATTCAGACGCACTATATTATCATACCCTAATATTCAGAAATGTTACAACATCTAGAAACATTACAAAATCTTAAGACTTAGCAAGACTAAACCTGAGGGGAATGAGAGGAATCAACAAAAAAAAAATAAAAAATGTAAATAATATGACTGCATTACCAGTGACACAGTTCTTACAAGTCATCACACATGTAGTCATAGCTGCATCACATTTACCTTTCTGGAATAAATTAACATTCCTGACATTTTGCATTGGCTTATATTTCGATGACTTCACAATATGTAGCTTAACCAGAATGCTTACACAAACACATCCAGTATAAGTGTCTTGTCTTCAATAATGAATGAAGCCTGATAGTTGTGAGTGGTGTTATAAATCATGTGTAAAAGGAACAGCCAAAGGCGATTTACTCAGCGGCCTCAGTGGAGATGCCGAGGTTAAAGTGTTACGATTACTCAAATAAGTCGACAGTACGGAGATGCTCAGTGCTGCTAATGTTCATTCATTATGTAAATATTTGTGTAGCATATGGTGAGTTCTTTCCTCATTAAAAATATATAAACAAAAACTGCACATGATGACAGCGCCACGATGAAGGAATTTCCAGAAAGAGGTACAGGTTTTAAAATACTGAAAATGCTAAATCTAAAGTTAAAGTTGTGATAGTCATTCGCAACTTAGATTTAACTCAAGTGTATGCAGACACTAGTGTATGAATGTGTGTGTAAACTGATGTAAAACGCTCTGCCAATCTGTGGGGCAGTACATCAGACTGCTCAACCAATAATGTTTATGTCGAGAGCGGGATTCGAACTAGCAACCTTCATATCAGTGGATGAACACAGCTACTGTCGCTACTGTCAGTGTCAATAATGAACTTTGATATTTCCTCAACTACTACTACCAT
This sequence comes from Periophthalmus magnuspinnatus, assembly GCF_009829125.3. Taxonomy (NCBI): domain Eukaryota; kingdom Metazoa; phylum Chordata; class Actinopteri; order Gobiiformes; family Gobiidae; genus Periophthalmus; species Periophthalmus magnuspinnatus. The sequence goes on from NC_047146.1 coordinate 24,804,237, forward strand.
TTACCTTTCACATAAATACAAAATCTCGAGTGCTTTGTGACCCAAAATGATCTAGCCATCAAATGCTTATTTTGGAAATATACGGTGACAGATTATGCTAGCTTTTTTCCTCTATTTGTGCGTACACAGTAACGGCTCTATATTTACTCTGTTTCACATCACCTTGTATATAAGCTTAGCAAAAAAAACAAAAAAAACAAAACACTATTTGCTTTCCACACATTTCAAATTGACAAACTATTGCATGACAAGTTGAACAATGAAATGTAACCTATCAAATCTATGATGACATGAGTTTCCTAATATTAGCTTAGTTAAGTAGAGACACCTGCTTGCTCCCTTAAGGTCACCGTGGTGGCATGACAGAATAAGCATTAGACAGTTTATGAGTCAGGCGGATGCTTCAGCCGTTTAATCACAGACCTCTTGTTGACCCGGAGCCACAAGTGAAGCAACGCAAACTGTGTGGCAACTTTCAATTTTACCTTCTGCACGTACAGGCAGGGTCAATGAGCATTTCTGCCTATTATTAACCATATAAAAACAGAAAAACGTATGTAGCGCTTCATAAAGGAATTGCTCTTTGACACCAGCTGGAAGTGGTTTTGGATTGTTTCTGCTTGTGCTGACAGGAACGCCCCATGTGAATTAAAAAGTGGTAGGATTTATAGCAGCTCTGTGATAGAGTTTTCTCCTAAAGCCAAAATGTCCGCCTGTATCCTCTGGGTAGTCTTCCGGGACCTGTAGTCCTTTGTACTCGGCTGCCTTTGGGCCTATTTCACAGCACAATTGAATTCTTCTCTTTTCTAAGACTGGAGATCCCTCTGTAGATATAGTAAGAGTTGCCAGTTCCACCCCCACAGCGCAGAACAATCTTGCAGGACTATTTTGTTTTGGGGTAAACATTATTAAGGCCTGAATAATATTGCTAAGTTTGCCGTGCTTATTCAACATCTGGTTGGATAATTGCTCTGATTGTGTAGCAGGTGTTGTGTAATCACAGGAAACTGACACCTTTCATGACTGACGTAGCTAATTAAAGATGCCGCTTGCATTTTCCTCATTAACAAGAAGTTGTTTAAGAAGGAAAATGTTCAAACCGCAGGCAAAAAAAAAAAAAAAAAAAAAAAAATTCAAACCATTTAAAAATAGCGTTAAAAAAAATCTCAGGACACTACTATGAAACTTTTCTGGGTGAAAATCTGCAACCTGCTTGCCAATGTGGAGATGATATTGCTTAAACTATATCGCAGTACTTAAACTTAGCTATATCCATGGAGACAAGCAGGTAGCACCACTAGGTCTAAAGGTTAGATTTTTGGAGAGATCTGTCATACAATTAGGATTATAATAATTATATGATACAGGTCTGATTTTATTTATTAAGAGAACATGAGTTATGTTTGGGTGACGTCAGTATCTCATGGAGCAGAGCTGTGCCTGGAGCATGGAAACACTACTTGGCTGGAAGGAGCTGCATCAAACAGACAAAAAAGAAGCTAATAAGTGCTTGTATTTCAAGGTGTTTTGATCAATAAAAACATCTGTAATTGAGTGAATGGTAGATAAGTTTAATGTCACAATGAAGAGCATGCTGGGGAAATGAATCACATCTGTGCATGTAAATATACAGTGGACCACCACCAGAAAAGTTGCATAGTGCACCTTTAATACAGTAGGGCTACTGGTCTCCTTTAAGAAATTAGCAGATTGAAATCTACTTTAGTTACATTGGGTGTGTTCTTGGGCAAGGCAACTGCCTATATGAATGCATTGATTTTGATTGATGGGACTGATGTGATAAGCTGTTGGTGCAGAATGGAAGTCAAGTCTCTGTAAGCTTGCCCCAGGGCAGTTGTGAATACTGGAGAAGCTTGACATCACCCTATGGAAAGAGTGACTGAATTAAAAAAAAAAAAATACATATATATATATATATATATATATATATATATATATATATATATATATATATATATATATATATATATATATATATATATATATATATATATATATATATAAAACTTCAATAATGTGTGTTACAGTTTTTAGAATTAGAGTTTTTGCTTTATCCGGATTTGGATAAACCTGACAATGAGTACATAACAGTACCCAGGCCTTCACTCCTTGGCATGTTTGATTTGTGTGTAAATTGACTAAACACATATAGTTACACCTAAAGGCATATTTTTTCTTTTCTCTGGACTTTTGATCAACTCCAGCATGAATGTTGCAAGATGACTGTCTCAGAGTAAATAAAAGATTTGGAGTTACTTGGCTCTGTATAACATCCTGCTTGCTATGTGTTTGATTATTTAGCAGGGCCCAGTTGTTTATGACAGGAAATAGGCTGGGCTTCGGTCACTGTTCTCCCACAGGAAACTCTGTTGATCAGGATGTGACAGGTGTACCTTGTTTCTCCACACCTCTCATCACAACACACTCAAAAACAGTACTTCTGAAAATGTGGTATGTGTTCCAAGGTTTATAAGTATGAGATGTTACAATTTAATCATAGTTTAGTCAGTTGCTCAGTTGTACTAGGTTTGTACGGTTAAGGGTTAAGCGTGATGTTTGGATTACTGCATAGATGGTTTTGTCATATAATAATAACCCTATAGTCATATATTTTAGCAGCAAAACAAAACCTTTTCGTTGCTGTACATCACCTACATAACTCCAAGAAAATACAAGGTTCAACCCATATTTTGGAACATTCTCCATTGAGATATTTGTGAAATTTCCATGCCGACAATATGAAGGCCCTGATCCAGGCCATGTTTGAGTCAGGTTTGTGGAGATGCAAGCCCATTCACAGTAGGACACGGGTTTTTAAGGTGATATAAAACCATTTTTGCTAAAAGTTACACAGTGGGACTTTAATGTGAAGTCTAAATCCAGGTTAGTTCCAATTTCTTGCGTCCTTAAGTTGTCCTGCCTTGGTTAGTGCTACTCAGTACTCTGTGATTAATTGTACTTGTAAACTTATGTTGCAGTCAGTTTGCAAATTAGCAGATTTTTCACTTTGAACAACAGAATGTGATTTTCTTTCATGCCTTAGGTGGTGGCAGACTGCTGTGAACTTGCACTTTTTGTCTGATTCAGATCTTTTAAGCAGAAAAACACTTTGCTTTGAGTTTAAGAGTCTGCAGAACAAGTGGCATAAATGTCATTATCAGGATGTCAACAGCAGAGTGGGGTTATCATAAAAAACATCACACAGACTGGCTGTTTTCTGTTAGCTGTATGTCAAGTCAGGTCTATTTCAGCTTTTACTGTTGTGTACCAAATTCAGTTCATCTTTATGGTCAGTGGCCATGTCAGTTAGAGTGATTTAAATACAAGAGACACCAAAATACACAACCTGAGTAAATAGATGACATCTCAATTACAACTACCTTTCGTCTTTTTTTTTTTATTGAAATAAGGCAGTACAATCATATAAAAACATATAACATTGTCAAAAAAATAAAAATAGAGCTGTCAGCCATATTGCACGAGTGGTTTTCTGCATGGAGACAGCAGAGAGAGACGACAGCTCTTCCAAACACCCCAAAAACACATATTTAACCATCACAGCGCCTTACAAAGATGTTGAATGAGGTGAAAAAACAAACAAACTTAGTTCTGCTTTAAATGTTGTCCATGTTGAAACATATATTACATTCTGAACTTTACTTACTTACTCCTCTCACCACTTACGTCAGAGCACTTCGCTACAGAATATTGTTTAAATGCAGTTTTTGTTGAAATGTAATGTGTTCTGGAGTCCGGATGCTATAGAAACCAAAGACTCAGCATTTGTGAATTTACCTTTGGGATATTTCGTAGGAAAATATAATGTAATCGATACAAAAAACTGGCTCTAGCCCCCCATCTGTGAGTATATTTCTGTGTGGAGTTTGCATGTTCTCCTCTTGTCGGGGTGGGTTTCCTCTGAGCACTCCGGTTTCCCCCATCAACCCAAAACATACACCATAGGTAAAATCTACCAGCTGGACTGCAAGCTCACTGCTCCTGGAACAAATTTCCCTATGATGACAATAAAGTCTACCTTAACCTTAACCTTCTCTTGAAAAATAAACTGATTTGAAACAATATCATGCATTCTAAACTTTACTTTGCCCCTTGCTCTTTTCACTATTTACTCTTCACTGCCTGTCAGAGCACTTGAGAAGGGGGTTTCAGTAATTTGAGTTTCTTTTCTGCTTCTTTGTACTTTCACATTTATCAACATTACATCCTTTGTTTGTCAGAGGCAGATTTGCAGGTGTGCAGTATATCGCTCCCACAGCATCACAGGGGTTTTTTCCTCCGGCTCAGAAAACTGTAAAAGATCTTCTGAAGTAGTTACTAGATAAATAATCATTTCTATGGCAACTGGGGAGGTTCAAAACAGATTCATTTTTACAATAAAAAAAAGTAATTTTGACAACAGCTTGAAGCAACTCAAAAAGCATCTCTAAAGAAACACAACAGGAGTCAGATCAATAATAGTGTTTTTGCTTTACACTTTGGAGATGGATAAGACCTGAGTTTATTGAAGAGGAGATCTAATGGAATAGGTTATGGTCCAGTCTCCTTGGTTGGTTGCGTTATTTTTGCCAGTTCCAAACTTAAAGAATGGAATCAATGGAAAATCTTTTTTTAGGATATGTACACTACATTTAGCTACTTTGAACTGGCTGACAGCACAGGCCTTTTGTCTTTCTGTTAAATCCAAATTATGAAAGATACTAAGTAGACCCCTCACATCAAGTAACTGGGGTAAAGGTAGCTCAGTAACTCAGTTGGTAGTTTGTCCACTAATCTGAAGGTTGGTGGTTTGAACATAAACATCACTGGTATAGCAGTCAAATCCACTGACCCACAGGTTGGCAGTGCAATTCCAGCTGTCGCAGATAAATGCTGTCCTTATGTCCTTGGGTAAGACTCTTAACCCCCCTCACCCCTGGTGTCTGCGTACACTGGTGTGTGAGTGGATGAGTAGCTCCTTAAAGCACTTTGAGTGCCTTGAAGGTGGAAAAGCGCTAAATGAAAATTATGACCATTTACCATTACCAATAGGCAGTGCTACTCTTTTCCATACTTTCTTACCCCTCTGTCAGTTAATCAATATGAAGGGAGGTTATGTAGATTATTTATTTCAAATTTCATAAACAATTTTTTTTAGAGAAACTAATGAACTAATTTCTTTAGTTGACTATAACCCTAGACTCCCTAACCTCCTTGATGGGCACAAGTGGAAGTAGTGGGCGTTTCTCAACTTTATTAGCTTTTTGTCATTGAATCAATTTAACAGCTGAGCTCTTCAACCTTTAGGTGTGAAGTTTACCCTTTTTGTTATTTTTTCAAATGAAATGCCAACAACCAAAATCAAATGTTTTTATTCACATGACTCTAACATGCTGGCTTTGGTCCATAACTTTCACCATAAGCTGATGTTTACGCACAACTGGGCCTGTCATGATAACAAATTTTGAAGTTTGATAAGCGATAATTCTGAAAGTCATTTATGCCGCTGACACCCAAACCCGAGAGCAGATTTAAACTACAAAAACTATTCTAAATCTACAATATTGTTAGAAAAATTTTGAGCTGTAATAAAGAAAGAGCAGAATGAAATACTTTAGTAGTTAGTTTGCATCTGTAATGAGTCATAGAAGTTATAAATTCAATCTTTTACACCTCAAATCTTATGGTATAGCCAAAAAAACAAAAAACAAAAATGTCCCAGTAGTAAAAGGAAAATACACACACGATAAATATTGACCCTAAAAAAATATTGTTCCAGCGCTTATATATTGAACGAAAAGTCAATATAATAAGTTGTTTCTCATCTACAAGAATTAGACTATTGTGTACTTTAAATAAACAAAAGTCCAGTTTTATAACAAACTTGACAAACCTTTTCCCAAATATTTCGCAGGATCAACTTGAAAACCCATGCTGATTTAGTTTGGTTTGAAAGTGCCAGAAATAACATGTATTTATTTGGTAAAGATGGATTTATTTTCCAATTATTACGCAGAACAACACCCAACTTTTCTCTCATTACTTGTATTTCTGTTTTGCCCAACACTAGAAAAGCTGAAAAACAAAGAGACTATTTCAAACTTCAATACTTCATAGGTAACTCTGAACTTACAACTAGTACCAACCATCTAGAGTACATAGGTTACAAAAACTGTCAAAAAATACATTGTTTGGGTTTGTTATTGTTTGACAAATACATTCAACTCTCACTTCCATAAAACAGAATGCACTTGTATAGATGTTGTTTGGAGTGTGAGGTGCCGCTGTGAGCCCTGCTTTTTCTACACGTTTTCTCTCTGTCTCTCTCGGTCCATCTGTGAAACTACCGTTCCTTTCTAGACGATGGGTACAAAAGGTGATTGTTAGGCCCATGCACTCACAGTCTCCTAAGTGGACCTCCTGACAGACGGCTGCTCCTTCACAGTTCAGCGGTGAGAAAACGAAGGGCACGCGCACCAGCTTTCACACTCTCTCCAAATCAAATCAATGTCTGATCCATCATGGGCCTCTTGCCTTCGGGCACCTCCGGATCTATAATGAGAGCTCTGTGTCTCGCCCCACTGCAGGCCAAAGTGCGCGCCTCCGTCTATCTATATGTGAGTGTGTGTGTTCTCTATAACTGAATTAAAGGGGACCCCAGTTTGATTTATATTTGAGTGGCTGTTTAGTCCTTGTGTTGCCCTTTTAATGCCAGATTTGTTCCTGGCTTGCTCCCTGTGGTTGTTTTAAAATCATCAAATCTAAATATATTTATATAACAATTCAAAAACATCACATTTCAGTGTTTTCCATGACTAGAGGAAATTACTACTACCCTTAATTGTCTAGTTTATCTTTTATTATCATACGCAGTGGTGGATGTGCTCTATTTTGTTACTTAAGTAAAAGTAGAGATAAAGAGGCAAAAAGTTACTCAAGTAAAAGTAAAAGTATCCCATGATGAAATCTAAGTAAAAGTATTTAAGTACCCATTTGAAAATGTACTTAAACCTTGTGTACGAATTGTGCTATACAAATAAACTTGCCTTGCCTTGAAGAGTAAATAGTGTTGTTCAAAAATGTAGTGGAGTAGAAAGTAAAAAGTATATAATGTAAAATGTATTTAAGTAAAGTACAGATACTTTAAGTACAGCACTTTTACTTTTACTTTGTTACTTCCACCACTGATCATCAGCATATTAAAAAGTAACTATTCTGTTTAAATACAATAGTTTAAATATTACACAGTGGATGTAAGTGATATTTTTCCACTGTAGAAAATAATTTCCTCTGTGGACTTGTTCTTATGTCTGTGTATGGTTTCCTTTGGGTGCTTCAGTTTCACCTACCTCCCAAAATGTGAAGGTCACGTTGTATTTATAATGTCAAATAAAGAACCCTGTCACTTTACTACAAATACTCTAAACATATTACACAATATACATGAAACAAAAGAACTCTGAAAATGGAAAAAGTCAGCTCTCAGACTGAATTAAATGTGAAAGAATAAACCATGTGATAAGGGCTTTCAAAACAGGAAGTGAACCAGCCAGTTTAGCGATGTGATCTCGAAATATAAAAGGCCAAGCAATTCACATCTGAAAACTCTACAGCTGGTCAGTTTCCAAGTCAGCTGTCATCAAGTAATTTACATGTTTTTCATTTCTAAACAGCATAAAGGTTAGATCTATATATAAAATATTCAAATTTGTATTAGTAACTAGTAGAAAATACATGAAACTAAAATGTGTCTCAACCAGATTGAAGTTACAATCATATGACAGCATAATGCCACTATTATTGCATTCATTGTTCATTTCAATTTTCAATTTTGTTGGTCTTGTAACTGTTTATGTGTTGCTGTTAATGTAATTGCTTTTGTATGTGACATTTGGTTGCTATGATCACAACGTGATGTGAACATTAGTTCGTCAGTTACTGTTGTGTTTTGAAGACTGGCTCTAGAGGTTGAGACTGCTGCTGTTTTGCTTTTGTTTTGGTGTGGGTTATGGCCTACAGTAGGCCTTGTGTTCAGGAAAATAAACATCCAGAAGAAATTTAGGTTGTTTCCTTACACCAGAATCCTACATTATGAACAGGTTTTCCTTTCTCTCTAAAAAAAATATGTATCCACCAAAATTTCTCACTAAACTTTGAAAAGATGAGATTGAGATGTTATTTTCAGCTTCTGTCATTACATCTTTAACATTCTCCGCCTATCTAGAAGTGTGTCTACATGTCTGTTATGTGTTTTAGCAGTGCCCTTTATAATAGAATTAAAGGGGACCCATGGCCTCTTGGGAGCATTCCATCTGGGTTTATCTGCTCAAATGAAGGCCCTGTGACAAACGTATTAGCAGATGTTGGGACAGGAAGTGCAGGAAAAGTAGCTGTTTTGAAATCTCAGAGCCCCATGGGGAAATAAATGTGGAGCGAGCTGTCAGACTGGTAGACGTATTAGTTATAGTGTCAGAGGTGAAACCCGGGTCTAATGGGGCAGTGGGATAATGTTGTTGATAGATTCTGCTGGAAAAATGTACGCAACAACCTTTCGACACACCCACAATATGAAATCTGTTGAGAAGTTCCTGTTTCCATTGACCAATGTCTATGAGATTCCATGCTCTTGTGGCACTGGTTTTTGACTGTTTGGTAAACCTCAAACATGACTTGTGGATTAAAAGGTACCAACAACACAATAATAAAATGCTGCAACATTAGAAATATACAAGATATACAAAGAAGTGGACTAAGGGAATGTGACGTTACCCATAGTGTTCAGCTCCAGTCAAATGAAGCTCATCAGAGGGTAGCAGATATAATAATAATAATGGTCTTGGAATTCCATATTTGGAATTCCAAGACCATACTCACTTCCTATGGACAATGCGGTGGCTAATGGGTTAAGTCTGCTCATTTATATACACAGCTAAAACTACATTTGTGAAATAGAAAATTTTATTTTTAAACTATTAGTACTATTTTTAAACCAAGATAAATTGAAAAAAGTACAAATTGTAATTATAGAAATATGTGTTCAACATTTTATATTTATACTTTATACTCAAGATATTTCAGTACAATCATATGAGGTGAAAATACTATTGGTGCCATTCCTAAACATGGACAAACTGGAAAAGTTGTTTTTTTTTTTTTTCCCCACCACTTTCTGAATGGTACAACAGATGCATTTCTCTATTAATTGGTCAGTATAGGAAGACAAGTTTAGGGTTATCTAGAACCAGAGGGTCACCAGTTCAAGACTCCACTTAGCATCCTCAATAATTTGTCCAACTGCAAAAAGAAGAGTATCTAAAAATCTGCTATGTAAACACCACCATGCGTCTGAGTTGCTGTAGAAGCCCCAGATAATAAAGGAAGCAGTCGAAACTAATTGCTTTTTACCTTATAGAAATCGTTACTATTTTACAACCCTGCATGTGTGATAAAGATTTTTGCATCTCAGGTACATTTACTCACCACATAAGCCACCATCTTGTCTTTGTTCGTGTTAACAGTGAAATATAATCCATTGTGGTGTGGGCGTTTATGATGCATGCGTGTAGACACTCGCATGGGGGGGAATAAATCGTCCAAATAAACATAACAGCCAACTTTCCCTCCACCTGTAACCTGATCTTACGCACCTTCATACTGATTACAAGAATACCAGGAAGGATGACTCACTATATACGCCCACCATTCCAACCCCCCCTCCCATTCCCAGCATCACATTTTATTTTTCTTTACTTTCAAACACTTTTCTATGTTCTTATTCATTAGATTTACAGGCTGTAAAAATCCCACTGAGTCGCTGCCATCGTAATAGGTAGAGAAAAACATTGTTTTGCGAGCATCAAGTTTCAAAATCATCCCTGGGGCTTTTTAGATTTTCCTGCAAAGATAATGATAGTTCGGGATTTTGGAGGGGTACAATAAAGAGCTTCTCAAAATTTGGGAAGGGTGCGACTGGTGGTACGTAAGCTTATTCTGGGCATACATACGTGCAGTACGCGTTCATACTTGTCCTGGTTTAGTCCCGGTATGGGCCAAGTTTAAATCCTAATGTAGATTTGATTTGGTCCTGTTCTAGTCCTGATCTAGTCCAGGTGTGGTTACAGATTTAATCCTAGTTTAGTTCCGAAAGTGACCTTTGTCTTGTGACCTTAGTTTAGTTGGCTTGTTCAATCCTGGTCACATCTTGGTTTGGTGTTTGCGTCATCTTTCTATAGTAAAAGCAAGATATTGTCTTTCCATCTCCCATAGACTAGATTCTGTCTTTTTCAGTTAAATAAATAATAAATAAAACATTAAAAACATCCTTGTTTTTTTTTCCTTTCTTTTAACTATATTTTTTATTTATTTTTCCCCATATACATTCTCTATATCTTCTTTTCTCACCTACAAATGACTAGTACTAGCATTCTCCTCTGCTGTCCCCACATTACCCCCCTCCAAAATCATGGAAATATCACACATACACACACACACACATGTCTCTCTCTCTCCACACACACACAGACACTCCACACACACACTTCTCACACACGCAGACAGCACAAACTTGTCACATACAACTGTAAATAGCTGTTACGTCTACAAACCATGTTATGGCTTGTTATGTCTTGGTATGTCTTTGTATGTCTTGGTATGTCTTATCACACTTGTCGCCACTGTATACGACTGATCACTATGTTTGTCTGTCTCGCATTAAATAAACAAAAAAACAAACATCTTTCCATTTATCGTATAGCCACTGACCATCATTTTTGCAGGTAGTTGTTCGTTATTGAAGTCCTGATTTTATATATGGGAAATGATCATTGGTCACATTTTTATATAGTGCTTTTCCATCTTAAAGGCGCTTTACATCAAGGAACCACTCAACTATTCACGCAGGCACCGGGGGCAAGGTTGGTTAAGTGTCTTGCCCAGGGACAACAACAGCACTCATCTGTGAAGACTGGAATCGCACCACCAAACTGTGTGGCATTGGTTCTGACTGCTCAACCAATGATATTTATGTAGAGAGCGGGATTTGAACCGCCAACCTTTGGATCAGTGGACAGATATTATACCAACTGACCTACTGTTACAAAATGTATTGTTTCCATGCATTGTTTTAATGTATGTTAAACAAATTTGCTGCCATATAAAACAAAAACTGCCCTCATGCTCAGTTACTGCTTCATCCTTTACATTTACCTTCCCCAACATCTTCTCACATGCAGCACTGTCCATCATTTTCTCCTTCCACATCCTCTGCGTGGGAGTATGCCTTTCTTCTTCATTTTCACAATTAGCCAGGCAAATGTCACTAGTACTTATCTAAGAACAAGTTTGCTCAGATACAGCACAATAGATACAGCCTGATGGTTTAGGCGGGTATTCAAGTTGTGATTAATTGGGATTTGCAGCCAGTACAACTCACAGTAATAAATCATATTATCATAAAAAACAGGAGTCTTAAGTTTGCATAAAGTTGTTCCCTGGTAGCTCTGGTAGAAGTAGAAACACAAGTACTTAATCCTGCTGTATAAACTTTGTCGTAAAGGCCTATTATTCATTTGTCAACTCCATGCTGCTATAATCCTATAATCTCCTAACTTGCAACAGAAATAGAAAGCCTAAAAGTCTTGGCAATGTCTAATAAGAATGTAAAACCATGGGTATTAATGCATTTTGATCAAAATAAGTCAATTTTCTTCCATAGGCTAGATAATTTGATGATTGCAGTGTATCATCTTACTGTTCACTTTACAAGCAGCAAATCCTTGTAAAACGTTTGTACTGAACAAAGTAAAGTGCATAGAGACTGGGGTTCAAAATACACACTTATTCAATACTTTACAAAGATGTGAGGCTGGTCAAGGGTGAATTTCCCCCCAGATGGGTGTGATTGACAGGCGGATTAGCCAATCAGGGACACGCATGGTCCGCCTGTAACGGGGAAAAATAAAGGAAAAAAATATCGCATGGGGCTGAAAAACAGTGTGTTTCTGCAGAATCAATCAGGAAAGCACCAAACTCATCTGAGGAAATAAATTAGATTTCACTGGTAAATCATAGGTGACCAGTAAGCTCCTTCGTTTCACATGTACCACAAAAAAAAACAAATCTGCAAATCTGATGGCACAGTCACATTTGACCAGACCTGAGATGCAACAAAGGGTGTGGGGACCAGATATTTTCATAAAAATACGGAGATATCATTTTCGATTTACCACGTAACAATGGGTGTATTTGAGCAAAATGAGTCTTACCTCAGTACAGATATACTGTATCAGCAGCTTTTGAGGTCAGCCGTGTACTGTCTGCATCTAATTATAAAGCATTTTATTCGCTGAGAATCAGGAAGTGCACAGTTAGGATGCTAGTCATTAGCTTCAGAGTGACTGCAAAGTTGTCAAAAGCCTTTATAAATTCATTGTGGTAAATAATAAGGTTGCTCAGAATGCATAAGGTAAGTGAAGCATACATTTAAATCACTGCAAATGGTTTAAAGTGAACTAGTTCTGCTTTTCACTGCTTTTCTCATCACGGTGAGGATATTTGGAAATGCGGTTCACTGCCCGGAATGTTCCACAGTATGGCATTAAATGTATCCATCTTGCATTTATCCTCTTACTTGACCCTTGACTTAAGCTGGTGGTGTCAGCTGTTTGTCTCCATGGATACAGATTACGTCAATGAGGTACTATAGAGGGTATATCAGTTACATAGTGCTCTTTAAATACTTCCATCTGAAACAGAAATTAACCGTTGTATATTGGCCACACTGAAAACGGTTGAACTCTAGGTGAACTAGTTATTGTATAAAGCTGTTTGTTGGCTTCAGTTCCTCTCTGTGGTGACACCAGACTTCCCGATAGATGCCACACATGTCCACTACACTTTAGATCAATAGTTTCTCACACACAGGCACGCAAAGGATCATGTGACTTTATGGCAGCAAGCGTCATCCTGATGGCACTTCCCTCAACTATGTGAGAGAAAAAGATGAACTATCGACTGGTGCAAAGAGGCACTGGATTTTTGTGTCTATGGTATATTGCGCCAGACAGAGGTGGCTTTAATGTCATCAGTCTCTGCTTGTGTATATTCAAATAAAAAGGCTATGTGCTCAATACATTTTTATCATGGTCATTAGTTGTTTTTTGTGCAGGGTACGTTGGGATATCCCTCGCCCATGTAATATTGTTAAAGTTAAGGGTATGTCACAGGGTTGAATTTCATTGTGTGGTGAAATTTGACAACGTTGTGGCTGAATAGAGGAACCAAGTCTGAAGTAAGCTAATTATGCTGATAGCAATAACAAGGTGTACTTCATGAAGAAAAATAATTTGTACAAAAGTGTACAATTTAATTTGCTTTAAGAGCAGTTAAAATTAGGCATATACTATAAAAGGATAGAAAAGCCATTAAAGTGTCCATTCATGAAAAAAAAACGGCACTGGTGGCAATGAGCTCCAAACCAACCACATTCGATCTCCATTTGGGTAGCACAAAATACATGAAGGCCAGCATCCCTCACCAGACACACAGCTGAGCTAAAGGCTTTTCTACAAGACCAACACTGCAGGTCTACCATACTCGGCACACAAGCAGGACACCTGCTGTGTGTGGTTGGTGCTGTTTTGCCCTCTCTCCTACATCTTGTTTCCAGTGGAGGATGCTCATCTGTGACGTTCCCCCAAGCTGCATCTGCACCCTAGACCACCCTAGACCTCCTGCCACCACCAGGCCAACCCACATGCAGCCATGGAGCCATAAGCTCCTTCAGCATGAGCATTACTATGTCTGCACAAAAGACTCACATGACAGGGAGAGCTTTCTGTGTTCATGTGACTCTCACTTTCCCCCTTTTATCCTTGCTCTTGTACCGTGACGCAGGTGTGTTCATTGGCCTTCACTTGTGATTGGCAAGATGTCATATGTCCATTATCACTAGCTGAATGGAACTAAAAACATGCAATAAAACAACCAAACAAAAGATAAATACATCAAACTATCCCAACTTGGACCACGCCACATCTACACTGTGCCAAACAAGTTAAATAACACAGAAAGTTTTCAAAGTTATTTTGTCAGTGATGACAATTGAATGCCATTAATTTAACAAATCTGTGATAAAGATATTTTATTCTGTATTTTATGTGTGGTGTATTTTATGTGTGGTGGCATTTTACATCTTGCCATAGGGACTGCAGTTGGAAACTTGCTGTATAGCTAATACTGGCGCATTTACAGAAATGTTGATTAATGTGCATTGTCCCTATTCAAATAAACTAATAAATAAAAAATAAATAAATAGATATGGTAATTGATTTTCTGCTTGAGTACATTACCTACTCCAAATTTGTTTGAAATTTGGAAAAATTTACAATCACAATTTTTACATTGTAATATACAAGTGGCCTGACAAAACTGTCATGCAAGCGATTTCTAGCAATTTCTAGCAATTTTTTTCATGCATCAGCAACCACCAATGTTATGAACATTGAATGAACATTAAGTCAAATAAAAGTATATTAAAAAAATATATTAAAAAATGAACGAATATATGTGTATATATATATATATATAAAGTAAAATCAGCTTTGAGTTGCATCCTATTCTATCGAATTCAGCTTGTAGTAAATACAACTTCTGCTTCTACTACTGAATAAAACAAGTCTTGCAAGTGCAATCTACTTCTTCTTATCAACTTTTTTTTAGTAAGCGCTGTTGTATTTCACTGAATCAAACTATGTCCCAACTCTTTCTACTACTCCTTTTGTCATCACATACCTTACACAATGGAGTTTCCATGCGTTACTCTTTTACAGTTTGTTGCCCAAAAGGTGCCACAACAGCAACAGCAATTTAGCCATCAACAACGTCTATAACAGCGCAATAGGCGTGAACACAAATGTTTTTATGCCACCCCAGATAACCCCACACTTCTGGAAGTTTGTGTGTGAAGAGTGCAGCATTTGACAACCAGACCAGAGACTGTGGTTGAATTTTGAATAGCATGAAAACTTTTGCTCATTAGTCGTCCTCTGTGATCTGTCCATTGTGTTGGCAGCTCCTACGGGCAGATGGCCAGCCCCTCCCCTACCTAAACGGGGGAGGGATGAGCTTGTGTCTCCATTTATGTGTCTATTGTGTGGGCCTGCGCTTGTTTGGGGTGTTTGGTCTTGTTCAGGATGGTCTGTATGTCTGTAAAAAGGTTAGGGCATCCCACCAAATGTAAATCTAAACATTAACAAGCCCCTTTGGCAGGTATGGATTTCCGATCTGTTGTAAAAGTAACCCCCAAACTTTTGTCTTTTAAGTGCCATTCTCATCAAGCTAGCACACTGCATAGTAGCAGAAGTAATAGTCTTGTAGCATTGTGTTAATACTTATTTTGTATTTATATATATATATATATATATATATATATATATATATATATATATATATATATATATATATATATATATATATATATATATATATATATATATATATATATATATATATATATATATATATATATATATATATATTTTTTTTTTATTAATGCAAATCTAGAATTGGTCTTAGTGACAAAGTGGAGAGACCTATAATGCTAAATTGACTTTTCAGAGCTTTTAACCATGTTATAGTTGCTTCTCCTTCACATTTACTCTCTCGAAGCTGTATCTGGAGTGATCAGTGCATGTTTGAGCAATCTTTAATCACTTATTTTCAAGACAGCATATTGCAGATCAACTCCTGTTTTTACCCACACAGACATACACCCACTGCTTTGTACTTTTTTCCTTCTCCAATTTTGTTTTCTTACTCGGTGATACACATGAGATACGGCAGCATCGCCGAGTCATTTTAGTCGTTAATCTGCGGCTTGCTGGCGCGATGTGCAGCTACAGTATCCATTGGATGGGATGATGCTTGCAGCCACGTCAACTTCCATTTTCACAATGATAAGCAACTTTGGCGGTTATTGATTGTGAATCTATTGTAAGTGTTCCTACAAAATCTCCTTTTGTCTTCTACAAATTCAATGAAGTGCAATCTTCATCATGCTTACACACCCAGTGGCACAGAGAGCATAAATCTGCTACTTAAATATCCACAGCTGTCCCAGTGCTGTAACAACACAATCTGTCCACTCCAGAGATAAGGCTTTTTCTATACAATTGTTCTTCTCCCAAATAATATCCAAGTATAGAGATAATGATTTAGAGAGTTAGCATGTTTTTAACCTTTTTGTAGCAATTTGTTTAACAACAAGATTCTCTTTGTGGCTTTTGCTCAAATTAAGTGCAATTCTCTTCATGATTACACACCCTCTGCTGCTACCTTCTGTCATGAGCTACTGTAGGAATCGTATACAGCAAAAAGTACTGTAGTAATAGTAAAAGTTGATGAAATTTCTTTGGTGTTAGGAGAAAAATAAGCCTAAATTCTTATTAAAGTATAAAATCTGGGTATGGTCAACAGTGGTGAAACATAAAGTAAAAGTAGTAAGTAGAATTTTTATATATCTGTACTTTACTTAAGTACATTTTAAAGTAGATATGTTTTACTGTTACTTCCCTACATTTAAGAGCAGGTATTTGTGCTTTCTACTTTACAACATTTTTAACCTGAACTGAAAAGTAAAAAATACTTTTCATATGATTTGAAGGGTTATTTTTTTTACCTTGTTTGTTGTAACATCCTGACTTCAGTTTTCAAGTTCAAACTTTGGCTTTGAGCAAACAAAAATAAATACACAAAATTCATTAGAAAAATTAAGAAACTGATTTGTATTGCCACTATTGACCAAAATATATATCTTTATTTTTTTATAATCAACATCGGTATATTTACACGTTAACAAATTGTGTGAAATGCTTTTACTTTTTACTCTTTAAGTAAATTTTTAAACAGGTACTTAAACACTTTCTTTATGTGATACTTTTACATTTTCCTCTGAATCTGTACTTTTACTTGAGTAGCAAAATTGAGTACTTCACTATACTTTATTCATTAATTATATGTTTTGTATTTATTTACTAACTACCAGTTGTTCATACCATTTATACAACATGTTTAGTGTGTGGAGAAGCCCTGTAAGAACTAATCTAGGACTAAACCAGACCAAAGAGTTAAACCAGGAGCCAAACACAATAAAAGCCATGCTATTTCCTCTGATGTGTTTAGTGTGCATTGGTTTCTGTCCATAGCACACAGCTGACAGCACATCTGGCCTCATCTCTGGGCCTCTCTGTTGTCTCCACTTGGGATATGCTCTCTGCACCATTAGCTGCTCGTGAGGCAGAAAAACACCAGGCACGCCGCTGTCCCACCGACACTTACCCATAATGCATCACTGCACTCAACCTAACGACACAAAAAGAGATATTATACTGTGCTATTGTATCGTATAGTTTAAACCGTAAATCATGGTTATCCTTCTTGCTTAGTGGGTGTTTTGTATTATTTGTATACTGGTAAGAAGCTAGTGGACTACAAAAGGCAAGGTCCATATCAGTTCAAATGACTTGGATTCAGAATGAAGATCTGAATATTTGAGTTGTATCAGCTATTTAAAATATATTGGCCAGATTGGATTTCCGGTATATGTTTCCAAGTATTTCTGAAAATTTAGATGAAACTTTCTTCCAGGTAAACCATCCAACAACATCTCTAAATGAGGATTTTTTTTTTTTTTTTTTTTTTATTACAGAAGCAAATCTTGTGTCCCATTGAATTACAGAAAAGCAACTTTTCTTTCGGTACTAGATTATGGGGATATAATATACATGCAGACAGCCTCTACTTAAAAACCTTTAGATTCACTCTTTCACTCTGTCCTTCGTTTCATAACAGATGTTGAATTTAAAACCCATCACTGTGCTCTCTATGAAACAGTAGGTTGGCCATTGCTATAACTGTATAACATTTATTTATAAGGAACTACTTGATAAATGTTCTGAATATCTCACTTGCTTCTTCAACTTTGAGAGAACTTTTAATAAAAATGAAATGGGGAAAAAAAAACTTTTGTTATTTTGCTTCTCAAAAATGTAATAGATTTCAAGGACATGCAAAACTGGATACTTTGGTGCCACTATTGTATTTTAATAATTTAGTGATAAACATTTATAATCACACCTGCACCTGTTATTAATGTTTTAAATGGACTTAGGTAGTTATTTGTTTTTCTGTATTTGAACAAGGCACCCACAGAAAAGAGAGTCTGGTCTCATTAGACTCTCCTTGTATAAATAAAGATACATGAAAATGAAATAAAACTGCTTTTCTCTTACAGTTGCTTCCTTATGATTCTCTTCCAACATAATGCATTTTAAAATGCATGGGCAGTATCAGCCTGTCTACTTTGTTAGAATAGAAGAAATGAGAGTTAAATGTGTCTCTTAGAGAATGCAGACTTGATGTTTATTTGACTAAGTAAATGTTTTTCATACATTTCTCTGTTTATTACTGGAGACATTTGATAGACACAGCGTGCAAGTGCAAAATGAATAACTGTATAAACAACATTACAGTGTGTCAGCAGGCTAAACAATCATCACTTGGAAATATTAATTAAATGAAGCGGCTGCTGTAAACATGGGGATAGGGAGGAACATCAGAAAGACATGGCTGATCAGAATACAGACGCCAGACATCCTATATATGTTACACAAACAAGTACAGAGAAGATAAAGTGACACAAAATTGTTTTCACTTTTCAGCAAAGAAATATTATGGTAATAAAAAAAAAAAGGTAACTACATGCGCTTATTTTTATCTGAATTTTGTTCAACAGAAACAAATGAATTGATATTTTTTGTCCTAGCTGTTTTTATTTGTATATTTTTAGTTTTACCCAACATTTTCCTGTCACATTGCTCACTTTTGTTTTTGTTTTGTTTATGAATGTGTTAAAAATAAACTTCTCAGACTTTTTACCAGGTCTCATACAATAATAAAAGTACTTTTACTTTTCAGTCCTGTTGAAAATGTTGTGGAGTAGAAAGTACATACACCTGCTCTTAAATGTAGTGAAGTAAAAGTAAGAAGTATCCACTTTAAAATGTACTTCAGTAAAATACACATACCTAAAATTTGTACTTAAGTTCAGTATTTTACCACTTTTACTTTCTTACATCCCACCACTGATTATTACTAATAAAATCACTCTCATCTAGTGGTTGGTGATGTGCCAAATCATTTTATACTACAGGAGCTTCCTTCACTATTTTGACTTTAAAAGGTAACTGCAGCTATCCACTTCTTCTGAGAGTTCACACGTTACTGTGATTGGTTAGATCCACCTGTCACTCACTTAGAGCATGATGACAGAGGCAGACTGATAAGAGGTGTGGGTGGAGAGAAGTGTCTTTGAGTGTTAAGCTACATCAAACAGAAAAGCACTGAATTACAATTTGGCCAACATAGCAGATTGCCACAGGGATCAGCCATACTCACAACTGATTAGGAGAATTTTACATACATATATACATTTCACCTGCATGTCTCTGGACAGTAAGTTTGACCTGCTGTCCAATACAGAAAGAAACCAAATGTCCCTTGATTTGGCCTAAAACATCTCCTTTGCTAAACAGGACCACTAAGCACTCTGGCTGTTTTTCAAGAGACAATAACCATAATGCGTCTGATGTGTTAACAGTTGACCCGCTTTCAACAAAGAAGACTAAAAGTGCATTTGTCCTGCTGTGATGTTAATAATTAATGACCTTTTTATGAACGTTGTACAACCCCCTGATTTCTGTAATGTCTATATGCTTTTAATTTGTTAGTATCTTGTTGCCTCATCAAACCCAGTTGTGTTTTGTTTCATTCACACAAGTTTGAGTAACGTTGCTTTATTAGGCTATTTACATCTCCCAAGCTCAAAGTGCTCTGTTCTCCTTTAACAGCTACCTTTTCCGTTTTGTTCAGTGGAGATTGGCAATTCCAGTGCTGAAATGATACAAATGATTCTAGCGAAGATGTATGGAGTTTAAAAACACAGACAAGCATTTCCTCTATTGCCACATGACATCATAAGGTGGAACAGTGTTTTCAGTTTGAGAGAAGAACTTTGTGTGTTACATGTGTGAATGAAACAAAACAAAATTCCAGGCATGTGATGAGGAAACAACATTATAACATAGAAAATAGCGTAATATAGCCCCTTTAATAGTTCATGCTATTTTTTTCATCTAGAGAAGGCTGTACTTGTTTCTTTCTGAAAAGTATTTCTGAAAAGGTTACCATGCACTTTTCAATGACGTCTACAAGAAAAAAAACAAAACAAAAAAAACTGTAGAAGCAAAAATATCAGTGCATTACGACCAACGATTTCTCACTAGTTCATCATAAATCAAGTGCAAATTAGAATACACTTAAAAAATTAAAGGTGCACTATGTAATTTGTCTGGTTCCGTGACATTAAAAAAGCAGGTATATATATATATATATATATATATATATATATATATATATATATATATATATATATATATATATATATATATATATATATATATATATATATATATTGCACTTATTCAGTTAGAGGTAGTGGTATTGCTAAAACATGAAAAACATGTAGGCCTATTCTTATTTGAGGCCTCTCCACAGATCAGACCTGTAAATTTCCTATGGAGATAGATAAGTTTAATGACATACTGTGGTTCCATGGCAAGTCTAGAATGATATCTCTATATTTTTCATACAGATTGATATGAGTCTGGTCCCTACACCCTCTGTTGTGTCCCAAGCCTGATCAAACATGGTCGTGCAGTCAGATCCGGGTTTTGTTTTTTGTTTTTTTCAGTGACACATGTGAAATGAAGGGGCTCATTGGTCACCTATGATTTTAAAATAAAAATAAAAAAAATCTCACCTCAGATTTATTTTTGCTGATATTGACGGACCAGGCACCCGATTGGCTAATCCACCTGTCAGTCACGCCCTTTTGAAAAACTTGTCGCCAGACTCACATTTTCGTAAAGTTTTGAAGAAATGTATATTCAGGATCCCAAGTAAATACTTTGTCACATTCCATGCAAAAAAAAATAAAAAAAAATAAAAAATAAAAAATGAGAC
Organism: Periophthalmus magnuspinnatus; assembly: GCF_009829125.3. Lineage (NCBI taxonomy): Eukaryota > Metazoa > Chordata > Actinopteri > Gobiiformes > Gobiidae > Periophthalmus > Periophthalmus magnuspinnatus. Next base: position 24,825,333 of record NC_047146.1, read on the forward strand.
AAGCAGGTGGCCATCTAATAGAAAAGTTGTGTAGTGTTGTGTAGTTTAGTAGAGAAATAGTGTGGCTTTTTGGAGGCCTTGTTTTAATAGATTCTACTGATCCAGACTTCGGACAATGTGTGTTTTGTGTCTAAATTGGTAGACGGGCTCCACACAAACAAACAAAGCCAGTGAAAGTGAAAGGAGACTAGAGTGACCTCTTCCTCCGCTCCTGCTTGTTCAATGAAGCTTGAGTCATTAAAGGCCTAACAAGCACAGAGCTGCTGAGTGGTTAAAGTGTTCAAGACCAAAGGAGACAAAGAGGGACAATAAGACCAAGGCTTTGTTTGACTCTGACAGTCAGTGGTACAAAAGCAATTTCAGATCTTTACCTATTGGACTTAAAGAGATGAGAGAGAGGTCCAATAATTTAAAATCTAAATTAAAGACACATCTTTTAAATACTGCTTATAAATAAATAATTGCAAAGCTATGCATGAACGTATAGATTTATTGAACCTGAAAGTAAAAAAAAAAATGCTATCTATGGTCCAATGAGGTTAATCTGGTTTTCTGAAAAGAGTGGAACCATAGTAAAATTCCCATACATTAGGGGTATAACAGAAAAAGTTCAAAGGGCAAAAAACACAATATAAACACACCAGTAAAACAGTACAGAAAACACAGGAAACTACTTGTAAATGCAAAGATAAAATAGAACCTGAGAGCAAATGTCCATTTATATATACAGTATACAGCAAATGTCTTGCAATAAAACATACATCAAGGAAACAGGCAAGGCATTCAGTATATAAAAAAAGGAATATAGGACAGAATGTAAGAAAGTAACAGTGAGGTGTGCACATGAGCTACAAAACACAAAACAGAACAGGAGCAACTCAAATCGGCTATTTCTGACCACTGCAAAAGAGAGAACGACATTATGGACTGGGACGGAGCAAACACCATTGGGACATAGGGCAACAAATATCATCACTGGATTATGGAAACATGCCCATGGGACTTTAAACCTGGATGAGGGGGCCTTTTTACTTTACTCTTAAGTCAGACTGGAGACGGTGCTGCCTCAATCAGTAGGAAGACAGCACCAAAACCTGTTTAAATCAGCTGACCAGACACATCACCACTCTGAGGAAAACCACTAGTGAGCAGTTGAAACTAACTAAACCTTAGTCTGAAAAAAAACACAACAACGATTAAAATAAAGCTAATTATGATTATTATATATGTTCTTTTGTGTAAATAGTTATGTGTAAATTATGTACATTCATAATTTTCTAACTATGTACACTTTTATATTTCAAAATTGTCCATCCATCCATCCATTTTCTTCCGCTTATCCGGAGCCAGGTCGCGGGGGCAGCAGTCTAAGCAGGGACTCCCAGACTTCCCTCACCCCGGACACGTCCTCCAGCTCCTCCGGTGGGACCCCAAGGCGTTCCCAGGCCAGCCGAGAGACATAGTCCCTCCAGCGTGTCCTGGGTCTTCCCCGGGGCCTCCTCCCGGTGGGACATGCCCAGAACACCTCCCTAGAAAGGCGTCCAGGAGGGATCCTGAGCAGATGCCCGAGCCACCTCAACTGGTTCCTCTCAACGTGTAGGAGCAGCAGCTCTACTCTGAGCTCCTCCCGTGTGACCGAGCTCCTCACCCTATCCCTAAGGGTGCGCCCGGCCACTCTGCGGAGGAAACCCATTTCAGCCGCTTGTATCCGCGATCTTGTCCTTTCGGTCATTGCCCAGAGCTCATGACCATAGGTGAGGGTAGGAACGTAGATTGACCGGTAAATAGAGAGCTTCGCCTTCCGGCTCAGCTCCTTCTTTACCACAACGGACCGATACAGCGACCGCATCACTGCAGACGCTGCACCGATCCGCCTGTCAATCTCCCGCTCCATCCTTCCCTCACTCGTGAACAAGACCCCGAGATACTTGAACTCCTCCACTTGGGGCAGAGACTCACCACCCACCCGGAGAGAGCAAACCACCTTTTTCCGGTCGAGAACCATGGCCTCGGATTTGGAGGAGCTGATTCTCATCCCAGCTGCTTCACACTCGGCTGCAAACCGCCCCAGTGCCTGCTGCAGGTCCTGGCTCGAAGAAGCCATCAGGACAACATCATCCGCAAACAGCAGAGATGAAATCCTGTGGTTCCCAAACCAGGCCCCCTCCGGCCCCTGGCTGCGCCTAGAAATTCTGTCCATAAATATAATGAACAGAACCGGTGACAAAGGGCAGCCCTGGCGGAGTCCAACATGCACCGGGAACAGGTCTGACTTACTGCCGGCAATGCGAACACAGCTCCTGCTCCGGTCATACAGGGACCGGACAGCCCTTAGCAAAGAGCCCCGGACCCCATACTCCCAGAGCACCCCCCAAAGGACACCACGAGGGACACGGTCGAATGCCTTCTCCAGATCCACAAAACACATGTGGACTGGTTGGGCATACTCCCATGAGCCCTCGAGGACCCGATGAAGAGTATAGAGCTGGTCCAGTGTTCCACGACCAGGACGAAAACCACACTGCTCCTCCTGAATCCGAGGTTCGACTATCGGTCGGATTCTCCTCTCCAGTACCCTGGAATAGACCTTACCGGGAAGGCTGAGGAGTGTGATTCCCCTGTAATTGGAACACACCCTCCGGTCCCCCTTCTTATACAGAGGGACCACCACCCCGGTCTGCCATTCCACAGGGACTGTCCCCGACCGCCACGCGATGTTGCAGAGACGTGTCAGCCAAGACAGCCCCACAACATCCAGAGACTTGAGGTACTCAGGACGGATCTCGTCCACCCCTGGAGCCTTGCCACCGAGGAGCTTGCCAACCACCTCAGTGACTTCAGCCAGGGTGATGGACGAGTCCGCATCTGGGTCCCCAGTTTCTGCTTCCTCCTCGGAAGACGTGACAGTGGGATTGAGGAGATCCTCAAAGTATTCCTTCCACCGCCCGACAACATCCCCAGTCGAGGTCAGCAGCTCTCCACCCGCACTGTATACAGTGTTGGTGAAGTATGAGTACCGGCGGGCCAAGCGTGCCGCGGCTCGGGCAGTCACAGAGGCAAAAACTCGGGGTTGGGAGGAGTTCGGAGAGGCCATGGAGAAGGACTATCGGACGGCCTCAAAGAGATTCTGGCAAACCGTCCGACGCCTCAGGAGGGGGGGAAGATTTCAAAATTGTTATGATTTTAACTCTGCGTTAAGCACTTGTCTATTTGAGTTTTCTAGTTGCTCTACAAATAAAATGAATTGATTGATGAACCTCACCACTGGCATAACTGTATTTTTGAATGTTTAAATGATGTAATGTGATATCTATATGAGCAAATGCAAGTGAGGTAATACTTTACAATGTTTGCAAGCAGTTTCAAAGTGATTTGCACAGTTTCCATTAACAATTCAAAACAAAATTCAATATTTTGAATGATGAAATAAAGCAGGGTGAAACCCATGAATAGGTAATAAGCATCTGCATTGTAATAGACTTGGAGTTAAACAAGTAAGTAAATAATATACAGTAGGAATAGTGATAGTGTTACTTTTAGAAGCAGTCTGTAGTATTAGAAAGTAGAATTTTGAGCAGAAAGAGTAGTCATGGGTTTCAGCTAGCAGTTTATTGCCGATATTTTGTACATTAAAAAGATATAGGAATTTGTTTGGAATTGTTAATCAGTATGGCAACGGTGCTAGATTTCCATAACTTTGAAATCCATGAATAATAATGGGTTATGTTGGCGTTGGCGGTAGAAGGTTCTATTTTCCCCTGATAGTTTGCATGCAAAGTAGTAGCATTTTTGGCAATTGTATTATTACTGATAATAACAATATTTCTTGTAGTAGTGATTGTAAACATAGAAGTAGTTTGTATTGATATTAGCTTTACCAGTGGAAGCAGTAAGAATAGGCATTTTATTTTATGATAGCCTTGTACTAAACCTCAGTAGATTCACTATCCCTTGCATTCAAAGTTTTAGCCCCTTTCGAGTGCAAATTTTGTATAGATGTGACAAAACACCCCACGGCAATATCTGAACAAATAAAACAATTTAGATATGAGATATGAACAGCCAGCAGCGAAGCCTCCATTTAAATTATTAAAGTGTCTCTTGCTCGAAATCACACATTATTACGGCAATAATAACAGAGAGAATCCAGTCGTATGTGGTGTGAAACATGAAAAACACCCGTAGTCCTAGAAATGCTATGCTGTTTGCTCTTTCTACTCACTACTTTTATGACACAAAACCCAACATTTTCCTGTCACATTGCTCACTAGTGTGGCAGAATTTATTGGCCAGTAAATATGCTCTTATGACTTGTGCTTGGAGCTTTTCGATTTGGACTTACAAGCATAAACGAGAGGTGTCAAACTGTAATAGTTCTTGTTGGTTAAAGGGATGGTTTAGGGTCAAAGTTGCAGAAATTACAACGCTTCATAAATTGTGGCAGTTTTGACTTGGTCAGGAGGACCACACAAACTGAAAGCAGCAGCAGTATACAGTGTTTTTATTCAGTTTAGTTATGATCAGTGTGTGGTTTCTATATAAAAATTCTAAGCACTACTAATGAACTTCATGTAGTCCAGCCTCTTGTGGTCAGGGAGCCCTCTGAACCATAGACTGTTTATATAAATGGACGTAGCTAACCTGTAGCTGGCACGTTCCAAATAGGAAGTGATCATGGGCGTGTTTCCGGCTTCATTGACTAAAATGTTCATATTAGCCCGCTCTATATGATCCTGGTATTTTTGTATCTCTATTCCATAGATCAAGATATGAACGTTAATAACAGACATATCAGGCACTTTCTTTACACAAGTTCACTCTCGCTAGCACAACAGGTTTGATTGCTCCTGACCACTCCTGCTAAACCAGTGGTGGAGGTGGGAACAGGCTTTACCTTCACCAGCCTCGCTCTGGATTGGCTCTTTGGTTGCTATGATACTCATGGTCATACTTCCAAATATGGAACTTCGCTCCAAATTTGCCCATTTAACTGCTAGCCTCGATGAGCTTCATTTGGCTGGAGCCCAACGCTATGGGTGACGTCACACTACCTTAGTCCACGTCTTTGTACAGTCTATGCTCTGAACTGACTGCTCACTGATGTCATGAAGAGTTAACGATGGGTCAAATGCAGAGGGCCTTAAGACAGAAGCGAGAGGAGAGGGTATAAACAACAAGTAAACATGCTCAGGCGCATGTTAACATTTTCATTTTACATTTTTTTATAATCAGTTTGTGTGGTTTGTGTGCAAGTGGTTTTATTGTACAGTTAAACTACTGATTATTTATGTGAGGATCAATAAGTCTGATGAATGTGAGTTTATACTTGTCCTGTTTTGAGCCTATATGTGTAGTTTGGTCCTGCCTTAATCCTGGTCTAGTCCAGGTTTAGTTCTCGCTTTAGTCCCAGTTTTGATGTGGTGTGTGTGCAAGTGTGAACACAAACGTGCTTTCAGTTCCTGGACTTTCCCTGTAACTATTCATAATGTGGTTGCAAACTCACACCTGCTTTTTCAAACTAGACATTTTACGTCATATGCTAGGTTTTCAACTGAATTTTGTTGTGCTGTTTTTGCATGACAAAGTTCAAGTTATCTGTGTATTGATTTCAATTGACATCATCTCAAATTGGCAGGTTCATGTTAATTTAATATGCGACTATATGACTTCATCTCTGCTCATTTTCAGTATGTGATTTCTGTCATTTCTTTCATCATCTACAAACACATGCAACTAGGTCACAATAGTATTCAGAAAATTCTAGAAAGACAAACAAAACTAAATATCTTGTTGGTCTAGATTGTTCCACACGCTGTTTAAATATTATATTGTATACCAAATAAAATCACTGTGGGTAGACAGTAGACATCCATACTTTATAATGCTAATAAGACTAGGCAAATAGATCCCACAAGGCTAATTTAAACAGATATTTTACAATGGAAGGAAAGAGTCAATATGAATAAACTGCCACATTGATACAGGTTTACAACTTTAATCAGTTAATGATAGGTGAGCAACTGCTCAAAATCCCACGTACTTAAGAACAACTATGGCTGAAAAAATACAGAGGTCATAACTACCAAACCACCTTAGCAGAAAGAAAAAAAAAGAAAAGAAAATAGTGTAAATTTACAACTGCAACTCCCAGAGAGGGTCAGTACTCAAAAATGAGCAATGTTTGTTTTGATAAAACAATATATGGGTCTCAAATGCCAGTTTATAGCAGACATTTTAAAGACATTTAACCAAAAACAAAAAACAATATAATAATTCATTTTTAATTGTTAATTGCTTTGACAACGATGCTTTTCATCACTCTGAAACCCACTGATAATTGATAGAGGGTCAAACCAAGACTGTCATCATGGGTGCACATCCGACTCCATCGACTCCTGGTGTTCTTGGTGTTTTTATTTCTCTATTTTGTCCGTGAATAAAGATATGAACAAATCAGCGAGGTCACTTGTGGTCAGAATTCCAAATGTGAAACTCGGCCCCAAATTCACCTTTATAACTCCTAGCCTCAATGCGCTTCATTTGACTGGAGCAGAAGGCTATGGGTGATGTCACACTGACTTAGAACACTTCTTTATACAGTTTATGGGGTCAAACTACATGCCCAGAGCCACCTTTCATTTGAACTGTGATCTGATTGTCCAACCCATCTGTCAGTCACTCTTGATAGTTTCACTTAAATATACAAAACATTTTAAGGACAGATGCCAAACTCAAACTCCTCAACTTTTAAATCAGCCAGCTTTGAATTGCAATACCCGTATCCGTCTGCATTCTTATTCTGCCTTACTGACTTATTGATAGACGAGTGGCTTTCATCTGAGAGCGGGGTGGTTTTTCTTGGCCAGTGGACTGTCCAAGTAGTTCCCATGTCTAAGGTTTCGCCTGGACTTTCTCTCTTTTGATCATCCTTCAATCTATTTCAAGTCTATAGGTCCCACATACCACTCTCCACCCCTCCCTCTGCCACCCTTGCCTTGCCCTTTTTTCTTTGAATCCACGATGAGGATAAATGTGTTGAAAAGAAAAGGGGGCTTGGGGAGGCTTGACAAGCTTGTGTTACCCGAGAGAGATTTACATCGGTGCCATAAAAGCCTTAGTGAAAACAAAGGAGGGATAGGCCTTAGTGGAGAGGTCAGTGACTATATAAGGGACTATGGAGGTAAAATGACCTGGTCTTGTTGTGTACTGGACAGACCACCACGCCACCTGCAAGTACACGCCTTGCCCTGAGGAACAAGACTTTTCGGCGCTGGCCAACTCCCTCCCCCTGTATTGTCTTTAGTCATGAACCATTTTAGTGTTTCATTAGCTAATGTGCTATTATATCATTGGTTTCTACACATAAATCACCAAGAGAGATGGTTTTGTATAACGTTGCCTTGAAGCAGTATACGTCATACGCCTCTGACTCCACTATCCCTATTAGAACTAAGCAGTAATGAGGTAAATTCACTTTGATATTGTTGAGTTTCAGATGACATCACAACATTTGCAGTTCAATAATATTTAAAGTAGACCTATTATGCCAAATCAACTTTTCAGAGCTTTTAACCATGTTGTAGTTGTCTCCCCTCAATATTTACTCACCTGAAGTTGGACTGGGAGTGATTCATGCATGTTTGAGCAATCTTTAATCACTTATTTTCAAGACGCCAATCCTTGTTTCCACAGCCATTGTTCTCCAGTTTTATTGTCTTAATCAGTGATACTCACAGGATCCAGCAGCGTTGCGTAGTCATTTTGGTACAAATTAAAAAAAAATCTGCTCCTCTAGTGCGATCTGCAACTATCCATTGGAGGTGCCAACTCTTTGTTGTGATGACATTTACGGCGACATCAGCTCCCACTGAACACTGCAGTTTTCTAATACAGACGTCAGCAGACTTGTTTTTTTATTAAGTTGTGTTAGATAAATATTGCAATTTAAAATGTGCAAATTATAACATAATGATCCACGGGGGTATCACAGATTATAGCTTTATAGTAGACTCAAGCACAATAGGTCTTCTTTTATACAGATGGGGGCCCGTAAAAAAAAAATTGTTGAATTATAGAAAGCTCAAAGGAACACAATAATATTTTAAAAAGGTTTATAAAAAGTTGTGGCTTGTTTTGTTAAAAATTATTCTAACTGAATTTCACTAATTTCTTTCCAAGGATGTGTGAAAAATAATCAGTATGATTGTCCACTGATCTGGTCCACTGATGAAGTTTGGCGGTTCGAATCCTGCTTTTGACCTAAACATAATTGCTAAAGCGGTCAGATCCACTGACTCACAGGTTGGTGGTGCTTCCAGCTCCCGCCGATGAATACTGTTGTTGTGTTTTTGGGAAAGACAGTTACCCCACCTCACCCCAGTATCTGCGTACACTAGTGTATGAATGTGTGTGTCAGTGGGTGAGTGGTTCCTTGATGTAAAGCGCTTTGAGTGCCTTGAAGGTGGAAAATGTGACCATGTGACCATTAATTTTTCAACTGTATTATAACAATAAAACATAAAAGTTATATTTTGTGTTATACCATATGTAATTGTATATATATAATTTGACATTATCACCTAACAATTGAATATTTTACTGAACCTAACAATACTTTTACTTGAGTACATTTGAGCTTCACATTTTTGCTGCTACCAGAACTCACCACTGACTTGTGCACATAAATCACTAAGAATAATCGCAACGGTACAACTTTGCCTCGGAGCAACGTCAAGCCTGAGCAGTCCTCTGACACTAGTATCCCCAAGTGGGCCAGTTCGGATGGACCAGGACTACCCCACTGCCAGCTGAAACAAAAGGAAACCTTGTAACACTGTGAGTGAGAGAGCCGCGAGCGGACTTACAAAAAAGAAAAAAGAAAAAAATCACTGCTTCTATACGTTTATGAGAGGCCTTAGGAGGAGAATCCATCATAGTAGGGAGAACAATTTCTTTCTAACAGCAGAAAGTGAGTGACATCTCCCATCCTACAAAGAGACTACGTTTAGCTATAGGGGGATTTAATTTGTCAGATGTGGTATGGCATGGATTCTTATATTGCTGGACAGGTGGTCAGGGGAATATGCTGGCTTTTTACATGTTCAGAAGTCTACAGGTGAATTTGAGCATACAATTATAACATTTTATGCTTGTTTTTTTTATTTATTTTATATATATATATATATATATATATATATATATATATATATATATATATATATATATATATATATATATATATATATATATATATATATATATATATATATATATATATATATATATATATATATATATATATATATATATATATATATATATATATATATATATATATATATATATATATATATATATATATATATATATATATATATATATATATATATATATATATATATATATATATATATGGAAAGGTCCATAGCCGATCTTTTGTCAGTTTGGTGCAGAAATCAGTAGACCTGTCACAATAATTACTGCATTGTTTAATACATAATAGGAGGAACTATAATTTTTCAGGGTCAGTATTTATCCTGTGGACTTTTTCTTTGTACTAGTGGGAAAATTCTGGTGTTTTTTCTGTCCTATGATGAGATTTGAGCTGTAGACGTTTATGAACTTCTATGACTCATTATAGATACAAACTAACTACTTAAGTGTTGCATTCTGTCATTTATTTCTTGCAGTTCATATTTTTTTAACAATAGTGTACATTTAGAATACTTTATGGGGGATAATTCTGCTTTATGGGTTGGTTTCAATATTATTGTTTGTTGTTTATATTTACTTCAGCAATGCTGAAAGCCATTTGTAATAGTAGTTTTTAAAAAGGCAACAAACTATTTCAGAATCAGAATGGATTAATAACACACACACACACAGACACACACAGACACACACAGACACACCCCGACATACACAGACACACACTCATATACCAGTGTGTGCAGACACTAGGGGTGAAGTGGGTTAAATGTCTTGCCCAAGGACAACAAAAAAGGCAAGGCAAGTTTACTTGTATAGCACAATTCGTACACAGAGTAATTCAATGCATACAAATCAAAACATAAATAATCATTGTAAAATCACCATTAAAAGAGAAGAGCGCAGAATAAAAACCTTTCAGTCAGATGCACAGTTGAACAGAACTGTTTTGGGCCTGGATTTAAACATTGTCAAAGTAGAGGCCTGTTTCACATCTTCAGAAGAAAGACTGTTCCAGATTTTAGCTGCACAAAAGTGAAATGCTGATTCCCCATGTTTAGTCCTGACTCTGTGCACCAGCAGAAGGTCGGTCCTTGAAGACCTCAGAGTGTGAGATGGTTCATATGGCACAAACATGTCGGAGATGTACTTTGATGTTAGGCCATGGAGAGACTTATACAGAGCAGAGCTGCTTGAAAGTCTTTTCTCTGAGCCAGTGCAGAGACCTGAGCACATGACTTATGTGCTCGTACTTCCTGGTTCTCGTCAAGACCTGAGCAGCAGTGTTCTGGATGCACTGCAGCTGTCTTACCATTGGTTTGGAGAGGCCAGCGAGCAACATGTTTATGTCAAGAGTGGGATTCGAATTGCCAACCTTCGGATCAGTGGTCAAACACTCTACCACCTGAACTACTGTTGTCCCCCTGTGTAATCTATTTAAATCTGGTTTTGTCCTGGTTTAACCCTGCTCAACAGCTGCACTGCACAAGGCTTTTTTGTTTTTTTCACTGCTTCAACCTGACTTAATCCTGGGTTAGTCCTAAAGGTCAGATTTCGATACGATAAAAATTCATATCTGGGGGATTGACTCTTTTACCTTCAGAATGTGTGAGAATGTTCTTCCATTTAAGATCATATGTTCAACTGTTTTACTGATCACTTGAAACATTGAGAGGTGTGAAATAATCTTGCGCGTGACATAGTCTAGCACTTCAACCACTTCCCCAAAACTCAAGAACACGCTGTGCGTTTCCATGGAGAGTTGTTTTTATTAAAGAGGGCTATTTTTAACTTCTTGCGTAATAAAAGTGTATTTTCATGTTCCTTACTTTTCACTTTTCATGTCAACAAACTCTGACGTACCTTATATGCACACTGTTGCTAATTTTGTAGTTAGTTGTAGTAGTAGAAGAACAAACAGTTCTAGTCCTTGTGCTCTATAGTCAAATGTGGATAGCAAATATTTTAATTCAAGTTCTGTATTTTCTGAATACATTTTTACGCTTTTCTTCATATGCAGTATATGTAGCAGTTATAGTGTCTGTGTTTTTATGGATAAATAACTATGTATTGTGTTATTTGTATACAGTACATGTTTTTGTAGACTTTTTATGTGAAGCTCTTTGGGCAGCTGAAGTTGTATTTAAATGTGCCGTGTAAATACAATTGAAATTGAATTGTTTTTACGTTTAAAACTTTTAATTTTATTTGCTGAATATTTTAACAAGAATTAACTCCGCATAATGGACAAATGCAAAATACATCTCTACACTCTATCCTATTTATACTGAACTGCTGAATCACTTGGTAGTTTGTATTCATAACTACAAACTTGTATTGTTTCCCATTGTTCTTTTGTGCAGCAGATGTAGGTGATAATCAGATCTGGTATGAATAAAACATGAGTCCTGAAGAGGCTGCACAGTTGGGTGCAAGGGCCATCTAGTGGAAACATGCATGTCATTACACACATGAACAGAGCAATACATTGTGGACTGTTATAAGGATAAGGATACGAGAGACTTTATAGATGTACAGGACAGTGCTGGATGAAGTGCTCAAGTTTGTTACTTAAGTAAAAGTACAGATACAGAGGTAAAAATTAAAAACATAGAAGTATCACATGAAGAAATCTACTTAAGAGTATTAAAGTGTTGTTAATTTGTTGAAGTGTATAGTAGTGATATTGATTAAAAATGAAACAGATTTTGGTCAAAAGTAGCAGTACGAATTCATTTCTCTGTGTGTGTCTGTGTGTGTGTGTATTTAATTTTGTTAATTTTGTTCTAAGCTTGAACTTGAAAACTTTAGTCAGGATGTTACCACAAACATGGTAAAAATAACCTCTCAAATCATGTGAAAAGTACTTTTTATTTTTCAGTCCAGTTAAAAAATGTCATGAATTAAAAGTAAAAAAGTATCCACTACAAAACTGGCAACTACAGTTAAAATACAAATACCTAAAAATTCTACTTAAGTACAGTACTTTATTACTTGTACTTCATTACCTTCCACCACTGATATAGAAGCAGTATTAAATGCATAAACAATGGAAACAAAAAACTGTATTTGGACACTGTTGAGTGTGTTGTTGCTGAGTCTAATTGACCACTCAACACTCAAATCATATGCCTAAGTAGTGGTAAAGTAAATAAGTAAATATAATGATTATTTTCAAGAATTTGCAAAATTCTTATCAATCATTCTTATTAATCAATATAATGCTTTATTGAAAACTACTACCCCTTTAACCTAAATCCATATCAGTTTTATTGTCGACTGAAAAAGATTTGATAAATAGATAATAAAACAAAAGTTGGGTCAGTAACAAAATACATCTCTTTCTGAAAACCCCATTACATTCTTGCTTTGATTTTTCCTCCCAAATGTTGTCTCAGTTTGTGTCGTCTTGTGTAGTGAGCATGCTCGGAGCTCCCTGCCGGCTCCGGTCTTTGCTTCTGTTAATAGAGATTTCCAGGTTTTTGGTGTGGATAACTGAGATAAACACGCATCGAAAGGCTTTTGTTTGCAGTTGGGCTCACACTATTGAATTGAATTCTATATGATGCGCAAATATGAAAATACTTGTATAAATATAACACAATGAGGGACAAATAGACAAAGTTGATTTTGGAGAGGAAATTGTTTTGTCTAAATTTGTCACTAAAGCTAAGTAGTTTCTGCTAGGCATGTACTGAACATATGCATATAAATTGGTCTTTTCTTCATGATAGGCCAAACAGACTGGTTCTTTTTAAGAATTAGTTTAGTGTTTACACTGGCTTTAGTCTTGTCGCACAGTGCCACAAACTTGGAATACTAAATGTCTTTTTGTGAATCACTAAGATCAGCCTTATGAGAGTATAAATCAGGCACAATTTAGATTTTATTTATTAAGTTCATATTAGTTATGATGAGGTGACATCAGTTGTTCTTGGCTGGAGTTGCTGCTGGTCCTCCAATGACTGTGCAGGAGTATGACTAGCACCGCCCCCATGAGGCGGTCCCAGGTCCCAAACGTTCCAAACCCCTTTGGAAGGTAGTACCTCCAATGGTCCGCTACCGGCCCTGTGGAACCAGGCTAAAGTTGTTAGCATTTAAAAACTACACCAAATCACTACAAATTTGCAATAAATAAATGTTTTTAAATATAATAATAATTATATATATACTGTATAGTCTGATTTGAACTACTTGAGTTAACCTTTCCTCTACATTATGATTCGTTAGTATGCCCTTCTGATGTATATTTAATGAGAGATTAGCTATCAGTGATGTATTTTTCAAAAACAAAAGCTTACCTTCATTTATTATTAACAACTCTGTATAATTATTAACCATAAAAGCCACACGATGCAAGCACTGCAACAATGCCTTATTACCACATATTATCTTTAAAACATCCTTTAAAGGTCCTATATTACACAAAATGGATTCTTCTCAGCTTTTAGCCATGTTATAATGTTGTTACCTCATCAAAAACATACCTGAAGTTGTGCTTTGTTTCATCCACACGTTTGAATAATCCTTTATTATTAATTTGTCAACATTTCTAAAGCTCAAAATGCTCTGTTCAACCTTTTGATGTCATGTAGTGTTAGTTTTCAAGCTACATTTTACCTTTAGTTTAGTAGAGTTAGGAAATTCCAGGGCTGAAACCATCCAAATGCTCCTAGTGAAGGTGGAGTTTAATAACCATAGATTGTAAATAAATATAGCTAATTACCTTCAACAGTCTCACCCCGAATTGGCTCTTTAGTTCCTGTGATACTCTTGGTTGGAATTCCAAATCTAGAACTCACCTCCAAATTTGCCGCAATAACTGCTAACCTTGATGAGCCTCATTTGACTGGAGTCGAACACTATGGGTGATGTCACACTCACTGAGTCCACTTCTTTATACAGTCTATGTTAAAAACAGCACTTCCTGTGTTACCACATGACATCACAAGTTGGAACAGAGTATTTTCTGTTTGTGAGAAAAACTCTAAATATGGATTTGTGTATTAAAACATATGTGAACAACTCCAGGTCTGTTTGTGATGAAGAAACAACATTATAACATAGATCAGAAAAAAGCGTAATATAGGACCTTTAAGTGGCGACTGTAAACGGATTCCTGTGTAAACCAAAAAAAGCCCTGACTGATTAATGTTGGCATTTCACCTTGTTTGTGCTTAACAATTTGGTATTTATCAAATGCAATTGAGATAAAGCGGGTTCATTTTACACAATCTAATAGGACTAAAGACCTTAAGTATATAATTATTTACTTTCCTTATTCACTGAGGGGACAAGACAATGCCTGGGATTAGCTCATTAATCTAGCTACCGAGGCAATTTGTTTGCTAAAATGGCTTAGCACAAATCAAGGTAAAAGTGCTTTCCCCCTAGTCAGCACAGCATGGGGACCCGTTGTCTCCTCAAACGCTTTGCCAAAGGTTACCAAAGCCCTTAAATTACAATGTAGCCGTGTGTATCAGTTGTTTTGGGTGGGAATAGCAGTCATTTTTCCTGCTCTAAAACCTGTCTAAAGTGTTGCCTTCATTTGGTAAGCAGCGATAAAGTTTTCCAAAAGGTGGGCCAGTGACAGAAGCAGGGCATTTATCTGAAGAAAAGGAAAATGCTCCTGACAGAAGGGAAAGTAAAAGGAGCTAGTGGAGTAAACGAATAAATAGGGCCATGCAAGTTCAGATAAGAAAACAAATATATTGGCACGGTTATTACAATATTGCAAGATGGGTTGAGTAAAAAAATACAATTTCATTGATTAGCAAAAAATATGCAAAATATTCTTAAATTTACTTTTTTAGTTTCATTATTTCAAGGTACATTATGTGAGTTTTCTGGTTGGGGTCTGCTACCCGGTTGTCCCCTATGTTTTGTCTGGTAATGTGCTACTTCAATAGTGTCCCTTTGTGACATGTAAAATGCATTATAACACATGCATTCTTACTGTGGATGGACACGCCTCTCCAAAAATCTGACCTGTAATTTGGCCTGGTGGTATCACCTGCTTGTCACCTCGAAGATGTCATTGCCCATTTTTTCTACTTCCATAGTATGACATTAAAGTAATCTTTGTTGTACGTACAATGCATTATATCTCATGCATTCATATTGTGGATGGGCACACCTCTTCATACATCTGACCAGTAATTTGGCCATTTAACTTAACGCAACATTGTTGGCAAAGCAAGAACATAGAAACATGCAGGTGGTGGTGGCAGGTTTCATAGTGCACCTGAAATGGCCACGTACCCAGTGTTGCCAGTTACCATTTGGGCTTCCGTGCAACATAAAAATCTCCCCAATCTTACATTCATACACAAATATAGCTTTAATTCTCTAATCTGAGGGCTGGTTCAGACTAAGTTTCCAGTTTTCACACCTATTACATAGGTCTCTGATTGTGTGCAGGCCAGAACTGATAAGTAGCACACCTTGACATAAGTATCCCAGAGTGAAGAAGATGTAAGGTATATGCAAATAAATACAAGTAAGCCTCCCTGACATTACTTGGCCCCAGTTGCTGCTCCTCTTTCCGCTTGGACTGAAGTGCTCTTAATAGTGCAGAGGATTGGAGCGGACAGGTCGGAGAGCACGGGGAGCAAGATATTGGGAACAAATTGACAAGGCCGTCTATTCTGTCTCACTCTTCATTTAAGGCGGAATGATCCGGAGCAGCAGGCTGGCAGCCAATCTGTCTGCTCCGAGATGAGACTGTGAGGTAGGTTCCTGCTGGAGCTATTGCCCGGGACGTCCTCAAATGTGATGGGTCAATGTGGAAACTAGGCCCTGTTTCTTCAAAGCCATACCTGGAAACTTTAAAGCCCATCTGTCAGTGGGGAGCACATCCAGGCAACAGGCTAAAGGCTATGTGGGGTGAATAGGAGTCTGGAATATAGCCAGTAGCAGGATAGATATTTTCCCTTTCTGGTATAAACTAATTCAATGAAACACTGGCATCTGTGGAAATGCATGCAACTGAACAATTTATGTTACCATTAGTTAATAATAGCATATATATATATATATATATATATATATATATATATATATATATATATATATATATATATATATATATATATATATATATATATATATATATATATATATATATATATATATATATATATATATATATATATATATATATATATATATATATATATATATATATATATATATATATATATATATATATATATATATATATATATATATATACACACACACACACACACACACACACACACACACACACACACAAAGGTGTGCTGGCAACTAAACTAAATGCAAAAATAACTAAACAGTAAATAAAAGTAGTAAGTTTGTCATAGCCTAGACATTTGATGTTTGTGCCACAATATACATTGCATGGCACAGGAAAGTAGTGTAGTTTCTGAATAATGCATTAGAGAGACACATTGCTGTAATACTTGTCCATCATCATGGCTGCATGCGTTCAGGTAATCTGCAGTTTGTCATTTGTCTCCACAGAAAGGCCACAGAGAAAGTGAGCTGAGCTGTTGGTGAGTGGGAGGAAAGTTACGCCAGGCTCCAAATGACTGAGGAGACCACTGCTGCTGATTTTTCCTGAATCCAACAGGTACCACTGCAAGAGACATGTTCAATTCCTGTTCCAGTCTTAGCTCTCAGAGCTCTTGAAAGTGCTTCATATAAGAGCACTTTCTATTGTACACCACATCATAGTATACTTATTCATTATGCTTAACACACTTCACTTCAGAGCCTTGTCGAGTCTTGACCCTACACAAGACTCAACAAGTTTATCTCCTTCTCTGGTCTCTGTTTGTCAGGTACAATTGCATCAAAAGAAAGAAAAGAAAGAAAATATATAGCCTACTGGTGAGTGGCCACATTACTACAGTATAAACACTACAAATGAGAGCATGTATGGGGTTGATATGAAATTTGTAATATTGTGTTATAATTGTGCATTCACTCCAGCAGATTTGCGGGGGAGGCAGACAGAGACTATAGCTTCCATGTGGTATTAGATAAATTGTAAATTACACATGAACACTGCACCAAATCATTTACTCAAGTCAGAGAAATGTGAATTTTGGAAGCAACATAAACCCGAGTTGTGACGTCAGAGGCATGGATTGATGGAAGTTAAACGTCAGCAATCAACAAATAAAGAAGATTGCAGGATGCATCAAGTGAACATTAAGGTAGGATAACTGCTGTAGGCAATAGTTTCTGCTCAACACATTGAGTCCCAAACAGATACAGAGAGTGTTCTCAGCATCCAACCAAAAGCACATAAACACACACACACACACACAAAATGTCATATTGTGATGATGTTAAAATAATAAAAACTCCAAAGAACTGCGGTGTGTGTTTTTTATTTCTTTCTTTTATTTTTTCAGTTTTTACCTTTAGACCCAGAACACAGACACAACTTTTATCGGATGTACATGCCTCTGTCTACCAGTACTATTCATTTTATTGGCACATTTTATTTTACAGGACAAATTGCTTAAAACTACATTTTGTCTAGGTTTCCTACTCTTATGAAGCCACCATAGTCTCACTATCCATCCACTTGTTCTTTATTAGATCAAGCGCTCTTTTTTACAGGATTTATTCATGAGTCGGAAAAAGGTACTGAACTATTTTTAAAAAGGATACTTGGACAGTGTGTCAATAAGTCTGTGAAATAGTTTTTTGTTTAGTGCAGTAATACATCACTATACACTGTGGTGCTATGGTGGCACATTTGAATAATTTAATCTCATTTAAATAACCCCCTGACCTGTATGTCCATTAGTGCCTATTGTTAATCTTTAAACAGTCCTTTTTGCCCAGTATAGTCACTTTTAAAATTTTATGATAATGTAATGGACAACAGTGTAGTGTAGCTGTATAGTCCAGGTTGTTTTTAGACTATGGGGTGAACAGTGAGATGGCATAGCTTAAATTCATATTGACTCATGTTGATTTTCCCATTATATTACCCAATGGCTTTTTGTGATGCAAGCAGCTCTTTACCATAACGCCATTAGATCATCAATTTTTCATTTTCTGTGCTGGTCTTTCTTTTACCGTTAACACCTCATATAGAGCTCATGCATGTTTCATTTCTCACCCACGTACATAGTGAGCCTTCATAGTCGAGCAACTTAAAGATCACTGATTTTTTATTTTTATTTGTTCCAAAACGTTTTCTATAAAAGATGAGTGAGTCTATGCCAAATACAATGGACTACTATTCACTTTAGATGGAAGTTCATTATGGTTCAGAGCTAATTAATTGCAGGGTTATGGACAATTTTCTCAGTAGAACAAAATGGATTCATTCGTCATTTAGAGAAATTATTGTCCATTATCGTTACAGCTAGTCTGATAATCAAAACTAAATCCTTCTTGCTGTGAGGTAGAATCATTCTCTGCTATAGTAGCTTTGGGGGCCAACTCCATTCTCCTCTCTGTTTGAAAGCAGGAGTGTTTGGTGCCTTCTTCGTGACAGACATTTTTTCTTCTTCAAAATGTCACTCACCTTTTATTAAATGTGTTTAGTCTTTCACCTGTTGATCCTGTTTCCCAAATGTTTCTATAGCCGTCATGGATATATGTCATGCTTTGTGTTGTCTAATAATACGGCTACATCTGTCAACTCCACCCATTGGAGATAATCCATGCTAATTTAATACAGAAAAGCCGTTAGTCTTCTGTCTTCTGGCACACCAAGTTCCTATTTGGTTTGGCCTTTGTAATCAGCAAAGCATGCATCTTCCTAAGTCCAATCTCTTCCATTCCTTCCCTCATTTGAGTGACACGTACACAGCTCCATCAGTGGTCCCAGTGGACTCTGTGCTTATTGTAGGTGGCTCTCATGTGCACACAGCCTCTTTCCACAGCAGCAGTTGTTTGTTTAGTGAATGTTAACAATGACCTGTCACTCATCAGTGCTGCTCTGAGTGCTGAGTGAGTCTGCTGCTCCCCAGGCTCCACTGTTCACTTGGCTGCAGTTCTGCCCTACTTCTCAGCTCCCTGGTGTTCTAAAAGGCTGGAGAGGAAGTGGGCTTTAAATGGACATTTCTCTGCCATTATATTGATTTCATTATTGAAATGTATTTAAACACAATGTACATAACAATATTCAAGAGAGAGAGAAAAAGCAATAGGGACACATGGACCTGTCATGATAAAACATTTTGAAGCATATACATATGCAAGGTGTCCATAAAGTCTCTTATAATTAAAAATATATATATTACAAATGCAATTGATAAGATATCTTAATCTGACTTGTTCTATTGTAGTCAGTGGTTTCCAAAGTTTTTGACCTCATTTAATACACCTCTATATGGGCGCCATTAGTCACAAGAAGCACATCAAGATGGCATGATTTTTGTTTGCTTTAGGTCAGTAATGTCCTGTATGGTTATTTGATACACAAAATCTTTAACATAGAAACATAAAAAATAAATAAACCACAACAGACATTGTACCTTCTCTAGCCATTTCTTAGGGGTACCTTCAAAAGGATGCCTCTTTAATCAACAGAATGCCTGAAATACAAAAATGCAATGTGATTAAAAACTGAGTACAATAGAACAAATGTAGTTAATATATCTTATCAACTGCCTTTGTAATTAAAATTTAAAAGTGTAAAGAGACTTTATGGACACCCTGTAATGCTACAGAGAAATATTGTGATAACTGATAATATTGAAACTACTTTATACCAGTAATTAAGATTTAAATAACACAGGATAGACCCAGTAAACCAGTTTTAAATAGACTGTTTTTTTAAAAGACATCAGCTCAACAGCAGAATGTACCTACAATTAACCATAAAAGGGACTTACTCCACCCCTTTACAGCTCAAATCTTATCATATTTCAGCAAAAATACCCCAAAACTGCAAAGAAAAATCTGCAAAGAAAAGTATTCATCATAAATGCTGAGGCCCAAAATATACAGTTCTAACTCATATATTGAGCGATATAGTAAATATTGTGACAGGCCTATGGGCACAGACTTATATTCACACATACAGCAATACAAGACAACACAAACAAAAATCTGTGTTTATGGGTGTTGGTCATAGACTATATGGAAATGGTGTTAAAATGTTCACATTCACCCACTCTACATGATCTTGGTATTTTTTTTAGTTTTGCTATTGTGTCCGAAACTCAAGATATGAACATTGATAACAGACAAATCCCCTGTCCCTGAGGTTGTTCCCGCTAGTGTAAGCAACAGGTTTGATTGACAGTGTTGCTAAGCACCCACTCCCTGCTAAGCCAGCGGTGCGGGTGAGAAGGGGCATTACCTTAAAGTCTGGCTCTGGATTGGCTCTTTGGTTGCTATGATACTTGTGATTGGAATTCCAAAAATGGATCTCGGCTCCAAATTCACCCCTATAACTGCTAACATTGATGTCACACTCACTTAGTCCACTTCTTATATGATCTATGGTGTTGGCCAAAAGAAAATTTCAATTCAAATACAAAGATGTGAAAAAAATGTGTAAAAGTAAATTTAGTGAGCAAAAGATTTCATACAGATTTTTTAGCCAGACTTGTTATTCTTTAACTTTTGCTGGTGTGCTGGTTATACGCTCAAATAAATCTATTTCCTCAGCAAATGCTCTCTTTGAATGCCCAAAATATCTGTCCTCACATCTTTGCAGACTCTTGTACAAGTTTGCGCTTCACCACCACAAAGTATTATAGGATTACTTTTTAAGATTAAGGAGTTGATATGCAGAAGGGAGCCCAGGAAAAGCAAAACCACTTGTCACAGAATCAAGTGTTTAATCTCCATAGGTTTCAGTACTGCCTTTGTCCTGATGGTTCTGGTTTCTTCTTGTGTCTATTTCAGCTGTTTTCTCCCCCACCTTGCTGTTGTAAGGTTTTCGCAGGTTGTCTAATGCGGTTGGTCTTCATGATGTATGGGAAATCAATGCAGCTGCTCAAAATCCATGTGAGTTTATCTCCGGGCCATGATCCATATTAGCAAACCTCCTGCCTCTGCGTCCTTACGTAATGATTTGTCATGTTTTTAAAAGAAACTGCTGCCGTTTGTAAATGCTATGCCAGATCGATCAGTGTCCTTTACAAATTCAGCAGGTATAAGCAGGAAAATTATCCTGATGAATCATGCAGCCTCCTGTTCCCCATGTGATCCCTGAACACATCTGAGCTCGCACTTGAATTTTATCAAGTCAACAGTTTGCAGTCTCATGTGTCACTAATGAAGAATGTGAGGCTCTTGTGCATAGACATATAGTGAAAGTGAACATACTCATAGCAGTGCAATGTGAAGTCACACTGCATAACTCTGTAACCAGATCACCCTGGACTGCTGCCTCTTCCCTAAACAGCGTTTAGGCAATCCCTGTGTTTGCCAGCGTGTACGACACTGCAGAGGAGCATGCATACGTGAGAGAGGTACTTGTTCTTCAGAAAGTCATACTTCAAAATAAACTGCTCAGTCAGAGAAGAACCTGGTTTTATTGACTTGTTCTGCTCTGTTGAACCTATTTCTCTGCCCTCCTTACACCCAATTATAGAGCTGACATATTGTAGAGCATTAGAAAAGACGTTTATCAGAGCCACTGTTATCAGTAACACCCTGTTGGAGTGTGACTCTGAGACTGACTTTGCACAGGTCAAAAGACAGCAGTGTCGCTGTCTATATGTCAGATATGAATCGTCATGGCCTGCAGGGGAAAGTCTATAGAAAAACATAAAGTACTTTATGTTCATGTTGCTTGGCAACAAAGAGTGAGAGATTTGAATGCAGCTCAGACGAAGCTAAATGAAAAGCTGCTTGAGGTAAATATCTGCGTCTCTGTGATGTTCTCTAATTATAAAGCAGTGTGGCGGCTGAGCATGAGACGCCAGCTGCATCAAAGCACAGCTCACCTGAGCACTGAGGAGGCACCGGAGCCCGCACCAGTTAGCTACGGTAATGAGCGGTGCTTTCCTAGGAATCATTAGCTTTGTTTCATTTCATTAAAAACTAACAAGTCACCATCATACAAGAGTGCCAAAGTTTTGTTTCATTTTTATAAAATCTGATTTTTGCATTTTTGTCATTAACAAGATGTTTAAGAAGTGTATAATACTTTCAAGATCCAATAGATTAAGCTTTAGGAGAGTTTCAAGGTGTTTGAAAATGTTCCAATTGCCCAGAAAAGAGAACTGACTAATCTTTTTGTTTAGTGCTTCATCATTACATAAACTGCTGCCAGTGTCATTGGGAGCAGAAACGTTGCTTTAGGCCTGCTTGAGTGTTTACTCCCTGAACACCGTATTCTTTTGCAGTTAAATAAACAAACATGATACTTTCATCAGCTCACAATAAAAGAAAAATCAATTCTTAGCTTTAAACACAAAATGGTGAAGATAATTTTGAAGTGATGAAACAGAGAGTAAAAGGCTGTAGCATGCGGACATGAGCACAGATATGATCCACCCTGCACTTACATCCTCTCGCCCAACACAGGGAATTCACCTGCTGCTTTCATAGAGCACCCTGTTCTCCCTGCTCTCACTGCTGTCCTGCCCCAGGCTCTCACATGAAGGACTGGATTTACCTTGATGCACTACAACAATGAAACTTTTTACTGCCAGTGCTGCTTCTTTGGATTTCATCTTGTGTGTGTTAGTTCAGTTTGAATTAACCTGGAATAAATTAGAACTAGTTGAATTAAATGGGACCAAGATCAAACCAGGTCCAAGCTGATCTTACCTATGTCTAAATTGGGTCTAAAAATAAGTAATACAGGGCCAGGTCTAGCCCTGCCCAATATACGGAAGAAATAATATACTTAATTATTTAAATCATAATTGAAAACAAAATTATTCTCACAAAGAATTGCTTAACTGAGTACATCAGCATACCTAAAGCCCACCACACACTACAGGATAACTTGTCTGATCTAGGACCCGATTTGCTTCTCCCTGACTTTGGGTAGGTGTGACTTTGGATCCTCTTATGACATTCTTAATCCACTGCACTCATGTGTGTAGTGTCCCAGTGACTCTGAGCTGCTCTTTCATATTATAACCGCAAAAATGTCATCACTACTGCACCAGACAATAAAACAGAGTGTCAGGGCCAGACGGTGTGACGGACACAGAGGCACAAGATAGAAACTCAGGAAATGGCAAAAATAATGAGAAATCTTTATTATTCACCTTTCTTAAAGTTATAAAGTTTGCAGTGTAGCATTCTCATCCATAATATCCATCATAATTGGTCTTAATAGTAATAACACCCAGTCCACAAATCAGCACTATTAACCCAGTTTGAAGCGTTCTTTAAAAGTAAAAAGGCAAGAGTAGTTGCTTATATATCTGTTTACATAAATCCATGCAGTACGGCTCGGGGTGAAGCTGCTGCTATAGTAAACATGGCTCTACTTCCTGTATCATCCATTGCAGCCTTCAGTGCATTAAATGCATTTATCTGAACTATTGTACTACATTTCACACATGATAATAACACAGTTTTGACTTGTATCTAAAGTACAAGCGCAGTGTTGATGCAAGGTGCACTATAGATTTGAGAACTCACAATTTTTAGCTTGTGGTGGATGGTCTCTCCACTGCAGTCTTTGTGCTTGGGGGATCGTATTATTTAAAATCTCACATGATTCTCCTTATGTCTGTGGTGTGCGCTTTTCTTGCACTTTTAAAAATCAAGTAGTATGTGACAGGCTTTAAATGAAGAAAACAAACAGATGAAATCAAAGTAGATGACATATTTCACAGAATACTGTTGTAAATGTACCAATCATGTAGAAATCACTTAGCACTTACAAGTTAATGTTAATAATCTTCATAACTCAATTACACATAGAGCAATATCTACACTTGTAATTGAAATTTGATTAATTTCAATTACAAGCCTTACGACCAACCATGCCAATGTGACCTGAGAATTAAGGACTTCATCCAGAGTTTTACAATGATTGAAAAGTTATCATGAACATAGGTTTCTGGGTTAGATTCCCAGAACAAATGGATTTTGGTTTTCATGGTCTCCTTGATTTATTTCATTACGATGTGATTCAGTTGTGTAGCCCAAAATCTCAACAGCAGTGGTGTGTGAAGGAACAAAGCAAGCCTTTAACCATAACCTTGACAAGACATTAATAGACTTTTATCCCTGTCAAACAATCAATCAATCAATCAATCAACATTTATTTGTAGAGCACTTTACAACACTCAAAGTGACCAAAGTGCTTCCCAGTAAAATCAAATTAAAACAAGTTAAAATCATACTAAAACAGTAAAATAGGAGAATAAAATAGAATAAAATACATTAATACAACAAAATATAAATAATGATAATGTGTCACAACATTACTAGGTGTTGAAGGCCAGTCTGAATAAATATGTTTTGACAAGAACTAAAGGATCAAAACCAAACTAACTCAACAGATTCCTGGATGAAATTAGGATTCTAACAAAACAACATCTAAATTTGGAGTAGAAATTACTAACCAGAGGAAGTCTCCGTACTGTGTATCACTGTTTGAGAACCACTACACTCCAACACATTGGCATTCTCATTCTGTCCCCCTTGATACAATTAGACCCCAATTAGCATCAAATATGCATGCTCTGCAGATACACAGCACTAGACGGGAAAGTTCACTCTGCACCAGCTCCAAAGGGCTTCAAACCGGAGTAATGGAAATGCGCTGGCACCAGGAGACTGTCTCTCTGTTCTGATTACTCCTCATTCTAGTGTGAAAGAAGTTGGAAAAAATGGTAGAGCATTTGAATGGATTCCCCACTGCCAAGGTTTTATTTGACTGGGCCCAATTGGATGCCATACAAAGCAAGTGGTGTGCTGACAAACGCTATCTGTAACTCTCTGAACAGGCGCCAGTGCTATTCATTATTATATGACATAATTATCTTTCCGAGTTTGCTGGTCGCTCTTTGGGTGAAGGGTGCTGGGATAGTGCTTGGTCAGCAGGAGTGGAGACACAGCCTGTGTGTCAGATAACATCTTAAGGCTCTACATCTGCGAGCCCCTTATTGTAGCCCACCTCCAATTTGTCCCTATAGGGTCTTATCTACATTTCCATTAGCCCCGGGCACAGTCTTTACTAATTGGATATACTGTTACTGGCCAGGTCTAAATCTCTCTGTCTGCCTGCTGCCTCCTTACTGTCTCTACTATATTGGAATTCATGAGTGAGATGGTACGCAAGCTTTTTCTAGTGCTGTACTTAAACACTTAAAAACCCTGCTATAAAGTTGCTATCTATTTATTTTTATAATCCTAAAACATGAAAAACAGAAATAATTAATTTTAGCAGCAATCCAAACTTATTCGTCACTTTGCTCAGTATTTTTGAGAATCCTAGTTATTCACCGAGATGAATTTATAAGTGCTTTTCACAACTTTTAGAGGTCATAGCAGAATTTTGCCATCACCGTTTCGCAGCAACAACTAGCATGCTAACAATGCACTGCCCTTACTTCCTGGTTCTAAAATGAAACACGCTTTGCCCCTAAGAGCTGCTTTTTAATAGGTCTGTACTGGGAAAAGAGCAGTTATACTCTTATATGAAAACCATCAGGTGCTGCTCTTTAAATCCTGCTTTGGCTATATTGTCCGAGTTTGGATGAACCGTGGTAGTATCTTGATTTGATGATTGCTGCACCTTATGTGTGAAATATGTGTTCTCCTTGTTGCATTAACCAGAAAGCTTAAAAGTCAGTTCCCCTAGTGTACTAAACAGTCTACGGCCATTATATTCATACTCTGATCTGAAGGTCGGTGGTTCTCAAACTAAAACACATCTTTGGTTGAGTGGTCCGATCCACTGACCCACAGTTTGGCGGTGCGATTTCAGCTCCCACAGATGAATACTGTCATTGTGTCCTTGGGCAAGGCACTTACCCACTTCGCCCCCAGTGCGTGTGTACACTGGTGTATGAATATGTGTGAATAGGTGAGTGGTTCCTTGATGTAAAGTGCTTTGAGTGCCTTGAAGGTGAAAAAGAGCGATATAAAAATAATGGTAAAATACCATTTACAATTTTTGATATGTTATTGATAATGCTGTTTTGATTGTATGCAAGATTTGAATATTGGGTACAAATTTGTCTGATGCTTAAACATCATCTGAGTATTTTTAAATACATATTTAAGCTAATATCTTTTGGGTTGCCAAAATATCTTAACATTATCTCCCACCCTAAGTTAATTTTGGATGATTGAAAATGGTCAACTTTTGATAGTCCCTAGTGTCAGACCATACATTAATTTCGGTGGATCCATGTGTTAGGTCTTCACAGTACTACCAAAACCTATTCACAGTTATAGATGTACCACAGCACTCGCATGATGTAATTTCACATTGGAGCAGGGTATAGAGTAAAAATAATTACCCTTTCCACAGGTTTCAAGAGCAGAGGCTTCATTGTCTTGGGAAAAAAGCAGGATTTCTCTATAGTTCTTCACTACACCTGGTGTGGAATCAATTTTTATTTCCCAAATCCTGCGTAGTACTCACTCTCTCCATAATGTACTTTGGCAGCCACTGTATATGTTTGATTGTTGTCAGCGGCAAATAGAGTTGACCTTATGCTGGTTTCTGATCGAAAACAGGAGACAGATTATTGCATGACCACTTTCTTGTTCTTGTTGTTCTTATTGTCTCAAGAAACTATGCAATTTATACATTTTGTTCACCAATATCATGTTAATTTGCTTTTAAGTAAGTGGTTGACTTTCTTTTGCAGATATTGTGAATACTTCATTGTGGGAACAGGGTTCTTTTCTCCAGAAGATGACATCAAAGCAGACCCATTGACAGAAATTTTTGGGCCCAGGGCAAGAAGCCTCACATAGGCCCCCCTCTAATATAAATTTAAAGGAGAGTTCAGTTCTGGGCCCCTATAGTATTAGCATTAGTATTATAGTTTTCTAATTTTCACACTTCACAAGGAGAAAAAAGGTATTTAAATGTGCTGAACTCTTCCCAAGGTTTCACTAACCCTTTGGCACATTGTTAATATCCTCATGCATTAGTTTTTGGGGCACTTTAAAACAGCTTTTTTCAGACGGCCAAAGTGAAAATGGGGTGAACCGCCCAAGCATAGCCAATCAGAGCGCTGCTTTCGGCGCTTTCCGGGTTGGCGAGAAATAAAAATACTTTATAGAGCACACTGGTCGAATTTTGTCATGAAGAGCTGCTTTTACAATATAATCTTTGAAGACAAAACACACTATTTACTCATTTACAAAAAAAGCCAGGTACCATAGCTTTAATTTCTCCAATGAAATAACAAAACATACACACCACTTCTCGACTTTTTAAACTCCAGCTGTGTGCATGACCCATCTCAGTGTTCTTCTGTTACTAATGGAGCTGTTATTACAAAGTTTTAAGTCCAATTTCTCTATTTGCCTGGCCGAGACTGATAAAAACATATATACCTGTTACTGGCAAGATGAGGAACGTGGACATATTAAGCTCTGTGTCTTCTAGCTGCTATTTTCATTTGAAGTGTCTAAGCTCAGACGCACACTCAGGAAGTTGTCTCTTCTTAATCCTATTTTACTGCCTAGGTGTAACAAATTGAAAAAAAATAAAATTGTCTATGAATTGTAGCCGAAGGGCCTTTTTCCCCAAATTACACAAAATGAATCTTTATGCCAGCAATATCACAAAACGTATCTCATGCGTTTGGTTTTGGAATTACATTAATTTGTTTCACAGACAATGAAAGAAAGAAATGATGATTTTACTAGTGTTTAGAAATCTGAATTTGACCTGGTTTAGTTCTGGTTGAGAGCTAGGTTGGGCAGGCTTTCATATTTGGTTTGCAAAGGCTTTGGAACTGGATTTCTCATTAGATTATTGTACTGCTTGGTTTGATTCCTGGTTTTCACATTAATATTAATACTATTTTATATCAATACATCTGATTTCTGCACTACTTGCCCCAGTTTTGGTAGTGTTTGTGTTGTTCTCTAGCCCCCCACTAGAGGACACTACTGCAGCTGTGGCAGAGAGCTGGGAACCTTTTTGTGTGTACTGTACTTAACCCACTATCTTTTAAGTGTTCTCTCTCACACACGCCATCTAAAGTTAAAATGTATAAATTGCCTTGACATTTTCAATAGGCGTCAGGTGAATGTGCCCACAGCGTGATTCTGCTTTTCAGCTCTTTTTGTCAGAAATAATTGAAATAAAGGTTATACGACTATTATATTTAATTTAACATAGTGAGCGTACACAAAGACACACTGCTGGTCAAGCGGTCTTTACATCAGCTGTCAAAATCCTAACCTTTTTGAAGCAAAGGCTAAACTGTTTTATATCTATTCCTTGTAAATAATGAATACATTACATTGTATATTATTCAAAGAAAGGAGAGTAAGTAGAAGTGAAAGTAAGTGTAGTTTAATTTTATTTTTAAAGAAGACCTATTGCCCTTGTGTCTGCTATATAGCTATAATCTATGACACCAGTGGATCATTATATTATAATTTGCACATTTTAAGTAATTTTAAAGTAAAATGACTTAATAAAAGAAATAAGTCAGCTATCTAGAAGTGGAAACTGAAAAATTAGGTGCCCAATGGTGCTGATGTCGCTGTAAAATGTTATCACAACAAAGAGTTATAGAGCTCTCGGCCCTTCCTATGGATAGCTGCACATTAGCAAGTAGCTTTTTTATTTCATTTGGACCAAAATGACTAAGCGACACTGCTGAATCCTATGCATATCACGGATTAAGAAAATAAAATTGAAGAACGAGATAAGAACAGCAGTGGGCATATGCTGGCTGTGGTGAAAACTGGATTGATCGGTGATATGGCGTCTTGAAAATATTAAAGATTGTTCAAACATGCACAAATCACTCCAAAACAACTTCAAGAGCGTTCTGAAAAGTCAATTTTACATAACAGGTTCGCTTTAAAGATTTTTGGCTCAAAGGGTTAATTGGACAGAACAGCTTTGGTATGAAATGAGGAACGAGAAAAAACAGCCGGGAGGCCAAAACGTGACATCAAGGTGGTTACAAACACACATGTGCAACGCCTTAACCCACTACACCTCTGGCGAGCTCACAACAAATTCTATTTCATGCTCATTCTATATTTTGCCCTTTAATACAATTTGTGTTGGGTAGTTCAACTGTTATTTCAGTACAGCATGGAGTACAGCATTCATATGTAGGCGTTTCAAATGTGAACTTTGAACAGAATCCTATTAAAATGTAAATCGCAACTCTAATCACACTTGCAGTGCTTGTCAGAAAAATCGCAATTACCACCACCTAAATATGCAAGCTTTCTCCAACCAACTTTTGAACATATTTTAGTGGCACTCTGTATATTCTAATGTGCCATAATCCCTCTGTTACCAAGTGCCATATTTAGAGTGCTGGTGGAAGATCCTGGGGAGGTAGTTTGAAGTCTGCAGGTGTTTTTTAGCTGCAGCGCGCTAAGCCTTCTCCAAATTTCCTGTAATTAGGAGATAATGAACCCCCGCTCGAGCCGCTACTCCTCCAATTCATCTGCCTCTGTTGAATCCACATGACCGACTTTGTTAGATCTTCAGCATGGATCCGCTTGGCACCAACTTCAAACTTATCAGAAATCTTCTTTCCCTTTTTGCCTCCTAAAACATTTATTATGCTCTCACCATGCAAAATCAAACATGCATTAAACTGTCAAAGTAACGCAATGAGACAAATTAGTGTGTGACTTGCTAATTGGTGTTTCTATCATTATTATTATTTTCTTGTTAGGATTGAAAGCCACATTTGAATTAAAATTTTGAACAGGAAAAAGGGGATGGAAAAATTACAATTTGAACAATTAAACATTTTTTTGTGATTTACTCACTCTAATGAAGCGTTTTTATGGTATAGTTAAAAACTGAGTATCTGTTCAGTATAGTATCTATGTATAGCAGTACATTAAAATTTCTCCCTTTTGCAATTGGTCACATCATGCACCAGTGTACACAGACACTCAACCAATGATGTTTTATGTCAAGAGTGGGATTCAAACCGCCAACCTTCGGCTCTGGGAACAAACACTCTACCAACTCTACCTTTCCTAGCATTTTGTCATACTTAAAAGCAGTGATTCCGTATCTGTTAAGCATAGTATATACAGCAGCAAAGATATAGCAGTGCCTTAAGTGCAATATTAAAAGTTATCTTAGATTTTGGTCTGGTTGGTGCGAACTGGAGCAATTTGGGCTCCCTTTGAGTTGAACTAACGTCTATTCAGCTCAAAACACAGCCATCAGCGAGTGCTCCTTTGAGACTATGACAGGTAACGCAGCAGCCTGGACAGACCAACAACAGAGAAATCTCACTCCACAATGGTGCAAAAGGCGGGGAGCTTCGGTATGGGCACTTTTCTTTCTAAGGCAGTTGGGTAAACAAAGTCTCAACCTGTTTTGTTGGAGCAGAAAACAAACACACACCTGTCTGGGAAAGTAAGGGACTGGCCTCAAAGCTGTTTTATTTCATTTCTTCAGCTCTGCGTGAAGCTCCCCCGGCGCTGTGTTCTGCCCGCGGATGATTTAAACGCACTATGAAGATTTGATTTCTAACACGAGAGAACGTGTATATGCCTTTTAGTTTCTCTTCATACGCTGGGAGAAGTGAGAGTGTGAGAGACAGAATCCTGAACAGAAAGGCTTTTGAAGAATTTAACTTTTGCAGTCCCTTGTTATTTGGTTAGAAATAATTTTCTATTCTTTTCCTAACCTGTTGCATTGTCATCATAGTGGACCACTGAAAAGGGGACCCAACTATTTTGAATGACAGTAAACTACTGTATATGTCAAAATCTAGCAGTATCTTGATTACACAACCATAATACACTATAATTGTGGTTGACTATAAATTGGACTATATTACTTTTTCGATATCAAAGCTTCAATTTTGTCTTCTTGACCATCCAGGCTCTTTTTGCCAATATGTTCACTTCCTTATTTTCCAACAATTCATCCCTGACTGTAAAGATGAACATGATCTGCAACAAAATCCTGACTGCCTGACCTTTGTTATAGTATCAACATTTTAAGCTCTGAAGCTACAATAGTATAAGCATTTCTTTCATGTTGTAGAGATGATGACCAACCGAAGCTGGTTTATCTATGAATGACTGACAGTTGGGAACATACCTACTCCCCTCTTGGGGCAAACCACGTCACCGCTCCTAGCCATTTTGAATTTTGACTGTTTTGTTTTTGCCGTAGTAATATTTTAGTGAATTGTCTTCTGGTATAGTCTTACTTTTGCGGATTCTGATATAATCTACTCACACATCACATAAACCCAGAGTGACCAGATTTTCAAAATTAAAAACTGGGACACCCGGGTTGGGGCGGTTGGTAATAATAAAGAGCAAGAAGATCTATTGTGCTTGTGTCTGCTATATAGCTATAATCTATGAGACCCGTGGAGCATTATGTTATAATTTGCACATTTTAAATTGCAATATTAAACTAAAATGACATAATAAAACAAAAAAATCCATGAACATTCATGTTAGAAAACAAAGGTGCCCAATGGGAGCTGACGTTGGTGTAAACATCATCACAACAAAGAGTTGTGTTGCCCCTCCTATGGATAACTGCAAAAATAACTTCAAGGATAAATGAGAAGGGGAGAAGGTGAAAAGCTCTGAAAAGTAGATTTTGCAGAATTAGATTATTAAGCACTCAGCCCATTCTGTGAACCAGTGCACTTTTTGGCCTTCTGGTAATTTTCAAGTATAAAGTATATTTGAACAAAACATTTGACAGTATATTACCTTTTTTACCAGGGTGCAGACTGGTGAAAAATAGAGACACCTGGGACATGTCTTGTATAAAACTGGGACAAATCAACGGTTTTGGATAAATGTGCTGGGGCAGGGGACACAGGGCTCAAAACTGGAACTGTCCCAGGTAAATAGGAACATCTGGTCAGTCTATTCCAGTAGTGACCCAGCAACTTAACAGGTTGTATATCAGGTTTTTAACTGTTTTGGCTAATGTTTGTTGTTTTGCACATTGGTTTCAAACATGAATTTCCATGGTAACTGTGTTTTTTAACATTCTATCCTGAGCTCTACAAAAAATAAAATTAATAAACATTTAAAAAATAAAGGCTGAATAAATATTATTTACACATAATATTATTATGAGGAGTGGCATAAACAGTAGGGCTGCCAGTGCAGTGCCAACCTCTGTCCCACCTGCCAGACTTATGAAAAACAACATGGCAGAAATGATGGAGGGGATTATATCCTGGATAGGTCACCTGACAATTTCTGAAGGCACCAAACTCCCAAGTAACAAGGTCTACTGGCCTGCACTAAGCTCTCCAGAGACGGAGAGGATGACCAGCAGTGTCCAGCAGCACAACCCCATCATCCATGCTTTGGTCCAAGATGGATACCTCAAAATACTCCCAAAACCCAGTCAACCCTGGAAGAAAAACTCAAAGAAGATGTAGAAGACTTGGTGAACCACTACAAGAGACAGCCAGTCCCTCACAAGAAGGTCCAGAGGAAGAGGCCAGTTCAGACCAAACAACAGGATTTGGTCATTACGGTTAACCTTCAGAATGTCCAAGACAGGGTGATCCAGCCCCCCTGTGCACCAGTGCATCAAGGTGCTAACCAGTGTGCTGCTAACCAAGATGCTGCTAACCAACATGCTGCTAACCAAAGTGCAGATAACCACGGTGCTTACAATGGCCCCTTCCAAGGTCCCAGAAAGCCTAAGAAGTGGAGGACCAGGAGGCGGCAGTAAATGGACAAACCCTTTATGAAGCACCACAATAAGTAGCAAAGGGGAACCTACCAAGCTACCAATGTGCCCAGCTACAAACAGGACAATAGGACAGACTGTAAGGAGTCCAGGGAAAGCTGGAGGAGGTCTATGAACTATTAACTTAGTTAACTCTTCACTGATGCATAATTAAAAGGCAAATGAAAAAACTGCAAAAATGAAATCAGTGTGCATCTGTTTTAATGAGCAATACAAGTGATACAATTTTTATGAAAGTATAGTTTACACTTTTAATTTAAGTATGTCAAGTTTGTCTAATGAGTAGATATGTAGGCCTACTTGTTATTGGCTACAGTTACATGCACACTACAGTTACATACATCATCTGATTTATTTCTGATTGTGGTCCCTCTCATCATTCATCAAAAAAACATCAAATTGTGCATTTTGCAAAATTGGACACGCCTGGGTTTGGGTGGTTGGTAACAATAAAGAGCGCTCGATCCATTTTGGGCTCACTTGTGAATCAGTATGTAACATGAGAGACTTCTGTCATCGCAACTGAGTGCACATTTTGACCTTTTTTTCCCCTTTTTTCTATTTAAACAAAAATACTTAGCACCGTATATTACTATTTTTACTGGGAATCAGATTGTCAAAGATAGGGACACCTGGGACAGGTCTTGTATTAAACTGGGACAAATCAATGGTTAAGGTTAAATGTGCTGGGACAGGGGAAACAGGGCTCAAAACTGGAACTGTCCTGAGTTCCAGTTTTGAGCCCTACATAAACCTCTATTTCATGGTTTTCTAGGCTTTTTGAAAAATGTTGAAAGAAACGACCTCTCTAAAAAAAAAAAAAAAAAGGTTGATTTGAGTATAATATATGTTTTTTTAAATGTTAATTTACAAAGTAATTGGCTCTGTGGACAACAGCACCTGGCAACCTCACTGCTAACATCACTACTTCGTATCCAATTTATCTCAATGGAGTTTTTGCAGAGTGACACTAGAATGAATAAATATTTAAAGATCAGGCAGTGGACAGGGAGCTGCAGGTGGATGTCACTGACAACACAAATAAAAGCACAAATAAAATCACTAGAGGACACTTCTGTCTTCTGTGATGTTCATGTCTCAATGCTAACACTAATAATACATATTAAAAGAACATCACAAACTGATAAATTTCTACATTTAAAAACAATCAGGTAGTATTTATTTTAATTAATGTGAATAATAATAGACTTTTAATAAAAGTCACATTGTAGTTTATTTTACCATTGCGGGAGAGGTCTAGTGCTTGGCAGTGGTCTCAAATACTTTTTGTCCTGTGCTGTATTGTGCTGTATATGGTATTTCTCCTCTGACAGTTAGTTTTAATCATTTCAAAGATGAGATGACTTGCTCTTCAAAGTGACCCTTAAGACACAGAAGACCTGGGATACAAACATTCACTGAGTCTGGTGTCTGTTAAATACAATGTAGCAGATTTAGAGTCAGAAAGCGTCAAAGTTGTGTGGTGAATCATATTTGCGTTTCCCTTGTGGGCTCCCGTAGAGACAGAGACGTTGACTTTTAAAGGTGTTTGCAAATGGATGGGGCAGGCCATGACCTTCCTGCCACAAAGCGCTCGGCAATGGTAAAAAGGATAGTGCTCCATATTGATTTTATTGATTGATATATAGTGTATTTACAGAGAGAGCAGATGGCTTTTTTAAGTGCAAAGACCAATGCAGACTCTCTGGCCTGGTGTTATATAAAACAGCAGGAACAATTTCTGTCTTTTATTTGAAGTTTGCTCAAAAGTGTGTATTTCTTTTTTGTATCATCCTCTATCTCTCTACAAATCTAATCCTTAAAGCTACATAAAACACCATTTTTCTTTTTTGAAATGCTCTTTGGCCTGTCACAATGAAAAAAGTGAAAAAGCAGATTATTACACCTGATGCCCACCCTACACCAGACACATTTTTGTGAGAAAATATATTTTACCCAGGAAGGGGGGAACAACAACAACAGCGCAGGCTACGAGCAAGATTTGAACTACTCACTCTTCCGTTTTAGGGTATCCACGTTGCTGTATTCCCTCTTATGATAATCAAATAAAGTCATTGCCACTGAAGAGATCTACAACCAGTCAAATTTGAATACAATTTCAGTTTCAGTGATTTCTATTTGTCCAATTTGCCACTGATGATCAAGGGTCTTTTGAATATAGAGGTCGACAGACATTCCTCTGTCAGTAAAAGCATGTGGTTTGGATATCAGACTGTGAGAGCTATGTTAAATCAGTGTGTGTGTTCAGGAAATGAATATTGAAAGACATTTGTTTTTTATACAAGACAAACTCAAATCAGCATTGGTCAATATGAGGAAAACAGTTATAAGTGATAAGCTATTATTAAAAATGTCTGGGAAAAGGGATTGAGCCAAGGACAACATGGGTGATGTGGACCCAGAGGCTTCCTGGGTAATAAGAGCAGAACCTTGGCTGAAGTTTACACACTATTACTTTTTGTAGTACAAGTGTCTTCACAGCTATGCACCTTTCAATTTGAGCCTTCCAGCCCTAAAAATAATAAAAACAAAAAACATATACATAGTTCTGCCCTATATTTTCTTTTTACAATACATATCCCATATTCAGATTTGCCAGATCTCTCCTATTTCCTTTCCTCCATTGGTGTCTCTGGTACTCCCCTCTCCTGGTTCCACTCCTACCTCTCAGATCGCTCTCAGTTTATTCAGCTCAAGTCATTCACCTCACACCCCTTCCCTGTCACATCAGGTGTTCCTCAGGGTTCTGTCCTCGGTCCTCTGCTATTTCTAATCTATCTTCTCCCCCTTGGTTCCATCTTTAGAAAACACCACATTCACTTTCACTGTTACGCGGATGACACCCAGCTCTACATTTCCAGTAAACCCAACTCTACACTTCCACCCTCCTCCCTGACAGACTGCCTCACAGAAATACAAACCTGGTTCACCTCAAACTTCCTCAAACTTAACGGCAATAAAACAGAACTCCTACTCATCGGCACCAAATCCACCCTAAGCAAAATAAATCCTTTTTCCATATCCATTGATGGCTCCTCTATCTCCCCCTCCCCTCAGGTAAAGAGTCTGGGTGTCATCCTCGACAGCACACTTTCCTTCACCTCCCATATCAACAACATCACCCGGTCCGCCTATTTCCACATCAGAAACATCCACCGCCTCCGTCCCTCACTCACCCCACACACCACCGCCATCCTCATCCATAGCCTGGTCACTTCCCGTATAGACTATTGCAATTCTCTTCTGTTCGGACTCCCACAGAAATCACTCCATAAACTCCAACTGGTCCAAAACTCAGCTGCCCGCATTATCACACACACACCCTCCCATCACCACATCACACCTGTCCTGCAACAGCTCCACTGGCTCCCCATCATGCACCGCATACACTACAAAATCATACTCCTCACATACAAAGCTCTCCACAACCTGGCCCCTCCATACCTGTCTGACCTCATTCACATCTCCACACCCGCCCGCTCCCTCCGCTCCTCCTCTTCCCTGCACCTCACTGTCCCTCCTGCCCGTCTTGTCACTATGGGGAGCAGAGCCTTCAGCTGCTCTGCTCCCCAGCTCTGGAACTCCCTCCCCCATGACCTCCGCAATACACACTCACTCCCACACTTCAAATCAAAACTCATCTGTTTAGAAAGGCCTTCTCACCCTGACCACTCTGACCATAACTGCTCTGTCTTTTAATCTATATTTGTTTTTAAATGTATTTTTAATCATTTTACATTGTTCAATTTGTATTGTGTATGTATGTGTGTACGGCGACCTTGAGAGCCTTGAAAGGCGCCTAACAAATAAAATGTATTATTATTATTATTATTATTGTTTCACCATGGAGGTATTTTTTTCATGTTGTGACTGTCTACTCTACACTCTGCCGTTCTCCACTGCAGATGTTAAACCTGCGTCACAGTGTGATAGAAATTTAAGTATAGTCATGTTGTGTATTTAAAAAAACATTTGATCTGTGTCAGTCTGCCAGACCCAGACCAGACATTGTGTGAAGGCTCTGTCTCTATCCCACAGGAAACTCGCTGTTGTTCTACCTGTCTAAGTGTAAAAGTTAATTATCATATGGGTGTGAAACAAAAGTCACTCTGCTTTGAACTGTATGTAGCATTGTCATTCTGGTATAAAATAGTCAGAGCTCAGATGCTCAGGGTGGTTGGTTGGTTGGTTGGTTGGTTGAGACTTGGACTTAGAGGGAGAGGGGAACTGGGGGAGAGGCCGGGAGGCTACCAGTCTGTGGCCAGGGCAGGCCTGGGCCCTGTCCTGTCTGTATCTGCTGTAACAAACAATAAACCTTTTTTCCTGTATTGCAAAAATCACTGAGCTTCGTAAATGGATTACTTTTCATCTACAACTGTAATTTTTTCCACAACAACAGTTTGGGAATAGACACAGGGAAACCGAATAAGAATAGGCCTGTTGTTGATTTGACAGGACATGGGTCACTTGTGCAGAGCTCTGATCCTGCTGTGTGCACAACCAGCTGCTGATAAATGTGCTGAATAAAAAATAAGCGTAATTTGAATGAAACGTGCCAAATATTCATGTCTCAAGTGGTCCAGCCCCCAGGCACGGAATACGGCTAAATGCTGCGTTTATTTGAACAGGAAATCATAAAGAAATATTTAAAAAAGAAGACATATGTTGTTTTGCTTATTATAAAATGCAGATAACAGGTGATATTGTAGAAAACAAAATAAAAATAAAATAAAAATATCCCACTTTTGTTATTTAAACATTGGCGGTGTAAGGTGCCTTGTTCTGAGCAGCACTTCCCCCAGGAAGAACCAAGTGCAGGGAAGACGAGCTTATCAGAAAAAGATATGACAGACTAGACCGGACCAATTGCAAAATGCTCTGTTCCACCTTGTGATGTCATGAAGCAGTAGTTTTCAAGCTAACAGCTACCTTTTGCATTTTGTTCAATAGAGATATGCAGTTCCAGGGCTTAAATAATCCAGATTCTATTGAAGGTGTATGGAGTTTAAAAACATATTGAGGTGGGCCACTTCCTGTATTGCCACATGACATCACAAGGTGGAACAGGGTGTTTCCTGCTTAACATAAGAACTCAGGATTTGTGTGTTGATTGTGTGTGAATGAAACAAAACACAACTCCAGGTATGTTTGTGATGAGGAAACAACATTATAACATAGATCAGAACACAGCGTGATATGGTCCCTTTACAACACATCTACACTATGCCATAAGCTCATTGCTTTGAAGTTTCCAAAATGTAGCATCAACAACTAACAAACATGCCTGTGCATTTTGGCATTTGTTTAAAATGGGTGTATGTGGTACTCCACCCCCAGATCTGCCATACCATTTAATCATACTGTGCGCTCATGTCAATTTTGATAAATCCTGCAGTGCGGCTTGTTTTTGTCATACACAAGTTTTGTAAATGAGAGCTTCTGTACGCAAGTGTTTTACTCTCTAGACCAGGGGTCACCAACCTTTTTTAACCTGAGAGCTACTTTATGGCACTGAGTCATACGAAGGGCTACCAGTTTGAGACGCTCTTCTGAAATAACACATTTTCTCAGTTTGCCTTTAGTTATACATTATTAATAATGATAAATGATAATCATCTATGTGAACACACTGATCATGTTGCAAGACACTGATCACATTAATGATTTCTCAAAATAATTATCAACAATGAGCAAGGAGGGAAAGAGATATCAGTATTCAGCACTTTAACTTTACTAATCTTAGTAATTGTTAAATTTCCAGATGACACTTAAATCACTACATCTCATAGGAAAAGTGTCCCATTTTCACTATCCATTGACAAACCTTTTTAACAAAACATAAATAATATACATTGCACCATGTTTCTTAAAGTTATCAATTATGTAATGTTAAAGAAAAATAAGCTTACATATTTTTAAATAAATCTTGGTTGTGTTGTGTGGCTTTTTCATCGGTGTCATGAAAAAAGTCTGTTGTTTACCCAAAGCTGCGTTTAGCTCTGGGCTTGTTCTGCCCATAGTGTGCGTCCCTGAGGGGAGTGCGCGTCCCCGTGGGTAGTTAGTGTGGAGTTTTGTGAGACGTAGTGAAGTGTCCCTCCACATTGTGCCGCTTTGCCGTCACCACAGTCGCTCGGCAGATGAGATACACGCAGGTTTCTTTTACAGTCTTAAATAGTTGTGAAAGTGATCTCTTTATTTTCTACCATGTTTTGGAGTAAGAAACTGCATTCAGCGCATCCTCACAGCGCTCGCGAGCGGAGCACTGGTTTTGTCACGCACACAATACTGACCTTTGAAGTGAGTAGGTCAAAGTTCACCTTAACTTATCTAAACTTCACGTATAATGAACATATGTTTAAGATACTGTCATTTTTAAATCTATATAAACGCAAGGGTGATTTAAAAAAAAAAAAAAAAATATATATATATATATATATATATATATATATATATATATATATATATATATATATATATAGCAACAGAATAAAATTAAATTTTAGATGCCGCTCATTAGTGAGTTGTGCTATTTTTAGAACCGGTCTGCGGGCGACTCATGTGGGGCTTGGGGGCGACATGGCGCCCGCGGGCACAGGGTTGGTGACCCCTGCTCTAGACACTGATAGGAACATCCTTTGTTCATAATCATGTTTACTAGATTCATTTATATTATGTTGAAATATGCTCATCTTGGAAAAAAAAAAAAAAAAAAAGTTGTTGGCTGACATGTTTTCATTCCAAGTCACAGGTGTTCGAAATTGCAGTGATGAAAACTCCTCTAGGTGTGTCAAAAGAAAAAAAAAATTTTTTTGCTAAAATAAAATCAAACCTGAAAATAAGATCTTCACATATTAAAACCCATTACTTGCACCTCTGTGCATTAAATTTGCACATACAAATATCAGATTGTCTTTGCAGTCTTCTTATAAACATGCTGTTTTCTTGGCTCTAAATGCCACTGTTGATGTTGGATGCCTTGTCTTTGCCCTGCCTCTTAAATGTTGAACATATTCTTTGTTTTTTCTGGGTCAACAAGCTCACACATTCGATTTAATGATTTTGTTCCTAACCAATTCAATAATGTCAATCGCTGGCATGCTTTACCTCTTTTGGAGTTGGTCCAAAAAGCAAACAGATGTGTATTCCTAAATATCTTTGTATTATAATCAAAGAGTGACATTGAATAGTGGCTCTTTCCCCTCTGTTTGTGATCAATAAAATAATTCATAATTAGATTCAGACAGCACACAGTGGTCTGATTTTGTCAATGCTATACTATATGTGGAGGAAAACATAACTTATTTACATGAATACACTTTTTAAAGATTCTAACTATGAACCTAAATTGAAGGAGAAACAATATGTCTTATTTTCCCCCAAAGCATTGTTATTGTATTGTGTAACATGGCATTTGACTCATTTTAGGATAACCCTCAAAAAATAAATCAAGACTGAACTTTAGAAAATTCAATTCTGTCAACTGGACAAAAAGTTTTTTGAGTGAAGACGTTTCACTGCTCATCTATTCTTCAGCTCTGGTCAGATTGCTATGGCGTGATATCTATCTGAAAGGAGGCGCTGACTACACTGAAACTAAGGTCGTTTTCACACTGCCACTAGTTGAGCCGGACTAGTTGGGCGTGACAGTCGCATTCTGGACTGCAGTAAACGGCTGTTCCGAGAGCGCGTGAAACAGAAGGAGCGGCTCTACTCTAAAGCGGGGCGAGTGCGGTGTGAATGCAGACGACATCGGGCAGACGTCTGCAGTCCGCGGTGCAAGTAGAAGTGCATAAAATGTGCAATCTTTTACTATGGATCATACAACTGAGGGACTACACACACATCAAGACTGAACTGTTAATAAGTAATTATGTAAAACTGCACTATTTTAGCCTTAGTCCTTCCACCTGATATCGTCTTTCATACACAGAAATGTTCTAGCCTTATCTGTTAATGCACATCCATTTAGGTTGTTGTGGTGGCTGAAACGCTGATTTGAATGTCATCGCTGAGTTCGTCCATACTGTGAGTGTGTGTGCGTGTGTATGTGTGTAGAGTGTGTGTGTGCATGGGGGAATCCTGCACCTTTTTAAAGGTTGTGCAAAAGGGCAGCACCCTCTGGTGGGCTGGCCCAGCTGATATTGGCAGCTTCTCTAAGTGATGTCTCCAGATCCTTCATACATTATTCAGGCATCGACGGGGACCAGTCTGAGAGAAGGTCCCATGTGTCTCTGTTTAGGGAAAGATCAGACCAACCTGGAAAATATATATTCAGTTTTAAAAGAGGTGTAGTATTGAGTAATAGAGGTCAAGTATTGAAAATCAGATATTAACACTA
The DNA here is from genome assembly GCF_009829125.3 of Periophthalmus magnuspinnatus. Lineage (NCBI taxonomy): Eukaryota > Metazoa > Chordata > Actinopteri > Gobiiformes > Gobiidae > Periophthalmus > Periophthalmus magnuspinnatus. The sequence continues at coordinate 24,866,714 of NC_047146.1, forward strand.
AAACTAGTATTGAAACTAAATACTCATTTGATTGATACATGAACCTTTCCTGAATAGCTCTAGAATGACCTTGAGCTGTATCAGAGCAAGTATAAGACCACATAGACTAGTATACGCTTATGGATCACTATCGTACCTTCTTGGATGACTGAGGGATTACACAGATATAAGACTGCATGGTAATATAAAAAAGTACTGTGATTTGATGTTGTGTGTAATGTTTTTTTTTTTAAATATCGTGGTACCGGAATCAGTATCGAGTTTACTCCTTAGAATCAAAATTTTGGTATACTGATATGTAATGTTAAGGCAAATTACTACAAATGTGAAAAAAAGGGGTTTCCATCCTATTTTTCAGGTACGAAGTGAACCAGTCCGGAAGTATACATTTGTCATGGCTCTTTACAATCCAGGCACTAGTCTATAGATGGAATAGATAAGGTTTTTATTTCAGAAAACACGCTATTGAAAAAAAAACATGTATACCGTGTCCACTTAAGCTCTTTTTGAGTTGGAAAAAGGAGAGAGCTCATTTGGAAATGCAATTCATAAATAACAGATTCTAATGGAAAATAGGAAAAAAATTGAAATGTGGCATTGGTTATTCAGTGAAAATTCCACTTGTCCTCCTCTGTTAGGAAGATGCATTTAGTTTTATTTAAAAAGAGACTTTAAACCTCACCCACTTTTAATAGATGTTTAAAGTTGGATGGTGACAAAGTGCTAATTAATTAAGATGTAACTTGTGAATATGTTGCTTTTATCTTAGACACCTGGTAGGAGTGTCCAGTAGCTCACCATTGTATTCTTTCCTCTCGCTAATTAAAGGATTAACATTTAGCGTCTCTGCCTCATGGGCGGTTTTAAAACTCTATATATATATTTTTTTTTTAAGGTGGCTAATTCCTGTGTCTCTAAATCAGTTCTGGTCTTTCAATGAACGATCCTCCGCCTGCCACACCATTGTTCATTTATCTCAACAAGGGAGATGGATAAAGTTGACCTTCTAGTCTTAATGAAATGGCGTTTGTGGTGCCAAGCTGTGCACAAAACACAACTTTCTCCACAACTGAGCTAGCTTCCTCCGCTATCATTTCTCCCATTTCCTCCTTAATCCCTGGTCGGAAAGGTTGACAAGAAAAAATTGATGTCCATAGTGTAAGTGACAGTGACTTATGTGGTCATATTGGGGGTATTCATCCACTCTGGTGAAATTTTTCTTGGCATAGTGAAAAACTGTCTAATTGCAACATTTTGGTTTGCTTGCATTAGTAGTAATAAAATCGAAGATGCCTGAAGATAGATGGATATGGAGGTCCGTATGTGTTTGAATGATGAACCTGTCCAAAGCAGGGCCAGCGTCTTGCCTTATAGAAAATACTTTTGTGCATCAAATGTCTCATCATTAACAGAGGTTGCAAATAGTGTCTGAATATGACATTTTTCGTATTGCGACAATGCTAAGTAAAAGGTTTAATATTCAATACACATTTTGACAGGACATTGATGATTAAAAACACATTTACAATACTATAATATAAAGTAATTTTTAAAAACATAATAATACTAGCGTTAATACTATAGTTATATCTGGTGTGGGGGTGACACAAGCTCAGTTGGTAGAGTGTTTGTCCACTGATCCAGAAGTTGGCTGTTCGAATTCTGCTCTCAACATGAACATCTTTACATAAACATCATTATTAGAGCGGTCAGTGCCATGGGCCCACAGGTGGGCAGTGTGATTCCAGCTCCCACAGATGAATACTGTCATTCTGTCCATGGGCAAGACACTTATGAATTGGTGAATGGGTTCCTTGTTGTAAAGCACTTTGAGCGCCTTGAAGGTGGAAAAGTGCTATATAAAAATATGACCATTTACCATTTATCATACTAGTTTCAGTACTTCTTTATCTTTATTTATACAGGGGAACCCAATGAGAGCATAAACAAAACAAATAAGTGCAAAATATTAAAAACAGGTCCGGATGTTGGTATAAAAGTTTGTAACCAGATTATAAAATTGTGCTTGTGTCACTAACATATCCAATTTTTGTTTTTCCTTGAAGTGTATTCTATTTTTGTGAAGCAAAACAGCTAAAAGTCTCTTTCCCATCTCACTTGATACTTGATCAAATGAGTATCTAGTTTTGATGCTTATGACAATCTTGTTGCAAATGTGGCTGTTACATTGACTGTTGTTTGCTGCTGCCAATTGTTCATGTTCAAGATGTTTTGTTTGTTTGTTTTTTGTTTTGTTTTTTAGATTAAAGTTTCAAAAACTTATTTGCAGACATCTTGGTGAACATATTACAAATGAGTACTTTTCATCAAATCATAAGAAGTTTATCATTATTATTATTTTGCAAACGACTCTGTCCTTTGGATATATGTCACTTAGACTAGCGTTTGAAACCACGGTGTGGCAGAAGGATATACAAGGCACTTTCTTTCTTCTTACCTCTCCTGAAATAGTTGCATTACACCGTATGACAGTACATCTGTGCTAACTACTATTAATAAGATCCATACTTGTAAAGCTGTAAGGAAAAATGCGTGATCCAAAGTGCTTTGGTAATAGGCTGCATTAATACACTTAACCTGTGAGAAATTGCTGTCTTGAATAGACTAGCTGTGATTGTCGGTTCAAAGATGAGGTGTATAGGTGGATGTCTTGCTGTAAAGTGCAGTGCCAAGTAATGCATTAATGTACTCACTAACCCTGTCTTTCACCTAGTGCAATGTAGTTGTGAGGAGTGGCTGTTTTATGGTGACCTTACTTCTTATGCTTATTTAAATAAAGTCTATAACAGCGATACCAATATGTTATTTCTCTCAAGCCAATTGTTTTAAGGCCTTGCCATTGTTAAGGAACTTTGGTAGAAGACTGTTATATTTGGTTGTGTAAGTCGATAATGTTTCTGACTGGAACAGTTTTTATTTTATAGTTGAATTTAAATTACAACACCGTTTTTAGAATATTAGTCACATACAAGATCATATTCAGGTAATATTGTCCCCATAAGGAAATATATCCTCTGAATTTGACCCATCCTTCAATGCTGCAACCTGTCACACCCATAGACGGTATAAAGGAGTGGACTAAGTGAGAGTGACGTCTCCATAGCATTTGGCTCCAGCCAAATGAAGCTCATCGAGGCTAGCAAGAGCAAATTTGGAACCGAGTTCCAACTGTGAGTATCACAGCAACCAAAAAGCCACAGCCAGACTGTTGATGTTGCTAATGCTAGGGAGTAGCAACCTCAGGGAAAGCACGCTCCTGATTTGTCTGTTAGTATTGTTCTTATCTTGATTTCTGGATTCAGTGGTGAAATAAAAATACCAGATCAAATAAAGTGGGTTAATATGAACATTTTAAGACCAAAATGAGGAGTCTGACAGCAGCAGTTACTGAGAGAGGAGTAACAATTTCTAAATGCAAAGGGAATTGGAGCCAGAATTGATGGAGCCACCCATGCTCACTTCCTATTTGGAAAGTGGCGGCTTGCAGGTTAGCTATGTCCATTTATATATACAGTCTACGGTCAGGCCCCATCTCCAGATCTTAAGCTATAGTCTTAGTCACTGGACTATCTTAGCTGAAAGATTTTATTTCATGTGCATGTTTTGGTTGGCACAAGTATTTCTTCATTAATATCTGTACATTTTATGACTGTACATTTTATGAATTGTATAAAGGATTACTATTCATGTACATTGGAAATAAGCATCTTGTGCACGTTCTGCTATGTCTGAAGAAAAAAACAAGCAAACTAAAAACTGTATTTTTTTTAAAATCTAAAACTGGACTTAGCAATGGAGCAGAAAACTTTAAACCCGCCCACATCTTTAGGATAGTGAACTGAAATCCTTCAGTGGTCTGCTGTGATGGTGATGGGCCGACATCAGAGGGGCCATGTTTGGGAAAAGCCTCGTGTCTCACAGCCTGCTCCTCTTTTGTGTCCCTGTCTCTCTGTGGGACTATAGCACTTATCTGAGGCTGATGGCGGTAAAGGCCGTTAGACTGCAGCAGAATGGAAACCCTGCTGCATTAATGCTGGAACAAAGAGCTCCCCAAGTCTCCTCTATCCCTGCTCACACGCACAAGCCACTTATCCCCTCTAGCCCCCTCTGCAGACGCGCACCATCTGAGCAGGATTTCAATTCAACCTATTGTACTTTTCCATTTCAAAAAAGACAGGAAATGTACAGAAAAAACACACAGATTTTAAAGTCTGGTACATTCTCTAATATAAATAACTTTTTCTGAGCTTATTAATTCATGATAAGTTAATTACTCACATTCAGTTTGTGTCTTTTTCTGTTTTTTTTGTTTTGATTTTTCAAGTGTTTTTTTTCTTTCAAGGAATTTGTTTTATTGCACATTTAGCCATTGCTTTAAGGGGAGAAAGCTGTCAAAAGGCTGCTAGACCTGAGAGGTGCCAGTATACTATTATATGTAATAATGTAAAAGGCATCAGTGTCAACTGATTGAATACTTCAGGTGTACAGCTTGTTCTTTGAGTGGGACACAAAATGGAGAATTATCCAAAGTTCAGAGTCAAGTTATCAAGGTTTTCTTCACCCTCAATGGCTCCTCACAAATAAACGACACTGTTGAAGTCTGGAGAATTCTCTGTTACTTTGCAAACTATTGACAACAAAAAGTCAGCCTTGAGCATGGACTCCAAGGCTATTGTCAATAGAAAATAGTCTCTCTTATGCACACAGGTGTACTCAATATTTAATACTTAAATGAGTCATCCTCTTTTTTTTTTTTTTTTTTTACTTCAAAATTATACTTTGGTAAAAGTTATAGTCAAAGCATTGAGTGCTACCATCTACTATAGTGTAGGGAAAAGTATCAAAAATCACACACACATACACATATTGATACTAAAACTAGTATTGAAACTAGATACTCATCTGAACAAGTACCAGAGGTGACTAACTGGTCAAAGACCAATAATCAAATTTCAGCTGACATACTAAGACTTGTGTTATGACTCTTGCCCTCCTGTAGGGGAGAGCCTTTGCTCATTTTGAGTATTGAGCCTATTCCTGATTATCAAAATCGAGTTTGAAATTATATTATTGACAGCACTTGCTGCTCCACCATTTTGTATTACTGTTTCCTCACACTGCTAATATCTTCTTTGCTTTCAATGCCAAATGGATGATTATGAAATACACTTGAAATGTACAGTGTTTAGTTTCTTTTCATCGTTTTTTTTTCCTCCAATTTCTTAGCGTCTTGTGACAAACTGCAGTTATTTCCGCCTATTAGCGAACAGCGTTTTCCCACAGTGCAGTGCCTTTAATGATGAAATGGAGTGAAATGACAATCGCCTAATGGTGTTTCAGACTCTACATTAGCCGTATGTCAAGCAGCCATTGCACAGTTTGATGAGTCACTAATGCCGCGACACAGAGTTGGCTTGCATCATTGCAGAGCTTCGACGAGCTGTAATTTACAGCAATTATGTTTCTATCCATAGAGTTGTTTATGAATAATGAAAAGGTGGACACTTTTTGACAAGTGCTCTGGCCACAGCAGAACCATAATTGTACCGCGCGGATGACCCATGTCAAACTACATCTGCCTCCTGTCAGTGAGCCTGCATTCTTCTCACACAGAGGGTAACACACCACCATCTATTTAAGCAAGAAGCTCCATCATTTGGGAAATGTGTAACGCAAGGGAAATGCACTGGTCAGCTGTTTTAAAATGGCCCAAAAAACAACTTAATGCTGAAACTTTAGGTGTTTATACAAGTTCTGTTTATTTGACATGTGGGTTAAATCAGCAGTTCAATTAGTAGGGATCAGTAGTTTGCCCATCTGAAGTTCAATCCCTGCACTGGTGTTGTGTCTATGGTAAGACACTTAAACCTGCACCATCCAGCTTTTAGTGTTTGTGATTTTCTGTGTGATAGGACGGTCCAATAAAAAAAATAAAATAAATAAATGTTTTAGTGAGGTTTGGATCATTTATTATAGAGTGTTAGTGTAGCACGAGTATGGATACTCTTCTTGATCCAAATGTGCCAGATTATTTGCCCATACTTTAAATGCACTACATCTCCGTTTCAGTTTTCTGCAGCTAACACTTGGAACAGTCCTCCTGAAGTTTGACAATGTTTAAATCCAGGCTCAAAATGGTGCTGTTTAGCTGTGCATGTGACTTAAAGGTTTTTATTTTGCACTCTTAATTTTTTTTAATGTTAATTTTTAGATGATAATTTATGATCATTTATGTTTTGTGATTTTAATGTCTTTCTTATTCTGAAAAGCACTTTGAATTGCTTTGTGTACAAAATGTACTATACAAATAAACATGCCTTGCCTTACATATTCAAGTGCATCTGAGAAAAAAACTTAAATGTATTTGCTTAAAACGTTCTGCAACTTAGAGTGACTATTTCCTCAAACTCCTACTGTTTACAACATCTCCTTGGTTTTATGGTGATTAACTGTACTCTTATTACACTGAAATGAGTTTTAATTTGGCACTATTCTCCTCTGCTGCTAATAAATATATTTACAAACAATAAAATAGTTTGTTGCACTGTAAGAGAAGAAAGCATGTGCATATAGATTGTATTATTTTTTATTATTAACAAATAAACTCGAAGAAAATACCCTCAACATCTTTAATGCTATAAAGATTGGTCTTTCACAAACAAATGATTTTGATATATTGCTGAAGTAAATATCGATGACAGCGATAATACTGAAACCAAACCCATCCATCCATCCATCCATTTTCTTCCGCTTATCCGGGGCCGGGTCGCGGGGGCAGCAGTCTAAGCAGGGACTCCCAGACTTCCCTCACCCCGGACACGTCCTCCAGCTCCTCCGGTGGGACCCCAAGGCGTTCCCAGGCCAGCCGAGAGACATAGTCCCTCCAGCGTGTCCTGGGTCTTCCCCGGGGCCTCCTCCCGGTGGGACATGCCCAGAACACCTCCCTAGGGAGGCGTCCAGGAGGCATCCTGAGCAGATGCCCGAGCCACCTCAGCTGGTTCCTCTCAACGTGTAGGAGCAGCGGCTCTACTCCGAGCTCCTCCCGTGTGACCGAGCTCCTCACCCTATCCCTAAGGGTGCGCCCGGCCACTCTGCGGAGGAAGCCCATTTCAGCCGCTTGTATCCGCGATCTTGTCCTTTCGGTCATTACCCAAAGCTCATGACCATAGGTGAGGGTAGGAACGTAGATTGACCGGTAAACCGGTAACCTTCTTTACCACAACGGACCGATACAGCGACCGCATCACTGCAGACGCTGCACCGATCCGCCTGTCAATCTCACGCTCCATCCTTCCCTCACTCGTGAACAAGACCCCGAGATACTTGAACTCCTCCACTTGGGGCAGAGACTCACCACCCACCCGGAGAGAGCAAACCACCTTTTTCCGGTCGAGAACCATGGCCTCGGATTTGGAGGAGCTGATTCTCATCCCAGCCGCTTCACACTCGGCTGCAAACCGCCCCAGTGCCTGCTGCAGGTCCTGGCTTGAAGAAGTCATCAGGACAACATCATCTGCAAACAGCAGAGATGAAATCCTGTGGTTCCCAAACCAGGCCCCCTCCGGCCCCTGGCTGCGCCTAGAAATTCTGTCCATAAATATAATGAACAGAACCGGTGACAAAGGGCAGCCCTGGCGGAGTCCAACATGCACTGGGAACAGGTCTGACTTACTGCCGGCAATGCGAACACAGCTCCTGCTCCGGTCATACAGGGACCGGACAGCCCTTAGCAAAGAGCCCCGGACCCCATACTCCCAGAGCACCCCCCAAAGGACACCACGAGGGACACGGTCGAATGCCTTCTCCAGATCCACAAAACACATGTGGACTGGTTGGGCATACTCCCATGAGCCCTCGAGGACCCGATGGAGAGTATAGAGCTGGTCCAGTGTTCCACGACCAGGACGAAAACCACACTGCTCCTCCTGAATCCGAGGTTCGACTATCGGTCGGATTCTCCTCTCCAGTACCCTGGAATAGACCTTACCGGGAAGGCTGAGGAGTGTGATTCCCCTGTAATTGGAACACACCCTCCGGTCCCCCTTCTTATACAGAGGGACCATGAAGAGGAATTATCACAAAAAAAAGTATTCTAAATGTACAACACAATGGAACACTTCCGTAGTTAGCCTGCATCTATAATGAGTCATAGAAGTTCATAATTCAATATAGTAATTATCGTGACAGACCTATATAAAGAGGAGGGTGGCACTGACAAAGGACTGACCACCAATCCACAATATTAGCACTAGGTGTCAGCAAAAACTACCAATCACCCATTTTGTTATTGGTGTGCATTGGGATCAACTACAGCTTACTTAGTGTTATTGTTGTATAGTATGAGCATTCTTTCTGCCTTCTTTCTATTTTTATTTTCAACAACAAAATCTTTTATTTTAGAAACAGTTAGTATAGTTATGTTTGATAACAGGAGGTAACCATCTTGACATCTCTCCTGTTGAACTTTGGCATCCCTGTGATTTAACCTGGCCAAAGCATAGCCCAGATACTTCATGTATTCTGAATGTAATTCTGTTGGTGTGCAAAGCTGGTGGAGACATACCCCAAAAGACTTGCAGCTGTAATTGCAGCAAAAGGCAGCTCCACAAAGTATTGACTTAGGGCTGAATACTTTTGCACGCTGCACTTTTCAGTTTTTTGTTGTTTTTGTTTTTTTTAATCTGGAAATGATGTATAATTTTCTTTCTACTTCACACTTATGTACCATTTTGTGTTACTATAAAATACAAATTAAAAAATATTTAAATTTGTGTTTGTGACTTGACAAAATTTAAAAAAGTTCCAGGGGGATGAATACTTTTGCAAGCTACTGTATATCAGATGTTACTGTTTGTATAACATACCTCATGAAATCAGATAATGATTGGATTTTTGGGGTGCATGTAAACAGATCCATTGTTGGCTTGTGTTGAGTTGTTGTATTTTTGTATTGTATTGAAGTTGTATTGATTCATGCATGTTTGAGTAGGCTGGCCTGGAAGTCCCACTGGAGGAGCTGGAGGAAGTATGTAGGGTGAGGGAAGTCTGGGAGTCCCTTCTTAGAATGCTGCCCTCGTGACCCACACTGGATAAGCAGAAGAAAATGGATGGATGGATATTTGAGCAATCCTGTATTGTCACGCATTCAGGGCTTGAGTGCTCAAAAAATGTCTGTTTTCACCTAAGCCCTATACACCCCCCTGCTCTATACTTATACACTATAGATCTTTAGCAATATTTTCTTCCACTATCCCATTTACAACTACATAAAAATCCAATTCCACCATATTGTCTTTAGTTTGTTTTAAATTAGGTATTTTACTGTGTGTTTTCAGTGAACCCAACAAAGGTGCATGTGCCAGCGGCCTTTAAATATTTGATTTATTTTAATTTGGGTTTGAGTGCCTGCCCCAAAGGTTTAATCCAACACGAGTTTATATTTCAAGGTGTCACCTCCAAATAGTGGGAGGAATCAGTGCCATAGCTCACGTCTGGTTTTAACAGCGTGTTGGTGTTACATTGCCACATCAGCACATTAACCTTATTTACTACCAGTCGTTTCTGCTGAAATTGCCTCCGCGGGATCTCAACAAGGGGCTCTTCTTTTAAGTCCCTCTATATTTTATTTGTGGCCGATTTGGATGACGTCACTCGGGTTGCCTTGAGTGTCAACAGCTTTGAGCTGTGTGTATGCTAATAGGGCTCCGCTATGTCACTACGCTGTTTTATGAATCAGCTGTCACGGTTGAGTGAAGAATGAACCGGACAGCATAGCATTTCTTTAGATTACATCAGTAAATATACAGATATGTGTATGAGGCACTTGTAAATGTGTTTTCATCATTCAATGCATCAATTGGCCTGTTCAATTTTGTTTCAATGGCTTCTGTAAGCAAGTCAAATATAAGCAGGTGAATGAACCACATATATGGGATACTTAAAGGCCTTATATTACACAAAATTGATTTTTGTGAGCTTTAGTCATGTAATAATACTGTTACCTACTCAAAAACATCCATAGAGTTGTGTTTTGTTTTGTTCACATGTTTGAGTAATCCTTTATTATTAGTGTATCTACATCTCCAAAGCCCAAAACGCTTTGTTCCATCTTGTGATGTCATGAAATGGTTGTTTTCAACGTAACAGCTACCTTGAGCTGAAATTATCCAAATGATTATAATGAAGGTGTAAAAACACAGTGAAGAACTTCCTGTATTACCATATGACATCACAAGGTGGAACAGAGTATTTTGTTTGAGAGAAGAACTCAGCTGAAATATGCAGGGTTTGTGATGAGGAAACAACATTATAACATAGATCTGAAAATAGCATAATATGGCTCCTTTCACTGTCTATAAAGCCTTTTTCTGATCCAGTTTCAAAATTTAAAGGTGCTCTACCTGATTTTTACTGTCTTAAAACTGAACTTGCACAGTTATTCCTCACTTACCTCATGCATTCCTAGCATCCAAATGATTCACTGCAATACGTTATAAGCTCTTTTCACAACTTTCAGAGGCCAGAGACAGGTAAAGCTAACAATAACTTGCATACTAACAGCACACTTTCTGGTTTTCAGACAATAAAACACTTTATTAATACATTGCAACCGCTTTAAGCTCTCTTGACACATTTGCTTAAGGAACTGGTCAGGTATGATTTATGTATTTGTACATCTATTTTAAGTAAAAACTGAAAACCGTTCCCAGTATTGCTTTGACAATGGCAAATTTTTTGAATCTTAAAACACTTTGAGGCATAAACAAAGCAATAATTCTACCTTTGAAATGATCTGAACGGGGACAAAGGGACTGTGTCATTCTCAAATCACCAAATTCACCAAAACCTGGGACATTTTGATTTTTAAATGTATGTCTTTCTTTATTTTTCCCATGTAATTGTGCAATTTCTAAGCTTCATATTTTGAGGATAAAATGGGAGTTGAAAGTAGCTATTTGTGCCTGTTGCAGATTGCCATGTCACTCCTCTTCTTTGAAAATAATATAACAGATATTGCACAGACCTGCTCTTGTGTGCATTTATGAATGCTCACTTTAGACCTCTCTCTGCTCTGTTTCACCTTCAGCTGCCAATCTTCCATCTACATTTATACAGTGTGCCTCTGCTCTCTCCTGATCGTGACAGGTGAGACTTGTGCTTTGTTAATGCCTTCTCCAGCACTAATGCCTCCGGTCTAATCTATAGACATGAGTGATAGCTGAGCGGAGTTTGAAACCAAAGACCTTTCCAGACATTGCATGCTGTAGTCATGATCATTTTCATTAAGTATCTGTGTATTGATTTGAATTGTACATTATTAAGACCATCTGATGCGTCTGAAAATGTGCACTGAATTGTTATTGATTAAATCCAACTGTCACTCACTCAGAGCATGACTCAGGCTGACACGGGGTTCAACGACAGTTATCATTGAAATAAACACTTCATAACAATATAGTATATCTTTTAAAAGGGCATATGTCCTTAAAGTCCTTTAGGAAGAGGTCATGTGACTAGAATTACATTAAACAGAGAATCACTGAATCAAGATATTGCAGCAAAGCAGTATACAGATCCAATCACAGTTACATTTCTATTGTAATGTCATGAAGCCCTGGTTAAGGAGAATTGCTTGTATGAACTTACTTACAAACATGCAATGTCTTTCAGTTGGAAGTGTAAGAATGTTCATTCCTGGTGTTAGCGTTAAAGAGGACCAAGAGTCTGAAACATAAAGTCAGAAGGGTTTTAATGAGTAGGTAATGTGAACAATGAAGCAACTGACTCTCCGGAAAGAATAGGAAGAGAGCCCCGAAATGTGCCTGCTGGCAGTTTTTATAGTGTCTCCCAGTGTATATGTGTGTGTGTTTGTGTGGGTGTGTGTGTGGTATGAGGAGAGTCCTTCTTCTGGTCTGCAGGGCATCCTTGTAAGCTCTACACTGGTCTGCATATTGTCTTTCATGAGTCCCCACGCATTCCATACGTCTGACCTGCACTGGTTGCCATGTGTTTTTTACCTTAGCATTAGTAAATCAGGATACCAGTTTGATGTAGTGCTGCACTTACAGAAGTTGTCAGGTTTTTGAATTTTTTGAATTTTTTGAATTTGATTTCCTTCTGTCTGCTGCACACCTCAAACGTCTGTCGCTAACACGTTCCAGGTTAATGTCCCAACAACTCAACACCAGGTTTAATGAGGTTAAAGGCCCTTCATTGCCGTTTGCGGGTGTAATTGGCAGGCAGAAGCTGTTCGAGTTGGTGTCTTCCAGTATTCTGTAGGAGTTTAGTGAAATCCATCCATCCATCCATTTTCTTCCGCTTATCCGGGGCCGGGTCGCGGGGGCAGCAGTCTAAGCAGGGACTCCCAGACTTCCCTCACCCCGGACACGTCCTCCAGCTCCTCCGGTGGGACCCCAAGGCGTTCCCAGGCCAGCCGAGAGACATAGTCCCTCCAGCGTGTCCTGGGTCTTCCCAGGGAGGGAGGCGTCCAGGAGGCATCCTGAGCAGATGCCCGAGCCACCTCAGCTGGTTCCTCTCAACGTGTAGGAGCAGCGGCTCTACTCCGAGCTCCTCCCGTGTGACCGAGCTCCTCACCCTATCCCTAAGGGTGCGCCCGGCCACTCTGCGGAGGAAGCCCATTTCAGCCGCTTGTATCCGCGATCTTGTCCTTTCGGTCATTACCCAAAGCTCATGACCATAGGTGAGGGTAGGAACGTAGATTGACCGGTAAATCGAGAGCTTCGCCTTCCGGCTCAGCTCCTTCTTTACCACAACGGACCGATACAGCGACCGCATCACTGCAGACGCTGCACCGATCCGCCTGTCAATCTCACGCTCCATCCTTCCCTCACTCGTGAACAAGACCCCGAGATACTTGAACTCCTCCACTTGGGGCAGAGACTCACCACCCACCCGGAGAGAGCAAACCACCTTTTTCCGGTCGAGAACCATGGCCTCGGATTTGGAGGAGCTGATTCTCATCCCAGCCGCTTCACACTCGGCTGCAAACCGCCCCAGTGCCTGCTGCAGGTCCTGGCTCGAAGAAGCCATCAGGACAACATCATCTGCAAACAGCAGAGATGAAATCCTGTGGTTCCCAAACCAGGCCCCCTCCGGCCCCTGACTGCGCCTAGAAATTCTGTCCATAAATATAATGAACAGAACCGGTGACAAAGGGCAGCCCTGGCGGAGTCCAACATGCACTGGGAACAGGTCTGACTTACTGCCGGCAATGCGAACACAGCTCCTGCTCCGGTCATACAGGGACCGGACAGCCCTTAGCAAAGAGCCCCGGACCCCATACTCCCAGAGCACCCCCCAAAGGACACCACGAGGGACACGGTCGAATGCCTTCTCCAGATCCACAAAACACATGTGGACTGGTTGGGCATACTCCCATGAGCCCTCGAGGACCCGATGGAGAGTATAGAGCTGGTCCAGTGTTCCACGACCAGGACGAAAACCACACTGCTCTTCCTGAATCCGAGGTTCGACTATCGGTCGGATTCTCCTCTCCAGCACCCTGGAATAGACCTTACCGGGAAGGCTGAGGAGTGTGATTCCCCTGTAATTGGAACACACCCTCCGGTCCCCCTTTTTATACAGAGGGACCACCACCCCGGTCTGCCATTCCACAGGTACTGTCCCCGACCGCCACGCGATGTTGCAGAGACGTGTCAGCCAAGACAGTCCCACAACATCCAGAGACTTGAGGTACTCAGGACGGATCTCATCCACCCCCGGAGCCTTGCCACCGAGGAGCTTGCCAACCACCTCAGTGACTTCAGCCAGGGTGATGGACGAGTCCGCCTCTGGGTCCCCAGTTTCTGCTTCCTCCTCGGAAGACGTGACAGTGGGATTGAGGAGATCCTCAAAGTATTCCTTCCACCGCCCGACAACATCCCCAGTCGAGGTCAGCAGCTCTCCACCCGCACTGTAAACAGTGTTGGTGAAGCACTGCTTTCCCCTCCTGAGGCGTCGGACGGTTTGCCAGAATCTCTTTGAGGCCGTCCGATAGTCCTCCTCCATGGCCTCCCCGAACTCCTCCCAACCCCGAGTTTTTGCCTCTGTGACTGCCCGAGCCGCGGCACGCTTGGCCTGCCGGTACTCATCAGCTGCCTCAGGAGTCCCACGAGCCAACAAGGCTCGATAGGACTCCTTCTTCAGCTTGACGGCATCCCTTACTTCCGGTGTCCACCACCGGGTTCGAGGATTGCCGCCGCGACAAGCACCACAGACCTTACGACCACAGCTACGAGCAGCCGCATCAACAATAGAGGTGGAGAACATGGCCCACTCGGAGTCCGTGTCTCCAACCTCCCCCGGGATCAGGGAGAAGCTCTCCCGGAGGCGGGAGTTGAAGACCCCCCTGACAGAGGGCTCCGCCAGACGTTCCCAGCAGACCCTCACAATACGCTTGGGCCTGCCAGGTCTGTCCGGCTTCCTCCTCCGCCAGCGGATCCAACTCACCACCAGGTGGTGATCAGTTGACAGCTCAGCCCCTCTCTTCACCCGAGTGTCCAAGACACGCGGTCGGAGGTCAGATGACACAACAACAAAGTCGATCATCGACCTCCGACCTAGAGTGTCCTGGTGCCATGTGCACCGATGGACACCCTTGTGCTCGAACATGGTGTTTGTTATGGACAAGCTGTGACTAGCACAGAAGTCCAATAACAAAACACCGCTCGGGTTCAGATCGGGGAGGCCGTTCCTCCCAATCACGCCCCTCCAAGTGTCACTGTCGTTACCCACATGGGCGTTGAAGTCCCCCAGGAGAACAACGGAGTCCCCGGTTGGTGCACTGTCTAGTACCCCTCCCAGGGACTCCAAGAAGGCCGGGTACTCTGCACTGCTGTTTGGCCCGTAGGCCGACACAACAGTGAGAGACCTGTCCCCGACCCGAAGGCGCAGGGACGCGACCCTCTCGTTCACCGGAGTGAACCCCAACACGCAGTGGCTGAGCTGTGGGGCAATGAGCAAGCCCACACCAGCTCGCCGCCGCTCCCCGCGGGCAACGCCAGAGAAATGGAGAGTCCAACCCCTCTCAAGAAGATGGGTTCCAGAGCCCAAGCTGTGCGTGGAGGTGAGGCCGACTATATCTAGCCGGTAATGCTCAACCTCCCGCACAAGCTCAGGCTCCTTCCCCCCCAGCGAGGTGACATTCCATGTCCCCAGAGCTAGTCTCCATGTCCGGAGATCCGGTCGTCGAGGTCCCCGCCTTCGACTGCTACCCGGATCTCTCCGCACCCGCCCCTCATGGCTCCTCCCGCAGGTGGTGGGTCCACGGGAGGACGGCCCCACGTCGTTTCTTCGGGCTGGGCCCGACCGGGCCCCGTGGGGAAAGGCCCGGCCACCAGGCGCTCGCTGCCGAGCACCCACCCCAGGCCTGGCTCCAGGGTGGGTAACGCCAGTCCGGGCGACGTAAACTGCCTTGTTGTATTTTTCTTCATGAAGGGCTTCTGAACCGCTCTTAGTCAGACCCGTCTCCGAGGACCTGTTTGCCATGGGTGACCCTACCAGGGGCATGAAGCCCCCGACAACATAGCTCCCAGGATCATTCGGGTGCTCAAACCCCTCCACCACGTTAAGGTGGCGGTTCGGGGAGGGGAGTTTAGTGAAATATTTGCCCCATTTTAATTTTTAACACTCAACCTTTATTTTGCTCACGAAGTGCAAAATGTAGATCTTGGTCTTTGGTTTGATTTGCCTCACAGAACAGATATACCTCGTTTCTGCGCCTGCGCTCGTAAACAGTCCCTGACCGATCTGCGCTCGTGCACACGAGGACTGATGGATTTTATATGTAAATATAACTGCCTGTAATCAGTACAGCGTTTCTCCAATCAGGTAAGCCTCCCATCCCAAATTTATGTGCATGACTGGTCAAAACAGACTGTGTGTTAAACGTTGGCATACATATAGTATCTGGATCTCAAGGCTTATCTGTGCCTCAGTAAACTATGGTTTCTTTATCATTAGCAGAGAGCTAAAGCGGCTTTGAATGTCTTTAATGTAGTTCAGTATATTTTATGCCCTTCACTCATTCCATTCCTCATATCCTTTGCTTTTATACACAGCAAGAGTTTACATGACCTTCCGTTTTTATTATTTCTCACTAGTCTGTGAGATGTTTTCCTTTTAACTAAAGATAAAATGCCTTTTCACTTTGAGATAGCTATTTATGCTCCAACTGCTCAAACTTCAGCTTTTGACTTCTTTTTACCAATTATGTTTTTCTCCTGTTTGCATCTCCATTTGCACATATGACACCTACCCACTTGAACAATGGCTTTGCTTTTAGTCGCCTGCGAAGTGATAAAAGCTAACCAGTGGCGTGCTCATTTTAGCAGCAGTGGAAGAAATAATGAATCAGAGCTTTTTATATGGAGGCTGACAGCGCCTCCAATGTCCTCTCCACCTCGTGATAAGAGCAAAGACAGGTGACAGCCCCTCCCCAAAATGAAAAAAGAGGAGACGTCTTGTTGGTGTCAATGCCGAAGCTAATTCAGAGTGTTTTTTTTCCAAGTGTCAATGAACTTTGCCGAGATGAGACACATTCAAAAGATTTCCCCTCATTTCGTTTTGATGGCGGTGACAGAGTGCAGCCCAGAGCCCCTGGGGTGTTGGGCTGGTTTGAAGTCTGTAGGCTGTAGGCCATAGAATAAAACTCACAATATTCCACACTAATTAATCTTTTCACAGAGCTCCTCTATGAACGTAGACAATGACAAAGACGGATGTCTTTAATTTCCCAACTCTTTGAATTTTTGGAGCTAAAAAGATAAAAGTATACATTTAAACTCTGGTCATTAAAAGTTACATGTAGAGACCCCATAGTTTGAGATAAAGGAGCGTCTGGGAGACCACATGTAGCGCTCACTAATTATGGCTCATCCTAAAGACATTTCTTTTGTTAACTGTAGTTCGTAAAGTTTTTATACAGTTAAAATGTACCACAATTTTAACTATTTTTACTGTACCCAACAAGTCTGAAAAATCTAGAATGATATCTGTCTGTATTTTTTATACAGACGGATATAAGTCTGGTCACCACACCATCTGTTGCATAGTTAAGTGCTTCGTTCATTGGTTCTGCTGAAATCCATGCCATTTTTCCAGTCTCGTGATATGTTTTCTGTTCTTTTTTCCTGGCAAGCAGCCATAGTTATTTTGATACCAACATGCATGTCCCTGATTGGATAATCCACCTGTCAATCACGGCCATTTAAACTCAGACAGATTAGTACGGTGTGACCAGACACACATCTTCGTAAAGTATTGTTGTTTATTCTGGATCAAGTCAGCAACAACAGTGACCTATGAATGTTCTGCAGGTAAAAGGCTGCATACATGTTCTATTTTCTTTACCACCTACAGAAGGCCCAAGGCGGAAACGGTAAATATGCAAAATGTCTCTCTAAAGGTTAGGTTCTCCTATAAAAAAAATAAATAAAAAAAAAAACTTGTATTGTTATCTGCAGAGCCTTATAGATGTTTTTTTTTTTTTTTTTTTTTTTTTTTATCTGTTCCCATCAATAATACATTGACTTGGTTTGAATTGTTCTGTCCCAGAGGTCTGCAACCTTTAACAGCAAAAGAGCCGCATTGACCCATTTCAGACCAAAAAAAGTCAGAAACAGCCATACTTTTTTAAAAACGTAACAAGGTATTTAAAAGAAGTAAGTCGACTTTTTGCAGCTATTAATACATTATAAAGAATATGTGTATGTGAATATGCGAATATATGTAACATTTTGTATTTACGTGAGCTTTTGATGTGTCCGCAGGGTAGTTATCTACATTCTGGTGTATTTTATGTATAATCTTTACCCTACAAAATTGTCATGTTTCTTTCCGATTTTATGCACAGGATTTGCTCAGATGAATAGTAAAAAAAAAATAAAATAAAATGAATAAAAACAATATAAATAGAATGAATACTTTTTGGTATGTTACAAACTCTTTCAAATACTTCATAAATAAAGTACACCCAAATATATATTTTTTTTTTAATCAAAGTGCAAAGAGCCACACTGGAAGTTTTAAAGAGCTGCATGTTTCTTTAGAGAGTGGTTGCAGACCCCTGTTCTATCCTAATATAGTTAAGGTACATATGGCGACAACTTTGTTTAAACTGGCAGAAAAACATGTTCATCGTGTATAAATTGTCTTTGCATTTTGGATAGAATTTTTAGAACTCACCATTACTGTAATTTTCAACTTTTTATCTTTTCCAAAAGTCTTAAAACACATCTAGCCGACCTACGTTTATGAATTCACTTAAAATGATAAAAGATGGCCTTATGGAAATATAGAACCGCTTATTTATGATGATAAATTGCCCTCATTGAGCTGTGGAGATGATGCAAAGCGCTTATATAAGTTACGATTTCTCAAGAAAGCTAAAACTGCAAGTTTTCTTCCTAGCCTTCCCAGTAAGACCAGTTTAAATGAACTCGAACAGTACCCCTGATAGTGGGTACAGTGGTGGGTGAGCTCATCAGTTTCCTCACTTTTGGCATCCGCTGCAGATTAAAAGACTGTTAGCCTTGTCAGGAAGCCGAGGTGCGCTGGCTGCTGAGAAATGCTTGTCTAAATGTAAATAGGAACAGGATTTCTGGGTGAACTCTCTGGTAATGGATAACACCGGCAAAGCTGCAATTACTCACTGTCTGTGGCCCACACTCTTTTCATTACTGCCCTTAAAATGAGTCCCATAAAAGGAGCAAAGGAGCAGGCTAAATAAATTAGGATGCATGTGAGATGTGGCCATGTTTTGATGACCCTCTAAAGATCAGACCACGGAGAAGGCTACACTCTATCCTTGTTTTGTTGTCAGCTGCAGAGTTGATTGAAAAATGAAAAGGTAGTTATTGTATTATTCAAATCTGATGTTTCTTTCCCAGAGAGGAATATGAAAAAAACAAAGCAATGTACAATGAGGACTGTTGTCATATCAGCTTGACTATAGTATATTTCCATTATTATCTAGACAGGAAGCCATTTCCAGTTTTCTATGATTTTGAGATTTTTTTTTTTTTTTTGCTTCATTGAACATATTTTGCACATACACAACCATAGATTGTATAAAGAAGTAGACTAAGGTAGTGTGATGTCACCCATAGCGTTTGGCTCTAGGAAAATGAAGCTCATCGAGGCTAGCAGTTATAGGGGTGAATTTGGAGTCGAGCCCCAGATTAGGAATTCTGACTGCTAGTATCATAGCAACCAAAGAGCCAATTCCAAGCAAGGCTGTTGAAGGTAATGCCCCTTCACGCCTGCACCGCTAGTTTAGCTGGGGGTAGGTGCTTAATAACATTGTCAATAAAACTTGTTACGCTACTGGGAGTGACCTCAGGGAAAGAAGGCACATCACTGGTCTGTTACAAATGTTCATATCTTGATTTACAGACAAATAAGCCAAATAAAAATACCAGAATGATCTAGCGTGGATTAATACGAACATTTTAAGACCAAAATGACAAGCCTGACAGCAGCAGTTACGGAGAAAGGGGGAATAGTTTTTTCAATAGAAAGTGAATTGAAGCCAGCATTGATGGAGTCGGAAGCCTGCCCATGCTCACTTCCTATGCAAAATGCGGTGGCTAGCAGGTTAGCTATGTCCATTTATAATAATCATACATTTTATTTTTCAGGACACATAAAGAAACTTAATTAAACAATTTACACAGAACTCCTCACTGAATTATTTTTGTTCAATTTGTGAGTTAAGATTTGTATTATTATTTTTTTTAATCTTTGTTTGTTTTTTTCAGTTAATTAGTAGATAAGAGTTGATCTTTGTAGTTTTTATGCTTTGCTTTTTGTTGAGATATCTAGTATATTTTAAGTATAAATAGTGATTGATTGAAGGCTTACAAACTCCTGCAGTAGTTAATCCAATAAGCAAATTTTAACTGCACCATTTAAGACTTGACTTCCCCTCATGCTGACACTGACATGAGTTTAAACACCCAAAAGTCAGACCTGATGGAACGCCTGATTGGTTCAGCTTTAAATGAAACACATTATCAGATAGCACAGAGCGTAGCCAACCAGCCATAGTGTGATTCTTTGGAAGAGGACAGAGCAGGGATGCAGTAAGCCAGTTATCAGACCAGACTCAATTGAATTATTAAAATGTATGCCATTGTCAGATTTCAATTAAACTTTTTAGAATTTGGATGATTATTATTATGGAGGAAAAAAAAGTGGGAGACTTTGGGACTCTTTGTTTTCTACCTTTCTGTGATCAGGAACAGCTTGAACTCTCAAGGGCCTAAATGCAAAGAGGAAACAGTACTTAACGTAATTATAAATCCAATTACTTTTCTCAATTCTAAGAGCAGAACTGCCAGTCTGGTTGGGTGGCATATACAGAATGATATCTCTCTGTATTTTTTGTACAGATCGAGGTCAGTCTGGTCCCCATGCTCTCCCCTCCTGGTGCAATCAGATTTGCTTTTTCAGTGACATTTGTGAAATGAAGGAGCTCATTGGTCACCTATGATTTACAAATAAAATCAAATTCATCTCACTTCCAACTAACATGGTTTAGTGTTTCATCCATTTATTCTGTAGATTTTTTTTTTCCAGCCTGCTGTATATATTTTTTTCCTTCATTTTTTTCCAATATGTACAGAAAATGTGTGTCCTCGATTGGCTAATCTACCTGTCAATCATGCCCGTTTGAAAATTGGGAGATTCACCAGTGACATGTATTGAAATATTGAAGTGTGTATTCTGGATTGCAGGAAGCCAATCTGGACAAAATCTTTACTTTTTTTGTTTTTTTCTTTATAAAACAATCTTTATTATAGTCATTTTACCCTTATCTAGTTAATAATATGCAGCCCCATACAAAAAAGAGAAATTGGAAAAACTGTTACTGCTTCTGCTCAGTTTTTCTTTTCAGTTAAGCTGAAAATGCATGTTTTCTCAATTCAATTCATTTTATTTTTGTAACGCCCAAAATCACAACAAGAGTTGTCTCGAAGGGCGTTCATGTTTTGGTTGATGGGGGAAACCAGAGTACCCAGAGGAAACCCATCCAGACACGGGGAGAAACATGCAAAACTCCACACAGAAAGGCCTGGGCGACCCAGGGATCGAACCAAACCTTCTTGCTGTGAGGCATGAGTGTTGTCACTCAGCCACCGTGCTGCCTACACACAAAACAAAACAACAGAAAAAATCAGACAAAACAAGAAAAATCGGCTAGGCGAGGAGGAGGGAGGGGGGCGGAGGAGGGCCAGGCGAGGAGGAGGAAGACCAGGCGAGGAGGAGGAGAGCCGGGCAAGGAGGATGAGAGCCAGGTGACGAGGAGAGGGAGGCGGGTGGAGAACGGCCAGGCGGGGAGGAGGAGAGGGTCCAGCTGTCATCGGGACATCTGAAAGAGTTACACTCCACAGGGGGAGTGGGTCAGGGGACAACATGTGAATAGCATTGCTGATGAGAAAATAGGACAAAGCAGAGGATAGTGCTCAGGTTGCCACACTTCCCCCAACTAGTTATCTCCTACTGCAGCCTATCTTATCCCGGGTTTTAATGTCCCTAACTCCCTCACTAAGTAACCTGGTCATAAGCTATACCGAAGAGGAAGGTTTTAAGCCTGGTCTTAAATACAGAGACTGTGGGGGCCTGTTTAACATCAGCAGGGAGTTGATTCCATAGCACAGGAGCTTGGTAACTGAATGCTCTCCCTCCCACTGTACTTTTGGACACTCTAGGAACCACTAATAGTCCTGCATTCTGAGAGCGGAGTGCTCTGTTTGGCTGGTACGGGACAATAGCATCTTGCAGATAGGATGGGGCCATACCGTTTAGGGTTTTGTATGTCAAGAGGAGGACTTTGAATTTGATTCTAAGCTCGACAGGAAGCCAGTGCAGATATTTTAGTACAGGACTGATGTGGTCTCTTCTTTTAGTTCCTGTTAGGACTCTGGCCGCTGCATTTTGGACCAACTGTAGGCTCCTTATAGTACTTTTGGGGCAGGCGGCGAGCAGAGAATTACAGTAATCAAGTCTGGAAGAAACAAATGCATGGATGAGTTTTTCATCATTGTTTTTAGGTAAAATATTTCAAATTTTAGTTATATTTCGCAGGTGAAAGTATGCGGTTTTACAAGCTAGGTTAATATGGGCTGTGAATGAGAGATTTTGATCAAATAGGACTCCAAGATTTTTTAAGATTTTTTCTCCTACCCAGCGTTATTAAAACTATTTTAAATTAACTTGGACAGTGCCTCTGTGATGGTGAGTGAATTTATCTAATCTTCTTACTGTTATTTGCATTAACCATTTAACTTTACTTTAATACAGATATTCTGTTGGAACAGAGCACCCAGTTCTCTACTGTTTCTTTTGGACATTTTTTGTGTCTCAATACAAAGCTTTCCTTTTGATTTGTGCTCCGGTTTAACAGCTTTCGGGATAGTACCATGGTGATGAGATTATGACATTAGCCTTCATCTGTGTAAATTCTGCTCTGAATGTGTATGTATCATTAACCATTTAGTCTGATAAATCTCTGGTCCTACAAACATTTCATAAAACTATGCAACTTGATGTATAGAATAGAGACAACACTCCCGAGTATAGTGGGCTTCATGTGTTTTGAATGAAAGAAAATCGAGGAAAAGGGATGTCAGTGTAGAAAGACAGGACCTCAAGAAAGTCAAACCAATTATCACACAAAGGGCCAGGCAGAGTGAACAGGTCAAATACAACGGTTCATGAAAAATGCAATAAAACAGAACATGAAACCGCCAACTTCTATCCCTAATGCAATCTACTGTCTCTATTTCAAAATGAAATGTTCAGTTGGACCAATTTTATATTGCATTTTTGGGAGCACACAACTGTGTTTCCCGTTATTCAGTTTTGGCCCAGACTTAAAGTAGATATTCAATATAGGTAGATACAACATGACCCATATACTTTTAAACTAGTCTATTAGTGAGTTGCTAAGCTACTGCCTTGTCTGTATCCATTAATGAAATCCATTTTATGGTTTCTCCTTAGATAACTTTGTGTGCTCTGTTTTTGTTTTTTTGTTTTTTAAATTTTTTTTTTTTTTTTTTACATTGACATGTTCGGCTGACCTTTTACCTTCCTCGGAAGCGTCAGGTGACTGCTGTGACGTGTCACTTATCAGCAATTTTTCCTTCTCTGCTTTTGCCTATTATGACCCTTTATGTCACATGTGTCAAACTCAAGGCCCTCGGACTAAATGTGGCCCCCCACATCTTTTTATGTGGCCCACAACAAGATAAATTAAAAGGTTTGACTGTCTTAAAATGTCAGTTTATCACGAGATACAGTTATACAGCCATATTTTTACATCTATGGAAATGTATATGCAGTATTTGTAACTCAAAAAAGAAATAAATACAGAGACAGTTAATGAACAAGTTTAAAAAGTAGTTGCATTTATTTTGCATGTGGCCCCTTGAGACTGACCATTTTCTGATGTGGCCCTCGGTGAAAATGTGTTTGACGTCCTTGCTTTACATTGTACATTTTGTCACACAACATAGTGACATTTAAAAAGTCAGCGTTTGTAGTAAAAGTAGCCTGCATTTCCTTTTAATTGTTAAAGTAGCTGGACCTTATTGACCTTGTTCGTAGCCTGGATTAAGAATTATCTTTAATTCTCTGACCTTGCTCAGAATAACATTGATTTTATAGTGGGAGAACTGAATTAAAAATACATTTTAAAAAAAGTTTCACACTGTAGCTTATTATACAACTCATGATTTGAATGGTCTTTTGAGGACAGTTTTTGGTATTCTTTTGTAAACCTCAGCTTTTAAAAGCATATATTGATTTCTCTTCACAATATGGTACAGATACAGCAGTTGCTTTAATGAAGTATGTGCACATTTGTTAAAAATATAATTACCAAAATGGAAGAAAATTGTGGGTAACCATGCCAACATGTTAAACAGCCTGAGTATATTTAACACTTGTGAGCTCTCAACTAATTAGTGCAAGGTTAGGTTGTTTCTTGTCAAGTGTCATAGGAGGCAAAAGCAATTATGAAAACAATATTTCCTAATCATCCATTACTTTAATTAGTAAGACTGCATTAACCATGTTTTATATGAGGAAAAATAAAGAAGTTGTTTGCAATGGTGGTTTTCATATTCTAAAATATGATGATGTCATACTCCCAGATGGGGGCCAGATTTCTGGCAACATTGTACTTTGCATTCTAACAATATTCGATTTAGGTGCCCCTTCCCCCTCTGTATTAAATATTATTGACCTATGGAATGTTGTGATTTTACATGAGACCCAGCAATATGCTTGAATATAAGGTGAGATGTTTACTTGCAAGAATGCAGAATTTATAGCAAAAAACAAAACAAAAAGAAAAAGTGGACACTGAAAAAACAGAAAATGTCGACAAATGACGCTAAAACGTGCAAGAAATTGCACAGCCCACTTCACAAGCCGCTGCACAGCCCACTGCACAAGCCACTGCACAGCCCACTGCACAGCCCACTGCATAACCCATGCATGCTTCTGTGATCCAAACCATAGTCACAGCTTGCCTCATCTTAACCAAAACCCTAACCCTAACATATTTTAACTTATATCTGAACTTTAAACTGTATTGTTGAGCTAATAGGATTCATGAGGACCTGATTTTTGTCTCCATAAAAAAGGGAGGCCCACATGATGTTTAACCTTGCACAGCAAGATGAATTCTCACCATATTTGTGAGTCTACAACTCACGAGAATAAGTCTTGGTGTACCCTCACTCGTGTGATAGGGCCCAACTGGGGGTTGGTAGCCAGTCACAGAGCTGCACTGAGCTTTGTGCTGGTCTGTGAATGGCCGAGCTCTCAAATGAACCAAAACAAACATGGTGACACCAACAGATGAACAGCCTATTTTAGACTATATTCTTTGTGAAAAACTTTCAGAAGGTAAGCGCTTTGTGACTTTGTGGCTGTGCTTCTCTCTCAATTCTGAATGTAACAAAAGTTAGATTTTTCGTCTTGTTCTGCTGTTGTGACAGATTAAAATATTTGTCATGACTTTCTGCATTTTCTGATCACTTTCAGAGAGAGCTGTCCCAGATTGATGATTTGTCTAACTCAGTTCAGAGTGTCATACCTATCAGTCTGGCGTGAGCCAGGTTACATGATGTCAGTGTACAGATTTAGTTAATGTTATAAATACCCGCCCATTTTAAAACAACATTTTTAAACATAAAAAATCTACACTTAATCCATTTCTTATAATGAACTCTTTCATCATCATCATCCGTCCCATTCCTTCACTCAAATACAAAAGCAAAAGCTACACATTATTCACTGTTCGCTGTTATGTAAAGTTTGCCTTCTTACATGTTTCTTGCAATGCGTTTTATACTCTCTTGATTTCTCAAATGTATTTATGAAAGAAAAAAACTAATTATCCTAATGCATTTACTTTAGGGGAAAGAAACCAGACAGGTCTGGGTAACTGATCTACACATTCCCCTAGTTTGTGGTTCAGTGACATGTAGAGGTGTGATTTTAGACTGTCTGATCTAATATGAATCTATAGGAGCTCAGGTCAGAGCGCTTTGACTGACACTGCAGTGACAGGAAGTGACAAGCAGAGGAAATTTAACTGTCACTCCTCCAGTCCCAGAATATTAAACTAAAAGTGCTTTATACAAACTTTATTTTTAATGCAGTCTTGTTCGGTGCCATTGCAAATACATTAAAATATAGTGTACATCTATTTCATGAAAGTAATTATTAGCTTAATTGAATGTAAATGCTATTTTGTGTTGTGTGGCCTCTAATTAACAAATTGAAAGGCCAACATTGGTCCATATTTTAATGTAAATCCAAAAGAAAGTTGGTCAAATTTATAAACCAAACATTATCCTTGGTGTGGATTTTGTTTCAAATCAATGACAAGTTATTGTGTTTTTGAATACAATCATATTGTGTCTGCGTACACTGGTGTATGAATGTGAATGTATGAGCAGTTCCTTGTAAAGCTCAAAGCTCAAAGCTCAAAGTGTCTTGAAGGTCTAAAAACGGCATATAAAAATGTGAACATTTACCAAAGTTTCTACCACAATATATAATCATGACACATAAATGTTGAGCCATTCAGATGCAAATGTTCTGCTGTGTTTCAAATGACTGTCCTGTCGTCATTTGGACCAAACTACATGGAGGACAGATGGCCTCACAGTTGTCTCTAATGCACTATGGTTTCGAAACAAGTTTATGGGTAACTCAATAGCTTTAGGGTGTCCATAATCTGCTTTCAGAACATGCCCAAAGAGTCATCATGCAACTGTTCACTGTCACAATCAGGTCAGTTCAGATGTTGTATTTTTCAGAATGTGATCACTTGAGTTCACTTTATAAAATGGCCTAAAAGATTATTTTTCAAACATGTCTAATCCTAAGTGAATATTTGACCATGTGACTGTGTTTTTAGAATTATTTTTGCCCAAATATCAACATTTAATGTATTACATCCTTTTTATTAACTTTTCCCTATGGTCAGGGCTGGACTGGGAGAAGAAATCGGTCCCAGGCTTGTTGATTTGGACTGGCCCCCAGATCGCAGGGATTCAGAAAAAAATAAACAAAAAAAGCATGACTTTTTATGTGAGTTGATATTATAGGCTAAGCTTACTAATGCAATATTTGTTTATAATCTTATTATAGCTGAGGTGATTTGATCCAAAGCAGATGTTTACATTGTGTTAATAATATTATGGTTTTGTTGCTGGCTTGTTTTCATTGGACTGTATTACACTGTTACACAGACCCTCATGCTTTTGGCTAT
Source organism: Periophthalmus magnuspinnatus (assembly GCF_009829125.3). Taxonomy (NCBI): domain Eukaryota; kingdom Metazoa; phylum Chordata; class Actinopteri; order Gobiiformes; family Gobiidae; genus Periophthalmus; species Periophthalmus magnuspinnatus. The sequence goes on from NC_047146.1 coordinate 24,893,550, forward strand.
TTTTAATAAGTCAGTCTTATTCATTGTAATTAAATGTTTATATATATATATATATATATATATATATATATATATATATATATATATATATATATATATATATATATATATATATATATATATATATATATATATATATATATATATATATATATATATATATATATATGATGATTAGTAGAAATTAAATAAGCTACTGTATAAAATAAATAAGTTGAACAGACCATGAGTGTGCCCGGTGTGCCCCTGGCTGTTCAGAGTCACAGTCTGAGTACAGCAGTGAACAGAAGTGATCTGAAATAGCCCCTAAATCCACAGGATTCATATACTCATATTCTCAACTCATATTCTATGTCACTTTTAAAGATAATAGTTTTTTGCAGAAATCACGTAAAAATACTATGTGCGCGTCCGCGGTAAACGATTTGATCGCGCCGCATAAAAATTTATCTTTTTTTCCCCAATTAGCTAAAAATAACCAAACCAACATGAATATGTGGTCTATCAATGTACTGAAGAGTGTTGAATGGGTTTGGAAACATTCCAAGTGTTCACACATATTTTGATTAAGCACTTATGCGTGAGGCTACTTGTGTGTGAGGCCACATGTGCGTGAGTGCACTTATGCGTGAGGCCACTTGTGCGTGAGGTCACATGTGCGTGAGTGCACTTATGCATGAGGCACATGTGCGTGAGTGCACTTGTGCGTGTTTTTAAATCTCTTCTTAAAACTCATTTTTTTAGCTTGGCTTTTAACTCAGTGTAAAGACTTGACATTTATCATGTTCTGTTTTTAATGTTATTCCATCTCATGTTTTGTGTTTTAACTTGTGTACAGCACTTTGGTCAACTGTGTTGTTTTTAAAGTGCTTTATAAATAAAGTTGGATTGGATTGGATTGGATTGAGGCCACTTGTGCGTGAGGCCACTTGTGCGTGAAGCCACATGTGCGTGAGGCCACTTGTGCGTGAGGCCGCGGTGAACTCATAGTGGAGCGTATACAGCCAGGATGAATAAGAGCGGGCCACTTCACCGTTACATCAGGACTGTGCGTGATGTTGCGCACGGGTCTGACAGTGACCGGCCCAAAACGCGCCTCGGCCCACCGGGAAAACTCCTGGTGCTCCAGATGGCCAGGCTCGCCCTGCCTACGGTTAAACTAAAGGGATTAAACTAAAGCTCCCCAGTTCACCTATCACAGTAGCTTACATGGACTATAGTCAGCGTGGCTACTGCTTCTTGTATTTGATTTAACAAACTCTTAAGGTCTGTTTCTACTAAAATGGAAACGAAAAACTCAAATGATTTTTTTCCTTTTTTGACTTTTTTGACAGGTTTTTCGACTTTTTTTAACAGGTTTTTAATTAAGATGGGTGCTCGTTTGTCAGTGACTTTGGTGTGATGTGCTGCTCACTTACAGATGTACTGCTAACTGCAAATGCAGTTTCAGTGCTAAAAAACTCCTGCTGTTTCAGCGCCTGTTCCTATAGTTTTTAATAAGACCAGCTCCCATATCTACATTTATAACCTGGAGGTGAGATAATTCAATTTGCATTCATACCTGAGGCACGACTTGCGTAATTTCTCACTGTGGAAAGTTTGAGAATTGTATAAAGAGGAGTTAGTGCCAAAGTTTTACTTGTGACATAGAGTGCTTTCAGTAAACAGATAAAGTTTAATTCAGGTGTAAATGCTCCTTCTGTTCTGTCACAATTTACATTCCGGTGTAAAATAAAAACTACTGTGAAGATTGAAGAATGTTGAATGTCTTTATGGGCTTGGAAACATTCCCAATGTTCACAAAATGCTTTGATTTCAGCATGATTTCAGTAAATAGACTCATTATCAGCAGCTCTGAGCACTGCCTGGGACTGCCACATGTGTGTGAGGCCACATGTGTATGAGGCCACATGTGTGTGAGGCCACATGTGTGTGAGGCCACATGTGTGTGAGGCCGCAGTGAATTCATTCAACATTCATTCACATTCACAACAACATTGGTTAATTACACTAAACATAGTTTTATTTAATTCTTTAGACATATTTTTGGTGCACACATTTTAGTTAATACGTTTTAGTTAATAAGTAAGTTTTGTATATGTATGTATAAGTTCTTGCTAAGTTGACCCCAGTTGGGCCCAGTTTTGTATTTGAATAATTTTTAACCCTTTGTTAAACTACTTTTTTTTTTTTTTTTTTTTATAACATTTAGACTTAATTTTTACACCTTCGTCCTGGCCTTTCTGTTTGGTCCCTTACAGTTTTGCAATAGTGTAGTATTTGTAGTTACATTGCTGTGGCTATTTCTGTGCTACATCCCTTTGTCTTTATTCAAAAATACTTCTCTGTTCCAACTTTTTGCTCCATGTTTTATTCATTATTCTTTGGAAATTGTGCTATGGTATTTTAGCCATTACCGCTTTAGCTCACATCAGTCTGTTTTGCTGCCTCTCAAAATTTACACCTGCAATTTTGTAGAGTTATTTTTCCAGCACACAGCTCAACAGTAGCCTTACCTGCTGCGGAATTTATGAATCTGTTTTGGTGGCATTTATTTTCAAAATGACTGAAGAGAAAGATGCTATGTTTTTCTGCATAATCCCGTTCCATGACACATTTCGAGATGTTGTAAATTGAAAACTGTGCTCCAAACTCAATCCCCCCCAAAACATAATGAAGGCATATGAGGGAATGAACTGGTTGGTGAATGTTGTGTTTTCAAATAAATGTTGCATATTTTTATAATGATTTATGAAACACTGCTTTTTTGAAACAGCAAAAGCAATGGTGTCCTTGCAAAATTTGACTGTGTGAAATGATCCGCTTGCCAACAGGGAAACGGAATATGTAAAGGCGAAAATACAGTGCCATAAGGTGTATAAACATTGATATTAATTTACATACAGTTAATGAACCCGACGGCATATTGCATTGATGGTTTTAAATGGCTCACGTTGAAGTAATTAACATTTAGAGACGTGTGTTGGAACACATGTAGGAGGTAAAATTAACAGTGTTCTGCTGCCTATAGCTGCATAAATCAATTACTTTTTCCATTGGTTTAAGTGATGATAATAAAAATATATAGTAGCACTCTTCGCCCACGCACAAGTGTTTGGAAATTTGGAGTGGTATATAAGCAATGTCATGTACCTGGGCTATATATTTTTTGTTTTCGAAGACAGCTAAACCTCGGTGTAAGAATTACCCAATGCCTATTTTAGAAGAAGAAAGGTTTGAATTTAGCATCTGTAGGTTAGATGCTGTACTAGCTGTAAATTTATCTCACTTTGTAAACCAATCTTGATAACCTTGTAACGCTAGAAAGAACAAGTGATGAAACTAGCAAAGTCATGTCTAATCGTAAATGTCAAGATTAGTGATGTGACCTTCGTGAACAAGTCGGCTCTTTTGAACGGTTCCTTAATGCAATCGCTTGGATCCAGATCTCCTTTTTTAAAATCTGAATCTTTTTCTTTTTAATTTGTTTGCATTTTTATACTGATTAACACTGAACTGACACACGAATCAGCACGGGGGCGGCACGAGATCATAGATTTGTGCACAAAAAATATATCTGGCATCATAAAAACAGTTAGATTTATAATTATTATTATTGTAGTGCAACATTATATTTAGATAAAGCATAATTTGGAATAGTGAACACAGTCCCACTCTCAGTTTGAACCATTTTAAACAAATTTAAGCCTTGGTCGTTCCTCTCTGTGATTAGTATGTTGTTAAAATGAGTACTCACACTGGCTTCTGTCATATGAATAAACAGTAAAAGAGTCAGTCTTTTGAACAGCTCTTTCAAAAGAACGGATCCAAAAGATTCGGATCTCCTAAAAGAGCCAAAAGTCCCATCACTCGTCAAGATGCCTGTCAGTCAACTGTCAGTCTTCTGCCAGTAAAAGCATGTGGTTTGGAGTGTAGTTCAAACTTGTAGGAAGAAATGGGACTATTTTTGTGTTAAGTGGAAAGGGTTAAATGTCTGTTTTGTTTATGCTCAGGAAATATTGAAATATTACTTTCAATCTGAGAAAAACGTGCCTCGGTCTATTTTAAACTGTAACTGAGCACACACGTTTTCATTGTAACTGTTTTTCATTGTCCTATTTGAGAGTATGGTCTTGTCAAAGTAAAGAAAGATACACCATACACACATGATAAAAGGTAGGCATTTTGCTGTAGCTCCCTGTAATTGTAAAGCAAAACGGAAATCTCCTTAGCAATACTTTTCTCCTATAGCTATATGCTTTCAAACTGTTACGAAGGCAGCAATATCTTTCTCACTATTGAAAGCCATATGGATAGTGTCTGTGTAAAAGCTGAAGCCACTTAGGCATTCAGCACACTTTTCTTTCTGCAACAATTGTAGAAAATCACCATGTCCTTTTCTGTCTGCAGGTACCTGTGATATAAGGAGATGAAAGTGTTCTGTGTTGCAATAAGAAGTCTGGAGAAGACATGGAAAAGACAAAAGCATCGGACGCTCCCCTCTCTCCTCTGCATTTGGGCGTGCGTGTGTGGTTGCGTGCGCCTGTGTGTGTGCGTGCCCACTATAAGCAGGGGGCGTGCTCACTCGGACTCAGCGGGAACGGTTTATTAGGAAAACATCCTTCTAAGCCAATGGTTCTTAAGAGAGACGCGGATGTCATTTTGAGTGAGAAGTAGCACCTCCCCAGAGCAGAGCGGGAGCATACGCGAGCTCCGCTGTCAGACCTCAGCGCTCAGTGCTTTGTCCGTGCGCATTGTGTCCACACTTTCTCACCTCCCTCTCTCCAGTCTCTCCGCTCGCCCCTCGCTCCACTCCTCCGTCTCTGGCTTTTCCCTCCTCTTCTCTCCTTCTCTCCTGACGCTGTCCCACTGCTGGAGATAGGATCTGATTGCAAACAGAATCGGCAGCGGAGGAGGCAGCAGCAGCGGCAGCAGCAGCTCCAACCGTCTTCAGGTAAACGAACCTTTCCTTCGTTCTTCTCACTTTGGCATTACTAGATTGACACTTGCTGGCTTTGCTCTTGTCAAACTCATTTTACAACAGTTCACTCTTTGATAGGTTTTTTTTTTTTTTTTTTACTCTTAAGACAGTGGAAGTTCTCACAGTAAGCTGCTTGTAAATGTGCTTCACCAACTTGCTCCTATTTGAATCAGAACTAGGGCAGATGTGGTGGTAATTAGATATTGAGAGTATAGCATGGGAAAATCCTCAACACGGTTAAATCCTGGTTTGGTGAATGAGCTGGCGGTGATCAAAGCAGGTGGTTGAAGTGAGTTAAGAGTTGCCAGTGCCTGAGCTCAGGTGTGCGCCGGGAGATCAGCCTGTGATGAGTGGACTCTATTGATCTAAGAGCTTGGCATCCTCCCAGAGCCGAGCTGCTTGGTGCTTCTAAATCTGGAGAAAGACAGAAATATATTTAAAGACTACATATTCTGTTACATGAATATTTTTGCTGGGTTTTGGGTACTTCTGAGGATACAGGACACTTTCTTGCACTCCCACAGCCTGCATACCTGATTTATAGGGATGGCCAAATGGATTTTCTTGGCTAATTGACAGAAATGGTAAATCACAGCGCATACATACAGGAGAAATAATTAGTGTTCTGCCCACTGATGTGCCGCACAGGGAAAGGTTAGGTCACTTCACAGGTTACAGAAGACGCTGGTATTTATTGCACTTGTTAAAAGCAGTCACATTTTTTACAATTGGGCATACAGCAACAGAACCATGTTGGAAATAAATGAAATATGCTGTGTGCTTGGAAATGCTTTTTGGCATGGAAAAAGTTACATTAATCACATGATTGCATAAGTCGAAAGACTGGCCGCACCAGAACTGAGATGGGAAAAAGCGCTTTTGGCTCTTTTACTTCTCAAAAATTGAATATATTGCAAGGACAAGCAAAATTATATACTTTGGTGCCACAAATGCACTTTAATGATATGGTAATAAACATTTATACTCACACCTGCACCTGTTTTTAATGTTTTAAATGGACTTATGTATTTGAACAGGGCACCCATGAAAAAGTGTCTAAGCAGGTGGTAGAAGAGAGGTCTAAGTGCTTTCATTGGGCTCTCCCATATAAGTAAAGATAAATAAATAAAAAATAAAATATCAATTTCTAAACTAATACTAAGATTAATTAATACTAACCAGAATTGAACAAGAACAAATTACACAGAGCTGACATCAAGACTAAGAGCACTACATTCATGACTGAAAGGGGATTTAACACAGACTTAAAATACTTATCTTGCAGTATAAACACATTTTCATATTATTCTGACCTTTTGCCTGGCTGTCTCTCTTTGCGCTCTTCTTATTTTGGACATTTCAAAATAAGTGGGCGCCTGTTGAGACTTTGAAGTTGAAATAAACAATGCGATGTTATAAGGCGCATCTGAAATTCAACAGTGTGGCGCATTACTGTCACTTGAATCATGTCTAGTTGGGGGTTGGTCTCGCCGGTTTGCTCCCACCTTCACTTCCAAGAAAAGAAGCTGTCTCAAGTAGTGATTGATGCAGACATTATTGGTGTATGAAAGGTGGCTCACGCTGATAGCTAATCTCCGAAGTTCATCTTAAGCCAATATTTTTCCGCCGACCGATGCCCTACGCTTGTCTTTGGGCCGTACGAATATTAATCACGCTGATGAATTTAAATGAAACCTGAAAATAGCTCTGAGCAAAGTTGCGTGAGGCCTCATAAGTAATACAGCGGTGTGCTTATATTTCATTCATGACATTTTTTTTTTGCAGTGCTTTCTTGGTTCGTGTGTAGGGAGGAATCAGATAAAATAGCTTTATGATGGGAGGGAACATCTACACAAGCTGCTGTGAAGGGCTTAGCAGCAAGTCTTAAAAAGTTTTTGTTAAAGCGGTTAAATAGTGTTGACACACTCATACCTGTACATCAGATCTAAACAAGTGCACTGCTCAAAATGTTTCAGTTGAGTCCAAATCATAGACACATATAAAAAAAAGTGGACTGAGGGAGTGTGGGCGTCACCCATAGCGTTTGGCTTCAGTCAAATGAAGCTCATCGAGGCTAGCAGTTACAGGGGCGGATCTGGAGTTGCATATTAGGAATTCGCAAGTATTATAACAACCAAAGACCCAATCTAAAGCGAAGCTGCTGAAGGTAACGCCCTTTCAACAGGTTTGATTGACAGCCCCCTGCCAAACCAGCGGTGTGGACACTTAGCAATGCTGAGTGACCTCAAGGAAAGAAGGCAGCTGATTTGAATGAAATAAATATTGAATTGAAATTGAATTGAATTTGTCCCTTATTAATATTCATATCTTGATTTACAGACACAATAACACAATAAGCATATCAAGATCCTATGTTAATATGAAGAATTTTAAGACCAAAATGATGAACCTGCAGCAGTTACAGAGAGAGGGTGACAGTTTTCTGATGTAAAGTGAATTGAAGCCAGAGTTGATGGAGTTGGAAGTGTGCCCATGATCAGTATTTGAAACGTGGTGACTAAGGTTAGCTATGTCTATTTATATATACAGTCTATGGTCCAAATATGTAGCTGCACTGAATATAAAATACCCAACTAAATAACGTGTTAGGCTTCTCAGTGCACTCTTAGACATACCTTGATTGACTGGTGAGAAAAAAACAAAAACAAACAAAGAACAGACAGGTGGAGTATCCTTTAGTTTCTCAACAGGTTTATCTGAAAAATGTCAGTAATGTATTTGTTAAAGCTGAGATAAAATGCAACACAATATAAAGTACATAATTAAAAGTACGTGCAAGGGAGCAGTTAGGGTCTCTCTGTTGGGACCCTACCTGCCCCGTTAGGACAAAAACAAGGAAATTCTTTATTATTGGCTAATATATATTAAATAAAAGGACACATGCATGGATGAAGGTAGTATAACAAAGTAATAGTTCACCTTCAATCCAGAAGAAAACTACTATTGTTTTGAGCCAATTTTGGACTCAAGATTGATCTTTGAGGGGCCCTAGTCTTTAGGGACCCAAGCAATTCCCTTCCTTTCTCTTTGGCTAGCTGTGCCCCTGAGTATGAGACTGTCGATCTGAATCTTTTTATAGAATCAGAGGGACTTAATCATGATCTAATTTCTCATTGTAGGCTGCCCTTTACATTGACGAAGAAGAATGACAAAGTGCCTCTCTTAACCCCACACTCAATCACTTCTGGATCAAGCCGACAGGCGGAGTACCCACATTAGGCAAAGCTCAAACTACAATAATGTTATGTGGAGCAGAAAGAAGCTGCTTCAGCCTTCTCCTTGACACTGCCTCTGTCATTAGCGCAGCATTCACACCAGAGAGACCCAGTAAGAAAAAATCTCCCCGTTTTGAGGAAATTAGAGTGGTGAGATATTTGGGGAGCTGTGCCTTTCCAGGCCCACCGAGGCTTCACTGTCGACAGCTACACTTCGTCTTCTCTCTCCCTTCTCTGCCCCAGGTGTGACAGGCAGCCGGAGTAATGGGGGATGTTTGACAGATGCATATTTCCAGCCTTGAATGCTCCGTATAAAGAAGATAGACGGCATAGGATCTACCCCCAGAGCGCATCGGGAAGAGGAACAAACTGTGAATCACACCAGTGCAGTGCTGCCTATACCTTCTGTGCGATTGATCTGTCGTGTGACCCTTGTTGCTAATTGCACCCCACCCTGATTATCGACCGAAATATGAGGCCGCTATATCGGAGACTGTGGAATCAGGCAATGTGATGTTGGAAGTGATCATATATCTGTATATATAGTTGTAACTCCAAGTGTCAATGATCGATGAGGACTAGCACTCTTCTGAAAGAATCTGCACGTACTCTATATAGCACAGTTATTGATACATCCACAAGTGCTATATATGAAAGACCTCATGTGGTCTCCCATCTGTGAGGTTTTTATACTGTTGGATTCGTATAAAACGTGTAGTTGTACTATATGGCTGCTAATTCTCAGAAGGTTGATGGATGGTATACAGAAGTCGTGTCCGAACGTAAGACCTGTAACCCACCTTGTCTTTTGTGTCAATGTTCTCTTAAAGAAGAGACAAATGATGCAATAACATTTTTTAACAACGCTATAAAGGCTACAAAGTTGTATTTTGAGTTATCCTTGCAGGTTTGAGTAATTGTTATCGTCCTACACTCGAGGCACTATTGCTCTGAAAATTCATGTTTCCACCGGACCCCATAAACGTTCACTGCTCTGTACTTGTTTTGCTCCTTGTATAAAAAAGTGATGCATGTAAGGTTCAATAGCGTAGACATTTAGGCCAAAAAATGTATTTTAAAAATTTGCTCCACTTGACCAGGAACTGCAGCAATCTGTGGGCATTGTCCGGCAGCGTGGTGTTTTCTTTGATGAAGTTTTAGAATGACTTGAAGAGGCAACCGGGAATTATGTCTGCATTCTTTTTAAATGTAAAATAACCTATGTGTGTCATAGATTAAAACTCTTAAAACTTGGCAAAAAGCATAAAATGTGTTATTTGAAGGCCCTATATAACATAAAATAGATTCTTTTGAGTTTTAAGCTATGTTATAATGTTGCTACTCACACATCATTCACACATGCTTGAATTAATATGTCTACATCTCCAAAGCTCAAAATGTTCTGTTCCACCTTGTGATGTCATGAAGCGGTAGTTTTTTACTTTAAGAGCCAGGGCTGGAATTATCCAAATGACTCTAGTGAAGGTGTATGGAGTTTAAAAGCATAGTGGAGCACTTCCTGTATTAACACATGATATCACAAGGTGGAACAGAGCGTTTTCTATTTAAGAGATGAACTCAGCCTAAATATGCAGGATTTGTGTGATTGAAACAAAAGACAACTACAGGTATGTTTGTGATGAGGAAAACGGCATTATAAGATAGATCAGAAACAGGGCGTAATATGGGCCTTTTAAACGTTAAGTGCTCATGGATATAGAGAAGCTGAAGCTAAAATATGTGGTTTTGTTTAGTTTAGTTATCATTCATGATTAATTATTCATTCAGGGTTTCAAATTAGATATTTGTTTCTTTTACAAATCATAAATTACTGGTTGTACATAAGATCTGTGTGTGTTGTTCATGCTGGCCTCGAGCATTGTAAAGGGTTTGTTCTAATGTTGGAGAATTCATGTGGCAATTAATTCTTTATAAGCCCATCAGAGCTCAGCACCATGAGCCAAGGCCAAAGGATTACACTGCAGTTTGTACAGTAGAGAGCAGTGTCCGCAGCTAACAGACCTGGTAGCCTGTCCAATCTTTAAAACTATGCACAAACCAGCCTGGATTTGTTCTTTCTGTGACTCAATAGTTGAACATTTGGCGTAAAAACAGTAATCCTTTGTCCCAGTGGAAACTTTGTCAATATTTAATGGTTCTCTATGTAACTTTTCTAGAGTAACTGTGGCAACAAGAGCTCAGGAAGCTGTAGAGTGTCCACTGATCCATAGGTTGGTGATTTGAATCCCACTCTCGACATACATACAAAACACCATTGGTTGAATGGTCAGATCCACTAACTACAGGTTGGCGGTACATTTCCAGCTCCCACAAATGAATATTGTCGTTGTGTCTTTGGGCTAGACACTTAATCCACCTTGCCCCCAGTGTCTGCATATACTACTGTATGAATGTGTGTGTGAATGAGTGAGTGGTTCCTTGATGTAAAGTGCTTTCAGTGCCTCGAAGGTGGAAAAGCGCTATATAAAAATGTGACCATGACCACTGTTCCCTCTAAGCTGCGCGCGTGCTCAATTGCGCACTGCTGACACGGTCTCCGCACACAGAAAATCTGTGCTGCGCACAAAAAAATCGAATCAGAGTTGAAAATAAAATAAACACACAACAATTCATTCTGCGCTGTTTTTCAATGTGAGTCAGTGATTGTGACCGGTGACTAGCTGCTCCAGCCAATTATGTGATTCACATACGTATTTGCACAGCTTATCAACGTCATTGATAGGCGTCCTCATGCGCCGCTACCAGTGTTTTAGCCAACGTGGCCGACGCGGGCCGTGTCCCAATTCGCCAAACTGGCCTTAGGATCACCATTCGAAGTGTGCGTTGAAGGGCAGTTACATAATTTCCGGCGCGACAAGGGCCGTCCCATTTCACCCTACTGAATGCGCCCGACAAACCTGCCCTTCCCTTTCCACCGTTTCCATGGAGATCGGACGTAACTGAAGCGTGCATGCGTGCACACTTCACGCACTTCTATATCCCATCATGCACCGCGACTACGCAAGAAACAGAAGAAAATGGAGTCCGCTGCGCGGCATTAAAAAATAAGCAAAGACCAAGAGAAACATAAAGTCAGAAGAGTTTAATGAGTTCCACACAGGTAATGTGAACAATGAAGCAACGGACTCTCCGGAAAGGACAGAACAGAGTCCTGAGACGTGCACAAAATCTTCATGTGTTCCGGTACATTCCGTAGGTCTGCACCCCCTGGTGGGCACGTGTCATTTGCCTTTGTGTTAGTAAATCAAGATATTAGCTTGATGTAGCGCTGCACTGCTAGAAAATCCCTCACAATAATAATATGGAAAGAACTGGCACGGCATAAAAGGGAAAGAGCGCCCTCTACTGTTATTAAAGTGATGTAGACACTGGCCAAAATACCGAATTGTTAAACTGCAATATCCCACTTTATGTACAACTAATCAGTGTTCTTTGGTTTATAGACTATGAATGTGAAAATGATATTTTTACCTCTGTCTCTGTTATTATGTTTTCACAAGGTATATTTTGTTAACCCTTTAAAGTTATGAAGTAGCTACAAATGAGAAAAAAATCACCTTGAACCTTATAATTGCCTATTGATATTCAATCTAAAAAAAGAAACGGCTGTGACGACGACATCTTGACTTTTCTTCTATTAAATAATACATCATTAAAAAATAACGTACGTAATGTACGTATCGTACGCTCAAAGACAGCGGTACAAGTGCTGTCCGTGGTGTAGACCTGTCCCACTTCAGCAAGATGGCGGCTACACTGAGGAGGGCAGATTCTCGACCGGAACCTTCAAACTACACTTTGAAGAGTACTTCGAGGGGACCCTTCAAAAGGTGCATTTGGCGAATTGAGACACGGCTGTGGAGTGAAAACTCGCTAATGATTCTAAGTGCTGTTTAACCCCTTTACGTTCCGACGGCCCGGCAAAGATCCGCGCGTAAAATTACGCGCGTGTAATTGCGTAATTTTACGCACCGTTTTGCAGCAGTTTTGCGTTTTAAACATGACGAAACGGACAAAACAAAGGAAGTACGCGACCGAGGACACTGTGGATGTTTGTACAAGTTAAACTAGAGGCATCTCGGACCCGGAGCGGTTCGTGGAACCGAGTGAAGATCTCATGGTGGAGTCAGGAGCAAAGGACCTTATGATTTGATGGACTGTATGCTGTTCCTGATCGGTAAGCGTGGTTTATTCTGCTATTGACTTAATTGTGGGTCAAATGTGTATTTGACCCACCCCCAAACTACAGTGTAGTTTTAGTTTCCAGTGTGTGCTTGTTTACATTTTGAAGTGTGTGTGTGTTTGTTCACTGTTTGCAGTGTGTGGTTTGTAAATATATATTTATTTTGACCCATACCACGTGTTTTGAATATATTTTATATACAAATACACATTATATATTGTGTTTTGATATGATATGTAAATGTACAGTAATAGAGCAGCAGTGCAGATACAGATTCCTCTCAAAGTGTATTGGTCATTGAATACTGTCACTAGTTTATGAGTTGTAAAAATAAAATGACTGTGATTTATACTCATAATACAAGTCAGAGCTTTATCATAAAAATGTTAAGTGTGTTTTCAACATTGGAGTTTACAGTTATCTTGGTTTGGTTGGAAGCTCATGTTTTGCCATAGTTAAAATTAAATATTTATATTTATTTATTCATTGGTTTATTTGACAGGGACAGTGTACATTAATAGCATTGCTGCAAATGCACCAGAATTAGCCAAAAGGCTATTTTTCATCTGTTGTCCCTGGACAGATGACAGACCTGTCTCCCTAAAAACAAGAGTAAAAATATCATACAGCAACAAAATTACAATATACTATAGAAAAAACATTAAAAACAGATATAACAAACACTGTCAACAAAAGAGAAACGACAAACAAAACGACAAACAAAACACAGGCATCATACAAGACAGTGCACAGCCATTCCACAACATCCAACTCAAGAAAAAACACAAGTGCTCGTCTGGTTAGTCAGGGGGAAGTCATTAGTATTGTTAATGCAGACATATTTGATGTGTTATGAACCAGTTTTTTAAATGTTTTTTGAACAGAATATAGGTGCTTATTTCTCTGATGTATACTTCCAATAGCATTAACATACTACACAGGTCATGAGCAAGATTTTTGTCATTTTCATTGTATAAGTGGCTAAAGCACTTAATTAAAAGTCTTATAACAGAAACGTAAATGCGGTAATTTGATTCTTTTAATAAACTATTTAACATGGATGGATGCGATGCAGCATGACCACAGTGCGCACGTCTGATGTTGCTCACAGTGGTCCATGGGACCGCTCAGGGAGTTTGTGTGTTTGCTCAGACTCATGAAAAATTAGAGGGAACATTGACCATGATCATAATGTCTCCATGGTTTCCCTAGAATAAGACATTAAACATGTCTGTCTTTGTCTATGCTGTATTCAATTTGTGATGTAATTGCTGCTAAAATGCAAAACATGCATTCTTACTGTATGGCCTGCCTCTTAACAGATCTGACCTGCATCATCTACTCGTCTACTGAAATTAATATGTTTAATGTCACACTGTGGAATGTTCCACGCAAAGCATTAATACCCTCATGGAGACAAGCCGGTTACCAGAAATATTCCATAGTGCAGTTTTTAAAAGCCCACATATTTGAGCTATATCCACTGCAATGGATAAAGACATAAACAATCAGCCTGCTCCTGATACAACATTTTGCCTGACTGGGAAAATGCTGCCATAGATCCTTCTCTGTATAGTCATTTATATTCAAAAGCAGAAGAAAAAAAAAAAAAGATGTTTTGCTGTTGGCCACATAATTACTTTTTCTCAAATCTAATCTCAAAAACTTTAGTGATTAGCAAATTAAACGACTTGTATATTTTGAACATTCTGCAGCACACTTTTTCGGCCTTGTAGATTTCAAGATATTGACTTCTATATAACTCCACTGCGGCCTTACCTCATATTGTGGGTGGAAAGTGAGGCCAAAGTCCCTCATTATGAAATCTGTCAAAATGAAATGAGTTCACCTGGTAATTACATGTCTCTCAATGGTTACATAATGTAACTCTGCATATGAACATTTCAAGGTTGAATTTTACTTCAGTGACAGTTTGCAGAAATGCTTATGATTTCAAGCATATTTTAAAGGCAACAAGGGGTTATAGTCATTAATGTCTGAGAGAGAGACTACCCCCTGTATAGTTCAAAGGTATGTATTTAGGTGCAGCCCATTTAGGCAAATTAATGGGAAAGACACAACAGAAGTTTGGATGAAGTCAACAACAAAAGTTAGTTACAGTAAAATTTGTGAAGCTAAAAGGATCTATTGTTGTTAAAATAAATAAATAAATCAAATAGGTATAACAGTTATTATATGTGACTCCTTTAGTTTGTAGGAGCATGGGTTGGGTCAAGTTTACACATTTTGTCTAATTAAACAGCAGAAAATGTATCAATAAGCAACAATCACTCTTAGAGACGTATGATGACCAGTGACGGAAGGCAAGAAAGTACAAGTATTAAAGTACTGTACCTAAGTAGTAGAATTTTTAGGTATCTGTACTTTACTTGCATATATTTTACAGTGGATACTTTTTACTTTTACTTAGAGGTGTCTGTACTTTCTACTCCACTACATTTTTTAACAGCACTGAAAAGTAAAAAGTACTTTTCCTATGATTTAGGGGTTATTTTTACGATGTTTGTGGTAACATCCTGATTAAAGCCTTTGAGTAGGCCTGTCATAACAATATCAACTTATCGTTCAATATATGATAGGTGGAACGATTATTTTTGAGGGTCAATATTTATCGTGAGTACTTTTCTTTGGGGTATTTTTTCTTATTTTGTCTACTTTTCTGAAGATTTGATTAGTGAAGGGATGATTAAATAACTTAACGTGTTTCATTGATATATTGCAGCTCATGTTCTTTAAAAATACTGTACTTATACAATACTTTTTTGGGGGTAATTCTGCTTAAGGGTGTTATCTCATTCGTAATGGTTTTGAATATTGTCATTTATTGTCTATATTTTCTTCACCAAAAAAAAAAAAAAATGTTATCGTGACAGGCCTAGTTTTGAGTTCAAGCTTCAACTTTCAACAAACATAAATAAATACATAAAATTCATATGAAAAAATAACATTTACCACTACATTTACCACTTTAACAAATTAACAACATTTTATCAAGATATGTGTGAAATACGTTTACTATCTACTCTTAAAGGTGCACTGTGTAACATTTCTACTGGAGGGTCTGCCACCAGCTTCTCGCAAGTAACAACACAATGTTACATTACAATTAAGATCTGTGGAGGGTCGTCCCAATTCACACGGACAGAATTATTGTATTATTTGAGCTAAGGAAACACCTGTAACGAATAAATGCTAGATGCTAGACATTCCAGGCAAAGCAATAGCATCTCCATGGAGACAAGTTGGTAGCGCCCCCTCCACCAGAAAAGTTGCTTAGTGCACCTTTAAAATACATTTTTGAATGGGTACTTGAATATTTTTACTTTTACTTGAGTAACTTTTTACCTCTGTATCTATACTTTTACTTAAATAACAAAACTGAGCACTTCATCCTACACTGGTGATGATCAATGAAAAGCTGATTTTAAAGTTGTTTTTGAGTTATAATATTGCATTGGCCATTTTTATCAAGGGAAGAATGGTATGATTCCACATTACACATTACAATAACAGGAGTCATCATATCTGTGGATTTTCGTATTTCATTTTAACTTTATGTACCATTGTTTTTCCCCTGCGAGAGATTTCCTCTTTACAAACTGGATAAATAATTGGAGCAGATGGTTCAGTGCCTACATAGTTTGGAGCTAAGAGCGCCTGAATTGTACATATACCAGTTCTAACACCCCAAAAAAGTCAGAGCAGAAAAATACCTCTCGCTAATAGGGTTAGACACATTTTAAAAGCCCCCAAAGAACCATTGACTGCAGTGATACTAAATAAAAGATGTAACTCCACACTATAGCCACTGAAGGAAGAAATTGTGAAATGATTTTGAAGCTGTAAAAATGTGTAGCGTTTAACGGCATACTCCCGGTGTAATATGGGTTGTCAGCTTGCGAATGCAGATAACAGTGGAGCTGTCAGTCAACCTGTGTTTATCCTAGCTTTCTCAGGAGAACTCTTTCCATAAAGCGCAATGAAAGCTGAAATTATATTGCTCCTGTCTACATAATGTCTATATGAATGTGGTGTTTTAGCCTTTGACAGACTGCAAACATCAAAAGTGCTTGGTATGGTATATTTATAGCTGTTTGAAATGGGGCCAACCCAACTTTATCTGCTGGGCTATCGCTTGGGATTTCTGTTGTGTAAACATAACTATGATGAATAATAATCACGGTAGCTTATTCGTCTTATTTGCATTGGGATTAGCAGTCTGCACCATTACAATCTTACAAAATCAGTTTAAAGCGGCCTTATTACATTATTTTCTGATCTATGTTATAATGTTATTTCCTCATCAAAAACACACCTGGAGTTTAGTTTTGTTTCATTCACCTGCTTAACACATGGACCCTGCATATTTAGGCTTCTCTCAAACAGAAAACACTCAGTTCCACCTTGTAATGTCATGTAGAGATACAGGAAGTGCTTTTAAACTCCATACACCTTCATTAGAATTACTTGGATCATTTCAGCTATGGAATTGCCAATCTCTACTGAACTACAGGTACAAGGTAGCTGTTAACTTGAAAAGTACTGCATCATGACATCGCAAGGTGGAACAAAGCACATTGAGCTTTGGAGATGAGACAGACAAACAATGTGGGATTACATGTATGAATGAATCAAAACACATTTCCAGGTATATTTTGATGAGGTGACATCATAACATGCCATACAGCTCAAAATAATTAATTGTACGCAAAATTGGACCTTTAATAATGGGAAGTTGAGATTGTAAAAGTGAGAAATACACAAAAATGTTAACATTAGTGTCTATGCGCTGGGTGTGTGTAGATGGAGAAGAGCAAACGCTAAAGCAGCACATCACATGAAGGTCAGAACAGTCAAAAAGTTGCTACATTCAGCGTCATCTTTTAGATCTTATTTCACTGTGGTAGCCTTGGTTCCTTCTTAATGTATGACCATGTTAAAACGTTTTATATTTAATAACATGTTTAAAGGTCCTATAATACTCAAAACTGCTGTTACCTCATAAAACATACCTGGAGTTGTGTTTTGCTTCATTCACACATGTTTGAGTAACACTGTCTACATCTCTAGTGCGTGAAATGCTCTGTTCCAACTTGTGATGTCATGAAGTGGAAGTTTTCAAGTTCAGCTACATTTTCCCTTTAATTCAGTAGAGAGTGGCAATTCCAGGGCTGAAATTATTCAAATGATTCTAAGCGTAAGTGTATGGAGTTTAATAAAAACACAGTTGAACACACCCTATATTACCACATGACATAATAAGCTGGAACAGAGTGTTTTCTGTTTAAGAAGAGAGAAGAACACAGCCTAAATATGCAGGGTTTGTGTGTTAAAAATGTGTGAATGAACCAAAACATAACAACATGACATAAATCAGAAAATAGTGTAATATGAACCTTTTAATATTATATTTAAAGTTTCCCCAATTTCCCAATTCTCTTTTTATGCTACAGTATATTCTGTCCAATAATATCTATAGTTAAAAATATGGATTGAATTTTCATTTGACACAAAAACATTTCAAAAACATATCACATAAACTTGACAAACTTGTATTTAGCTGCATATAACACACATTTGTCCCTCCAATGTTTGAAACCCGCACCAAACTATATTCTTTTACTGATAGGATTGGCTGTGGTTCTCTTGTTTAAAAAAAATCCCAAATGACTGAATGAAACAATTGGATCTGGATTCAATCAAAATTTGAATAAATGCACAGCCCCTGTTTAAAATATCCCAAAACAAGCAAAGCAAGATTGCAGTTGCACATTTCAGACCACGTTCTTTGATTCTTTTTTATTTGAAAATTTCATTGGTTCTTTAAATGTGGTGCAAATATTAGAGACTCCTCTCTGCCTTCAAACTATTTTAAAATCAGTAATCCTTTTCTTGAACTTTTGCCCCGTTGTAATAGCGGCTAATTTCATACGGACATCCTCTTCACCTGATGAGGTCGGAAATTTGAAATCATTATTTAGATTCAAGAGCAGTTACTCTTCACTTGTCTTTTTACCTCCTCTACTACCCAGAACACAGACCACCACATTTTTCGAAGTCTATTGAATTTGTTGACCCTCAATACCCCAACTCCTTTCAATTAGATTATACCCCGCCCCCACTGCGAGAAGAATACAAATGTGTGTAGCTTATCTGCTGGTCTTTTAATGGGTTTTGGTGTAGGTTTGACTGATTGTGTTTGTGATTGTTTGGGGGGGTTACGCAGCTGTCCAATGCTTAAAGGAAGCCATCGTGAAACCCAGTGAGTCCTGTGTCCACCTGCCGACCTTAAGCTCCGATCCGCTGTTTCCGTCACCTCTATTATCTGTGGTTCACTGCTTGTATTCAACCACCCGTCATATGGTCTAATTGAATTACTGCTGCAATATGCATGGTTTCCAATAGGCAATTTGGTCTCATCTCCCAGGACCGGACCGTGTGTCTCGTTTGACTTTTGCTTTTGCTGTCTTTGTGGTGTCACCAGTAATTAGGTCTAATGAGGAAGGACAGGAGGCGTTCACCTGAGGAGAGCACTTGACCTCTGTAAGAACGGGCCAATAATGCAGTTGCTACAATGTGGCTTGAGGACACTTATGCACCATGTCCATTTGAAACCTAAACACGCTATAATGACATACACATTCAACTAAATTAAACAGGTTTCGTATAGCCCAAAATCTAGGGCTGGCTTCAGAATAGGCACCAGCCATAAAGGTTTGGTAAGTACGGATACTGAAAAACTTACCTTTGGTGCCAAGTTTCAGTTTAAATGCCTGCATCAATTAGCCACTAAATACACTGCTCTGATGTAACAGCAGTGCAGGTGCTCACACGTCATGACCACATTCTGCACGAACGAATGGTACAAACAGCACTCATGTTTTAATATAGTCCTACATGTGTCCAAACACAGCGGAGTGTACCATCTTACCGGTATAATAGAAGAGCTAAAAAAGCAACGTGCAGTGTTGCAACTCGTATCCACCCAAAAACGTATCTAGTGAGGGGCCTTTACAATGTCTCAAAGTCAGTGTTGTGCGTAATAATAAATCCATCTTCAGTCACAATCTGCAGTGTTCACATAAAGTTGAATCCAAACAGAAAATATGAACCAAAGTTCACCAAAATCCTCCTCCTTCCCCTCCTAAAAGTGTAACTCACAAGTAAACATGCAGTACATTTCCACTGTGTACCAAAGATGCAGCCAAATGAGCCTGTGTAAAATATTTTCTTAATAATATTTGCCATTAATTTACACAAAAAATACCTGCACTGAAAAAGAACCATTTAAGAACCAGTATCGAAAAACAGGCATCATTAAAGTACTAGCATTGAAAAAAATCAAATGGTGTTCAGCACTAAAACAGCTAGAGAATCAAACCATGAAACATTTTTCAGGTAATAAAATAAATAAATATATATAAATATGTATATATATATATATATATATATATATATATATATATATATATATATATATATATATATATATATATATATATATATATATATATATATATATATATATATATATATATATATATATATATATATATATATATATATATGGGAAGGGTTGAAAAAGGTTCTTAACAATGCTTTAAAACATATTCTCCGCTTTGAACCCACCTTTCAATGCCACAATGATGTTGAGTCTGTTCTTCTAAACACAGTGGTTCACTATGCAATATACATAACCCACAGTCAAATCTGAAGAAGTCATAAACAATCAAACTTCACATATGGGTGTTCAGACATTTGACTGGCCTTGTTCATACCAGTGTTTTTTCTCATGCTGTATGCTTGAGAGCAGTGGAGCAAATGCACAGGTGCTCTGAAATGCTGTTTAATCATGCTGAAGGACATAAACAATAGAGTTTATGATGGCAGCTCAGAGCACTCTAAAATCTCACCCCACACCCCCTCAAGATCACTGGGTCATGCTTTACATATCTGTCAGGAGGCAGAGAAAACTAGTTGCATTTTACAACCTCAAAATGTTGGATAGCCTTACAAAATGTTTAAACTCAAATGTGTTAAACAGATACTATGTAAGATTTCATTACATTTCATACCCGTGTGCCCAGGTACATAACGATTTATTCTTACAAAAACACTGCACATGATTGCCAAGGTGTTGAGATTTCGGTTAAAGCACACTTTCTGTTTTGGTGTGTTGGTTTTCAAAAGGATTTTCTAGTCAAAAAGCCTCACACGAGTCTCTCATGTGGGTTGCCAGTTTCAATGCCAAAATGCAATTAATAAGGGAATCTCTAAGCAGGAAAATGATGTGTCAAGTTAAATGCCTTAGTTGAATTTAATAGTGTGCCACTTTTTCTTGAATTGATTTGTTCTTACACAGTTATTTGTCAAAGAACAAAACTGTACAACACACCAAATCACATGTATTGATTTGCTTTTTGAAGCTTCTTGTGGTAGAGCAGTTGGTTGGATTTTTTATTTTTTTTATTTTTTTCTAGCTGTAACTAAATTTAATTGCCAAACATTGCCACCTGAGATAGGCTCAGGACCTTAAATTGAGGCATGGAAGTTCATTGTTGAGTATACAGAGGTAAGGTTTAAATTATTTACGTGACAGGATTTATCTTTAAATAAGTTAGCTTGAAATTGTTTAACAGTTTCGTTATTGTACTTCATTTCACCTGTTCATCATCACAGTTCACACAAGTCCGACTTTCTTAAAATTAGTTACATATCGAGGACAGCTCATGCTCACAACGTAAAGATCAAGATCTCCATAGCACCTGTAGCAGACACAAACCACCGCTGACACACTCCATAGTATCCTATGCAATGCTATCCATGCGCTACTGTTACAAACATCCTGGAGCTTACAACACACTAGACACGTAGTAACACTGCAACACCCTGAATGTTCAGAAATACCAATTAGTGCTGAAAATGTAACCTACAGTCAAGACTAGATTCTCTCTACTACCTAGAGATGAGGGTGACGAGAGACAACAACAAAGGGACCAGAAGTGTGTGAGGTCAAAGGGCAAATGATGTGAGTAAAGCGCTTATATTGACTGACAGCTGACATAAACGACTAATGAAAATGGAGCTCCTAAGTGGTCGAGCACATCTACTGGCTGTATTGCCATATTCTCCACCTCAAACTGATCATTCAACATTTATAACATTTGGAGAAAGAAGTTGCTGTTTTCTGTGTGTTTTGTTTTGGTTTTGTTTCACCAAAACAGCATTTATTTTGTCTTTCCCTGGCCTTTAGTCTGTTTTTATATTCAGCACACAAAGAAACTGTCCAACACAACATCTTCTTACAAAGTACCACATCCCAACCCTGAACCTCAAACTTGCCCACACATATTAAGTGCTTAGGTATATGCACTTTGACTTGAAAAATATGTCGCCTGTAAACATCCATCTGACAAATCCCTTATGACTAGATGTTTAGCAAGTTCGTGCTGTAATTGTTTTATCCTTAATCTAAATTCATCAATGTTTACTGTTCTAACTAATCTGATCCGTTGTTGCAACAGTGAAGACACATTCTACACTTGACACACATAAAGTGCTGTCATTCTAAATAAAACAAACATATTAATAAAACAATGCCTTACAAGTGTGTCTCTGCAGAAACTTTAATGTTAAACGCTTTGAATAAAACAATCGTTCTTCTTGTTGAAATGTTATAAGACTACACATTAGCCTCTCCTGAAAGTACATGAAAGCCTTTTTTGCGTCTCATCGGTGAAAAGAGGTCACCAATGCATGGCCCTGTATTACTTTATAAAGCTCACTCGTCCCTTTAGTATCCAAAGGAGAAGTAAACAGTGTATTTGTTGTGAAGCTTTTGAAGTTGCATGAATAAGAATTTTGAAAGTTCCAAGCATGTACTGTATAGGAGCTATTTCAAAGGAGATATTTCAGTGACATAAGTCTATTCTATTTTGGTATTATTTTCATTGTATATCATATAAATATACATATAACATATATATCATATAAAATATGTGTATATGGCAGTGCTCTATTTGGCAACTGTATGACATATGCTTAACATATAGTTGCTTTGAGTTATTTTAATGGCACTTTATTCTGTTTTGCTTACTGACTAATGTGTAATTGCCATATTTCTGCCGTGGAACGATTGACACATGCATTTGTCACTGTGCATTTCTCAAATGCAGTGTGATACTTTAGGGCTGAACATTTGCTAGTGGGGAAATGTTGTAGATTTTGTAGATTTTGCAAGGTGCTGAAATATAGATGTACGTATTTTAATCAGGCCGTAGAGCTCTTAAATCAGCTGTCCACAGTGGTACGTGTTAGCCATTTCTTTTTAAGCTAAATTTAGCCTCTCAGTAATACTGAAAAAAGACTACAGTTGGCTACCTGCCTAAATGCACTTCTAATATCACAGCGTTGTCTGTACATAAATGTGACTTATGCAAATGTAGGTGGATTAGTGCATATATATCCTCTGACGTACAGTTTGAGCTGTGCCAAGAGCCTGTTGGGTGCGCTCCAGATAAGACAAATCCTCCATGTGCTGGATTGTGCGGCACCGCAAGGCTCTTCTGAAGCTAAGGAGATGGACATGATCTCCCTCTCAGAGGCTGATGCCTGGGGTGGAAGTATCACAACCTGTTGTGATGGCTCTCTGCTCTGTTTCAGAGGAGCGCCTGATGAGGCCTGCTCTCCACACCGGAGCCTCCCTCCCAGGGCACTTCATTATTTCATTAGCTCAAACCTGCAGCACTGGCAGCCGGCTATGTGTGTGTGACATGTTCTTCCATCCTCATTTGCAGTGCCATCAGATACACTCTCTCTGCTCTTTTGCATCTAATTAGGGCAGGCTGTGTGGCTCCAAACAATGTGAAAATGAGTGGCAGCGGCATGTTCCTTGCTGGAGTAGAGCCTCCTGGCCACATGCCACAGCTGTGAGTAGGACTCACTCCTGACACAATTGTGCCAGTCATGTGAAAGCTGTGTTTTAATGATACGGTTATGATGAAGAGCCTATTACAGACACACAGTTTACTGCAAAGGCCTGACTGGCACTTGATGATTTCTCTCACTTTATGAAGAAAGACATCCTGGTTTGATCTCTTGGCTTGAAATTAGCCACAGTAATTGCAGCTAATCAAAGGCAATTTGAACCTCCAAAGGCCATTTGTGACCGTTTATCGACTTGTCTATGATATTTCTCAGGTTTGTCTTGTGGATGGAGCGGATGTGTGTATACTCTATTAGACTGTGCACACAGCAGTTTTTTTTTGTAAAAATACATGTATATGCCAGAGCCGGTGAGGCGGTCACAGGAACAAGGGAGCCCTGTGGAGTGTACTTGATCAGGCGCTGCTCTCTCAAGCAGCAGGGGGCTTATGTTGTAGATGTCTATTCCATAAGGTTTCCATTCATGCTGGTATGGGTTAAATGAAGAGACAGGTTTAGTGTTGATATTTCAGCTTGCACTTAAAGCAAAATTATTTTCATCATATAGTTGATCATAAAGACACTATGCAGAGAAGACCACTGTACTGGAACCATTATTATGACACAAATTCAATAAAGTGAGCTCAGACATTAGATACAATGATATAACCTTTTCCCCATTTGATTTATACAATCATCCGAGATATTTCTTCCAGTAGTGAATAAGTCAGTGTTGGCCTACTACTGCTTCCACTAAAATGGCATTTTAGCCAGGATAAGTGAAGAGAATGCAAAAAGTAGGCATATGTCATTTTTGATTTTTCATTGGTGTGATTGTTTAAAACTACAAATGCTGTTAGCTGTTCATTTCCTGTATTCTAACGTCATAGGACACTAATTGTATGTTAGCGTTCAGTAATTCAGTGTTTTGTGCTAATTCAGAGAACAATCGAGATAATTACATCTGAGTGGAAACATATCTATAATCAGTGTGATCTGTGACAATGGCTGTGGCCCTGACATATGACGTGACATAATCTCACTGTTGCTAGGTTACGACTTTTAAGTTTTTCTTCATTCACTATGCGTAACCATCTTTGTATGTGATTGCATGTATCGAGTATAATAATAACTAATTGATAATTGATAACAATATTGATTATCAATTGATAATTGATAACAATAAGATTTAATATCCTAGTGGCTTCAGAAACACTCTAGATGGATGCCCCTATTTTGTTACTTGGAAAAACTTTGCAAATATAATGGTGAAAATTGAATCAAAAAATGTTTTTCACATTGCAAGACACATTGTTAGCTGGTGTGGTGTGTTATGTCAAATTGTTATTTCAGTTGGATGTCATATTGAATGTATTTTGAGGTGGCAAAAGATATTACAATGGAAATGGAGTTGCCAAAAGTGTCAAAAATCTGATAATTTATACAAAAGCTAGAACTAAAAAGGACTGAATTTGACATTTCCTGAATAGTTTTTAAAGGGCCCATATTATGCTATTTGCTATTGCTATAATGCTGTTACCTCCTCCGAAACATACCTGGAGTTGTGTTTTGTTTCATTCACACATGTTACACAAATCCTGCATATTTTGGTTGAGTTCTTCTCTCAAACATAAAACACTCCATCTCGTGATGTTCTGTCATAATACAGGAAGTGCTCCACTATGTTTTTAAACTCCTTTTGCTAGAATCATTTGGATAATTTCA
This sequence comes from Periophthalmus magnuspinnatus, assembly GCF_009829125.3. NCBI lineage: Eukaryota > Metazoa > Chordata > Actinopteri > Gobiiformes > Gobiidae > Periophthalmus > Periophthalmus magnuspinnatus. The sequence continues at coordinate 24,918,640 of NC_047146.1, forward strand.
GCCCTGGAATTGCCAATAGATTAAAAAATACTGTTTCATGACATCACAAAGTGGAACTGAGCATTTTGAACTTTGGAGATGGAGGGTTACTCAAACATGTGGGAATGAAACAAAACACAACTCCAGGTATGTTTTTTGAGTAGATAACAACATTAAATGGGGCTTAAACCTCAAAGAGTCAATTTTGTGTAATATAAGATCTTTAAATGGTCTTGTTCTGTATCTGAACTCTAGTATCATTAAAGGAAGTACTATTATTTTGTGTTGAAAATTACATTCTGTCTTCTGTCTAAATGGGAAAATATTGACTTTCCAATAGCCTGGCTTACTGTATGTCAGTGCATGTTCTCCTCAGTTTTTTCTGTGGTTTCTTCTATTGGATTTGTCATTGGCGGTGTGTCCAGGGACAGCTTAAGCAGCTCACTGAGCAAGAGACGGTCACGATTAGAAGATTGATTATAGATCCGAGCCATTGAAGTCTATGGACATTTGGCCCACGGCACATAATGCAAGACAACAAGGTGTAATAGTGATGTAGTGATGGTGTTATATGTGTCAGACTGTGTAAAGGCACAACTTATTTCATATATTTCCCCTGCAAGTCTTTCAAAGTATGCCAGTTCCATTTTGATGAGGACTTTGCTTGCATTAAAAGAGTCTGATTTAATAAATAATTAAAGAGATGTTAATTAAATGGCTAACTTAACGATGAAGACATAATTCCTTTTAATTGTAATTGCGCAGAGATATCCATAACATAAACATTTTTGTATCTGCAGTGTTAGATCCCAAGCACCGTTTAGTGTGATTGAATACTGTAATTTTGCAATAAAAGCAATAAAAATCTAGCATCGTAATAACTAAACAGAGGCAAGAGAAGCGTTTCCCTGCCGCTGCGAGCTGGTCATTTTTCACTAACAATGAGCCTCTCTTGTGTCTCTGTCAGTGGTCTAAAACTATAAGCCCGCTTCCCAAACTGAGCCCAGGAGAGGTGCGGCCCCGAGCCCTGACTGATTGGACCTGCCAGCCTCCAAACAGCTGATTGGATTTGGCTCGGTTCAGGTCTGTGCTCCCTCAAAGTGAACTTAGGCCGGTTTGTCCCCTGCGACAGGGGGTCCAATAAAGTCACACTTTTGGACATCCCTTCTCTTATCCAATCACATTTAAGTGTCAGTGTGTGCAATGTGGAAAGAGCACTCACAAGGACAGGCTATGGATTTTTTTGTATAAACATCAAAGCCTTTGGAAGCTCAAAGAAAAAGAAAGTAGAGTTGGTTTATTTGACATTATAGACGACACATCTCATTAAGTCCAGTGTAATCCCCAGTAGAGTAACCTCTAATTAACAAGTATCTTATTATGTTTGATAATAAAGAAAAGGCTTAATACTTGAGAAAAAGTATTTAAATCCTGCTCTTGACATAAACGCCATTGGTTGAGCTGTCAGTTCCAATGACCCATTGGATGGGGGTCTGATTTCAGCTCCCACAAATACTGTTGTTGTGTCCTTGAGCAAGACACTTAAGCTACCTTGCCCTCAATGTCTGCGTTCACTGGTGTATGAATATGTACGTGAATGAGTGAGGTTAGAATGGATTCTTTGATGTAAAGCACTTTGAGTACCTTGAAGGTGAATAAGTGGTATATAAAAATGTGACCATTTACCCTTTTTGTCCTAATTATATGATTATTTTCAGTATCCATACTTAAAATGAATATCAAGTTTCTAGTATCAATCTAGGTATCAATATTTTGACAACCCTAGTGGTATGTAGAATTATCATGTGCAGTATTACATTTTCACAATAGTACATTTCTCCGTGTGTTCTTAGTGTATAATGGTTGTGTTGGTAACATAAGGCTTTTTTACCTCACTAGACTGTCCACACTCTACTGCTAACAACACCCACCTATCTCTCCTCAAGGTATTGGGTTTTAATGAACCTGATTTTATGTCAAGCAACACAGACAACATGGGCACTATAAAGGGAAATCTCCCAAGCCATCTCCAATACAATAATGTGAAGATAATAACCTAAAGCAATGTTACTATTACTTTTTTTTATCAACCAAGCAAAATGTTGAAACTGCCGACACTCAGTGATAATCAAAAATATATAAACTATAAAACCTTTTGTTCTTATCTCATTATACGTTTTTATTTATAATCCTGAAGAACTATAAAACGATAACCTGTTTAGTAAACGTAACACAGTGCCTTCCACCTTGCACCTCATAGAGCAGTAATTAGGGTGCTACACTTACATTACACCATCATCAGTTTGTAAGATGTAGCCACGGGCCGTGTTAGAACATTATGCATTTTGAATTAAAGTCCACTTATCTGTGAAGGCCTTCCTCCAAGCTAACATCATATTTCCACTTAATGTGCGCTTCATCTGTTCCAGCACTAATAGTGAGGCATCGATCTTGATCGGGTGGCCCAATGCAAACTATGCTAAAAGAATGTCAAGCTGAAGTTTTCAAGGGCGTTATTCACACACGCGCAGGGCCGATGAACCGTGTGAGTTTAGTTATTCTCGCAGAGCTCATGTTTAATGAATGTCATTGCGCGCACATTTTAATTGAATGTTTATACAGAGCTGTCATCTCCAATGCAGCAACATCAACAAAACATCGCACTGTTTCTTCAACCAGCAACACTTATCTAACAAGCCCCCACCCTCCTGGCTTCCTGTCTGTGTGAAAGCTTGGTGGTTTGTGTAATATGGCCATGACAGACTGCACCTCCTTTTTGTCTGCCCCGCACCTGTACTTGTCGAACTAGTTTACTTCCCCCAGTATAATTATTGCAAATTTACTTTTAGCAGAAATGTAAAATGGACAAAGTAAGTACAAGCAAGTAAGTAGTCATTTTATTATCAATCTAACTTCACTTATAAAGCACTTTTCATACATATTACGTAATAAAAAGACTATTAAAATCATTACCTCTCACTACTGACAACCACCAGAGCGTCACTACCATCTGATCCTCACATCTAACATCTGCACACCCTCAGGCACACTCATGTTAGGTCTCTATGCTTTGTGAAGACATTAAATTAAATGTCCATCGTGCAAAGTGTCTGTTTTGTTATGTTTTTATTCAGCCAACACATTTAACAACTTGTATTCTTACAATGAGAGGGCTTGCCTGTCCACAGACTTAACTTGTAACTTGGGCTGGTGGATGGCAGGTTGCAGATTGTCTCCATGGAGATGTCATACACAGAATGACGCAATACAAATCTATCTCCATGTGCTAAAGTTTGACTTTCTCAATATGGATTCGTGCAGGGATTGACCTAAACCATAACTGTTACCTATTTTAGTCTAACTTAAAGGTCCTATATTAAACAAAATTGACTCTTGTGAGCTTTAAGCAATGTTAGAATGTTGTTACCTCATCAAAAACGTACCTGGAGTTGTGTTTTTTTTTATTCATACATGTTTGGGTAATCCTTTATTATTGGTCTGTCTACATCTCCAAAGCTCTGTTCCACTTTGTGATATCATGTAGTGGTAGTCTTCAAGTTAACAATTACCTTTTACATTTTGTGTTGTAGACATGGGTAATTCCAGGACTAAAATCATCCAAATAATTCTAGTGAAGGTTTAAGGTTCACCATATGACATCACAAGGTGTAACAGGTGCTCAGCCTAATTGTGCAGGGTTTGTGTATTAAACATGTGTGAATGAAACAAAAAAACAACTTCAGTTATGTCTTTGGTGAGGAAACAACATTATAAAATAGATCAAATAATAGCGTAATATGGGCCCTTTAACTTGAAACCATGTCTAATCTAGAAAGATTTATACTCCCTTAAAGTAACTGTTACAATATGAATACTCACCCACAGACGCACACTCTAATGAACTAGCAGAAGTTATGGCCAGTGTCAGTGGCATTTGTGGTAATACACTCCATAAAGCAACTTTCTAATGTAAAATACTATTGCACTAGTATCATTAAGGTTATAGTTGCAGTTACAATACCAGTAATGGAAGAAGTACAATAATAAATGTTATTATGTTTGAGAAACTATACTCAGAACACATTACTTTCTCATAGATTTGTGAAAGCAGCATTTTTTTTTTCTTTTAGAGTTCACTACTGAAATCTCCTCCAAAAACTCATGAGTTTGGCTGCTGCCCTGTAATCTGTTATGCCCGACAACACTTACATTTTTCTTAAGCATTTTCTCACCATCTTGCCCGGATCCTGCAGTTTGTCAGGTGGTCCCAGCCAGACAGTGATCAATGCACCGCAGATTTAATACTACTGCCTTTAGTTTAGCTGCTTTGTAACTCCTGCCAGCTCTCTCAGTACCTCTTTCGGCTTTATAATTACTCTGATCGTTGTGAAATAGATTGATTTTTGAAGATTAATTACGTCTTTCATTCAATAAATAACAACTCATTAATTGTTGTTATGTTTATACAATGAAATAAAGCGGTTTAATCCTGCAGCACTCCCAAATAAATGGTGCTCAAGGAGGTTACATACGGTTTCACCATCTACTATAAAAGACCAACTATAATCCCTTTCTTTATGTTTTGAAGGTGAAATCTTCAAAGTCATTTAAGTCGGTGTGGTTCAGAATACATAGATGTGGCAGCTGTGGTTTTCGTGTTCGCTGTCATTGAGGTTTGCTGTTACAGAGAGCACAAGGGCATGTACAGAGGAGAAGGTTAAGCTCACTCTGGCATTTTGGTATGAAAAAGCTCAATTTCAAGGCAAAATTGTTGTAGTAATTCTTAGGGCATGGCAATGTTAGATTCTTTTTCTGATCCTTGTACCTTAAGGACACCTGCTTTTCAATAGGATACCTGAAGAGTTCTTTTTTGGGTGCCTATATTTTTTTAAGTGCAAATTAATAGCCAATTCTTATGTAAAGGTACCAATGTACACTATTTATAATGTTGTTTCCTCATCACAAACATAACTGGAGTTGTGTTTTGTTTCATGTACACATATTTCACACAAAAAAACCCCTGCATATTTAGGCTCTTCTCTCAAACAGAAAACACTCCACCTTCCACCTTGTGACGTCATATGATAATACAGGAAGTACTCCACTGTGTTTTTAAACTCCATATACCTTCTCTTTCATTTGGATGATTTCAGCCCTGAAACTGCCAATCTCTACTGGACTAAAGGTAAAAGGTAGCTGTTAACTTGAAAAGTATCGCCTCATGACATCACAAGGTGGAACAGAGTATTTTGAGCTTTGGAGATGTAGGCAGACTGATAATAAAGGTTTACTCAAACTTTTGTGAATGGAACAATATGCAAACATATGCAACATAACATGGCTTAAAGTTCAGAAGAGTCAATTTTGTGTACTGTAGGACCTTTAAAACAGAGTACTATATAAAACACTTAAGTTTCACTTTGACTATGTTACTTGGGCAGAGGAGTAGGATTATTGCAAACTTCAGGTGGACTGATTTAGCTTAATCTTTACACAAATGTGATCCACAATGAAAATGCAGTACCCGTTTAGTTGGGAGTTACAGCTTTACCGGGAGCAAAGAGACTGGTTCGTATTATCTGGATTCAACTTTACGCGGACTCGTTTGGCTGCAGCTTTACGCACACACACTCCACACTGGATATTTACTACTACACCGCATTTATTTGAGACATTCATCTGTCTGGCTTAAACTTTACATGGACACCGCAGACTGTAACTGGATGTGGATTTATTGTTACACGAAACACTTTGAGACACTGTAAAGGCCCTGCACTGGAGACTTGATGTGTTTTCAGGTGGATGTTGCCACTCTGGACAGGCTGTTTCTTCAGCTCTTCTGTTTTACCTGTTAAGATGATACACTGTGCTGTGTTTGGACACATGTAGGTCTATGTTAAAACGTGCAGTTTGTGCCATTCGTAGTGTATTTATTGGTTTATTAACACAGACATTTAAAGCCAAGGAACTGAAAGTTGTCACAGAAGGAACGTTCCAGTTCTTACTGGACCTTTTTGGTCAGTTCCTACTTGGAACCAGTTTACCACATACTGTAGCCTACATTATAATCATTTGTGCAACTGCTAAAGGTGCTTTACATTTTTGTTTTTGATTGTATTGTAATTTTGAATAAATAGTACGTAAACAAAAATACATGTTGAGCTTTGATAGAAAACTTGCCACCTGAAGGTCATGGGGACTATTTGGTTTTAGGATTAATAGAGGAATAGTATTGGTTTTAAGATCAGTAGAGGAATAGTATTGATAGCTGCAGTATATAATTGTAGTTGTAGTGGAATAAGAAACTTGAAATCAGGAGATTTCCAAGAGTTTAGAGAGAAAACTCATTGCCCGTTCATGGTGTTAGTCCACTGTTATGTAAGAAATCGTTTGTAGTTAAGAAAATTTTAGCATACTAGTGTTATAATTGAATCACTATGGTTGGACCAGTCTAACGCTTTTGTTCCTCTTACTTTTCAGCTTGACACTGTTTTGGCAACTTTTACTAATGCAGTTATGTTACAACAAAAGAAAATGTCATCAGGGGTTTTGAACAATGTTTTTATTTCTAAAATGTTGCTGAAAAAGCAGTGTTAGTGTCAGATTTTCAATTACCGTCTAGTTCACAGTGGGCTACTTTTTTTCTCTTGTCTCTTCTCTCTCTCCCCCTGTCCTTCTTCCTCTGACTTTTCTCTTATTTCCTTATTTCTTTCTGTCCATCTGTCTCTCTCTGCTCTTTCTAACTCTCTCTCTCTCTGTTTCTCTCTTTCTCTCACTTTTCTCTTTTTATTTCCTTCTTTCTTTCTGTCCATCTCTTTCTCTCTGCTCTTTCTAACCCTCTCTCTCTCCTTCATCTTTCTTTCTCTTACTTTTCTTTTTCTTTCCTTTCCTTCTATGCTCTTTCTAACTATCTAACTCTGTTTCTCCCTTTCCCCTATCTCTCTCTCTCTCATTTTCTCTTTTTCTTTGAGTTTTCTTTCTCTTTCTATTTCTCTCTGTTGCTCCCACTACCTTTCTCCCTCTCACTTTTTCTCTTTTTCTTTCCATTCTTTCTTATTCTGCATCTCTTTCTCTGCTCTTTCTACCTCTCTCTCTGTTTCTCTCTCCCTCTATCTTTCTCTCATGTTTCCCGTTTTATTTATTTCTTTCTTTCAGTCTTTCTCTCTGCTCTTTTTACATCTCTGTCTCGTCCCTCTTTTTACCTTTCTGTTCTTTCCTCTCTGCCTTTTCCTCTCCCTCTCTCCCCCTCTTTCTGTCTCTCTCTCATATTCTCTCTTTGCTTTTCTTTCCCCCACTTCTCTCTCTTTCCCTCCTTCTCCCGCTCTTTCTCTACTCCTTTCTCTCCCTCTAAGCCCCCTCCCGGTCGGTATCGTCAGTATCGGTGTGTGGCTGTATTTATTATTCAGTGTGGCAGTTTTGGGTTTGAGTGTTGATCTAAGACCCCATTTCCTGTTTCAGATTCATTTATTCAGATGTGACGGTTGTGAGAGAGCCATCATGGTGCTATGCTTCAGAGGGTCTGAGGAGATTAGGAGATTGGAACAGACAAAGGCAGTCCCGACCCCTTCACTGTAGACTGCGGTTTGACAGATCACTCACAAAGCTGGAGCAGTACCACGGATCATGTGTAACAAGGCTTTTCTGATAGCGCTGTAACCACTAAAGTGATACCGCGACGCTATTGTTGAGGAAAAATCAGACTGATGTATTTTTTAGATGCTACACTATTGAAACAGACAGCTGAACTCTTTCATTACCCAACTTCTGTCTAGCCCCAATCCTTCAAAGTACAAAGTATCCATTCAGTTGGTAATTATGTTGTTTATTTTGTTTTGTTTTTCAATCATGGAAATACCAGTCAAATGTTTGGACATACATTCTATTTCAATGCTTTTTTTTCTCTTTATGTTGTACGGAAGACATCAAACTGTTGTGGAAGGAAACAAAACACAAGTAGTAAAGTACTGTACTCAAGCAGAAATTTTAGATATCTGTACTTTACTTAAGTACATTTTACAGTGGATACTTTTTAATTTAACTTCACTTCATTTGGGAGCAGGTATCTGTACTTTCTACTCCACTACATTTTGAACAGGACTGAAGAGTAAAAAGTATTTTTTATATGATTTCAGGGGTTATTTTTACTATGTATGTGGTAACATCCTGACTAAAGTTTTTGAGTTAAAGCTTCGGCTTTGAACAAACAAAAATAAATACACAAAATCCATAAGAAAAATAAAAAAATGACTTGTATTGCTACTGTTGGCATATATATATATATATATATATATATATATATATATATATATATATATATATATATATATATATATATATATATATATATATATATATATATATATATATATATATAAATTACTTTTTACATTTTAGATACATAAGGAAGACAGCTGTATATATGGAATTATGTAGCAAAGAAAAAAAATATAAATAATAAAAAATAAAAATATTTAGTTTAGTTTAGAGGGTTTTTTTTTTTTCTTTATTACATAATTCCATATATCTTGCTTTGTATATTTGATGTCTTCCATATGTATAAAATGCAAAAAGTAGTTAAAACACACAAAAACACATTAAATGAGAGGGTGTGTCCAAACTGAACTGCCTGAAAGATTACGCAAAATATGGCTTAGGCACAGTTCACAGATGTAGCCAACAAACAGAAATAAACAAATAGGTGTGTTAGTTTCAGTGTAGTTAGCTCCTCCTTTCGGACCTCTAAAATGTGATATTCTGGCTTGGGATACAGAGTTGCACTTCACAAGCACCACACCTTTACCATTGCTTGACATCTAAGGCCAATGTAAACAATTGCTTTTCATCTGTACTAAACCTGATCCCATACAATTGAATAAATTCATACAGAAGCATCACAAGGAGCAGGTATAACACATGCATATAGGTTAGAGCGGTTTCCCCTCCCACCTCTTGCACTGTGAGCAAGTATCTCTGGGGAAAATTATAGAGTTACAGAAGCACAATATTTTCACCAGTGACCTAGATTCAAGTCTACATAGATATCATTACTTATATTTGTGTCTACACTATGTGCACTTTACTATTTGTGCTGACACTAAAATACAAAAAAAAAAAAAAAAAATCCTTATTAAGAACTCCATTGAGATACCATACCTGTCTTTATGTAGTTCTACACAGCCACCTCAGCAGCTCTTGTATAGGATCAAAATGTATGTATTTGGTTTATAAAGTAAAATATGTCTTGGCACAGAAATAGGCATATTTGATATAGCTTATATTGACATTATGTGGTTATTACACATTGAATGAATTGGTGTTTTGCTTCTTTCCATTAGTGGTTTGATCCCTGCTCCTAATTTTGCATTTAATTTATTTTACATGCCATGCGTCTCAGTACTCTTTTTTTGTGGTGTTTGTCCACTCATACCGAAGGTTGGTGGTTCGAATCCCATTCCCAACATAAGCATTGTTGGTAGAGCAGTTAGGTTCACTCCCTTAAGTGCAAACTGTTGTTGTTGCATGAGTGGTTCCTCAAAGGTCCTCTATTATACAGAATTGACTTTTGTGAGCTATAAGCCATGTTATACTGCTGTTATCTCATCAGAAACATATCTGGAGTTGTATTTTGTTTCATTTACACTTTTGAGTAATCCTTTATATAAAAATGTCTGTCTACCGTTTCAAACTCAAAATGCTCTGTTCCACGTTGTGATGTGCCATCAAGTGGTAGTTTTCAAGTTAACAGCTACTTTTTAACTTTTGTTCAATAGAGATTGGCAATTCCAGGTCTGAAATCATCCAAATGATACTAATGATGGTGTATGGAGTTTCAAAACACAGTGGAGCACTTCATGTACTACCACATGACATAACAATGTGAATGAAACAAAACACAACTCCAGGTATGTTTTTTATGAGGAGGAGTGTAATATGGGCCTGTTAATGTAAAGCACTTCAAGAGCCCATTGTAAACGCTATATAAATTTGGCTAACATTTATACTTTATGAATTGGTGAGTGATTATGAGAGACCAAGGGTTCCAATATCCCTCCATTGAGTGCCCAATGGAGGGAATAAAGTGCTATCTAAAATACGAGCCTTTGGCTTTCCAAATGAAAACTACAGTAATTATTATCATAGACTGTCTTACACAGAGCATTTTAAAACAAAACAAAAAAATCTTATTGTAATCTAGTGTCAATTTCTGCTAACTTCTTCTGAAAGTAAAAAACAAACAAACAAAAAAAAAACCCAAAAAAAAACACAACACCTAATAGCATCCCTGTCTGTGTCATCAGCTGAATAAACTACATTGTCCTTACATAATTCTTCCTTACCTCAGAGCGTGCCAGCGGAAAGTTATTTCCAGCTCTAATGGGATCAAGACTCTCTTATCTGCTCTTTGGATCAGTTGATTACCTAAAACATTGTTCCTCGTCACAACACAGACCTGGTTCCCGTTGCCCCGAGGTCGTGTGGGTCAAGTCAAGGTGAGATCCAATCAGACCACAGCGTTGTCCCGGACCGCTGTGTCGCTGTAATTACCCTGTCCTCCTGCTGCTACTGTGCGGAGGAGGCTGGAGATAAGCTGCAGTTTGTTAGGGGACTTGGGGAAACCTTGTCTACACAAACATACAGTTAGTCATTTTTCATGTTAATTGCATTGTCAAGATTTCAGCATTGCTTTGCATCATAAGCACCAAGTTTCAAGGTGACTTTTGGACTCAGGAAGTGGATAATGTTTAAAATGTGAGCGGCAGGTGACAGAGATGTTGAATCTGGGAGTTTATACTTTGCTACTTTGCAGCTAAATGCATTATGGTTAAAGATCCTGTATTACACAGAATTGACTCTTGGGAGCTTTAAGCCATGTTAGAATGTTATTACTTCCTCAAAAACATACCTGGAGTTGTTTTTTGTTTCATTCACACGTTTGAGTAACCCTTTAATATTAGTCTGTCTACATCGCCAAAGCTCAGGATGCACTGTTCCACCTTGTGATGTTATGAAGCGGTAGTTTTCAAGTGAACAGATACCTTTTACCTTTAGTTCAGTAGAGATTGGCAATTCCAGGGCTGAAATTATCCAAATGATTCTAGTGAAGGTGTATGGAGTTTAAAAACTCTGTGGAGTGCTTCCTGTATTACCACATGACATCACAAGGTGGAACAGGTTTTTCTGTTTGAGATAAGAACACAGCCTAAGTATGCAGAGTTTGTGTATTAATGAAACAAAACACAACTCCAGGTATGTGTTTGATGGGAAACAACAGCATAATATAGGACTTTTAAAGCTTTGTTTGCACATTTATAAGATATTGAAAGTTATCAACCAAAAAGTATGAAGTGTGTTTCTTCCCATCTTTATTTACTTTTAGTTTGGCAAGTTATCTCCAAAATTTATCTCATCAACTTTTACTTTTTTCCATGACTTTTTGAGTTTAGAAGCTTATTGTTCATTATGAAACAAAATAAATGCTAAAAAAATAAACTCCTTGGCAAAGAAAATCAGCGTTGTCAACGAAATGGGCTTCATTTGCATAAATCCAATGTTAGTTTGTACTTTCCTCGAAAACTAGACATTTCCATTGTTCTGCAAAGCTCAACATTTTGTCTCTCATGCACCTGGCACTACTTCACATTCCAAAAAAGAATGAAAAAATCCAGTGTGCAGTTTTTGTCTAGAAAGTAAAACCTAAATACACAACAACAAAAATACCCCTAATCTGCTGCTGCTTCTTCTTCTGACCATTCCAGTGCTTTTGTCAGCCACAAAATTAATTCCAGTTTTAGTTGGAACAAAATTTTAACTGTATCATAATTACTAACAAACAAATGGGAGAAAAGTTCAACACAAAAATAATACATTACTGAAATTATGACCAAAAATCCCGAGAAGCTAGCGCATCCATTAGCTGCGCACCGTCGCTAATCAGATTTTGAAGCGCATTTAATTCAATTACCCATATGGCATGTCTCTGCACTATTCTCCTACACACGGTGAGATCTCCATGATGTCTGGGTCACCTACTCTTTTCCTGAGCGTCAACGCCGCCACTAAATATGTGTCCCCCGGTGCATAGGGGCGTGTGATTGCGGGACGGGGTTGTGCGTGGACTTGTCAGGGACTCTCATTGAATTATCTCAGCAGCTGGTCCTTCTGGGCACAGCGAGTCTCTGTGGTTAATTGAAGCGTAATGGGTTCAGCAGCGGGAAGGGCAGATCTGATGCACGGCCTTGTCACAGCCACCAACTCTGCCACTGTCACACAAAAAGTAAAGCACAAAAGTCACCGCGTCGGAGTTTGTGTCATTATTTATACCAAAGGGATAGATGGAACAAGTGAAAAAGTGAGCAGTAGTTTATATCTACAGATTACACATTATGAAGCAGGATATACTGCTACAGAGATGTACTGCAATAAATTATAATATTGAAGCTACTACTACGACTATACCACTGATACAATAACAATAAAGCAAGCAATAATTCCAGTAAACCAGTTTTAAATGACAGTGTAATTCAGAAGGCCTGAGCTGCAACAAATAAATAGCAAAATGGACCAATAATTAGCCATGGAAGTTAGTTATTCAGCCCTCTACAGCTCAAATATTTTCCTATTACAGTAAAAATACCCAAATTCTCCCCAATTTTACAAAGAAATTGTACTCACAATAAATACTGAGCCTTAAAATACATTGTTCCAGCTTATCCAGGGTTGGGTCGCGGGGGTAGCTGTCTAAGCAGAGTCTCCCAGACTTACCTCACCCCAGACACTTCCTCCAGCTGGTGGGACCAACTGGTGGTGGGACCTCAAGGTGTTCCCAGGCCAGCCGAGAGACCTGGTTACTCCAGTCTGTCCTGGGTCTTGAAAGATAAGTCGATATAGTAATTATCGTGACTTAATTCAAGACCTTAATTCATCAGTTCATGCACATTCTCATTCTTTGGCTCTCTGAAACCTGAAGGAAAGTCACAAAGACAAGGGTAGAAACATGCAAATGCCACTGAGAAAAGCCCGGTTTACGTTGGGAGTCAAACCCAGAACCAGAAACTGCTTGCCACTTTGCCCCCCCCAAAAAAAAAAAAGATACAGCCAAGCAAATTATCCTACAGCTCCACTGAGTACAATGACCCAGTGACTAAATACAAGTTATCTAATCCTGGTACCTCAAGTTGAAATTGCCTTCAAGTTTAAATGCAATATTACTCTGCAACCCTTGTCCCTGTCAGACAGTTGCAGCTTTCTGTGTTTGTTTAATCATTGTGCAAACGAACTACAGTGAAATGAAATTAATTTGTACTTTTTTGCAAACTCCATATTTAATTAAAACCACAACATGACCTAAGCCTGTTGTACTGGAGTTTCAGGTCAAGTTGAAAACCTCCTACACCACATTCACTCTCACACTGTAACAGCTAATTACCCAAACACTGGAGCTTTTCTTACTGAGTGTGCAATTACTAAATGAAGTCTTATGTCCTGGTTCAAACCCTACACACCACTGCCATTTAACTACGAATATGTGTGTGTGTGTGTGTGTATATATATATATATATATATATATATATATATATATATATATATATGCTGTTTTATGTAGGGCCCAACAATTTACCAATGATTTCTGTCATGATCCCTGTCTGTCCTGCCTTTTTTTGTTCTTTCCCCCCTCCCTTCTGTTTCTGAGCCTGGAGCTGGGGCGGAGATCTTGGCTCCTCCCATGCACACCTGGAGCCAATCTACAATCATCTGCACATGGGGAGGATAAAAGGAGCCAGGACCTTACACTTGGCGCCAGATCGTCCACGTGTCTCTGTGGTACTCCCTGCTTGGCTCAGTTCATGTTTTTTTGCTTTTTGACTTTGCTGAACTGGATACTTTCGCTCCTCGTCAGATCCCGCTCCCTGGACCCGCTCAGCTCTCCGGCCTCCGACCCTGCTCTTCTCTACCGGTTCTGTTTGTCCCGTCTCTGCTACTCACGCTCTACTCTAGGACTACGGCAACCACCCTGCTCCGGACTCACCAATTGATCTACCGTCATTTTTGCACTTGCACTCCTGTAAATAAACACTGTTAAACCTTCCCCTGAGTTCTGTCTTTTTCGTCCCTCCTGTCAGACTTTACAACAATTTCATAAGTAGCCCTAACCTTGGCCTCATTCAGCCACCAACACATATTTACCAACTTCAACTGTTCCAATATGGACATGCCATGAAAATTTAACCTATTTCAAAGCCCTGAACCTCCTGAGTCGAGGTGCCGGTTTTGTTAGTTTGACAATCCATTGATTATTGTGAACTGTAATGCAGATGCTATGCCTCCCTCCCCATGTATCCGTGGGAGACTCAGGGAGCTGTGTTTGAGGATTCACAATGATATCATGGCTCATCGGCAGACGATCAGATGCCACTTCAGGACTCTTAGAATTACCGCAGCTCTGGAAAGGCTACAGTTATTGCCGGCTTTGTTTAGGCTGCCTGAACTGATTCTCCTGGTCTCTGTGGCATTAGAGTGTCTTTGTACGACAAGAGCTGCTCTGTGAAAAGCCTTTTTGAACATTGTGGTGCAGGTCATGAGGAAGAGCGCTCTTTCTTTGGCAGACTGTTTTCAGAATGTCCCCACTGACAGCGCAGGAAATTACACAAGTGAGTCCTGCAGTGACTTGAATGTATAAGTTACGGTTGCATCCGGGATGGGCCAGTGCTGTGGACACTGTGGGATTTAATCTTTGACAAATTATAATAGCGAATGGTAAATGGTGAATTATAAAAGAGTTTACCAGCTTTTTGCAGCTTTTTGACAGTTTTGTAGGTATAGTTCTTACTTTTCAGAGCTTTTAACCATGTTATAGTTGTTTTGCCTCAACATTTACTCACCTGAAGTTGTATTTGTAGTGACTCGTGCATGTTTTAGCAATATGTAAACACTTATTTTCAAGACACCATATTGCTGATTAATAGCCACCAGCACACGCCCACTACTCTGTACTTACTTGCTCTCCAATTTTATTTTCTTACTCGATGATACGTGCAGGAATCGGCGTTGTATAGTCATTTTGGTAGAAAATTTTACAAAAACCCACTGCTCGGTAGTGTGATCTGAAGCTATTCATCTGAGGCACTGACTCTTTGTTGTGATGACGTTTACGGCGACGTCGGCTCCCATTGGTATTTTCTTCTTTTAAGCACAATAGGTCGTCCTTAATGCCTTAGCAATTATTTTGAAGAAAAAAAAATAGTCCAGTTAATGGTTTTATATATATATATATATATATATATATATATATATATATATATATATATATATATATATATATATATATATATATATATATATATATATATATATTCTTGTACATTAATGCAGTGCTATATATATTCTTGTACATTAATGCAGTGCCTAGACCTGCAAACTTGTCTTTTTTTTTTCAGACTTTAGA
This sequence comes from Periophthalmus magnuspinnatus, assembly GCF_009829125.3. Lineage (NCBI taxonomy): Eukaryota > Metazoa > Chordata > Actinopteri > Gobiiformes > Gobiidae > Periophthalmus > Periophthalmus magnuspinnatus. Next base: position 24,934,061 of record NC_047146.1, read on the forward strand.
GTGACACAAAAGATGGACTGGTTTTGTGTAATATAGTGATGGAGCTTTCAGCTCTTTTATGGAATCTGTATCTTTTGGATCTGTTCATAAGAAAAAGCTGTAAAAAAAAAACTAGCTCTTTTACTATTTATATGACAGAAGTCAACGTGAGAACTAATTTTAACAACAAACTAATCACAGGGAAAAACAACCAAGGCTTAAATTTGTTTAAAATGGTTCATACTGAGAGTGGGAGGGTTTAGCCTTTCAAAGGATGCATAATCTAACTAAAATGTTGCACTACAATAAGAATAATCTGTTATTATGATGCCAAACATGTTTTGTTGTGCAGAAAGCCCTCGCTTGTGTTGCCTGATCTGCAACACAAGTGAGGGCTTCCAATCGTTCACATTAAGGAACCGTTCAAAAAAGCCGACTCATTCACAAACATAACTAGTGGAAAAGATAGTCATATTGATAATTTCTAAGTAACAGGTCACTGATTACGGTGACTGAATGTAACATGTACTGTAAATTAGTAGAAAAATACATTTTTGAACAAGAAAAAAATCACACATTTCTGTGATTGTGAAAAAGATCACAATAATACATTAGTTTGTGTAGTGATTAACATAAAATATACTTTAGAACAATGACAAACCGAAACAGACTCCCTCTAGAACTATGGCACGGTATTAAGCCAGACACTTGTGCCGCATAGAACAGGTTGTAAACAGTAGCTAATTTAATGATGTGAAATGGCTGCTGTAAAGGTTAATCTGCTGCTAATACAGAATCAATTATTAAAGTTCTTGTTTTGGATAATGGAAACGGGCAGATAATGTGAGGGGTTTCTATCAGCGGATCATCCTATTAACATGATGAATCAATGCTGGCACATCCATTAAAGGGAAATTTAAGATTTAACATTTTCTCCATTGAGATTGCACCTCATACATATTTATAACTTAACCATGTTCCCAGCACCCAACAGGGATGGTCTCCAAATATTTTCTTAAAAGTGCTTGACCATTTCAGCCCTTTGTTTGCTCTTTTATGTTTTCTTATACTTTGTACAAGTTGCTGCAACAAATAAAGACTTGAAATACAACAGAACAGCTATTTTTGTAACATGGTGTAAGAAAAAAGAAAGGGTTTTCTTCCAGCATAAATCAGGTAGCCTTTTGAAACACCTCTCCAACGTGACTGTAGACTTTGATACTGGCAGGTGGTTAAGTGGCTCTTAACAGTAACTTATACAGAATTAAAGTTAAAGCTATTGAGTTTTTCTATCACTGATCCTTCCTTGGATCACTTTTGATACTGAGCTTTGCTGCACAGTTGGAGATTAAGATTGGAGCTTCTCACCAATTGTTAAAATCCTTACACAATTTTTTAATGACTAAACACTATTTTATCCTAACAAACTAAAATCCTGCTAGATGAGTGGAAACACCAGACTACTAGAATCATTTTGAGATTTTGAAATAATTTATGATTCATTTTTTGTATATGGACATGTTTTACATTGCTTTTTTTTTTCAGTAAAAGTTAAGTTCAGCTGTGCAATGTTCGTTATTCCGTTAATGGAAACCACTTTCACCTGAATTCAAAGTTTTCATTTTCTTCTTTCTTTCCTTGTTGTGCCAACAATCTCACTGTGACGCAACTTTTAAATGGTAGGATTTCTCTTCTTTTCTTGATAATCGGTTCAAACTTCGAAGTGATGGTTTAATCAACAGTAATTTTCTGTACGCTAAAAGTGAAGAATTTCTATAAGCGTTTAAGAATAGATGTTCATAAAGGAGTGTAGCAAGTGCCAATCATCCACTCTGAAAGTCCTCATGTCACTTCAGTACAAATGTCACCTCCACTCATGAGGTCCAAGTCTTCTTACGTAACATAATCTGATTCTTAATCATTTGACTGTGAAAACTATATCTTCTTTGTAATAGAACAAAGACAGGCAAATCAAGAGACCTTCACATGCTTTGCTTTGACAATTATGTTTTTAAGAAGAGACTCCTTCCCCCAGCAAAGTCATGTTCCATGTCCCCAGAGCCAGTTTCCATGTCCGGAGATGTGGTCAACGTAACTGGTCTTGATATTACACTCATCATAAGGGATTTCTGGAACGCTCTTAGTCTGACCCGTCCCCCAGGACCTGTTTTCCATGGGCATGAAGCCCCTGACAATATAGCTCCCAGGATCATTTGGGAGCTCAAACCCCTCCATGACATTAAGGTGGCAGTTCAAGGCCTAGCTTTTGTAAATTATATTATATTTTCTTTCTCTTTTTTTGCCTCTCAATAGCTCATTGCTGAGGTGTGTGTAAAACCTAGAGAATGGTAACTGTTGGTCAATGGTTATTGATTAAGCTCATTCTACTGCTTTGGTTAACGTTTTTATTTGCTTCTGTGTTCAGTAAACCCATTTTCATCATTTCCTTTTCTCTGTAACTACTAGATATTTCTTTATTCGCTTGGTCCCTTGTTACTTCTTTAACTTCTCAACTTTTGGATTCAGAAAAATAACTGACAACCACAACTAAAACTCAACAAAGGTGCACTATTTCCATCACCTGCATGTCTCCATGGAAATGTTATTGCTTTGCCTGCAATGCTCCACAGTTTGGCATTAAGCTTATCTATCTTCATAGAGACACATTTTTGAGATCTCTTAACCCACTTAACCCAATTTAGACCGGAACATTTGTGCGTGTATTTTGAGACCTTGATAAATGATACAATCATATTTGCTTATTTACCAAACCTAAAACATCAATCTGTGACAAAGGGCTTCCATTTTCCACAGAGTAATCCTGTCGTCTGATTGCAGGTTTGTTTAGATCTGTAAAGGTGAAGGCATTTGCTGTCACACATATGCTGTGCTTTGGTAAACAGTCTAATTTCTTCTGCCAATTCACATCCATGTCCTCAAATAGGAAGTGGCCACTTAAATGCAGAAGACTGTACAAACAGTCATGAAACCGTTTACAAATTTTATGCTATCATCTCAATTTTCATCTCTTCAATATCCATCCTGAGAATAGCACATAGTAATAGCATTTGTTATCTGTTGCTCAAAATATTATTGTCATTGGAATATCTATAATAATATAAAGCATTTGAGGGTTCTCCATCTGATGTCTGAAGGTGCTGCAGTTTTGGGTAAATATGTTTTAGGGCTTAAAGTGCACTATGTAACTTTTGTGCAGATGTTATTGCTTTGCTTGGAATGTTCTGCTGTATGCTGTAAGAACTTTTCTTGCATTGATAAAATTGCAGATTTTTTTATTGCCTCAAATATACATTGAAAAGTCATGCATTCTTGCTGTGAGTGGGGACGTCTCTCCACAGAGCTGACCTGCAACTTGGCCTGGTGGTACCTCCTGCTTATCTCCATGGAGGTAGATACATTTAAATAGGTCTACAATAATTCAAATAAAATGATACATTTTCCGTGTCAAAAAATGAGTCTCACATTTATGTCAGAAAATGTTTTCATTACCGTATTGTAGCGTACACTATGTACATTGACTGTCAGACTGTGTAAATTGCCTATTTATATAATTTCCTCTGTAACAGTAATACCCATACACCACCAAATCCACCAGGCTATCTATAGCTTTGGATTGTTAGCTCAGACACACAATTAGCTACAGCAACATGCAAAAGTGAGACAAATTGGGGCTTTTATCATCACCTCAAATAACCATTAAAACTGGAAAAGAAGCAGTGAAATGGAACTGCAGCCACGGAGACGAAATTTGATTCTGTTCTTAGCAAAGTGAAGATCAATCAATACGAGGTTATGGACTAATCCAGGGATCACCCGTCAATCAATACAGGATGTGTTTCATTAGCGGTCTCAGCTTCTACCATCATTCCCAGTAACAAATAGACCTACTTCACTTCCCTCCCTCTGCACGTTGATCTGTTCATCCTTGGGTGCACGCTGGTAATCCACACAGCCACACTTGCCTGTATTGTCCCGCACCTTTATCTCCTGACACTATATGGGCGTGTCGCCTTGCTTTGTTTTGCTCTAAAAATGTGAACTTTGAACTTACAACAATTAGAGCAGAGGAACTGCTGATTCAGTGGGAGGGCACGCTTCAGTGGGAGGGCACGCTTCAGTGGGAGGGCACGCTTCCGCGGGAGGGCACACTTCAGCGGGAGTACAGCCTATCGACCTTGGCTTGATGTTTGATTCAAAATTGCCACTGTCATAATGAAAATAAATGTTTCCATTTTAACTTGGCAGGGGCAGTGGAGACCCATGTTTATAGATAGAAGTTTAATTCACATATCATTATGTCAAGGAAATCAAAATACTCAAAAGCTGCACCGAGTCTGTTTAAATGTGATGATGTTTGGGATTTTTTATACTTTCAACTGGTTCATTAAAAGCCCATTATGACCACACCCTGTTTGAGGAGATGTCAAAAGATTATGACGTGTGATTTTTCAAGCACACGTTTTTATCCAATATAGCTAACTTCCTGTAGGGTTCAGGACGGGGCCATAATATCATTCTTTACATGACCTGACATGATCAATTTTTTATGCTAAGTTTAATTTGTCTACAATGACATTTTTTTCCGAGCCGGGTCCTTTTGCAGCAATGAAAATTGATTATTGAATTGGCACTACTGAGCTGTCTTTTTCTCAGGGTCTTGAACTCAAATTTTTTTTACAGTTACTTGTCTGTATATTTTTGTTTACTGCTTGATTTTTGATTGGTAGCTTTTTCTCAAAATTTTACACATTCATGCTTGGGCCCTAATTAAGAGCAGAAATAATCCATATTTATGTTTTAAATGGCTCCTTCTCTACAGGCCAAGTTTAGATACTTGTCATGTGTCTATATTTTATACATTTGACCCATTTGTGTCCAAAGATATGAAATAAAAATGTTTGATGTTTTCCGTAGTTGTTATCAGTAATAGTGCTACGTGGAGTCTTATTTCGTAGGTACAGTTAGCATTCTATGTTCAGTTGTTTCTGCATTATCCTTTTGATCAGTATAAGTGCAAATTACAACTATTACCTTTAAAAAGTTTAGTTTGTTTTAAGTTCCTGCCAATATTCCTCAGTTTGGTCTATCTGTTTTATTGTGCTTATCAGACTCAGACACTATTCAACTCCCCAAAGACTGCCTCTGAGTCCTCGGAGGGCCCTCGTAGCTGTCCCAGTCCAGTACAAAGTCTCTCAGATGTGTCACTGTTTGTCCTGCAGGGTGGATGCCTGGTGGGACATGCTCCAGTGACCTTCAAAGGAAAGTCCCTTGTGTGTGTCTGGGTTAGATGTGAAGCTTTAGCATCTTGCCTCCTGTCAGTGTAAATGAGCAGCAGCTGTACTCATGGCTAATATTAGGTGCATCATGCCATAGTGGGAGGTTACAGCCATGCTGCTTCTTTGTTCGATCCTCCACATTGTTGTAATCATGTCAGAAGATATTTGTTCTATCATTATTTTTCAAATTAATATATTTTTGTAGAGCCCAAAATCACAACAGCCTTTGCTTCACAACAGACAGATACCGGAGCAAAAAAACATACTCAAGTAAAATTAAAAGTGTCACTGATAAAATCTACTGAAGTAAAAGTATTAAAACACCCATTTAAATATGTACTTAAAGAGTAAAAAGTATTTTTGGATTTGAATTGATATTTGTTTTTTGTTTTTTCTTAGCTGTTTTTCTGTGTATATTTTGGTTTGCTCGCCCTACAAATGTGGTAAAAATAAACCCCCTAGCCTTTTCAGCAGGTCTCAGACAATAATAATAATAATAATAATAATAATAATAATAATAATAATAATAATAATAATAATAATAATAAAAACGTTTACCTTTGAGTCCTGTTCAAAAATGTAGTGGAGTAGAAAGTACAAATTAGGAAATCAGTCAAAACAATTATCAATAATTATCATTTTTGAACAATAAAAAACCTAATTTATTGACATATTGTAAATCCAGCAGCAATTTCTCCATGAAGATACACTGTTGTTGGTCCCGCATTAGAAAGTGCATGTTTAAAAAAAGCACCAGTAGTATAATTTTGAACTTTGTATAGTGCCACAAAGACCCATTAATATTGTATGCTGTATTATAATGCTGTGGTATGTATTATTTATGGGCTTCCCTCCCCAGTCAATGCCAGGCTCTAATTATGAGGTTTAATGGGGTTCTGTGATTATAATGCTGAATATTTTAGATAAATAGTTTGAATATTAATGACAAATGGGGAGAATATAATGCTACAGTTAATGCGACCTGTATATGTTTCAACTTAATTCGCCACTCTTTGTGAATATAAATTTGTATGAGGCAGGTGCTGATGTCTGAGGTAACTGCAAAATAATGTGATATTTTTGCATGAGACTTTGATAAAAAATTATGATTGTCTCAGAACTTCTCACCGTAGGATCCATAATGTGACACGCATGTTGTTCACTGTAAACAACACGGCTCATTTCAGGGAGATGGACTCATTGTTTTCTAACATGTAGATAGCAGCATGCAAAACAGTAACATGGCTGTGAGGGGGAGATTATTAGAGGAGCTGGCAGCGCTGATGGCTTCGCAAAGGTCAGTGAACAAAGTGTACATAGCGCTTTGACATTTAGACAAGACAGAGGAAAGATAATAATCATGTTTGCCGTGACTGCCAATAGAAAGTGCGGCTGCGTCATTGAACTTAAGTCTTAAAATCTGCCCCCCTTTCTCTAAATACTGCTGAATGTTTGTCCACTGTTTAAAGGGCCCATGTCATGGCATTTTCTGCTCTATGTTATAATGTTGTTTTCTCATCAAAAACATACCTGCAGTTGTGTTTTGTTTCATTCACACGTTTAACACACAAATCCTGCATATGTAGACTATGTTCTTCTCTCAAACAGAAAAAGCTCAGGTCCACTTGTGATGCCATGTGGTAATACAGGAAGTGCTCCACTGCTTCACTAGAGTCATTTAGATACTTTCTACCCTGAAATTGCCAGTCTCTACTGAACAAAAGATAAAAGGTAGCTGTTAACATGAAAACCACCACTTCATGACATCGCAAGTGAGAACAGAGCATTTTGAGCTTTGGAGATGTAGCTATATGTAATATTAAAGGATTACTCAAACATGTGTGCATCCAACAAAACACAACTCCAGGTATGTTGTTAATGAGGTAACAACATTCTAACATGGCTTAAAGCTTAAAATAGTCAATTTTGTTTAATACAAGGCTTACGGTTTGTGTCTATTTCTAAATGTGTGTACTTTGTAGTTGGTGACCGCAATGACGCTGTTTGTGCTGCAAACACTGACTGCACTTTGAAGTAAACTAAGCCGTCTTAAATGTAACTCCTCATTATGCACAATGGCGTATGGTGCACAGCTTTCAGCACTGCAGTGTCTTTTATTCTTCTAAATAATATTCTCATGAGGAAATGGGCTGGCACTACAGGTCATAGGGGTTAATGTAGTGGAAGTGAGTATTAAGTTTGTCTTTCTGTTTTGCAAAGATGGTCCATGCAGGCAATGTTGCAAGGGAAATATGTAATATAAATGGCAAAAGAAATGTGGCTTGATGTAAGTAATGCCAGATCTATCCTCCAGGGGCTCCTACGCAAAATTTGGTTTGGGGCCCTTGCCACTTCAGTTCCACTCAGCCAAAACTATTGATTTTTCAGATTTCACAACATGATGCATCATCTTCACTAAATGTATCTGTCATACTCGCATCATTGTATTATATAACAAGAGCCGAAGTTACACAGACATCATTGGGATTACACAGACATCATCATCTTACCCACATCAGACAGAGAAGAACAAAAGCCTTTACATACTAAGAACATCAACTGAACTGTCACAACAAATAGGCTAAAATACATTTCTGATTAACAAGCAGAGGGAAATGCCCTGGTGTATTTTATATATTCCAATTGGCTATTGTGTGATAAGATTTATAAATGTATTCTGTGCATGTTCTGGGATGGTCTACCAATTAATACTTCAACAAAGCACTTTGATGTATTCATTATAAATTGTATAGGCTCACCATATATTTATAATTTGATTACCCTGCCATGAAGACTTTCACTTTAGTTTCACTTCATGGTCACATTATTTGTGCTATATAAATACAGGTAAACTTCAAATAAATGGCTTAATAATTAGTTACTGATTAAAAATTTTATATTAATAGAAACATTTATGTTAAGAGTCCTTGTGCTGATTGCACATAAAGTTATTACCACCAACTGGCTTAAACCGGATCCCCCGACACTGGAACAATGGACTCAAGGGGTTAAAACTGTGAACTGCATGGAGGAATTTACTGCAATTCAACTGAAGAGAGAGATATACCTGATGAAATGGTTATCTGTGATTTCTTATTTAGATACCATGTACTGCTATTAGTTTTATTGGTGTGTGACTATTTGTCAAGGACTGGCTTTAATAAATGTTCTAATACTACTACTACTACTACTACTACTACTACTACTACTACTAATAATAATAATAATAATAATAATAATAATAATAATAATAATAATAATAATAATAATAATAATAATAATAATAATAATAATAATGATGATAATAATAATAATAATAATTGTTTCATCAATCTGGTCCTCTGCACTCTTCACACTACACCTACAGTTCTCTCCCATAAATCCTAAAGTCTAGGAAACAACATAAACTCAAATAAACAGCAAGAAAAAGTCAATACACTAAAGATGTTTTAACATCTCGACACCCTCTTCAAACTTGTGTTACATTTTGGACTTTTTCATCCCAAACCCCCAAAGCTGTCCCTACACGACTCTACAGAAGTCACATTCCCACTTATCGCCAAGAGCAGCCTTTTAATTTCACCCATGGTTCCCCTCTGTTCCTCCTTTTCTCTCTGTATAATTGACTTTTTACAGGTAGGGGCCTTGATCAGGACATCTTCTGCAGTGGAACCTCCTTCTCTCTACCTCCTCCTACACTTATATACACACACATAGGAGCAGTATATCACCAGTTTATTTTCTGGAGGGACGCTGTTGGCTAGAGGGGGGCAGGTGCATGCTCGCTTCTCCTGACCCGTGTTATCACAGCGCTTCAGCTAGCAGGCGCGAATTAATCCTTTCGTTGTCACGCCAACCCAACTCACACACACACTTACGGTTGTCCCTCACACAGCCCCTTGGACACAGACATAGACATACACGTATAGCCCCCAAAATCCCAGATGTTAGTTTTTTTTTTTTTTATCAATGTGGACTCGCGGAGTGGCCCGGATTACAGCCATCGCCATGGTAATTATAAGCCTTTTTAATGAAGGAGCCGTGGGTTGAGAGGCCAGGTGGAACAGCCACGTATAAAAACAAATCGGATTATCTAGCTTTGCTCCCATTTCCGTCCCATTCTCAAGGAATTATTGGGCAGTCTCGCTTCGTAAAGCAGAGGCATTTATTTATGGTCGCTGTTTTCCCTCTAAATCCTTTTTGTTTTTAAGCTCAGGGGACACAAGTTATTTTATTTGTGCAGAACACAAACGACCTGCAAGAAATCCAATCAAAATTCAGGTTTAAGATGAGAGATTTTCTTTTAACCCAAGTAACTTTATCCCCTAGTATTTCCATTGAGACATTGTGCAAACAACTATAACATGTTTTGATTTACCAGACATTGTATTCCGATTGTTCTGGCTTAATTTGAACTGCTTTTTTTCATGTGACAAAATATATTTGTATGCAGCAAGGCAATTTTAATCAGCCGATATGATTTCTGTAGTTTCAACATAGCACTATTGTTTTGGCTACACATCAATTAGCTTCACTTTACTCTAAAGGGTATTGATTGGGTTTGAATGTGGAAATCTGAGACGATAAGTGGTGCATGAATCTGCAGCAATGAAATTAAACACCTTGGAAATTGGACTAACACTTAAATGCACCAATTTGTCAGCAGGGGAAATCATTAGGCTTTCAAACATCTCAGAATTACAATAAAAGTGACCACTATTGCAATTTAATATGGCAATAACAGGGTATTTATCCAACTCGAGTGTATAAACATCAATAATGGATTCAAATGCTGTTTTTATTTTTTTTATTTTGGTCTAATATGATTTTCGATATTAATTTAATTACATTTAAAGATGATAAGCTACACCAGTAACCACAAACAAAGGCATGTTTGACTAACATATAGTTTATCGTATTGCCCATAGACTGTATAAAAAAGTAGACGTCACCCATAGCATTTGACTCTAGCAAAATGAAGCTCGTCAAGGCTAGCAGTTATAGGGGCAAATTTAGAGCTGTGTTCCTTATTTTGAAATCTGTACACAACCTCAAGGAAAGAGATAGCTCTCTCATTGGTCTGTTATGAATGTTCATATCTTGATTTACAGACAAAATAGCCAAATAAAAACACCAGGATCAGGTAGCACAGATTAATACGTATATTTAAAGTCCAAAATGACTAGTCTGACAGCAGCAATTACAGAGAGAGGGTGACAGATTTTCAATCGAAAGTGAATTTGAGCCAGATTCAATGGAGCTGGAAGTGCACCTATGCTCATTTTCCTATTTGGAACGCGGCGGCTAGCAGGTTAGCTATGTCAATTTATATATACAGTCTATGGTCTTGCCAAATGACACAATGATGATGTAATGTATTTCAATCACCAAACGTCCAAACACTGAGTACGTGGCTCTACTTGCTGATTTTATATGAGATGAACTCTCTCCATTAAGATAGAAGACAACACGGCACTATAGTAACTAATTTCTGATGTTAAGGACACTGTTTGATTCTCGATACTGATTTCAACACCACAGTGACAATAGTGATGATGATGAGAAGGGTGAGGAAGATGATGACACAAGAACAAGCTTACTTAGACAATTTTGTTTATGTATTTCTTTTTTTTATTATCCTTTTATTTGATAGCCTTACTGCGCAGACTTTGGAACCACAATGATTTTTCTTGAAACATACTTTACAGCTGTCTATGTAATCCCTCAGTGGTCCAGGTATCATCTATAATAAAAGAAAAATCAAATCTGTCAACTGGACAAAAAGTGAAGGAAGGAAAAGGAGTGAAGACATTTGGCTGCTCATCCAAGCTGCTTCTTCAGTTCTGGTCAGATTACTGATGGACACTGCTTTATATACCTTACAACTGTATTAATCTTGCCTCTTAAGTTAGAGTTAAGTTTACAATATAATGAATGGTCCTGTGTAAAAGCACCAGGACACAATGCTCTGAGTGAGTGAGCCTGAGTGTTATCTCTTGTAGGAGTGCTGTGGTGTGACCGCTGCCTCTGAACTGTGGGTTAGAAAGAAGTGTTTGAACTGTGTGGTGTCTGACAGTGGCACATTGCAGCTGCCACTTTAAGATTGTTCAACAAAGGAATAAGTCTGTGTACACAAGTATCTCTCTGTCACTATTGTTTTTGCTAGACAGTGCAGTTCTTTTTAAACAGAGGGTTCATGACAACAAATACTACTGCTGATCAAGGATTCACTCATAAAGAATTGTCTCACCATTCAAAAACATTCAGGACTTTTTTTTTAGGTTTTTATATAGATTGATATCAGTCTGGTCCCCATACCCTCCGTTGCGTCACAAGCTAGGTCAAATGTGATAGTCCAATCAGATTCTTTTTTTTTTTTCAGTGACACATGTTAAACAAAGGAACTCATTGGTCACCTATGATTTACAAATAAAATCAAATGTATCTCACCTCAGATTAACAGTTTAGTGCTTTGCTCATTGATTTTGTAGAAATCTGCAATGTTTTTCAGCCCCCTGTGATATTTTTCTCCCTTATTTTTTTCCCGATATGACAGACCATGCGTGTCCCTGATTAGCTAATCCACTTGTCAATCACGCCCATTTAAAACAGGGAGATTCAGCGGGGACCAGACTCACGTCTTCATAAAGTGTTAAAGAAATGCTTATTGTGGATCCTAGGGAAGATTTTTATTCTATTCTTTTTTTATTTTCTATTTTCTTAGTATGTTAGCAGTAGTTATTCAAAACATGTTTGTATGCCCATAGTAACTGGAATAGATTGCTCTTGTATTCATCTCTTTGATATCAATATTATATCAAAGGGATATACTATTGATATATTACAATATTTACTATATTGACTTATCGTTCAATATATGTTAGATGGAAAAATTTTTTTGGGTCAATATTTATCATCTGTTCATTTTCTTTGCACAACTGAGAAATCTATATTATTCTATTCTATATTATTTTTTTGGCTTTGATCAGATTTGAGCTGTAAAAGGTTGAATTAATAATTTCTAGGACTCCATACAGATGCGATGTGTTTCACTCAGCTGTTTATAATAATAATAATAATAATAATAATAATAATAATAATAATAATTATTATTATTATTATTATTATTATTATTATTATTATTATTATTATTATTATTATTATTATTATTACTATAAAAAATAAGTATTTAAAAATCCATTCTTAATGTGAGTTGGCTCAGCTCTTGACAGATCTCACCTGTAATTTGGCCTGGTGGCATCACTTGTTTGTCTCCACAGAGAAGTTTAATGCCATACTGATAAACACAGTATGGCATTAAACTGTGTCTGGGGTGAGGGAAGTCTGGGAGTCCCTGCTTTGACTGCTGCCTGAGGCCCAGCCCCGGTGGAAGAAAATGGATGGATGATAAACACAGCAATAACATCTCCATGGAGACAAGCACATGGCAGACCTTTAAACATAGTCAAATGTTAAAATTTAGACATTTCTCTGAATAAACACTTTAATAGATTACTGATTCCAAAAACAAAGTGATTCTGTTGGGTTTGGGCAATAACCTCTTTTCACATTAGTATTTGATAGGTGTGTAAGCAATTACTGACTGGGTTTAGTTGCAAGACTGCATTTTCTTAAAGAGAACTTTCACTACTAGTTCACTACCCAATCTCTCTGCTTCATTAGGCCTTCCATCAAACACCACAGCACTTAACAGAATTACCGAATTGAGACAATTCAGGAATTTGCAAGTGGCACCTTGTCTTAAGCATGTTGAGACAAAGACCCTGTTCTGGTAATAGCCTTTGACGCTAGGATGTGATTAAGATATCTGCTGCTGCTCTCCCATATTTAAATGTCTTTTCTACCACATATTTTCACCCTTTTGAAATTCCCCCTGTCTCGTTGCATTTGCTTTGTAATTAATCACTAGCAATTTCGCAATCTTCTAGTGGGACGTGTGCTTCCGACCTGGATAATTCAATGATTTCCAATTCAATACGTTTTGTTTTTTTTTTTTTCTTTTTTTCATAGGTGTTCTGGGACAAAGATAAAAAAGACACCAACTCAGTACTTTAAGATTTATAGTGTCTTCTTCCGAACTATTTGGCCAGTTTCTCATAGTGAAGGATGGTATCATTTAACTGATCTATGAGCCAGGTTAAAATCCACTGCAGTAGTTATCAGTGTTTTGACCCTTCCCAGCTTGGTTTAACTAGCCGTCCCGTCCCTGCTCGGGGCTCATACAAGGACCAGACAGGAGTTGTGGTGCATTGGAGGCGATAAACATACAACTGATTGAGTTCACAACCCCTCAGCTCGCTAGACTTTTTTGAGCTGGCTGGCAACACAGAGATACTCCCCTCTTTTTTCCAGATATAACCCCATAGAACATCTTAACAGCCCGGAAAACAGGAGGCTATTCCACTGAATATATGGCCCGCTTGCAGTGCTGCCATTACCGCTTGGACATCGCACTTAAATCTGCTGTTTGTCTGATGGGATAAAGAGAAAAGATTTGTCAATTTTAATGGATTACCTTACTGCAATTTGGTTTTGTTTATGTAGCTTAATAGCAAAATAGCCATTCATTGGTTTACACTACTATACCACTGCTTTAGACTAAGAACAATAGAGCTAGCCAGGATGCCTATAGATGTGAAAGCAGCAATTAAGAGTTGTGGCCTAGTCCTAGTTGGTAAACTTTTTCTTTTTCATTTTGTTTCCTTTGTTTGCTTTGGGTCTGATAATGCAGTTATAGATGGGGGAAAGATTATGTCTAAGGCCCCCATTCCTGTTCAAGGAAAGATTGCCTTTCCTAGCAAAAATTAGCTTCTTTAACTCCCCCTCTCAAACCATTTCTTTTCTCTGGCTAAGATCTGTACCTCTATCTTTCAAGGAGTGGTTAGTAGCTTTGAGATGGAGATGTATGGCGGGCTGGGGTCCAGAGGTGCTCTCGCGACAGTGTTGGTACATTCTCTTACAGAGTGGCTTTTAAAGTTTCTCCAGTGTAATACTCATTGCACTCTTCACTACATTGAATGAAGTAGACCACAATGTTTTGTTCATGGCTTGGGGTTTTCTCCTTTGGGTGAACCAGTTTTTGTCTTAAGGTGTTTGTAGGTTTGAAATAGACCGGAATTCCATACTGTCTGAAAATTCTCTGAAGCTTTTCAGACACATCAGCTGTGTAAGGAATAGTTACGCTTTGCCTTCTAGGCTCAGATACCCTGTTGTCCTGTTTTTTAGCTCTCTTAGATCCATTGACGGCCCATTTTGGATCTCCACAAGCTGCAAAGGGTTTTTCCACGTGTTGTTCCTCCTTCACTTTTCCCTCTGTGCTTGTAGGAACCACTTGAACCCTGTGTTGTAGAGTACAGATAACTCCGAGTTTGTGCTGCAGTATGAATGGTATGAATCAAACAGCAGGTATTGGTTAGTGTTTGTTGGTTTCCTGAAGATGGATGTTATAACTGTTCAGATTTTCCTCTCAGTTTTGGGGAGGCAGACAAAGATTGTGGGTAATTGCTTACGCCAAAGCTTAGAGCGATTTAAATGCTGACTGCGGAGGCTCTGCTGAGGCTAAAACTATAAAGAGATGAGACACGAGGAAGCAGAACTTATAGCTATAACATAAATAGCCTAAAGCACATTATAAAAGCCATAATTAGGCAGGTATATTGTCAATTATATCATTGTCCATCAGAGTTCTATTGGACAATGGAAAGTGGGCCATTTTATACTTTCATTATTTAGTTCAAGGTCGCTCCAAAATGATTGCTTTATTACTGTTGAACACTGGCAGGTAAGAATGGCTTGACAGATGGCAAATTTAATGTCCACCTACTCAAATCCAGTCAAATTTCTGAGTTTAATGAATGCAGTGCCCTGTACATTCAAGGACGTCTAAGTCACTTTTTGCTGAATAAAAAAAAGTTTTTGTGTTTTTGTTTGTTTTTTTGTTTTTTGTTTTTTATAAATATGTAACATTTGCATGGGTTGTTAGCAGTATGTGTTAACAGTGTGTTCAGAATTTATTTTAAGGTACATAAATTGAAACCTTTTGACACGCTAATCTACTAGACTAAAACATGTGCCACAACAAAACAGGTATAAATGTATAAACAAAAGGCTTAAAACATTGACCTTGACCCTTACATTAATGGCCTTTAGTTCAAATATGACTGTTGAAACTAGATGTTCTGTAATCAGAGAGGGAGGAGACAAAATGCCTAAAATCAGTTTATGAGCCAGGGACTTTGTAATACATCCAGGAAAGTATTTGGCATCAGACCTGAAGAGGGGGCGCTGTGCCAGGTGAGCTAACCCTGACTGAGACCAGCACCTGCCATGTTGGACTGTAGTCGTTTGTTGTGATAGCTCGAGGTTGGCTAGACAACACTGGTTTTCCACTGAACTCTAGTAAAGCAGAGACAGGTTTACTCCAGCTCTTTAGATATCAAGGTGAAGACATAGATTAGATAGTGATTGGATTAGGTAATAATCTGTCTTGGAGCACCCTGAGGAAACCTACGTAGACGAGGGGAAAAAGTGCAAACTTCACACATCTGGGAATAAAGCCCAGGACCTTCTGTACTGTGAGGCAAGAAGTGCTTTAATCACCTTGTTGATATTTAAAATTGTCCTTTGAAACATACTTAATTTATAAGGCAAAGTGAAAACAGCATTAAATTGAACATACTGTACATATAAGAAACTGCAATTTTTGTTTATGAAAAGGTTTTATATTTTACCCCTATAGAGATGACATCCTTGATCAAGACACAAAAGAGCAAACATGTTGCTTATAGAACTTAATAGAGCTGGGCAAATATAGCTATCTTTGTCACTGAGGAGTATGTACAATTTACTTTAAATGACTTGAAATAAAATATATAAAACTGAAGCATTATGAAGGTCCTAATGGAGGAATATTGACCTTAAAAAAAAAAAAATCCGTAGTAAGACTGGATGCTGTGGGTGTAACAGGCAATTCTCCTTTTCCAGAACATCTTTTTGTTCCCAGTTGACACACACTTTAAGCCTTACATGACCCACAAAACTGAAAACTGTAAGACACATTCACCGCCAAGATTGAGCACAGATCCAATCACTTGTTTGTCCTCACCCGAAACTCCGTGTTCCCAATTGATTCTGCTCCGGGATCACGTCTCCCATTCTGTTTGCTGCCTTTTATTTAGTTTGTATCCAGCGCGATCCAGCCTCAGAGACACGGCCATTTAGGGCACAATGGAATGGTGAGCTGTGCCACTTAAAGGCTCTGGAAATAGGCTGTGGGTCAGTGGGATGCGGGCTCTTGGGGAGTATGTCCAGGAAGGTCAATAAGTGATGAAGGTGGAGGAGGGAGCGGGATGGAGGTGTTAATAGAATCAGTTTCCTCTGCATGAGCGGCTGCCTGGCTCAGGGCCCACAGGCAATCATGCACTGTCATAGCAGAACAAAAAACAGGCACAGATTTTACACTGGGCTCCTGTCTGTGATATCAGTGTCAGGAGGGGCACATCATCTGATAGTTTGGGCTAAACAACACAAGCTACGGTAACAGCCATAATGTTATTCATAAGTGCGGTTAGATCTGTCCTGATTTAAATCTAAATTTAGGAGATATTATAATCCTTTAATATATGCTCAGAAAATGTCTGTGGGATCTGAACTGAAGCAAGTAGAGGAATGAATAAAGGATAACAGATGAATGGATTATAAAGCACACAGAGTCACACCTCTGGCCCTGTGTGGCTCAGAGCTCCTGAAATGAAAGAATACAGCCTTCAGGTCATGCATCTTTATGAAGAGCCTGCACGCTGTCATTCATCTCACTGCTCAGAGCTGTTCTCACATCTGTGACATAACACGGCCGCATCATATCAGTGAGAATAAATGTATCTTTAACATTTCCTTTACAACATCTCTTTTTGTCTCTCCAGAGCCTGTATCCTGCTCCTTGCTGCTGCGGCCTCAATAGGCCCTCAGCGTGAGGCTACCGCACAGACGCAGACCTAGGGAGCTCCCAGCAGTGACAGAGCGACAGTCCCAGCCCACTGCACATCGATTCACACAGGATTAAGCCGCCACATGATGCTTCAGCTGCAGCTGATTTACTGTCCCTGTCAGACTTAACGTCATCGGAGGCTCTGCCTTGCACCTGTCTCCTGTCTGTTCCTGACAACCCAGTGAACTGTGCCTCAGAGCAACAAGCCCAACGGCATGACTGGCACTCACCTGGTTCAGGTACGCACGTCCTGCCTGTTATGCATGAGCCTGATCAAAACATACAATATATTAGTAAATATTGTAAGTAAGTGACAGCTGATCAAACACCATTCCCAGAATAGTATAACATTGTAAAAGCATGCACAATATTAGTGTACAATGTCCCCTGTATATTCTCCTGTGGTGACTATAATTATAATAACAGATTTGGATTTAAGGACCACAACACTGAGAAAGAAAAACATAAACCTTAACCGTAGTCTGCTAAATTAACATGATGGGCAGAGGCTGTGCACAGGTGAAGCATATAAGAGGATATGAAGACACCATAAAAAAGCGCTCTATGTAATTGTGTGAATCCAGAGGAGAGGGTAAATGTATGGGGATCAAATGGCTTTGTTCCTCTTCCAGGCAGTGCTGCTTCCTTGGCGCATTTAAAGAGCTTTGCATGGAGGGCCTTTGGTTCCTTGGCATAGCAAATTAGCCTTCAGCATTCATTTGGAAAGATCTAATCAAACATTAATTATCATGACCACCTGTGAAGGCACGGGCCATGGTGTGTAGCTCGTCTGTTGCCTTGTGATAGCTGTAGGCTCCAAAGTCCCTGATCCCTCTGAGTGAGCCCCAAACAAGGAGCACAGGGGACAGGCAGATTGCATTGCTTCAGCTTTTGAAGAATCAAACAGGACGTACAATATTGAAGCATATGAGACTCGCTACCACCTGCCAACTTTTCAGTGGCCACTCAAAACCTGGCAACCATCCTTCCATCCACGTAATTATGTTCTCAAGATTATTAGGACTATGCAGATTTTGGGGTAGTTACCTAATTTGCAATTTAATAGCTTTACAAAAATGACACTTGTTAATCAGTTTAGCCCAACATGGCATGATACATATATGTGTATATATATATGTGTGTGTGTGTGTGTGTGTGTGCGTGTGTGTGTGTGTATGTGTATGTATTATTATATATTATTATATACTATTGAATCACTTACAAGATAGATTTTTTTTTTTTTTTTTTTTTTTTTTTGAAATGGTTGGAAATAAAATATTCCTTGACTATGCTTTGTGGTGCTCTGTGAATTATTCTGTTCCACCTATAGAAGAAACTAAAATGTATTCTTGCCCTAGCGTAAGCAAAATGAGTGTATTTGCATATACTATTCTCTACCATTCCAAAACTGAAATTTGCTTGAAATTACATAGAAACAACCTTGTAAAAATAACATACTGTATGGGTTGATATTTACCTTGAGGGGGTAGCTTGTTTTCATAGTCAACCTTGTTTTGCAATCACTTGTGACATGTAGTGAGCCTTCAGAGAGTGCTATGAATAGTAAAGCACATGTTGGGCTGGAGGCCTGTGTAATCTGGGTGCAGTCAGGTATGGCTTCCAGAGCACAGTGTCCCAGACTCTGATGAGTGGGGACTCTAATTGCCAAAGGGACTACAAGCTCCACCCTTCGATGGAGTGAATGAGTAACAAAGGCTTTCATATACTTACAGTATATTTACAGTGTAGGTAGTTACTATTTTAGCATGAACATGAAACTAAATTGTTAAGTTGCATTTTCTTTTTGTGTTCATTTTAGCTGAACTTCAACTTTTTTTTATAAATGTTTTCTGTAAATTAATTTGACAAGCGACAGTAGCTCAGATGATAGAGCATTTGTCCATTGATCCAAAGGTTAGTGTTTAAATCCTGGTCTTGACATAAACATCACTGGTAGAGCGGTCAGATCCACTGACACAGGTTGGTGATATTATTCCACCAGATGACTGTTGTTGTTGTGTCACTGGGCAAGACACTTAACCTTGCCCCCAGTGTCTGTACATTGGTGTATGAATGGGTGAGTGGTTCCTTGATGTAAAAAATGTTGAGTGCCTTGAAGTTGGAAAGGCGCTACATTAAAAAAATAAATAAATGAAAATAAATAAAAAATAATAAAATAAAATAAATGGGTATGTGAAGCTTGGGACTGGCATAATGAATTCACTGCTTTGTGGCCCTGTGATCAATACCACACCCATGCAGAGCTTTACATCAAGGAACCACTCCCCTATTTACACAAGCAAGGTCGGTCAAGTGTCTTGCCCAAGGACACAATCACAGTATTCATCTGTGGAAGCTGGATTCGAACTGCTAACTTCCGGGTCAGTGGACAAACACTGACAACTGTGGTACTGTTGCCCATTAAAGATCCCTGTCTCCAAAGAGACAAGCAGGTGTCAAGTCACGGGTCAGATCTGTGGAGAGGCAACACCACTTACCACAACAAAACATTAGAGCAATAAAAAGACAACAAGTTATTGAAAGCAAGATAGATAGTTTTAATGCCATACTGTGATACATTCCATTCCATTTTTATATTGTATTTATTTTCAGATATTCATTTGACTTATTTTGCACTGTTCCTTTTCCCAATTCAGTTTGTTGTGTTCTATTCAGGACCTTCTTTTAGACCACGCTATGTTTGGCATGGCAGATTTGGTTTGTGATGTCGTTGTGATGAAGAGCAGGCTGTTGCTTCACACACTGGACAGATTGCGAGTGCAGTTAATGAAAGAAAAGTTATTTACTCTGTGTTCATAAAGTTATGGGCACAGACTTTAAAAACAACACATCAAACCTGGAGCTATATTAGATGCTAAATCGAAAAAATGGGCATCTGGCAAACCAGGCCTGGGCAGTGATCCATCCTTACCCCAGCAATTCTTTCTTATTAAACCGAATTTAGCCACAGTAAAACATAGCTGCATCTTAATGTAATTTGCCAGCATGAAATCAAGCAAAAATAATTTACCACACGGCACTCACTGACTCACCATGTGTAAATAATCTGCCGACTCAGACACCCGCTGCCTCTCAGTAGTTAATCTAGCTTCAGACATCTATGATACATACCTCTCAAGGCAGAATTAGACGCTCACTGTGCTAAATAAACTAGCGTACAACTTACACGTAAAGCTAGCTATAGCAAAAATTACTTTAGATCTCACACAAGACTATCAGAGAGCAGTTAAAGTTACCTACACAGCAGAGAATAGTTTGACGGTCACTGCCCTATCCGTATTTTCTTTCAAGGAGTCTTTGAGCAAGTAACTTGACATACATCGCTGTATTCACTACATATATTACATGTGATACTTTCAACTGAATGCCTCACATAATAAACCTACAGCCCTCACTACCTGCCCCAAGCATAGTCTGTATATGTAAAATTAACCCGCAAGGGTTCCAGTCAAATGAAGCTCGATGAGCTTCATTTGACTGGAACCGAACGCTATGGCTAACGTCACCCTCACTTAGTCCACTTTTTTATACAGTCTATGAGGCCAAGGCTGGTTAAACAATAACAATATAATAATAATAATAATAATAATAAATACAACTGCCCATTCGTATGGAATTTATCAAAGGAGCACTTCGTACATGTGCCTCCTGACCAGTTTACCGGTCATATCTATGGAGTGGTGACCCCACTCTCAGTAAGAATGCATGTTTTTCAGTGGCGTAAAAGATATTATTTGCTGTGTTTGCTCAGATCCTAGCAGCAATGGGAAAATATATAATGAATAATTGGATCAAGGTATATTAAGCCTTTTATAGATCTTGTCGTACATAAACATTTACTCTCCCTCCTCCTAAAATGTCACTGCCTGATTAAAAAGACCCATGTAATGAGTGTCTGAGTTCATGACATTTAAATTCCATTATTATCATTCTACTCCACCAAATCCAGGCACGTACTGCGAATTCTCTGATGAAGTGAAAATATTTGGTGCATTTCCAATACTTCCCTGATTACATCCAAAGTTCGGGGAACTCTACACGCATTGATGAGCCAATAATAATATCAAATCTCAAAACAGCAAAACAGGCAGTGTGCAGCCAAACAGAAAATGGGCCATCGTGATCGTGAACACAGAGTTCTCTCAACGCATCAAGTGTTACTGATTCAATTCAACAGTCACTCATTTTGCTATTGGTGAAACACAATTAGAGGCCTAGCGATTCAAGGCCTAATCCCTTTGCACTCATAGGACATGAATCATAGCTGCAGAAGGAATAAATGAGCCAGTTGTAAAAAGGTATTAATTCCCTGTATTACTTGCAGCTTACAGCTTTTCCCATAGCTTTGTCTGCAGTCCTACCCTGGGTTAGCGAGGAGCTCAAGCCTCCCTGAGTAATTATTTTTGGCCTGTGTGGGAGGAGAAGTGGGTATTTCTCTGCTCAGATGAATTAAAAAGTAAAGCATGAATTAAAAAAAAAAATGCATGAGACCATAGGCTGCACTTTGCAAGGTGATAGCGGGTGCTACGGTCAGATATAGTCTACAGTCAGATAAAATTCATTATTAGGTTTTCCAACTGTGATCTGCAGCAAAATGTAATTAAAGTAAATAAGACACTAATAAACATGCATTACAGTATGTTATGGGCACTAAAAAATGATCATGAGCCAAGACTCATCTGGTTTAAATAACAAAAAGGTACAATATGTAACTTTTCTACAGCATGGCATTTAAAGTACACAGTCTATATTTATTAAATCACAAAAAAATATACATTCTTACTGTGAGGCAGCTTGCCTTCAACATCACCAACTTGTCTCCATGGAGGTGAATGCATTTGTTGCTGTTATAGGGAACATTGTGTCTCCGTAGAGGCAAATAGGTGATGGACTCTCCACCAGAAAAAATGAAATAATGCACCTTTAAAAAATGAAACTGCACAACTGAACTGCAAAGGACCATCAGAGAAACCAGTGGAAGCCTGCAGACCTCCAGCAGGCTTTGCTGTATACATAAAGCGTATATGATTTACTATAGGGGATCTTTTGTGCTCTGCAGCAGCCTTAGAAGTGCTCGACACATTTTTCTTGTCGTATAATGCTTTCTCTGGCTGCTTTTGTCCATGACTTAGACCATATTTTATGCTGAGGAATTGTGATTTCTTCCCACAGGAGTAAGAGAGGAAGCCATGGACTGGAGCATGAGTCTGAGAGATGACTTCGAGGTCAATGCTTGGACGCAGAGGGCTGGGATCTCTCTGGGCTTTCTGCTCCTCTTGGCCCTATTTTCCATCCCTATCCAAGCAGACATGGTGCTTCCCCGAGAGCACCACTTTTCATGGAGAGCAGGTAACTTCAAATTCACCCCATAGCTCAGCATCTCGCCTTTCTTACTGTTTAGATCTAGTCTTGTCTAACGTTCATTGGGTTTGATTTTCTGCATGTGTTCTTAAGCGTGATACGGTTTAATTAGCGTTATGCAAATAAGGTTGTGGAAGGCTGTTAAGTCAAATTACTTTCTTTAGAACCCTGAGTTAATGTTGGTTATAGAAGCGTGTAACCTTGCAGATCTAGATATTTGTTTGGATTAGATTTTATGAAGTGTTTGCATCACTAATGTACTAAAGATATTACGGCTCTTTTAAATTATGAATGTTTTAAAAAGATGTTCTATGGTTGCTATGTTTTGTTTTGTATACACTTATGCTCTACACTTCCAGCTACTTTCTAACTACCTCCATTTACTTGTATGTGTTTAATACTAGTGAAGTAAGACAATCCTCTATACACAAGGCTATCTCATATTATCTGGACCCCAACACTTATTCAGCATTGCACATCCAAATTACACATTCGGAAAGTCATTACTACTATTTATTACAGGAGACATTACGGTATATTCATTTACACAGGGTCCCATTGTGTAGGAGTCTTACTGGTCGTCACGGTCACAAATGTGTTGCTGTTACTGTGAATGCCTGAGAGGATAGTGGAATAATGTCTCTCTGTGTGATGGACATCTTGGGTTTGGATGCTGCTGTAATGATGTGAGCTGTTACCATGCACCTTTAATAAGATCTCATGTCTGGACTCTGGCTTGCAGGATATGGGCTTCTAGAAATATAATGACAAAATGATTATAGAGTAGTTACATTAGAAAGGAATTAAGATGATACTACACTTAAAATATTGACCCTATTGAAACAAAAGCATTGAACATTGAGCATTGACATTTTAGGAATAGAAATGGCTTAAATAGATCAAAAACATACCCAGTGTTGTGTTTTGTTTCATTCACACATGTCTGAGTAACTGTCTACATCTCAAAGCTCAAAGTGATCTGTTCAACCTTGTGATGTCATGAGTAGTTTTTCTAGTTAACAGCTACCTTTTACCTTTTGTTCAGCAGAGGTTAGCAATTCCAGGGCTGAAATGATCCAAATGATTCTAGTGAAGGTGTGTGGAGTTTAAAAACACAGTGTAGCACTTCCTGTATTGCTACATGACATCACAAGGTGGAGTGTTTTCCTGTTTGAGAGAAGATCTCAGCCGAAATATGCAGGGATTGCACATTAAACATATGTGAATGAAACAAAACACAACTCCAGGTATGTTTTTGGTAAGGAATCAACATTATAACATAGATCGGAAAATAACCTAATATGAAGCCTTTAATATAATACTTGCATTTTAACTGCTCCATGTGCTTAAATTGCACCTCTGAGATAAATAAAGTTATATTGATTGACAAAAAAAAACAAACAAAAACAAAACAAAAAACAAGCATAATAGTTTATTGTGTGCCATGTATTGCACAAAATGTTATGGCATACGCCCTACCTGATGCAAGCAGACTTTGAACCAACCCAAACAGTGCAGTGACTTGTAATATCTTAGAAATTGTGCTTGAATGTTATTTTTCCACTCTGCCTTTATATACTCCCATGGTCATTTTGAACTGTGAATATGCAAGAGACAGCTGAGCAGAATCCCAATGTCATACGCCAGTCTCGTATTGGGGGAATTTGAGGTAATCTCACGATTCATCCTTCACTTGCCTCACAAATTCAATTGAAATGCATTTCCAGAGCAGCTTGAGGAGAGAAAACTGGAGCCTACTCATACAAAAGCCCTTCTTGCTGCGCGATTAGCACTTTCATTTCTCACTCTGTGGTCGGGTAATGACACTGCCCAAGTGATAAAGAGATTGATTAATTTCACTTGAAAGCGCGTATGTTCAAAAAGGGAGGACTCCGCGATGCTGGCTCTGAGGATTTGACATACTTGGGAGAGCTAAGGTGCTTTATGGGCTGTCGGTTAAGTGGAAATGGAAATGTTTTTCAAAGAGAAAAGCAATAGGGGGATCACTCCTGGACTAATCCTCTAAACGTGTAATAACAACATTGCAGTCAGTAGTAGTTCTCAAGAGTTTTGCTCACTATATATATTTTTTAAAGTACACTTAGCAACATTTAAAGGGGCACTGCTCACGGTTGGAATTCCAAATATGGAACTTGGCTCTAAATTCACCCCTATAACTGTTAGCTGAATATTTGACTGGCGGCAAATGCTATGAATGACATCACACTCCCTTACTCTACTATTTAAATATAGGGCGGGAAGGAAGGGGAAGTGGGCGTTACCTTCAACAGCCTCACTCTAGATTGGCTCTTTCGTTGCTATGATGCTCACGTTCATAATTCCAAACATAGAAATTAGTGTCATAAAGACTGACAGGAGGACCAAAGATTCAGAACTGATGTGAACAGTTTAACAATGTTTATTTACAGACAATGTTATGTAAATGAAGGTTGACGCAGCAGACAGTTGAGAGCGGGGTTGAGTGTAGAAGTCTTCAAGCGGGTCGTGAGCAGCGGGGTCAGAGACGAGGAAGTCCATACCGGAGTGTGAGAGGTTCATACCGGTCATGAAGAGCTGGAGGCCAGAGGTCAGAGACGGAGGCACGGTGCAGGTTCAGGGGGCGGGATCTGGCAAGGAACAAAGATATCCAACTGAGTACAAGGCATGAATGCAAAAACAAGACTGAGCCAAGCAAAGCAATACCACTGAGGATACTCTGATGATCTGGCGCTGAGTGTCAGGTCCTCGGTCCCTTTGTCCTCCCCAGGTGCAGTGTGATTACGGATTAGTTGCAGGTGTGCACGGAAGGAGCCCAAATCTCTGCCCAGCTCCAAGCTCTGACACTGAAGGGAGGGGGAAAACAGCACAAAACGCAAGGCAGACTGGGATCTTGACTTCATTTAACTGGAGCCGAACGCTATGGGTGATGTCACACTCCCTTAGTCCACTCTGTACCTCTGGTGGGAAGTCCCGTTTGCAACCTGCTGTTGTTCCATGGAGACAAGCAGGTGTCACACAGGTCTGATCTGTGGAGCGGCAACCCTGCTCACAAGAAAGAATGGATGTTTTTCAATGTAGTTGTAAAAACTGAACTAAATGAAAGATGGAGAAATATAATGACATGCTGTGGAGCATTCTAGGCTAAGCAATGACTTCTGCGGAGACAAGCAGGTGGCAAACCAGAAAAGTTACACAGTACACCTTTGACATTTGTATTATTTCATTTTTTCTGTTCTAATCCTCGGGCTCTTATAGTCAGTCTTTATTTCCATATTAATTTGATCGGTTCTACCGACTATACCCTTCTTGATCCTCTACCTTGGCTTGTATCTGAATGTCATTTTCTTTTTACAATTGCAGTTTTAAAGCTAAAACTCAAATTTTGGGGTTTACTATTGCTACGTTTTATACAGCTTTAACTCCATCACACCAGAGTCATGCATGAAATATGTGACCACTTAGTTTGGCTCTGTGCCAATTTGGGCTCGTCTTTGCTTAAAGAAGATGTGTTTTTAAAAGATGCACTGCCCCATTGTGCCGTGTCTATCTAGGCCAGCAGCTTTTGTGGGCTAAATCTTTTGTGTGCACTCTTTCCCGGATCTGTGGCTAAGCCGAAGTCTTTGGCGGCGGCACAGACACACAGCCATTTAAGCTTGACCTTCATCAGTGTCTTAGAGAACTAAACGAAGAGCTACTGAGAGGGTGGCTAAATGGGCCTGCTATTCTACCCTGTATAGGAGATGGCTTTCTCTTTAAAAAGCAATACTTAGCCTCTAATGGTGGCTTCACATTTACCTTTAGCCACACAATGGAATTGCACTAAGAACCTTGTCAAAGAAGTTAACTGCATATAAAGCTACAGTGTATCTCATTTATAACTGTGAATGTATTTATTTTAATTCATTCCGATCACAGCTCTCCTATATCTCCTGGCACATTGGGTTAGGGTTAGTGTTTTTGAGAATGTGCACTGCTTTGTAACAACTATTTCAGTTGGCAAAGAAAAGCAAAGGTGGATGCACTTACTCCAAACCGTATTTGAGTAACATGTTGGGCACTTCATTTTAAGTATGTTTGTTCAAATAAACCAACATGCAGATATAATTCATGATGGAAACTAGTACTGTAAACAGATGCTATATAATGATCATAGACTGTTTATATAAATGGACATAGCTAACCTGCTACCCACCACATTCCAAATAGGAAGTGAGCATGAGCACTGGCTCCGTCAATTCTGGCTCCAGTTCACTTTTTATTATAAAACTGTCGCCCCTCTCTCTGTAACTGCTCCTGTCAGGCTCATCATTTTGGTCTTAAAATGTTCGTATTAACTTACTCTACATGATCCTGGTATTTATTTCACTAATGTGTCCATAAATCAAGATATGAACATTAATAACAGACAAATCAGGCACCTTCTTTCCCCCGAGATCGCTCCCTGTAGTATAAGCAACAGGTTTAACTGACAGCATTGCTAAGCGCCCACTCCCTATTAAACCAGCTGTGTGGGCAGGAAGGGTTTGGCTCTTTGGTTGCTATGAAACTCGCAATTGAAATTCCAAAAATGGAACTCTCCTCCAAATTCGCCCCTTTAACTGCTAACCTCGATGAGCTTCATAAGACTAGAGCCGAATGCTATGGGTCATGTCACACTCCCTTAGTCCACTTCTTTATATACTGTATGGCATTGATAGAGAAAAAAGATGTACATAAGGCAAAACTTGACCTATCCTTAATAGTTTTAGGTTAGCATGAGTCATATCAGATCTGCTATAAGACCACATGATACTATTTAAAAAAGTACTACCACTACTATGTTGTGTTGTAAGTTGTGTTATCATTAAACTCATTACTGAGGCATTTCTTTGGTTTTTAAATCAAGTTAGACATTTTAATATTGCAACATTAAGTCCCAGTTTGCGATCAATACGTTTATAAATTAGACAGGGTGCGGCAGTCTGATTTTTCCACAAACTTTACAACATAATCTATAATTTACAAGACATGCACTCCAGCTTTAACACTAACAACCGGCTATGCTCCATATATAGTATTATTAAATTACATGCAGGGTAACGCTATAGCAGCTGATCTATGAGGTCTTCTAACATACAGTATGACATAGTGCTGACTGTTGCAGCTTAGCCTTGGTGATTTGCATGGGCCCGGTGAGCTGCCTCTTTTATGTCATTGTATTACACTGCATGAACAGCTGTAGAGAGCCCGTAACCCATTTATGTGACACCATAATTGATTTCAAGAGATAATGGCACATAAGTAAACACTCGCATGCTGTGGACTCGGCGACCCAAACATCACCATTTGTCCTAATTAATTGTGCTACTGATTGTGTTTAGCCATCCCCCGGTGTCATCCATGTTTCATAGAAAATGTTTGCAAAGTTTTTGTGTTGAAGTAAACTGTGAAGTACATGTTTGATTGCGTAATGATTTTTATTTTATTTTTTTTAAGTAGCGGCACAGCTATTTTATTTTTGTATTGTTTGGAGGGTTTATTCTTCTGTGTTTCTTTCGATTAAAGTTGGTATTTTTCTAGCACAAAAATATTTAACTGTCTATTAGTGTAACTTGATTGTCAAACAGCCAAGGTAATAGAAAGCACCACGAGGATACAGAATTTGATATAGATTTTCATTTTGCATAAATTGTTACAAGACGATGGCTAATAGTAGAATTTCAAGGGAAGGGTTCTAAACCTAATTTGCAGAGGGAAACAAGGTTATGCTGCGAGAAGGATATAGGCTATTTCCTGTCTTTTCCATTTTGGTATTATATTACTCCAAAAAAAGTGTTTTTTCTACCTCTTCAGCTCGGGCGCTACAAAGGTGGGTATTGAAAAATTGCATATGTAAAAGAAAAATACGTTCCATGCATGTTAATTTGACTCGGTATCCATTAGGAAAATTACGCATTTGCATTTATTGTCACAAATGCTGACAACATTAAAGGTGTACTACGTAACTTTGCTGCAGAATGTGCCACTGTTTGGCATTAAACTTATCTGTCTCCACGGAGACAAGAGAGTGATAGCACCAAGGCAAGTTCCATGTTTCAATTTTTATTTATTTTTTTATCAAATGAAACACAGCAATAGCGATAGATCATTTAACACCAAACTGTTGAACATTACAGGCAGAACATTAATGTTTCCATGGAGACAAGCAGGTGCACATAAAGTAGCATTGTTGGATTGAGGCAAAGAAACGCAAGACCAATGAATTCATACACACAATTATTCAAAGTGCTTTACAGAATAAGAAAGATATTAAAATCATACTACAGACAAATAAAACCATAAATAATCCTCATAAAATTAACATTAAAAGAAAATAATGCTTTTTTTTTTTACTGATTCAAAAACCTGGCATCCCTGTATGTAAACAAGCCACATTTTAAATTCCCACTTGTGTGTCTTTTTATGTTGTTTTTCTGTTTAAACCATGAAGACAATGCACAATGGGTATACATAAGAGACTGAAGGGAATGATGCTTCTATACACCTCAAATACAGGCCGAAAACAGGCTCTCAAGACCAGATCTTTAAATGTACATCTAGTCTCCTCTCAATGTCTGAGCACGTCTCCAGGGATTTGGATTGCAGCCTTGAAAAAAACTAATTTATTTCACTTCAGTGCAATACCAACTTAAGCTGTATTTTATATTGTGGCATCCAAAACAAAAGCGTTATTCCCCAATACAAGTGTCTCCCAGATGAGGCTGCAGTCAGTGTGCATCAAAGCATTTTTAATTATGTTTTTCTCCTTTTTGACTTGGGAATACTTAAAATCAAGAAGAACATCCTTACCTGTACCTCCTTAGCTTGGCATAATGTAAGGTTTTGTTTACTATCGGATTCAGCCTTGTTTCTGTCATGTATTTGCGCTAATGAAAAATCCCATTTAGTGGCTGATACATGCAGATCTCTTGAGGCTTGAATAATTTAGTCCGTCTTCTCTTCATCTAAATTATGTGGGAACTTGGAGCGGTGCGAACCAACCGAGGGCCAATGATTTTCAAAAGATGAAGAAATCAATAAAGGTTTTCTTTAATGAGACAGATGTAAGAGGAGCAAGATTAGTCAAAGAACTGGCTGCTTCTTGAGTCTTGATCATATTCGCTTATATTAGTTTATGTAATATGGTGCATTTGCATTACTAGTATATTTTATAAAGGTATTTTGAATTCAAGTATTTTGAATTCTTTTTTTTGGGGGGGGGGGGGGGGGGGGGGGGGGGGTTGGCGGCAGTAGTATTTTTAACATTAAAGGTCCTATATTACAAAAAACTCTTGACTCTTGTAAGCTTTAAACCATGTTATAGTGCTGTTACATCATCAAAAACATATCTGGAGTTGTGTTTTGATTCATTCCTACACGTCTGAGTAACCCTTTATTATTAGTCCGTCTACATCTCCAAAGCTCAAAAAGCTCTCTCCCACCTTGTGATGTCATGAAGAGGTAGTTTTCCAGTTAACAGCTACCCTTTACCTTTTGTTCAGTAGAGATGAACAATTCCAGGTCTTAAATCATCCAAATGATACTAGTGCAGGTGTATGGAGTTTAAAGTACAATGGAGCTCTTCCTGTATTGCTACATAACATCACAAGGTGGAACACGGGCTTTTCCATCTGAGAGAAGAACTCAGCCTAAATATGCAGGTTTTGTGTGTTAAACATGTGTGAATGAAACAAAACACAACTCCGGGCATGTTTTTGATGAGGAAACAGCATTGTAACAGATATAAGACATAATATGGGCCCTTTAACATTAAAAGCGCAGAACACACCACTCATTGTTGTTTAATGCTTACCTAAGGCACTACTCCTCCTTGTTTAATCTTTACATATTGTGCTAATAGTAGAGTTTATACTGCAGTGATTAAACATTCAGCACTCTTCAACTCTAGATTAGTCTTTAATGCCATAGAAAAGCCTAAAAAGCTGTTTTACTTGAGTATAAAGTTCATCTGTGGTCATTATAGTTGGACTCATTTTTCCCAGGCTGGTGGTGCATTTGTGTGTAATATATTTACACTGTTGCATCATCAAAGTCACTATCAAACATCTCTGCTCAGAAATAAATACGGCTCTCACAGACCGCAGAAGGCTTTTGCACGACTCTGCAACATGACACAAACTCATGTAAAGTGATATGCTTTTAATGAAGAATTGGTTTATATATAGATGGTCACTAACCCAATTTTGCTAATGGCAATGCAACAAAACTGGCTTCTATGCAATCTTCACCTGACTTTTGGACTCAAACCTAAATGGAACCAAGAGATCTTGCCGGAAACTACACGCACACATCCACCTAATCTAATGTAAAAGAAACACAAAATAGGCTTTCTCATGTGGTCAATTTATTATAATGCTATAATTTTGAACCTGAAAAATGATTCCACAGAAATTCTCCAATTATTAATTAATTTAGAATGTGTGAAATAATTGAAATTCCTGCTAATTATAATAAAATTATAACCCGGTGTTAAAATCTGTCATTAGCTTGCTGTTTGTAAAGTGTATATTTTTTACTTTTTAATTTGGGACACAGACTTTGCATTAGGGACGTAGCTATAATTGCTTTCTTTTGTGTTTATAGGCATTACTTCAAATATTGTTTTATAGTTCCTTATTTTAGTCTGTGTAGGTTTGCTGAACCTGCTGAATTTTCTCTTTATTTTTACAGTTGGTATTTCACAGTTTCAGTACTGTGTGTGGAGTTTGGCTGTTGCCATTGGAAACAGGTATCACAGAAGTTCCTTGTCCAACCAGCATTAAGTAGCTACATCATTAAATGGTATAAGTAAAGCCTCTGAGATTACCACTGCATGAAAGTAGAAATAGAATACATATACTTCAATACAGCTTTTACTTAAAGTTATTCAGTACTTTCAAGGGCAAGG
This sequence comes from Periophthalmus magnuspinnatus, assembly GCF_009829125.3. Classification (NCBI taxonomy): domain Eukaryota; kingdom Metazoa; phylum Chordata; class Actinopteri; order Gobiiformes; family Gobiidae; genus Periophthalmus; species Periophthalmus magnuspinnatus. The sequence goes on from NC_047146.1 coordinate 24,965,652, forward strand.
ACAATTCTATGCACAAAAAACAGAAATGCCAAAAATGATCCAAAACTCCATCCATCCATTTTCCCCCCCACTTATCCAGGTAGCAAGGACAGCACTCTAAGTAGCGACTCCCAGACTTCCCTCAACCCAGACACTTCCCTCAGCTCATCTGGTTGAACCCCAAGGCGTTCCCAGGCCAGCCGAGAGACTTATTTCCCAAAGCTCCTGACTAGGTGAAGGTAGGAATGTAGGATCCAAAACTTAACACTGTAGGAGAGACACCTATTTAAACAAGCACTTGCTAACACAGAGAGAGAGAAAGATCCAAGAAGTACATTGATGATAACAGAATGCAAGTGAAAACAACTTGTATAAATAGGCCATGTCAACATTATCATCCAATAATATAAATCATTTAGGCACACACTGTTTTGCATTATTATTTTATTCTTGCCAAGCGTCTTGTGCTAACGCAGCTAATAGATGCCACCAGCCAATGTTAACGTATGAGTCGGTCCATTGGGACACTGCATACATTAATACATACCCAACTATAAAAAAAGCTGTCATTTTGGGGTCACATGACTTATTTATTTGTTTTTAAGCCACAACTGGGGATGTTTCTGGCAGGTTGTTGGTCCTGTGGGCTCTGCTGTTGATGCCATTTTGACAACAGTTCCCCATCTCAGCCAATGTGCCGGGATTTCTTGGCTTTGAACTCAAGAAGCAGTTCCCACTAAAGAACAAAAAAAAAAACTGAAAAAAAAAAAAAAAATCTGCCACTGCACTTCAGCCACGATTCTCTGCCAAAACTGTCGCCGATGTTTTGTTGTAACAGAAATTCACAGGGCATGCACTCCAAGCTCTCGAACTTTGGAGCAATACCAATTAACATGAGCATAACGAGTTACAATATTAAGCTCTCCTCTATGAAACCCTGGCACCGTGGTGGTTATTATTATGAGGGACTATTTTCTTGTGGCTTTAATGAAAATGGCAGATGAGTCACAACACGCGGTGCCAAATCACATCACCAAGTCCCTCGCAGGTTTTCTGCTTTCCAGTTTAATGACAGAGATTCATTTTGTACCTCAGAGGGAAATGTTATCAACTCCACAACTGCACTGGTTCAGTACTAGTAGTGTGGGCGTGTGTTTCAGTTTTTTGTTTTTTTTTTGGTATTGTAACATTCAGAAAACTTGGAATACAGGGGAGTTTATTATTTTTATCAGCAACATCAAGTCTGAAGACATTACTAGTGACATTCTAAAAATACTGAGCTTTCAAATAGGGCAATTTCATGGGTTATCATCTGCAGAATATATAAAATGCTATATATAAGTATTATGATTAATCAAATGTCTATATTGTTAATTGTGTTAAAAGTGTTATTTATATTTCATGGCCATGTTTTTGCTGCAATCTATGATGATACAAAGCAGGGTTATGGAGCAATGCTGTAGGACATTGTAAAAAAAAATAAAAATAAAATAAAAATAAAAAATTTATTCCAATTTAAATTATTAAAATTAGATTACATATTTACATATTTAACATATACTGTTTTTAAAGACACCAGCAGTCACTTCTCTGATGTTCATTCAAATTGATTAAAATCATAATTGTCCAGCATGTGCAAAAAAATATATTGTATGTTTTGGCCATATTGCCCAGCCTTAGTCATAATGTCTATAATGTGAAATATCTTGAAATGATCATGTTTCTTCTCACAATAATCATAATGTGCGCGCCACACACAATACACACACACACCACCCACACAACGCACCACACACACACACATTGTGACATCCCTATCCCTAGGTTTCTTACATATATTACAGGGGCAAGGAGAAGACTATGGACATTCACAATCTGTAAACCCTTTTTACAGAATCCTCCCTTGTTCTACAATACTTATCGTGGCATTTAACAAATTCCACTTGAAATGCAGAAAGCCCTCATTAAATATCTGGTTGTTGTTGTGCTCCACATGCCTCCTCTGGGCCGGTCAATGCAGGTTGCACATGGAATCTGTCTCGGGATCAAGGTGAATGGAAATCCAAAAGTTGACTATTGATCTGACCTGATCTGAACGTGGGCCCAGTTACATATTGCGTATTTCCAGCATTAACACAAACAAAGGCAGTAGGCAGAGGTGCAGGAGGGCCTTGAGCGGGAGACAGTGTGTGGAAAGTGAATGACAAATGGGGATGTTCATTCAAATTTGATCAGAGCCGTTAGCAATGTATTTGTTGAGGTAAGCAGGTGCAGCGTCCAAAGCCCTCTAAATAGAAAAACAAAGCAAACCTGCAAATCTCACAATAATAAAAGTGCTAAAAAAAGACAGAGATATTACAATTTTTAATGTGTTAAGATCTAACATCCAAAAAGCTCATTTGGTTTTTTTGCTCACCTGTTACAACTACATATGTGACAAATACTTAATGATTTAACAATTATTCACAATTATCGATTACCCTGTTCAAACAACACTGGAATCTACAAATGACTTTCATTATCTGTCCTTGTCTTGAGTATTGATGACTTTTGTGAAATCAAACTTTTTGAATAAAAGAGTTAACTTTACTTGACATAAACAGCCAAATAAAAAGAAACTCTACATTTCAGGTTTACTTTTTTGGAGTACGATTTCAATTTTTTTTCTTCTAAAATTGGCACAATTGAATATTTTTTGTAGTTCTTAATTATATCATTACATAAATAAGCACAATGTTTGATTGTACACTAAATAGTCACATCCCTAGTACCAATTACTGAATACTTTATACTGCATTCTTTTTTACACTGATTGTAGTTGCACCAGTTTATTGCAAGAAAATGAGGCCCATGTCTTGGAATCTTCATTTTTCTCTGCCATTAGGACACTCCCCGGACACCTCCACACTGTGGAACTAAAACAATAAAACAAAAACAGCAAACACAGTGTCCTCTCTTATTTCTTTAATCTAATACCGTATTCACATGTCATGTGCATTATAAACAATCATATTTACCATTTGTGCCTTGTGAACCATCTGCAGACTGCCATGTTTTTCGGGGCCATTTCTCTCTTCAGTGTGCGTGTACTTCCTACCCATAATGCAACAGTTACTGCTCAGTTAACAAACTCTAGTCATGTGACCCCCATGGTAATAAGGACCATATTACAATATATTACAAGATATTTTTTGACTTTTTAGTGCTTTTAAACTTTAGAGACTATATTTTTTATTTTAACAGTTTTTTATGTAATCATACGAATCAATAATTACCAATATGTCACACTAAAATAAAACATAACTGTCTCAACTTCAGTTACACAAATCTTGAATTTAACCTCATTTCAGTCTTGCTTGAGTTCCTGATTTACATTACATTGACTATACATGACATAAATGCTGACTACTCATCTCATCTGAAACAAATTATAGGCGAATACATCTGGCAGATAGTTCATTCATCCCTCGAGAATTTCACTATACTTTTAGATTGCCTTTAAGCTATAGCCTTACATATACATCACCCTTGTACAAAACCTATCCGCTTCTTTAGCTGAGAATGCCTGAGGATAGACACATAACTCAGTCAGAGCAGTTTGTTCCTGAGGATGAAAGCAATTAAGACGTGTGTAGCTCGTGAAAAGAGTCTGTCGTTGAAGAGCCATTGTGTAAATGATGGCTCAAAGATAGAAGGTCAGCTCATTACACAAAGAATCTCACTTTCAATTCATTGGGATATTTTGCTGTATAAAGGATGCCCCCCTGAGCTTTTGATTGAGTCTAACTAAGTCCCATGTGAGCAGAGTTCCATCTGTGCCAAATGATTCTGTTCATTTGGGGCGGTGACTTGTGAGTGAATGTATTAAGCAGCATTACATTGAGGAAGGTGATCAACTAACTAGTGGTAATGAGGTCCTGTTTTTAAATTGTACAATTTTATGTTTATGGATGCAAAATGGCAATTAAAGGTGCACCATGCACTTTTCTGGTCGGAGGGGAATTGTAACGGCTCCAAGTGCCTCCTTCTAGACACTGTGTGAAGGAAACTCATTTTGACCATTTGTATCCACAATCTTGTCCTTTCAGTCATTACCCAAAGCTCATGACCATAGAGAAGGGTAGAAACATACATTGACCAATAAAATTGAGAGCTTTGCCTTTTGACTCGAGCTGTGCCGGCCGAGCCCCATGGGGAAAAAAGCCCAGTCACCAGTCTCTTGCCAAAGGAGTGGCTCCAAGTGTGACTCCAGGCTGTGGCTCCAGGTGGGAGCTCCAGAGTGTGGCTCCACGGTGTGGTTCCAGGGTTGGGCTCCAGGGTGGGGCTCCAGGGTGTGGGTTTAGGGTGGGGCTTCAGGTTGGGCTCCAGAGTGGGCTTCAGGGTGGGGCTCCAGGGTGGGGCTTCAGGGGTGGGGCTTCAGGGTGGGGCTTCAGGGTGGGCTTCAGGGTGTGGCTCAGAGTGGGACTCCGTGACACCAATCTGGCCTGGCCTTGATGTGGTGCTCGTCATGAAGGGCTTCTGTCATAAAACACCTGTAAAATATAAATGCAAAATAGATAAGTCCACTGTCATACTGTGGAACATTCCAGACAAAGCAATAACATTTCCATGGAGACAAGCAGGTAACAGAAAGGTTACATAATGAAACTCAAGGTAATAAATATGAACATTTAATATTTATTCATATTCATATTTCAAACTACCCTGCATGTATGAAAGGTTTGGTGTAGTATTGAGTGTATTATATAGAATGCAGTTAATTATTACTTATTATTATTATGAAATATACTTTTTGGTAATGGTCTACATTATGGAATGCTTTGGAAACTAAAAATGTGTTTATTTTTTCTATCAGTGTATAATGATAATCAGAAATGCAGGTTATTGTTTGATTTCCAAATTTCCTGTAATTCTCTGTTAAAGGGTCACTTGGTGGGAGAGCACAAAAGTGCTGATTTTGCACAAACCTAATAGGGGGGCCTAAAATTGGGCCTTATTCTCCCATTAGGCAGTATACATATTAATTACCCAGCCTGTAAGTCAAGTGAAAGTAAGAGAAGTTTTTTTACAACATTTTTTTTCTGTGTGAAGGGGCATTGTGGCAGAGTGGTTTCTTTTTTTCAAGGTTCAACTAATGATAGGCAGTCCGGCTCTTTGTTTCTGTTTCCAGTGAGGAGTCAGTTCTTAAGGCTTATTATTATGGTCATTTATTTTATCATTCAGAATGTTTTTATTACAGAAATGTTTTATATAAGCTTTTATGTTGTGAAACAATTTTTTATCCATTTTACCATTTTTTCATCATATTTTAGAAAAAAGGAGAAAAAAACACCAAGGCATTGCATTTTAAATGATTTTTTTTCCCCTCATAAACCTGATCCAGATACTTCTGGAGACCATTACTTAATTATAAAGATTTTTAGATAATTGGTTCTAGTCTGCCACCACATATTCTTGCTCTGTGGGTTTTAGCAGGTCTTGAGCTGAAGGAGGAGCAGCTGAATATATTTGGGTCTTATCTAATGGTAATCAGCTCTTCCGATTCACTTCAAAGAATCTGTTCTTAGAACAGGATCTGCCCATCGTCACGAATTTGAAGTTGAATGCATAGAAGACTACCTCGACCACACACTCGAAATTGCTGAGATCAGCTCTGCCCCCCCTTAGTGGTAAATTAAATTGTAATGACTGAATGAATGTAAAAACCCTCATACACTCACTTGAAATTCAATAAAGAGTATAGCTTCAGAAGAGACAGAAACTTGTGTAGTCGATGCCTTGTGCTTTTTGAATTCCAACGAAGTAAAGGTGCTGACGTGGGCTCTCGACTGAACTCAAGTGTAAAGAACACAGCAAGTCTCTATGATGAGTGGAGCACAGCTTGTCAAATACGCAGTGTGATGGCTCATGTGAAGGGGGAGTTGTACAGGTTTTTCTTTTTATTGTATAAAGGTCACCCTCTATCAGCTAATGTCAATTGCTTGTGTCATATGGACCTATGCACACTAGTCTATTTTTTATGTTGAGGAGTCAAAAGAGTGTTGAGATGAAAATATCCAGAAGACTGGGTAATGAGCCAAGGCAAAGTGTTCATTTGGATTTTAAGTAACTTCTAACTTATTTTAACATATAGGCTTTACTCAGCCAAAAGAAAATCATAATTTTAGCCAATTAGCGAACCGTTTGTGAATTTTCCCAGAGCAAACAGATATTTGACATTGCATTGAAATCCTTCCCTTTGGCATTCATTTGTAGTTTGTCTTGACTTTTCTTTTTGTTTGTGTTTGTTGTATGAACATGAATTTTAGTGGCATATTGAGCATTAAGGCTGCATAATTTTTGAAAAAAAATAAAAAATCAAATTGCAAGTTTTCAGAGAAGTATTGTGATTGTGATTAGATTTGCAATATTTGTTTAAAAGTAAGATTCTGTTTGCCTGGTAAAACCAGAATGTCATATCTCTGTATTTTGTATACAGATGTTATCAGTCTGGTCTCCAAGCCCGACCAAGCCTGATCGTCCAAACAGATACGTTTTTTTCAGTGACACAGTGAAACAAAGGAGCTCATTTGTCACCTATCATTTACAAATAAAATCAACAGTTTAGTGCTTCACTCATTGATTCTGCAGAAATCTGACATGTTTGTTCAGTCCCCTGCGATATTTATTTAGATATGGATGGCCCAGGCGTGTCCCTGACTGGCTAATCCTGTCAATTACTCCCATCTGAACTCGGGGAAATTCATCAGCGACACTCACACTCACATCTCTGTAAAGATTGAAGATATGTGTATATCCCAGGCAGGGATTCTGCACATTGTAAACAACATTAACATCTGAGAGAAGAATGAAAAACTAATACAAGAATCCTGTGACTTACAGAACATGTTTGTTCTGAGGATATGTTGTTCTTTGCAGAGGACACTCCATTATCTAAATAACTGCAGTCTTTGCCATTTGCAGATTCACATGGTAAAGTCTGAAATTGCAGTTTCAGTTTGATTGAGTTATATTGTGCACCCCACATTTTTCTATAGGTTAACACCACTCGCAGTTGCTTTGTTGTAATTTGTTCTTCATACATACATACATACCATTTGCATCTCTTGGAAAAAAAGACAGCGGTTGTAATTGAAAGACAAAGTGAGATGATAGTCATTGTATTAGAAGTGTAAACCCGAAGATCTTATTCTGACTGAGAATGTGAGGAGAGCTACACAACATGCACACAGAGATACAGGGATCCAGTGTAAGCTTCCACACTCTTTTGTGTTTAATTCAGACTGTCGCTCCCCTGACAAGCTGCTCTCTATGTAGGAGCACTCAGTCATGTATTTAAAGCTCACTCTGCTCTAAGCTGCAAGTAAATAAGTTAACGACTGACAGGAATTCAAAATTTTGGTGTATTCTTTGGCAAAATTTGACAAGTTATGGGACATATTTTACACATCCGAATCTGATCTTTACAAACAAATCTATTTTAATATTATCGTTACATTCTGCTTGCATATCGATAGCCACAACATACTTTAACTGCAATAATAATAATTCAATTTATAGAACACTCTAGGGCAGCTGTGGCCATCAATCATGTACTCACTCCCAGTCATACTAGGCAAGGTGGGTGTAGTGTTCTACCTAAAAACACAAAGGATCCACTGCTGCCTCACTACGGCTCTTGCTATTCCCCATAGTCTCCAATCCCAATACCAGAAACTAATGACTTCCTACTTACATATCTATAATCAACATGTGCTATACTGTGTCACTTTTCTTTTCATCAGAACCAGCTAAAACTTTGAGCTACAGTTGAAAAATACTGTATAAATATTACTATTCCTTTCATGGTCCACATTGATCTATACTGATTACTGTATGTTTTAGATACCTTATACCTTATACATGCTACCTTTACCTATTTCTAGAGAACATGACGTCAATATTGTGGACAATTGTTTCCTTTTCAAAAATAAATTCACTATTATAAGACAGCAGTTAATAACATGAGCTTAGTTGTCTCAACAGAGATCAGTTAAAATAGTCTGTTGTACTGTGCATTTGACCCGAGGGGCTGAGACTGTAGAGATAGAGTGAGATGGATTTTACTCTTCTTACCTGAGAAGTGCTCCCAGAAGGGCTATTTCACCGACTATAGAGAGACCTAGCATTGTTTCAACCTTTGATCAACTGCGCCACAATTTACGGTGAGTCTGAAGAGGATTTGTATAGAGAAAAAAGTAGGACACCGGACACAATAGCATTTTTAGCAATATTTGTGAAATATTTGTTAAATGGCAGTTGTGGCATAAGAACCAATTGTCTTCACAGCACTGCGGTAACCGCGGTAGCATGCTTAGGACGAGGTTGTTCAGATTACGAGAGTTTAAACAGGATGATTCATGCAGTCAGATGAATAGGGCCTTGCTTTTAAGAGAAGGGACATTTTAAACCTCTTGATCTATGTGGCAGCTTATGAAGGCCTGTCTCCTCATTGTCGGCACAGATATTGATCATTATAATTGAATGAAGGTAGTTAGTCACCAGCAAATTTGTTCAAAGAACACCCAGACACATTAAACTTCAACAAGACTTCAACAAGACTTTGATAACAGACCTGCTTGCAGGTTGATCTTCTTATACAGCACATTTTTATATTTATATAAATTATATATTATGTCAAATTGCTTTAAAAATTTTTTAAAGGTGCTCTATGTAACTTTTTTGGTACAGCGTCTGCCACCTGCTTGTGTCTATGAAGATGCTATTGCGTTGCCTGTGATGTTCCACAGTATAGCAACAAACCAGATAAAGAGGTGGACTAAGTCAGTGTGATGTCACCCATCAGCTTGAGTCAAATGAAGCTCGTCGAGGCTAGTAGTTATAGTGGTTAATTTGAAGCTGAGTTCCATATTTGGAATTCTGGCTGCAAGTATCATAGCAACCAAAGAGCCAGTCTGAAGCGAGGCTGTTGAAGGTAATGCCCCTTCCCGCCCGCACCATGGGTGTAGCAGGAAGTGGGTGCTTAGCAATGCTGTTGATCAAACCTGTTGCTAACGCTAGTGGGTGCGACCTCGGGGAAAGAAGGTGCTTTATTGGTCTATTACTAATATTCATATCTTGACTTATGGACAAACTAGCCAAAAAACAACAACAGGATCATATCGTGCAAGTATGAACATTTTAAGACCAAAAATGATGACTAGTTACAGAGAGAGGAGCACTTTTTTTCAATACAAAGTGAATTCGAGCTAACCCATGCTCACTTCCTATTTGGAACACGGCGACTAGCAGGTTAGCTATGTCCATTTATATAGTCTATGCATTAAACTTATCTCCATGGACAAAGCAGGCAATGCCCCAAGGCCAAGTAACAGATCAGATCTGAGGAGAGTCAAGCCCTGTGTACAGTAAGAATTCATGGTTTCCAATGTGGTTTTTCAGCAGTAAAATACATTTTAAAAATGCAAGATACATTCATAGTGTGAAACATTTACAGCAATAGCATCTCCATGGAGGATGACCAACCAGAAAATTTACATACTGAAAATTTACATACTGCAGCAGACCTATTATTCCAAATTGACCTTTCAGAGCTTTTAACCATGTTATAATTGTTTCCCTTCAACATTTACTGACCCAATTTTGTATTTGGAGTGATTCGTATACGTCTGAGCAATCTTATGCTTACGCCATATAGCCCATCAATCGCCACTTTACTCCCACTGCTCTGTACTTACTTTGTTCTCCAGTTAAATTTTCTTAATCAGTGATATGTGCAGGATTCCGCAGCACTGCATAGTTATTTTTGGTACAAATGAAAAAATAAAAAATAAAATTGCTGCTTGATAGCATGATCTACGGCTGTCCACGCCAACTCTTTCTTGTGATGACATTTACAGCAACATCAGCACTGCAGTTTTCTAACACGGAACTCAGTAGACTTGTTTCTTTTATTAAATTGTTTTAGATGAATATTGAGATTTAAAATGTGCAAATTAGAACGTGCAAATTATAAAATAACGATCCACGGGTGTCATAGATTATAGCTACAGTATATAGCAGACACAACAGGTCTTCATTAACATCACAGTGTATGCTTAGGAAACCCTTTAATTTATTTAATTTGCACAGTCTACATGGGTAATCCATCCTCAGTGCTAAAAAAGCCCTCTAACACTACAGTTTTATATGACAGTACATTGTGTCATTCCTGTTTTTAGAGTCTATACACAGTCAAACTGCAAATTAGCAACACAACTTTTGCCTTATAAACTTTTTTCACTATGTTCTAAGACTACTAATCTAGTTTGTTCCTTTCACATAACAAGCTACCACCCTGTGTCACTGGGCTGTGTTTCTCTTGGTTATTCAGACAGTCCATGAATAAAAGCCTGCTGTCGGAGCATTGACATTGGGCACGTGTTTTTTTCCTGGAGCAGCTTTGAGGAGCAGTCTGGAGACAAATGTGTTCCTAAGACCTCAGCCTGATTATCATTCATGGCGTTAGTCACACAAGGCAGCACGACTGGTGACACGTGGATTCGATTACAAATGGTATCTTTATATAAAAACTGATTCTTGAATTCTAGCTTTGAATCAAGAGTTTCTGGACAGCTGTTATTTGTGAATTTCAGTAGCTTGCCTTCAGCGAGCTTTGTCTTCCCACGCTGGAGTGAGCACTACATAGACCAGGGGGCAGGCGGCAATTCAGTGGACAGAACACACATTCGATTAACTCCGTTTTTCTTAACTAGGGATTACACATATTTCAAGTTTAAAATTTAATTAAAGTAGCCTACATTTTAATTTAGAAAGATTATTTTTCTCTTTGAAGGCTTGACAATTTGCCTGACACCTCACATGCGGTGATTGGCTTTGAGGTCAATTGCACACACATAATTGTACATACCTTATTGAATTTTTTTTTTTTTTTGTTTTTTTTTTGCAATTAAAACCTGTAATTGAATAAATTACAAGATAGATATGTTTAATAGCATGTGGTGGAACATTCAAGGCAAAGCAATAGCATCTCATCTGAGACAAGCAGGTGGCGTATACTCTTTCTCTGCCAGAGAAATTGTGCAGTGTACACTTAAAATAACTTTTTACTTTAACCTGTTTGCTATTATTAAAAAAAAAAAAAAAAAAAGATCTATGATATATGTTGTTTCCTCATCAATACTCTGAGTTGTGTTTTGTTTCATCTACATATCCACAAGTTTAACACACAGACCCTGCATATTTTTCTAAAGCAGAAAACACTCTGTTCCACCTTCTGATGTCATGTGGTAATACAGGAAGCGTTCCACTGTGTTTTTATTTAATTTATTTTCATTTATTTTCATTGATTTTAACTTGTTTTTAATTTGATTTTACTGGAAAGCACTTTGGTCACCATGAGTGTTGTAAAGCGCTCTATAAATAAACGTTGATTGATTGATTGATTGATTGATTGATTGGAATCATTTAGATACTTTCAGCTGTGGAATTATTAATATACTGAACTGAAAGTAAAAAGTAGCTGTTAACTTGAAAATTACGGCTTCATGACATCACAATGTGGAACAGAGCATTTTGAGCTTTGGAGATATAGACAGACTAATAAAAAGGGTTACTCAAACATGTGTGAATGAAACAACACACAACTCCAGTTATGTATTTGAGGAGGTAGCAACATTCTAACATGGCTTCAAGCTCACAAGAGTCAATTTTATGTAATATAGGACCTTTAATATGTGTACTTTGTCTAAACCACTAAAGCAATTTTTGAGATACTACCTATTTTCTTTTACCCGCAAAATGTGTTTAAACAAAATCACACCCTAGTGCATTCAACTTTTAACTAAACATGTAGGCTCATATATTTATTTTGTTTCCATACTTTTGCTATTCAAACTTTGCAATTGTAAAAAGTCAATACAAATTGTGTCTGTTATCCTTTTTTGCCTGCCTAAATGTCATTCACTAGGACCCCACAGAGCGCCCTACTCTGCTCTACACCTCCTCCGCTTTCAAACTTGCCGAGTTTCTCAAAGCTAAAGTTGTATAATGCTGTTGAACTCTAGGGGAGCGCAGTTCACACAGATTTAAATGAGTCAGTCACAAAGTTGCATTTCAATGGGCTGTTAGTGGAGCAGGCATAAACAGCGAGCGGTGGGAAAAGGCCGCTGCTGGGTTTGGCTGTAGGGCTGCTCCAAGCACTCCCCTTGATCCGGATCACGCTCTCACGCTCCCATTCACCGCACAAGGAGATTGGGAATACAGGGAGGCAACTGTGGATGTGCCAAAACTTTACCAACTCTTCTAGGTTTGTTATGTCAATAAATAAAAACATGGAGACCAAATGAGAATATTAAGTAGTTCAAGCCAAGGTCACATTTTAGATTTGACAGAATTCCATATTTGTGCATTTGTCAAAACTTTTCTCCCAAAACAACTCTGCTCTGATGAGGAGGATAACTTTTGTTGGAGCACTAAACATTATAACAACATAATTTTGTATTTTTTGGTAATTTTTATTTATTAATTGATTTATGTAAAATGTAACTTTTCTGCTTGTCTCCATGGAGATATCAGCCATTGTTGGGCAAGGTACTATAAAATTGTAATACATTATGTATTATTAGTTACAGTGTTAAAATTGTATTTATATTATATATCAAGTCTGAACGACACAGAGAGTACAGGCCAAAATGTTTGTACGGCCTGAAAAAAAAAAGATATATTACTAATTAATCCATTACATTTCTAACGTGTTACTCCCAGCACTGCTTGTTGCTTTGCCTCAAATGTTCCACAGTGTAGCATTAAACTTACCTACCAAACAAGCAGATGATGCTGTATAGGTTAGTTCTGTGGTGAGGTGACTCCATCATTATCTGTTGCAGCTACAAAATTTGCCCATCAGCTGCTACTTAAATATCTGTTGCTCCTCTTGTCTATGAGTTGAAAGTGCTAGGCCTATGTATAGTTTTGCACATATTTGTGCACAAAAGCTGATCTTCTATTACTAAAAGCCTTTTACAAATTGCCACAGTGCTGAAGGACACTCAGTTATCATGTTTAACAAAATGTTTCATGTGCTCTATCTCTCATTTTCATCCATCACCACCAGGGGCACTGTCTGCAGAACAGCCTACAGTTATGGGTCATAGTTTGAATTAGCCAACTTGCTGCAATCTTTCCCTTCTCAATAGATAATGTGGGAGGAAATGATGGTTCTCTTTATTTCTGTACTTTTCTTTGTTGCACCAGAAAGCCAAAGTGTTATAAATCAGAACTACATCAATACACTGGTGAACACATGTATAAACCCATGTCACATTGATGTAGATGGATTTTAGCACACCAAGCACACCAAAGGCAAAATGAATTTCAATTTCCCTGTTTCTTTGCCTTTTGGACCTCAAGCTGTTGGTGCTGCTGCTCAGTCCAATTATATCAAACTCCATCAAAGCAGCTATGGAGACCTGGATATTTTTTTACACTGCAAGACAAGAGTGGCAGAAATAATTGGCAATTCACCACTATTATAAGAGGTCACTTCAGTGCTTGCTATTTGCTATTAGCATAGCAAGTGTGCAAGAAGGAATAAGCCTTGATTTAATTAGCATGACTCAGAATGTAGAACTGGAATAGACTTTTAAGTGTTACAGTCCACTCCAGTTTAAAGATTTATACAGCAGTTGCACGTGCTGTAACAATAGTTCTGCATTATATTATAAGTCTAATGCTCAAATTGCTCAATGGTCAAGTTGCTCTCATGTAACAGTGTGTTTTAAGCTTGCAACTGTGGTTAAAGTGAACTTTGAGTGTAACTTTTCGCATTTAGGGTTCACAACTTGCTCACCATGTAAATGTTGTTGCTTTATTTGGAATGTATGGCTCCATGGAGACATGGAGATGGCACCACCATAGGCCAAGTTATATGTCACGTCTGTGGAGTAGTAAGGATGCATGTTCATGGCATAAAAACATATGTGGCTTAAAAAATGCAAGATGGATGTGTTAAAGGTACTATATTACACAAAATTACTCTTGTGAGCCTCCTCAACAACATACCTGGAGTTGTGTTTTGTTATATTCACACACGTTTGAGTAATCTGTTATTATTAGTCTGTCTACAAAGCTCAAAATGTTCTGTTCCAACTTGTGATGTCATGAAGCGGTAGTGTTCAACCCCTTAGCATTCCGGGTCATTTTGGTGAAATTGCCTTTGTTCTGACCTCTCCAAATTAAAATAATCAAGACTATTGAACCCTCAGGTAACACCCTATAGTTTCACCCACAGGTGTCAGAATCATTGTAAGTTTGTCTGCTGAGCATTTATACACTTTGGAACACACATAAAAAAAAAAATTTCTCATCCTCGCCAAAACATTTTTGTGAAAATGAAGGTGTAGACAGCTGCAGTAGGGAGCTGGGGCCAAAAATACACTATATCTCAACTGACAAGATTGTTGACCACTTACATTTCAAATTTGAGGTCAATACCTATAAAAATAAGAGTTTTACAATCATTTTATCATGAGTAAGTCCAGGCCTCTCCAAACCTATCCGAATGAAGACATTTGGAGAACGTTTGGAAAAAGTGCAATAACTTTTGAATGTTTCAACCCACAGACATCAGTAAGGGCTCTACTGAAAACTCACAGTTAGAGGAATCTGTATCTGCACACCCAGCTGCTCTATTACTGTACATTTATATATCATATCAAAACACAATATAAAATGTATATTTGTATATAAAATACAGTCAAAACAAGTGGTATGGGTCAAAATAAATATATATTTACAAACTACACACTGCAAACAATCAACAAACACACACACACACACTTCAAAATGTAAACAAAGACACACTGGAAACTAAGAACACACTGTACATGATTGTACCGTGAGACAGTCATTCTGTGACAGTGGCTCACTCGTTAGAGCTTTGGTCCCGCAACCCGAAGGTTGGAGGACCAATTTCTGTCATTGTGTTCTTAGTTCTGTCATGGTGTTAGGCGAGACACTGTGTGAGTGATGTGCATGATTGGTGGTCGGGGGGCTCGGTCGTGTACTTTCTTTGTTTCGTCATGTTTAAAACGCAAAACTACTGCGTAAAATTACGCAATACGCACGCGTAATTTTACGTGCGGATCTTTATATCCAGTCTCATCTTTTTACGCGCGCAGCAAACTCCGTCTGTTTACAGTAAACCACTGCATGTCACCCATCAGCGTGTTTCGCAGTTCATGGGTTTAAGAGGAAAACATCACTAAACGTGTGTAATGTAACAGCTTTATTCTACAAGGGGGAGAGTGGGGCGTACTCTGTCAGTCATCTGTAGCTCTCATTCACTGTCCGCGGCTCCGGTAACCCACAGCCCCCACCTTATTGGCCAACTTTGGTGTCAATCACAAGCTAACAAGTTTGTTTTGTGCTGAGGAACAAAGATGGCGCTGTCAGAAGTTTATTATGCCTGAAACTGACAAAAGAAATGCAGAGAAGTGATGGAACAGATTTCACTTTCCTGCAGCAGATTGGACATGGAGGCTCTAACTTCCTTTGTGGACATAATTTCTTGACTGGATTATATTCTCTGGACCTTTACAGAACGAATGAGACCAACTTTGTGTGAATATGTTGATGTTGGACAGAACCAGAGCGCTCAATGGTAAGTGAAGTCCAAATCCACATTTCTGACTTCTCTGTAAAAACGGCTTTCCTGTCAGCACTGTGGTGATTAGAGATGTAAATGGTTTACATATTCAGAAAGATGAATGCCGTAGCTTTCATTTGACGTGTAGATTGTTTGTGTGGGTGACGCAGAAATACACGTACATTGCTGTAAAGTTGTAACGTAAAGGCGCGCGGGCCGTCGGAACGCTAAGTGGTTCAGCCAACTTTTACGTTTTGTTCCAAAGAAATTGGCAATTCCAGGGCTGAAATTATCCAAATGTTTCTCGTGAAGGTGTGTAGAGTTTGGGAGCACTTCCTGTATTACCACATGACATCACAAGGTGGAATACAAGGTGTTTTCTGTTTAAGAGAAGAACTCAGAAGAAATCATCTTTACATCAATGTTAAGACTGTGTTTCTCACGCTAAGGTGACATTTTCTTCACCTTGGACCAAAAAGTGCATATACTTGTAACATGTTGTACCACCATATTGGGCTGTACAATGGTGATACAAGGCAAGCATTTTTGTATGTCAATTTGCAGGGAACTCGCAGCACTAGTAATTTGTATTTAGGAGAGAAGAATATACATCATTTTGAGAGCCCAAACACTGAGCAGTTCATCATTGGGATAGGTGTCAGGTGAACTTTTAATGAAGATTGGTGGATGGGTGTTTGATCTGTATTACCTGCAAACACTTGGTGCCCTATTGAGCACTCTGTGGCTTTGGAGATTATGCACTTTATAATATGCTGCAGGGATGCTCAATATTACAACTAGTGTAGTAGTTCCAGCAAATATTCAAATCATATGAAGTAACATGTTTTTTACTATAGCATCAGCTGAGTAGCTTTAGCAACTGGGTGACAGTTGCTCAGATTGAAGGTGAAGATGAAGGTTGCTGGTTCAAATCCCAATTTCAACATAAACATCATTGGTAGAGAGGTCAAATCCACTGAGCCATAAGTTGGTGGTGTGTTTACAGCTCCCATAAATGAATGTTGTCATTGAGTCCTTGGACAAGAGACTTAACCCATCTTACACATCTGTATGAATGTATGTGTTTCCTTGATGTACTGCTTTGAGTGTCTTTAAGGTGGAAGAGCGCTAAATAAAAATGTGACCATCTCCTTAGCATCCTGTGTGTCCTCGGGCAAACCCATTTTCTCACCTTACCAGAGAAGCTATTTACACTCATATTTAGTTTTACTTGAACGAAAATTCTATAGAAAAAAGGTTATTATGTATTCCATTTCTTATAAGTTAGTTTATATCATTGGCACTTTACAGCACAGCAGTAGACATATTAGTAATAGGATAGCCTAGCAGGAGAGCTATGGTGTTATTGTGGCAATGTAAAGTTGCCAATTGAAGCACGGCACATCTACTTTATTACATTGTAATATGATTGACCCTAATCTTAACCTATGAAGTCTGGAGTGTATGTTATTAATGTTAAAGCTTACACCCTCTGTACTGAACATATGAATTGCATAGAGCATCTTTCCTCACAATAATGCAGGTTTGTCTGTTTCATATGCTGTATAGAGGTGCCGTATTGACCCTGAATACCTCCTCCTGAGACTCTACACAGACTACGTCCATAATGGCTCACTGGGGAACTCCATGTTATTGGCTGAGCTAAGTGCTGCTGTTGTGTTTGTATTTATTCAATCATAAATCCAGGAATAGCCTCCGCTGTGTTGGGCTGTAAGTAATCTTAAGTTTGTAAAAAAAAAAAGAGGTTGAATAGTGTGTTAGAGAAGAGCTGGTGACCTCTGGTAAATTGATATATAGAATGTAACAAAGCATCCGTCTTAGTAAAGTTATTTGTGGAATTTCGGTGTGTTGTCCATGTTAAGCACCTACTACCATACCAGTTGTGACCTTACCTTACGCTCTTTTTTATCTAAAATGTTCCACAATATAATATGATATGATGATATAATATGTTTGTTTTACATTTTTATGTGCATTAGTGTTTTGGTTATATAAAATGCCATTTCATCAAAGACAAAGGGCTTGTTATCTTTACACACGCTAAACGACTAGCAGCTTAACTATTGATTATTGATCACAATGACCTTAAAGGCTCTCATTCAGTTTTTTTTGTTTTTTTTTTTGTTTAATTTCTTTATGTTTAATACTTGTGTACTCCTGTATGTATATAAAATGTACTTAATACATTTTATATACATACAGAAGGCATCAAATATATGATGCAAGATATATGGAATTATGTAGCAAAGAAAAAAATGAAATAACTCAACTATATATATATATATATATATATATATATATATATATATATATATACATACATACATACATACATACATACATACATACATACATATATATATATATATATATATATATATATATATATATATATATATATATATATATATATATATATATATATATATATATATATATATATATATTCAAAACCTCTCTCAGTGAACTTCTTGATGAAGTCTCCTGAAATAGTTTTCACTGCCATGTGTTCATTCATAGTTTTGATGCCTTCAGTGATAATCTACAATGTAAATAATCATGGAAATAAAGACATAGCATAAATGCAAAAGTGTGTCCAAACTTTTGACTGATAGTGTATATGTGATACAAGTAAAGCACATAACCTAAACCATGCCTGTTTAATATAGGAATGGGAAAAATATTGTTTATCGTGATAAAAAGGGTCAACAATAATTGTTTGAGGGATAATCGCCATTATATCATCCAAATCTGCAGAAAAAAACAAAAAAATCACTCCTTCCTGATGATGTCTTCTAGATCATTGTTGTTTTCACTTAAGGCAAAGTACAATACTATACATCCTCTCAGTCTTTAACAGACTACAAGAGACTGCACTGAAGACTATACTGACTGAAAACTCACCTCTTCTCCTTGGTATTTAATACTAGCTAGACAGAATATCTTGGTATTTTATGGGTATTTTCCTATGTATCGTATTATCTGTATATTCTTTTTTTTTTGTTGACTTTTATGTGAAGCACTATGGGAAGTTATGTTAAACCTCCTATATGCAGTTTAAATATGGAACCTCTTCATAATATTAAAAGTATAATTATATATTATAATTTCATATCCAGAACATTTTTAAACTGTCAGCATCTTATTATCATTAATCGCAATTTTTTTGTCCGTGATAATTGTGACACCAAATTTAATAGCGTCCTATGTCTTGTGTAATATTCATCTTTTTACATATTTGATCAATGACCTTAAAACCTTATATTTCTTTTGCACTCCCGACTAAATAAATGTTGGCATGGTATGGGATGGATTGATCTATTTTAAGTGTCCTTCCTTTAGGTCCTAATTTGCCTTTTTTTGTGCCTGCAGTTACATAACCTATTTCTGTTGGCATTAGCATAAATGCTATAAGATAGAATTTACTATCTGGAGGCACATTAAACAATATGAGCTGCAAATAAGAAAATCCATTGGGCTGTGACAGCATATTACTCATAGCCCTAATACATGCATTTTTATTACATTGTGACACAAAAAGAAGGGTTACAATTTGGGAGACACATTTATCAAACCTTAAAAATGCTGAAAAAACAAATGGGCTTTTTTATTTTGTTTTACCCATGTCACAAATGATATACCAAAATGCTGTCACACATATACTTCAGTGTAACTTTTTATCCTTGTGTTTCAGTGGCTATTCACACAGAAAGCTATCCATTTGTATCAAAGTTGACGCGTGCTGTTGGCTTGATCAGTACTTCTACGCTGTTTTGTCACAGTCTAAAAAACAACAAATTACCAATCCCGGAAAACACAAGGACATATTGTTTATATCGTTGTTTATGCAATGTTCCAGCAGCAAATTATTCCGGCCTTCATTCATTTAGTTGTAAAAATGTCTGCTTTAGAATTGGCATTTAAATAGTTTTTTGTCCTTTGTACTTTTCAATGTTTATCTTATTTTTACTTGCATTTCTGTCTTCCCCTGGGCAAGTACTCGGTCATTATAGGTCTTATAGCAATGGTATACTCACATTATAGATTTAGTTGAGATCTGGTGGTACTTGTGAAGCCAAGATGGTACTTTTTGTGTTTAGTTTGAGAGCCGTTGATTATTCACGAGTCTAGCTGCAATTGCACAGTGAAAATGACCCAATATGTAATCAATAGACCAAGACGTTATGCAATATAGTATGATGTAAACTACAGAATACTATTACATCGCGGGACAGTTGATGCTCGCTTGGGTTTTATATCCTGTCACAAAAAACGCATGTATGTATGTATCTATGTATCAAAACATGTGCCACATATATAGCTGTTCTTTGCTTCTTTGACCTTGCATACTTGTACCTTATACCCTCAATGTCCTTGGAGGAGGTCTGTATCAAAGTTAGGTGCCTCAGACTGATTTCCCGATAGTGTCCTGTCCCATAAGTCTACAGTAATGGAATCTGTGATAAGAACAGTAGGAGCAGAGGGGGCCGCGTCTGGGTTCTGATAAAGATGAACCAGAGACTGTAGTGTTTGGGCTAGGGTTAGGTGAGTATCAGTGTACAAAAACAACTCACTGTATTGAACGGATTGATGTAAGGTTTCATATTTGTAGACGTGCTGAGTCCTTTGGTGTCAGTAGACCATATTTTAGATTCTCATATTCATTGTATAGAAACAAAATACCAAAACAATACAAAATTAATTGGAGCCAGAGTCGATGGAGCCAGAAGCATGCCCATGATCACTTCCTATTTGGAACATGGCGGCTAGCAGGTTAGCTGTGTTTATTTATATATGCAGTCTATAGTTTTAAACAGAAAATATCAAAACCCTTCCACACAAAATCTGCAGTTAATAATCAATGCTGATTGTGCAAAATTATTCAAAATCTTGCTAATTTCCCAGACAACCCTGCAGCAAAATGTCTTTAATCTTACATCTTAAATCATTTGAACAAAGATTGAAAGAAATCAAATGTATAAATACATGTCTTATCTTTATCCATAAACAGTGACTCACCATCTCTTCCCTCTGACTTTTTTTAAACTGTCCCCTGTAATGAAATATACATGAATCCTCAGTGATAGCAGCGTCCGTTTCTGGTTTAGGGAGGGTGAAAGTGAAGTTTTCCATTATTCAAACCTCTTTTCCAAGTCTTTTCTTTCACAGTTTCAAGTACTTTCACCACCTACAGTACATCTCTATTCACTTGTCCAAAGATAGTAAGTGTAAGATACTGCATCACTAGCCCCTGCTCCAATTAGCTCACAGCAGATGTTTGAGTTGAACTTGAGTTTGTTAAAAGTTGTTCTGCTGCTTCTGCTTAGGTGTTCTGTTTTCTCAAGCATGCCTTGTACAAACGGGCTCCACATTTCCATTGAGAATTTTAAGTTTTATACCAATTTAGTTGTAGTTTTTATTTTGTTTCCAAAGTATGGAGATGTGTAGGTCTAACTTGCACTATGTGTTCATTTGAGCAGTAAAGTTGTGTATCCGTCTCACTCATGTTGCATTGTCATGGCTTCCTATTGTGATTTTGTGACTTGGTATATGCTCCTTGTTCTTCTACCACCATCTTTTCCATTTATCTAGGCTTGGAATTAGTCCAAGAATACATTTGGATTGCCTTGGACATTACTGGAGTCAGTCTTTCTGATTGAAGGAAAATAGGACAGAAGGTAAATGATATGGTCCAGTGTATACCAATTGGACATTTATAGGACAAGTATTCATACCAAAGACATTCAAGTGTGTTATTAGCTCTACCAGGTGAGCCATTGCAGTACCCAGCTCAAATAACCTTGGTGGTCTCAAAATGTGTTTTTAGTTGTCAACATCAGAATGGGTTGGTAGTGTGACATTAATCAAGCCAGTCTAGTGTCTATACTTCTGGCATACAATCTTGGCCATATCAAATGAAAGTATTCTGATCTTTTATCTTATATCTTTTGTATCTCACTTTCGTAAATATTACATGTACTCTTGTATATGTTTGAAAGTGGATACTCGATGTTTGAAAGTGGATACTCGATAGTAGCTTTTGTATACATACTGATGGTATAATTGTTTTTATTTGGACAACATTAGCTCAGTTGGTAGAATCATTTGATGAATGATTGGATCCACTGATCCACAGGTTGGCAGTGTGATTCCAGCTCCCATAGATGAATACTGTTGTTGTGTTGTGTAAGGTATAAAATTAATTCAGATTCTGAAATAACTTGTCCACCTCATCAGTACATTTTCATAGCTTACATACCACACAACACAAGGAAGCCATTCACCCCCCCTCCCATAATACAATTGTCACTTTATCTTGTGCTAGCCCTGGTCACCTGCTTTATCAAAACACCAAGGTCTTGTCTTCAGGTTGCTGCCTGTAGATACGGCCATTAGTTCTGCTCTTTGCTTACGGTTAGCGAGGAATCCTGGGTCAGCTTGAGACAGAGAGAGACACAGAAGTGAATGACATCCGATCCAATTACCTGTCACCTCCACACATGCTGCTGCGAACACTGCAGCCAGGTCCACATGAGACAAGCAATTACATGGGGAAAGATTGTGATCAGTATACAAGAGCTGACTGCAAGGCTGGCTCCAATCCCCACAGGCTAAAGTGCCTAAGGTCTTCATAAGAGGGTGCTTAGTGAGAGAAAAACAAGAGGGGGGCAAGCCATCTTCATAAACAGGGCCGTAATATCATATGTGTACTAAATGAGTGACTGAGTCTGTAGGGGTCAAATAAAGTGGTGGTCATTGATTTAAATGATGTATATTCTAATACAATGGTGCATGCTGGTCAAGTACGTAACAGGCTGGGATCACATTCTACAATTTGATGAGGTCAGAATGTCAAATGGAAGACAGGTGCCTATGGAAGATATTAGAAAGGAATGTATAAAAACATGCATTTTTACTGTGAGCAGAATCTCTTTGTACAGATCTGGCCTATAACTTTACCTGGTGGTGTCAAGTAAAACGCTATACTGTGGAACATACATAGTGTACCTTAAAATAAACACATGGATCCATATTAAAGGTCCAGTATTCAACAAAATTGACTCTTGTGAGCTTTGAGCCATGTTATAATGTTGTTATCTCATGAAAAACATACCTTGTTAGTCTGTCTCCAAAGCTTGGAATGCTCTATTCCACCTTGCAGTTGTTTTCAAGTTACCACAACTTTTTAAGTTTTGTTGACTAGAGATTAGCAATTTCAGGGCTGAAATTATCCAAATGATTCTAGTAAAGATGTATGGAGTTTAAAAACACTGTGGAGCACTTCCTGTATTACCGCATGACATCACAATGTGGAACAGAGTGTTTTCTGTTTGAGAGAGAAGAACTCTAATATTCAGGGTTTGTGAGTTAAACATGTGTGAATCAAACAAAACACAACTCAAGGTATGTTTTTTGATGAGGAAACATTAAAACACGAGGAGCTCGGTCACACAGGAGGAGCTCGGAGTAGAGCCGCTGCTCCTCTACATCAAGAGGAGGCTCGGGCATCTGTTCTGGATGCCTCCTGGACGCCTCCCTAGGGAGGTGATCCAGGCATGTCCCAGGAGGCCCCAGGAAAGACCCAGGACACTGGCGGGACTATGTATCTCACCTGGCCTGGGAGTGCCTTGGGGTCCCACCGGAGAAGCTGGAGGATGTGTCTGGGGTGAAAGAAGTCTAGCTGCTTAGACTGCTGCCCCCGTGATCTGGACATGGATAAGCAGAAGAAAATGGAAGGTTGGACGTTATAACATAGATCAGAAAATAGTGTAATATGAGTCCTTTAAAGGGGAACCCACATTTGTTTTTATATCTGCTTCTCTCCAATCATAGAAATGCCATATTGTAACAGAGAGCTAATCATTGTACACATTACTAATGCAAATAATGTTTTGTCTGCTGCACATATGGTCCAGATTTGTGCACTTAAGTTATTTCAGTAGTAGCAGAACATGGAAGGAACAGCTGATGCCCCATAATGCCACATTTCAGACAGGATGCGCAAACATTAGCTGGCACATTTACACAGTCCATTCATCGCTGTCAGCCGTAATGAGATCTTCATCAGGAAAGCAGTCGGAGCAGGAGGAGTGATGTTAGCACGTCAGCTGTTTTTAAATAATTCATGTTCCCACCTTTGCCTCTTTGTTTTCTTGACTTCACAGAGAGGAGCGGCTGCATTCATTTGAAAACCTTTGACAACCTCGCGCTGTGGGCAGGTTAGGATCTACACAACAGTAACAAAGACGAATGTGGCTGAGGCAGTGACCCTGAGAGGAGAAAACAGGAGAGGTGCTTTGCTCATACCAAACATTAGTAAGCAAACATTTCTCATGATTTGACGGAGATGCTGACAAAGTTCAATACAGCGAACAACGCACTCAAATTCATCACAGTGTTTCTCTGTCGTGTTTACGTTTACATCAAGAATAAAACTGGCAGAAACAAATATGGATGAAACCAGCCATGTAACAGTGTTTTTGTACCTGGATCAAAAGAAGCTAAGCATTACAGATCATATATAGGCTAAGCTAGTTATTAAACACGGGACTTGCTGCATATCTGGAGTAGAGTAGTGAATAGAGTCAGGGGCTGTGCTAGGGTGGGCTTGAGGGAGCACTAGCGTCCCCTAAAATGACCAATGCTCCCCCATAGCACCCTCTTTGAAGAACTTAGCACCCCCATAGCTCCTCAAACCAAAAAGTTCTTCTTCGTGTTTATTTTGAAAACACTGTAGGCTGTAACCCACGCCAAAAAAAAAGCACAAAACAGGAACAAAACAATAGCAGTCTCAACTGAGCAGAGCCAGTCCCCTAACTGACCAGTAACTGACAATAGCACTTTCACATCAACTTGTCGGCATAGCAACCAAGTGTCACATACATAAGCAGTTATATTAACAACAACATATTAAGTTACAAAAACAAGAAAACGTGCCAACTCTGAATTAAACACAAATTATCAGATCATTAGAAATCATGAACAATATTAAACATTAAAAACATACACATTGCACATTCTGCTGTTTGTAAATAGTAACCAGAATGAAATTTAAATTGTTTGCCAATGGGTTTCACCTTTCAGCTTTCAAAAGGTATATTTTCCTTTGAATTATAGATATTTATTTATTTATTTATTTTATCAGGAAGTCCCATTGAGATTGCATCTAATTTTTAAGGGAGTCCTTAGTACACAGTTAAAACATAAAGATTTACAATTAATAAAAGCCATAGTAAAATGTACATTTAAATATTTAATCTGAAACTGTGGTCCAGGTTTTTATTTAAAACAATTACGGTCTGAAAAAATGTTTACAACCACTTAAGAGAATTATACTGTTTAGTTTGAGTTGGTTAAGCGTGTTCCACAAATGAGGGGCATAAAATCTAAAACCACTTTTCCCTTTTTCTGTGTAGATTTGTGGTACTGCTAAGGTCAGTCTCTCCTGAGACCTGGCAAGGTAATGATGAGAATTGAATTGAATCAGGGAAGTGAGACACTGTGCAAGTTTTGCCAGTATATCTTTGTAAATGAAGATGTGGGTGTGTATAAGTCTGCGGGTCTGCAGTGAGGTCCAGCCAACCTTGCTGTATAGATCACAGTGGTGAGTGTAGTAACTGTCAAAAGTAATAAAACGAAGTGCGCTGTGGTAAATAGTATCAAGATTTTTTAAGGTACTGTTTGCTGCGGGACCATAAATAATATTACAATAATCCAGTGAAGAATGGACTGTAGATTGAATCAGTGTTTTCATATTTTTATATCAAAAAATGCTTTTATTCCTGTGAAGAAAACCTATTTGAATTTAAAATTTTTATGAGAGGTTGTCAATGTGTGTTTTAAAAGATAGCCTTCTATCCAACCAAATACCGAGGTATTTATAATGAGGAACTTGTTCAATGAGGTCAACATTTATCATTTTTTTTTCGTTTTTCATCATTTTCTCAGTGCAGATGGGATGATAGGAGCCCATGAAATGAGATCTGGTGAAATGCATAGTTTTAGTTTTTGACCAATAGTACCATAGTTTCAACCATAGTTTTAGTTTTTGACTTTAGTTTTAGATTGATGAAAAATATCAAATACATTTTTGTATATTAATTTTTGAATCTTGGGGAGTGCCCTTTTTTCTTATTGACCATGGGGATATGTATCCATCTGCCATTACTTACTGTGACCTATTTGTAAAGTATGAGGTGAACCAATTTTGAGAAACTTTTTTATAAAAGGCAGTATCCACCAGTAATCTGACAAGAACTGAAGAAGTAGCTTGGATGAGCAGCGAAACATCCTCCAAAACTCTAAACATTTTTGTCCAGTTGACAGAATTAAATTTTTCTTTTGCTATGTATCATACCTGGACGACTGAGGCGTTACACACATAGTTTCCTTTGAAGTGTTAAATGCTATGGCAACAGTGCTATTTTTTTCTGAAACTCATGAATACTTGACCAAGTTTTTCTACATATACAAGTAAAACAGTGGTTTGCATCTTCTGCAAACTTTAAGTGTAAATATTATCTATCTCTATATAGTATATTTGAATACCAAGGTTTAAAGCAATATGTTCAGTTCAAGAATTTACATAGTGTATTTCTGATGACATGAACAGTACTTCCTCCTATAAGCACACGTGTGGCTGTGTCCTCTGGTAAAATAAATAGCACATCAAAACATGATAAGTTTCCATTTTATTATTCATGAGTCTTGCTCCAGACCCACTGTTTATTTAGCTTTGACAGAGTTGGGGGAAAACCCTCCAAACATGGAATACATCAGCGACAACCATCATTTTTCTTGACCCAAATGCAATGTTTGTTATGGACTGGCTCTGATATTGAAATAGGCTTTTACGCTCTTGTAGCTAATTCCTGGGGGTAAGCGTGATTATAATGAGGCTGCGGTAGAATGATGATTGATTAGTCACTTACAAGACTTGGGGCAGGTATTAAAATAATTATCATCATGATTTACTGTAATATTGATTAGAAATAAATCACTATACTATGCTTGGGCTTGTTGCTTTGGCATTGGAACACAGTTTTGAAACAGGTGTCATATTACCGTAATATACTGTTTGGCTCAAGACATTTTTTGCATAATAAGCTTTTGAATGCCTAAATTTTCATTATGTCCCTAAGTGCTTACAATGTGTTTTACGGTTGTCCTTTTTATATTAGTGGCCATTATGTTTAGATTAGGCTTTTAATTAGCACAAAAGCTAGAGCAGAGGGGTGTAATGTTAAATCATATCCAAACCTCAAGGGGACAGTGCTATAACGGAATATCCCCAAGGTACTTAATTCATTAGTGGGTAAGCTGCTTTGCCTCGAGATGCTAAAAACAATAAGTACTTCATTGTCATAGCCCCAAAACAAAGACTATACACTTATTAAGCTTTTATGGAAATGTGTGATTTATATTCACAAGATGAGGCCAAACTTTTCACACTAGCTGCTTTCTCTGTGTAGCATCATCACATTTGATTTAGCTGCAGGTGGTAAGTATTTCTTTCTTCACTTTACAAATATAGCCTCAGTTTTAATACTTGATGACATTTCTTTTCATCAAAACTGGCTAAAACAAGCAGTTTCAGGCCTTGCAGAGATGAACTGACTGACTGATAAAATTGTTTCTGCAAATGTAAGTGATGGGAAGTTGAAAGGGAGTTGTTTGCATATGGGCTTGTTAGCATAGTAACTTTTAATTTTGAAGTCTTGACAAAAAACATATTTAAAGATGTACACTAGAAGCCCTAGAGAGGAAAGAAATGTTGTGAAGCTGTTGTGTTAAAAGTATCAATACCTAGATACAAATCATTACCACAACTGGTAACATCAAAAGTAGATAAGTATCAGCACAAAAAAAATCACAGTAAGAGGATTTAGGATACACTCACACTATGGCTTTTGAACTGTGACATGCTCAAGCACGATTGCGTAGGGTTCTATGGCCTGCACTCCTGCACAACCGAACTGAGCCATGACCCGGTGACATCATCACATGCTCTATTTGTTTACATGTCACGCTGGAGTGCTATCTCTTTACTGGAGAAAATAAGTCCAGCAGCATGAAATATCTCTTAAATAGTGAGGCAGATATGAGTCACGCTATGATACGGTCCGCTGTGAGTTTGTGGATTAAACAACAGGGTGGAGCAGTGAGGACAACAGAAGACAAGGCGTCAGAACTTCTGCCTGTGCGTACTGAAGGTAAGTGTGGATTCACTGTGAGTTCATTCACTTTAAAATTTTATCCTCAAGACAAGCCTGGTAAACATAAGTTGTGTCTGTTCACGAACATGACAAAACTGTGCAGTGCTTTGGCTCACCTCCTCCAACCAGGCCAAAGTCACAATTAAACCCACACTGGACAAACGTACCATGCTTTAGGGACTATCCATGCTTGTGCACGGTTTGATTGGGCAGATTCTTAGAATCGTCTGGATCGGATTTGAAATTTTAGCCTCATGACAACTTTGGCAATTTGACCAGGTATTTTGTCATTTGTGACTTTATTAAATAGGACATAGTAAACAAGTATTTTCATGTACAACTTTGTTTCTCCAAATAACTATATACAAACACATGTTGGTTTTTTGGTTCTCTATCTCCGTAGAGACAAATGATGCTACCAGACAAAGTGACAGGTCAGATCAGTGGAGAGGTGACCCTGCTCATAGCAAAAATGCATGTTTTTCGACACCTGATTGAAATGGGTCAACCA